>NW_026889763.1:5037500-6240000 GCF_033153115.1 Saccostrea echinata | reverse complement strand
GGCTAGTTTACTGTGAAATATATACCTGGCTCCTTGGATCTTGACGTGAAGGGGGTCACCTACATATTTTAGATTAAACTGTAAATAGCCAACCCACATTGGAATGCATTATTGCAACAGTCCTAGAAATAGATCATATACATATAATAATATGATGACTGAAGGCTAAACATTAATTCAGTTATGTATCAAAGTTATCAGAAACTACGTACATCATGTAATGGAAAAGATTATATTAAATATACACTACCACCTATATGACATGAAATGTTGAAAAATTGTATGACTATATTTATATAAGTTGAAATTCCACTGGTGGAATATGGCATATTGAATTGAGATTTCTTTTAGTGTTGAGCTAATATAAAGGAGGGGGGGGGGGGGTTAATGTTGGGAAAACAAATATTTTTCCTTGACAATGTACAAGTTTGCCTTGAGCAGGACAGATGGCCCAGATGTTTGCAAGTCCTACATCTTAAGTTCATCATTGCCAAAAGAAATTAAAAATCCCTTGTTATCTGAAATCATCTACTTAGAGGCTTATAATAAATTATGTGCATTGTATTAATGTATTCAGTCATTATAATCATTTAATATGTTAAAAATCTGAAAACTGCAGAAGAATGACTCACTAAGAATCTTCCTGGGTTCGCGTGATCTTGATTTTTTTTGAATGAGCATTAGTCATGTAGAAAAAACTAGGTTTCTTCCTTCTGAAATAAGATGCTTGTATAAACAAGTCTAGCAGAGTGTAGCAGAAAATGTTTCATTTTTCTTGTCATCATCATGTTGTTTTTTAAAGGAGGCAATTAATGTCTGTCTATGACAGCTTTTACTTGTTTTTTATAAGTGGTATACAGTATAAAGACATGTATCTAATGGAAGTCTTTAACATGTTTTAAAGAAAAAAAGAATGTCCAGAAATTAAACCCTATTTGCATCTGTGCATATGTAATGTACTGTGCAGCAATTGTGTCAATAATTATTGCATAAAAAAGGAAAATTCTATTCTAATCTGTTTAGAAATCTTTGGTCTCATTTCAGAGTTTATTTTTACAAACTCTTCCTCGCTAAAACTCTAGAGATAATTTGCACTGATATTATGTCAGCATTTTTTCAGTGTGGTTAATTAAAGAGCCATTCTCTGTATAGTCATTACTCAAGAGTTTTCATTTTTTATACAGAGAATTTATCCAGGCCACTAGGGAAGACATTGAGGCTCTACATTCCAGAACTGTTGACCAGACCACTACATCTCAAGTAAGAAAATCCCATCTATACATAAAAACATCAAATCCAACACCTAAACTTCTACCAAACCATGTCCAAATTGACACTCTTTATACAGACCTTTTGTCTTGGGTTCAAGAGTTATCTCCCCTATGATGCCAATCTAAAGAGTTTGAAGCATAATATTCCCCAATGAATTGCAACAGAAATTTGAATTACAATGATTATAAATTCCTGTGTACATTTGTAATAATAATGCTGGAAATTTACTTTCAAAATACTATAGATTTCAGTATTTTCCCTAAGAACAGGCTACCGGCCAAATTGACTGCTTCAATGGATAAAAATGCTGCTTTGAAATAAATATATATAAATTTAAAAAAAAAAAATCAAAATTAGATTGTTGCAAGTTCCACAGAGATTTGTCATAAACTTCAACCCAAAGCCTGTTACAATTGATCTCTAACCTTTTACTTTGAACCTTTTATCCTGATTTTCATTTAACATAATGATTTTGAATTTTAAATTTCATTAAATTGAACTCTTTAGGGAAGATTATTGGAGACAGACAAGGTAATTAGACACAATGTGTTGGTGATATGTCCATAAGTTTATAACTTTGTGGTTGTGAAAAATAACAAATGGGAAAGAGACCCTTATCCAGCATGAGTTTTGTAAAAGTATTCTGAAAATGTGCATCTGCATGACAATTATAGCACTTTGTGTCAATGTTTACACTGTGTATTGTGGTATAGTTATTTCCAGAAAATGTTTTATTGATCATTAAGCAATATACAAAAAATACTGTTCATATAAATGATACAATGTACAAAAACTTGAAAGAAAATGTTGCTGCGTTACACCTGACTTTCTGTTTATTTACGTTTTGGTCGTAAGTTGTGTTGCTAAAACATCATCTGTGTGTTGGAATGGTGTGTTTTTCTGTTACTAGTGTTTCCCTGCAGATGGTTGGCATTATTACTCTGTAATGATCAATAAGTGATGGTAGCTTTATAAGTACTGAAAGTTCGTTAGACCCTCAGAGAAACTTACATGATTGACATGTGAACCTACGTCATTAGGAATCAATATAGACCAATTTCACAGTACATATTAACCAGACTGGTCTAGAAGTAGGCACTATATCTTAACATAATTTAAGTGATCATTATATAAGCTTTATAGATTTAAGTATGTGATGGTTTATTTTAACTTTGTTTTTAGCTCTACTGGTCAGAGACCAGAAGAGCTTATGCGATAGTAAGGTGTCCGTCGTCCGTCCATCTGTCTGTCTGTCTGTCTGTCTGTCTGTCTGTCCGTCTGTCTGTAAACAATTTTTCAAAACGCTACTCCTCCTACAGTTTTGGTCCGATTTCAATATAACTTGGCACACAAGTAGACTACACTAAGATACATAATTTAGAGCATCGGTTTTTGATTTCGATGGACGGTGTTGCCATGGTTACTAAAAATAGAAATTTCTGTGAAATTCCTTTAAAACGCTACTCCTCCTACAGTTTTGGTCCGATTTCAATATAACTTGGCACACAAGTAGACTACACTAAGATACATAATTTAGTGCATCGCTTTTTGATTTCGATGGACGGTGTTGCCATGGTCACTTAAAATAGAAATTTCTGTGAAATTCCTTTAAAACGCTACTCCTCCTACAGTTTTGGTCCGATTTCAATATAACTTGGCACACAAGTAGACTACACTAAGATACATAATTTAGTGCATCGGTTTTTGATTTCGATGGACGGTGTTGCCATGGTTACTAAAAATAGAAATTTCTGTGAAATTCCTTTAAAACGCTACTCCTCCTACAGTTTTGGTCCGATTTCAATATAACTTGGCACACAAGTAGATTACACTAAGATACATAATTTAGAGCATCGCTTTTTGATTTCGATGGACGGTGTTGCCATGGTCACTTAAAATAGAAATTTCTGTGAAATTCCTTTAAAACACTACTCCGGCTACAGTTTTAGTCTGCTTCTAATATAATTAGGCATACAAGAAGACTATACTAAGATACATAATTTATTGCATTGGTTTTTGAATTCGATGAACAGTGTTGCCATGGTTACTTAAAATAGAAATTTCTGTGAAATTCCTTTAAAACGTTACTCCTCCTACAATTTTGGTCTGATTTCAATCTAATTTGGCACACAGTTAGAATACACTACGATACATAATATGTATTTCTGTTTTTTTTATTTGGGTGAATGGTGTTGTCATGGTTACCGGTACTAAAAATAGAAATTTCCGTGAAATACTTTCAAAATGCTACTCCTCCTAGTTTTCATTTGATTTCAATATAACTTGTCACAAAAGTAGACTACATTAAGATACATAATTCTATTTATTGTTGCATGTTGCAATGTTTCAAATCCAAGTGCTACTTTTCTTTTGTTATACAAACAGACCGGTAGAGCTACAGTCTCATCAGAGACTTCTGGTTTAACCAGGTTAAATTGTAGTATTTTAATTTAAAAGGGGCATGAAGTTCAGCATAGAATTATATATAAATTTTAATTGAATAAGATCTATAAATCAAGGGTCATGTATATTGAAATCATAAAATTTCTGTATTTTTGCATTTTAATATTAAATGTGTAAATTTCATGCTCTCGTTAATTGTTATGTCTCCCACACATTTGTCTAAAATGGAAGGAATGGATACCTGTTAGTATTGTTATAGTACATGTAAGCAGTAATGCATGCAGTGATTCATGAAGGTGACTCAGAAATGAGTACCCTGCAATTTCATGAAAATATGATATATTATTTAAAAATTTCCATCTTTTCACAACAAGTAATTGGTGTGGCATTTCTAATGTATCTTTTCTAACACTTCAAACCAAAAGGTCCCCATATCTTAAATCTTCACTGTAAACAAATACCAATACACAAAGAGAAAATTTTTACTTCAACTTAACTACCAAATTTTATGGAGATGGGCTATTTATCATTATTTTGGGACAAGCAGTGCAACCTTACTTTTCAATCCAAATTACACTTTTATATGGCAACTCCTTAAAATTTCAAACTGACAAAGGCCTGCAGGGAAAATAAAAAAATGATGGCTTTCTTTGTTAAACATGCAAATAATTGGGGGAGAAATGTCACTTTTTCCATCTATATTAGACTTCTTGGCTGTTCAAATACCATATCTGTAAACAAGTCATATATTTTATACAAATGTTTCAAAAAATTGTGTCAGTTGTGCTCTATGGAATATTTATGAACATTGGCATGCAGATGTAATTCGACAACTAATCTACAATATATGTAAATTGACAATTTGTATTGTGTGATCTTTTTTTTAATCAAAATAATGTATGAGCAAAATAAAATGTAGTACATTAGCAATGAAGGTACCTGTCCCTTGATTTAGAGATTAAAAAAGTCTTATGAATAGTATAAAATTCATGAGAACTTGAAAAATATCTTGATATATGTGAGAACCCAGAAGTTCTAAATTAAGACTAAGTTTTCCAACATAATTTGTTTCCCATCCAATTTTCAAATCTACCTTTTTTTTTTCTCTCTATAGCAAATCAAAGCTGCTGAGAGGTATATGAAGAGATTAGAATTCCACCTGGCCAAGGTAAAAAAAAAAAATATACATATACATTATATCTACATTATGTAGTATTGATACCTAAAGAAAGAGAGAGAGAGGGG
Organism: Saccostrea echinata; assembly: GCF_033153115.1. Lineage (NCBI taxonomy): Eukaryota > Metazoa > Mollusca > Bivalvia > Ostreida > Ostreidae > Saccostrea > Saccostrea echinata. The sequence continues at coordinate 6,235,080 of NW_026889763.1, read as the reverse complement.
GGATACATTCTATGTACATGTAATGCTGTATTAATTTATAAATGATGAATTACAGATAGAAGAACTCCATGACCATTATCGTGTTCAGCAACAAATGAGAGAAGGTAAGTTCACAGTAGATTGGGTCATGTGTTAATTTACTTCAAAAACAATGGTAGATGTGCTCACTCTAGGTCTTCTGTAGTCATTAATTCCCATACCTCAGTTTTCATTAAAGCTTTATTTTTATATACATAAAAAAATATGTTTCTGAATTATAAGTTACATTTTGAATCTAATGCAGCTATGTTGCATTTTTTCAGGCACTAGAACAATGCAGAGAGCTTTCATTGTGTCGCCCCACCGAAAGAAAGACTCAATGGAGAGAGTTCGATATGGTCTCAAGGAGTGCTCCCAGGTAAAATATCCAACACATTTTTTATCATATGCTGCATCATTGATTAAGAAGATAGGAACTTAAGTACAACTTGGCTTGAATATGTAGTGGACATTGGTAGTGGTCCAATGGAAGCGAATCAATAGTTCCGTCATTGTTTTCTTTTAAAGATTTTCAGTTTTTAAAAGAACCATAGCAATAAAACATGGACCTCTTGTCATGTTTCATTGTACTCTTGTCTGCTATATGCTAGAAAATCTTAATGTAGTAAATCACGGTGGACATTCTGTGTCAAATTTTTTTGTTTATTGTAAAGCACAGCTTCAAAGAAACGGTAAAAATGACAAGCATATCATTCAGAGTGTCACAGTCACATTTCAGGGCCATATTTCACTCGAAAACTACATCATAAATTAATTTTTCATTGCCTTGTATTACAGATAGGACATTTACTTGAATTATTTTAATGTTTTAAGGAAGACAAAGCAGAATAAAATGAGGAATAAATTTTTCTTTTTTTATTGATGTTTTCCTAAAAGAAATGTACATATATGTGTTTGTAGAATGAAAGTACCTGGTACGGTAATTCAAATGTTACAGGTTTTTTTCATTTCCATGTATTTTATTCCAGTTTTTTACAGAAAAGAAATTTATTTACTACTTTTATTGTCAGTGATTATAAAGTTTTTTTTGAAGAGAAATATTTATTTCCGTGGTATTTCAATTTAAATCTGTCTATTGTTATGAGGTACTTCCTTGATGTCCAAGGTTTAAAAATGATAAAAAAAAAAAAATGAAAAGATCAAAGATTTAGCGTTGGTAAAATACAGCAGTATCAGATTTTAGTAGAAAAATGCCTAAATTAATGAAATCTCTCTGACCACTGCCAATAAACAGGGCACAAAGCAAGCATGTAATTTTTAAGTAGATTTATGGCCAAAGGCTCTTTGATCTGCTGGAAATGATTATGGACCCGTCCATTAAGGTATTTCTTTACCTTGATGAAGAAAACTGTTTTCTTAATGAAATCAATGTTGGGTTCAGACATAGTTCAGAGAAGATGTGATGTGTTAAGGGAGGTAACTCTCTACAATGAAAAAAAAGCAAAAAAATCTTTTTTTGTTTTCTAGACTATGTGCTCCATAGAGGCCCAACTTGAAGCCATGATGGGGACTTTCTCTTGTAAACTCAAAGGTAACCACCATCAAGTAACAAATTACAATCAAATCAAAGCACGAGAAAAAATATCAGTACATGTATTTTGTTCACGAGGAAAGAAAAATAAGAAGCAATGGCATGATTCCTAATTCATTCATTTGGCATTACTAAAGTGTTGAGGTTTTACTCTTTAGGAATGGCTGGATTTGCACGACTCTGTCCTGGGGATGTTTTTGAAATTGTGATCAAACATGGTACACAGAAATGGAAGTCAAAAGGAAGGATAGAGAAGAATGGGACACAGAAATGGGATAATCCAGACTTTAAGTTTAAAGCTGTCATTGGGGACGTTTTTAATATTAAGGTAGATATACCTTGTAAGTCTGTCTTGATGCATGTTGTTGGAAGGAACTACACATTCATCTTTAAAACTTATATTTTGTCTTTACCTCTCTGAGCTTTATTTGCAAAAAATATGCTACATATGTCTTCTAGCCCCCCTCCCAAACCACCAATCAAAGCACCTATATATGGACCTCTCTGAGCATCATTTGCAAAAAAATATGCTATATACGTCATCTCCCCCCCCCCCCCCCCCATACACCAATCAAAGCACCAATGACATCAATATTAATGAACATAGATAATATGGATGCTATTATTTTTTCAGCAGGTTGTTATCATGCATGTACAAAAAAATTAAAATGATGAAAAGGCTTTTTCTAAGTCTACAAAAAATGAAAGTTTATGTGATCTTTTTTTAAATGTGTAACTGATGATTTCAGGGCATTGAGTTAAGGCTGCTCAAGTCAGTGACGCTTGGTCAGAAGAAATGTGAAACCAAGGATTTGTTTTCTGCCAATCCACAGCTGATGACGGTCAGCATTAACACAAATGGCTCGCTCAAACTCAGTGTTATAATTATCTGGAAGTAAGTACCCAAATGACTCGCTCGAACTCACTGATATAATTATCTGGAAGTAAAAACTCAGATGGCTCACTCAAACTCAGTGTTATAATTATTTGGAAATAAGTACATAAATGACTCGCTCAAAATCAGTGTTATAATTATCTGGAAGTAAGTACACAAATAACTCACTCAAGCTTAGAGTTATAATTATCTGGAAGTACACAAATGGCTCGCTCAAACTCAGTGTTATAATTATCTGGAAGTACACAAATGGCTCACTCAAACTCAGTATTATAATTATCTGGAAGTACACAAATGACTCACTCAAACTCAGTATATAATTATCTGGAAGTAAGTACACAAATGGCTCGCTCAAACTCGGTGTTATAATTTTCTGCAAGTATAAGTACTCGAATGGCTGGCTCAATCTCAGTGTTATAATTATTGGGATATAAATATGTGATGCAGTCAATATTTAGAACTCTGACCTCTTCAAACTTGGAGTTCAAGTTTAAATGATTATGTACATTTATATATTAATAAATTTAAAAGAAAGAAAGTAAACAACACTAGCTTGCAACCAAAATTAAAGCTCTTTGTGTATCTTGTTTGGGCTCATTGGTAGATTGACTTTTACTTGCAGCCCTTTGGATGGTGTGGAGGAGACAATGCCTTATTTCGATGTTCCTCTTCGGCAGCCGAGCGCACCTAGAAGGCGACCTGTGTCTGTTATGGCACTTAATGGAGAACTGGTATGTGTTAACAGGACATCAATCAAACTGACTTGTTACTTTTAAAATGTTTTTAGAATTGTGTTCCAGTATCACTTCTTTTGAATAAAGTTTAAATTGGAGGAAATGGTAAACCAAAATCCACTTATCTATTGATCTATTTAATTATTACAGACACAGAGTGACTTCCTTGGGCCTGAGAGAAGATATTCTAACCCTGTCAGTCTGACACAAACAAAAGACGATAATTTCATCCTCAGAACTTCAGCTCCTCCTACTGCACACACCTCACCCAATCACTATGGAAACCATTTATCCAGCCAATCAAATGTCCTGTACTTGCCTGGTGCTTCCCCACAATTCATGAATACCCATTCTCCTCCAGTGACTTCAAAACTTGTTGCCCCACGGCAACAGATTCCTCAGAGATATACTGTGTCGCAACCAAACTTAAACTCGGGGTTGGGAACCTCCCCCACCCCCAGCAGAATTCCACAGTTTCTGTCTAGTGGCTCTCATGATACTTATGGAAATATGCACTTTAATGTGGCTATGGGACATGGAATTACATTGACTAAGGATGAGCCCATACATATTGAGGATGCTCTGAATAGTTTGAGTGCAAGTCTGGAGGATTACCATGGGCAATATAGAGAGCTGGAGAAGTTAGAAGATGTGGTGGTCATGTTGGAACAAGTTCTTCGAGTAAGTATGATATTAAGAATAAAAAAAATCTATGATTTCATTCCAGTCCTTGATTTTTATTCAGAGAGTGTACATGTGAAATGAATAAATTGAAGGTCTTTTGGCAATTTTTCAAGTAAAAGATATAAAATCATGTTTTTAAGTAAGACTAAAATATCTGAAGTTGCATCATTTACATATGCTATCATTTTTACATCGCAAAGTCTTGGCAGGACCCATGATGTTTCTATTTTCTGATTACAGAAAGAGTCTAGGTGCAGTTCTCGGACAGGCAGTATATGTGTGTCTGTACAAGATGCCCTCGGTGCTTTCGATTTTCTGGATACTGAGGTGACAGAGGAAGGGGAGACAAGTCAGTAAGTAGTTATTCCAAAATTACTTTCACTTTCCTTGTATTTTACATATTTTAGAGGGATTCATATTTAGTACATTGCATGCTGTGAGTGGTCTGGCAATTCTTGATTATCACCAAAATATAATTTCCCATTTGTGTGATGAATGTGCATACTGAATGCGCTAATATTAATGTGATGCTTAGAAAACTCCTGTCTTCATTTACATGACAGGAAATAAATTCTGTTTTAGGGAATCTACAATTTTTGACAATGTGATGTCTAGTCCTGAGTCTACAGCTAAGACTGCAGATTCCGGCATTGAGTCACTGGCCAAGCGGTTGTCGGAGGACACTAACCTGGGTTCCAGTGAAGGTTCAAGTCCTCTTCCACCCAGCACTGGAAATGAACATGTGGATCAAGCCCTTGTGTTTCATCTGGTTTATTGTGAAAGACTGCTGGAGGTACAAACCAAGTTGATCTATTGGACAATAAAATACTGTATATGCTATATTTTAATATAAAATGCTCAAAAGATGTTGGACAGAATTTGTTTTTAACAATCCATGGCAAATATTTAATAGAACTACAAAATTGCATTTAAAGGGGAATAACTCTTTCTGTAACAGTGATAAAATTTTCTCTAGTTTTGAATTTAAAAAGTCTTTGTTTATAATGTTGTAGAGTTTAGGAAGTTTTGGACCCCTAAAATGCAGGGAGATTTATGCTCTGGACAGACTACAGAAGCAAGCTGAGATTATAGAACATTTAATAAAGATCTCACAGTCATCTGATATTAATCTTCATGCAAGTAAGTGAAGATTCCACATATTACCTGTGAATTATACTGCATTGTTTTTAAATTAAGAAAAGAATGAGATCATTTAATTTTGATTTTTATTAATTTGACAGTTATGGCAGAGCTCAGTGATGATAAAAGTTTACGTGAATTCTGGGTGAGGTGTACAGACACAAATGTTCTCTATATTCACCCAGAGAAACTTGTAGGTGCCTTCGAACAAAAGTATGGAGCACAACTTCAGAGTAAATACAGCAGGGATCCTAAGAAAGGTTTGTATAAATTATTAAAAATCCAGATTTCTTAGACATCCTGATTATTTCTTATATTGACTCTAATAAATGGACCAATTATTTTCTTGTGATAGCATTTTTGAAGTGTACCTTTATTTTTCATTGCTAGTGTTGAGACATTTGGTGATGAGAATCTTAGATGTTCCCAGCTATGACCCAGAGAAGGTCAAGGCCACATGCATAGTCACGCTTCACCAGTTTCTGCAGTATTTCAAAGATGAGGGAGGCTTACAAAATGTAGATGCTGTTGCTGCAGAATGTAAGAATCCTTCACAATTTTTATGAAAATTCATACATGCTTGATCAAATTCCTTTTTTTTCTGGATAAAAACATGGAGAATATGTATGCCATGTGTGTTTTAATGAAAACCTTTATTTATTTTAGTACAAATGATTGAAAAACTCTGCTCTGGTAAAACAGAGAGTATAATTAAGTGTGTGATGTCCCTCAAAGGAAGCTTTCCCCCTGCACCATGCCTCAAAGTAATGGGGGCTCTGTTGATCAGTGGCAGTAATGAGGTGGCCAGGACAGTAGGTAAGAAATGCATAATGTTGAACTATGGCATCTTGATCACTGTTGTGTCAAATACTTGGATATGCCAAAGTCGCTTGGCAGTGCCTCTCTACAAAATACTTAGGTTTCATCTTTGATATTGAACCTTCTGATATCTCGAATATATTATAGCCCTACAAATTTTGAGATATTTGGATTTGCGTGTATATAGTTGATCTTCAGTGTCTCAAACGACTAGATCTTGATTATACAGGATTATGGTTGAAGTTAGCTAGTGGTCCACATTGTATTGAAAATTTGAATCTTGTAATTAAAATTTCAAACCTTTAAAGGGTCCGTAAGGTTTCTATCAGTCCTGCCAATTTAAATATATAGAGGTTTGACTGGTATTGATAATGGAAAAGACTATGTTCTAATTGGAGTAACCTGCTTCAAAGGAAATTCTGGAATTACACTTCAAAGGGAAATAATCGGAAGATCTCTAAATTTGTGTAAATGTGTTACTGGTAGTAATATTGCAAAATAATACAATATTGTACACCAGCTAGTACATGGAATATGAATATTTCTATTAAGAAAATGATGATGTCCATATCTGTGATGTGTGTAATCTTACTATTACCAAGTGGTTAATGAATTCTCTCTCTGTGGTCATTGATGTGCCCAGACTTGGTCGTAGGCGTATATATTGACTGACTAATGTCATTCGGAAGTAATCAGTGTCACACTTTATTGATTTGCAGAGTCCTACTTAGAAGACATCGCAAAAACAAAGGAGTTCAGAGACAAGGTAACTAGACCTGATGTGTCATGACCAATAATGCTTTTTTATGATTCTTAATTTCTTATCGAATAAGAAAGTTTACTGCTCATTGAAAGATTGCGTGTAAATCCTTTTAATGTTTGAAATGATGTCATGTTTCTAGATATTGGTCCCTCTGTTTTGTAGGCATTACTGGTATTTGTGGAGGGCTTGGAGGACAAGACACCAGAGATCAGGGCTGGAGCCTGTGAAGCTCTGGGCAAACTAGAGGTAGGTCATACTGTAGATTCCTAATTAATCATGAGGAATTTATTTCTGCAGAATTTTGTGAGAAGCAACAGTTGCAAAAATTGAATTACCCACTTTTATTATTATATTGCTGAGTAGCATGTAAATACTCGGGATCAAACATCTTATCGCTGAATTTGTTCTCACGATTTGACATGGGCGAGTCATTTTGCTAAATTAAGTTCTCGCATAAAATAATCTACAGTATACAATATCAGTCCAAAATACTTTCAGAATATTGTTTTGTTATCACAGTTACTGTGAATCACTTTTTATTTGAGAGAACTTTATTTATGCGTTGATACCAAATCAGGAGAGAAATTTTCATTTGTATATATATTTGTACTATTTAAGATTATTTCTGGATTATAAATACCAAATAACTCTCTTGCAAAAATATGGCGTCACAAAAATTCGCTGATCTACAGTATGGATATCATGTTTGGAAATAGGAGAATAATTTTAATACATTTGTATATAACATCTTTTTGTGCTTCTTTATGTTAAATTGCACTGCTATCTGACATTGGACTAATTTTGTTGTACATTTCAATGTTGTAGGCATCAGAGAGTATAGCACAGCTTTCCTATCTCTGTCAGACGGACACCTCTACGGTGGTCAGGGTCAGGTCCAAACAAGCCCTCTTCTCTTTTGGTAAGCACTGACCTCATTTATCACAGAATGGTCATGGACACAAACTTGTACGGTCTTTTGCAAAAGAATTTCTGTCATAGATCAAGTGAGGTGTAAGAACCTCACCTGATGTTTTATTGCTTAATATATATGCTTGTAGAAGGAGAATTTATGAGAGTGCCTTTATACCTGGTACTTTGTTTTATAGGTGAAGTTGGTCGACATGCATTCGAAGAGATTCAACTGTCTACCCATGGCTTCCAAGGATTGCAGGTCAGAAAGTAGGTCAACTGAGGACACAAAAGTCAAGCTCCCCTCCCCCCCTGCCCAAAGCCATGGGGCTCTCTTAAGACAAAATGATTGTTGAGTCTGGACAAGGATAAAATCATCCCCGGATCCAGTTCATAAGAAAGAGGAGGAAAACAGAAAGGCATCTATTACAGAGGATTATTTATTAGTGTCATGAGAATACAAAATTGGATCCATTTTGCCACAAAAAAATGGAACAGACTAGTTGGCTTGGCACAAAAATCATTGACAACCATTCCAAATACATGTGTACTGTATTAGACGATATGTAAATGTGGAAGTGCTTGCTTATTATATTTATACTTTGTACAGTACTCTACAAAAGTTTGTGCCTTGGTTTGTTAATTTGTACAAATCAAACCCTAAAGCATTTCTAAGTTGTTTGCAGTTTATGATACCAAGCACTAGTTTGAAAGTCATGCAACAATTAAAAAATTTAATATAAATATTTTTTTGGAAGCAGCATTATTTATCATAGATTGATATTAAAGTGATTGTGTTTTTGTGCCAAAATTTGCCACATATTTTACATATGTAATGCTTGCAAACTTAAACATTTAACTAGAAAATGCTTTTCATTACAGTGTAGATTTTTTATACAATTATGTTATGTAGATTTGATTAAAAAGAATACTTGCATTCATAATAGTTCATTAATTCATGTTAAGGTACTACGCACGGAACTGCTTTTATTCTCAACCAAAGATTATGACTTTGCTGTAAAATGATATTATTGTCTTTGTGCAATATTCTGAATGCAATTTGAACTGTTCATTTTTTTTTTTAAATTTTTGAATCTGCATGTTTGTTGAACAAGAGTATATTTAACAGGACATCTTCATTGATTTTCTCTTATGCATTCACTACTAAGTACAACCCAGTATGGGTTTTTCTTACTGAGCAGTTATACAAGTATTTTTTCCTGTTATGCTGTATGACTGTGTGTTCTTTGTAAAGGTCATAATGCTTTCATTGATTTATAATATATGTTATAATAATTGTTTATGTTTATCATACCTAGTCAAAATTATACAATGTATACAACATTAAAATGTTTAAAAGATGAAAAAAAAGTTTCTTTCAATCCATGCTGCAGATAGATTGGTATCTTTCGCAAATTGATTGCCCTCATTTGTTGTGAATGAATACCATAGTTCAAATGGTTGACAGATCGATAAGTTAGTTTTTCCTGGCGACAGATGGCGGCTCTTCTGTATGGGAAGCCATATAATCTGGAAGTATGGCTCCGTAATGTCTGATGAGATCGTGAATGGGAAAACCTCAGTCAAAGAAATCCGATCCAAATCCCAGTGGTGTGTCGTAAGGGAGGCCTATAAAGAAGAAATGATTGCAGTGTCATAAAGTACTTCAAATGTTTGATGTCAGTAATATAGTCTCTTCTAATACTTATTATAAGATTATTCTGCCTGATCCAAAAGATAAATCTTAGAGACCAACCATTGAAGATTTCCAGGAATATACCCTTACCCCTGTCCAATACAATGCTGCGGAGAATTGACAAAGCTTTTCTCAATCGTTTTAATCCGTTCCACTTTTGTTGAGTGTGTTAATTATTGTTTTATGCCCCCCCCCCCCTTCTATAGTTCCAGAGGACATCAACAGAGGTGTCTGATCAAATGTGAAATCAGATTCCGTAATTAACAGTTTTTAACTGATTCCATAATTGTCAGTTGTAACCGTGATTTCATAATTGTTGAAATCCATACGTTACATGCCACACGTTTGACAGTTAAATATGTACAGGTGAAGATACATTATATCTCTAAGTTAACGTACCCTTTAAAGTATCTTCTGGTGGTAAAGTGAAAGGGTAATCTGCAAGATAAAAAAAATTATGAATTAATATACCAACAATTAAAGCTAATTACGTGGATTAAGTACATGTATGCAAATGTAGAAAAGATTTGACATTGCACCGATGTTAGTCAGTGCACAGTGTGCACTTTAAAGGGATCCCGGAAGCATATTATAAACTATTATAATCGAGATTTTTTTCACTGTCACATTCTCTTTTTTCCTATATACCTTGGGCACACTCGTAATACACTCCGAGATGAAGAAGATGGAGGCCCACGGCGTTTACAAGCGGTTTTACAGCATCATCTTCGCAGCCAGGGTCTTTCTGCAATATCTGATTCATACAAGTTTGATAGCTCGATATGGCCCTGAAAATATTATTAAGAGTACTGTTGTAAAAAAGTCAATGACACGGAAGAGAAAAATTACGAATCTCAAACGGAGTTGTTAAAGTTCACCAATCCCCAGGTTATTCATATGTACAATGATAAAGACTTTGCAAAAGAAATTTATTTCAAAAATTTCAGCATACCTTGCGGTGCAAAATTTGTAGAAATCGCCTTTTTAAACTAGACAATATTAAGGGAATTTAGAAATAAATCCCAGTGAGAGTTATCCCTCTTATTAGAGGATCAATGAACCTTAATTTCTTACTCGCAGTTTCTCTCGTTGTCCCTTCTTCTTCTACTGTAAGGACCTATACTGTGGGTTATGCCTTGACATAATGTCAGTCTTTTTTTGTCAATGCACGCTAACGAATTCGTAAAATCTGGAAAGACATTAAAATCACCTTAACGATCGTTGCATCTAGCTGTTAGCAGAAAACAGAGAAACTTTAGTTAAATCTTTGCCTTATTTACTTTAACATTAAAGCTAGCTTTTAATTAGATCGAGTGTCAAGCTTTCAATTTGACGTGGTTTAGTCACCTTTGGTGTTTTCGCAGGCCTGATTAACTGGACCGATGAGATGGTGCCAGAACAGAAGAACAGATGGACACTTATCCACTGGCACGGTAGTAACACACTGCTCAGCCGAGTCTATTGCATCAGTTCTTAATAAATTAAAGTAACAATAAATAATTTTAAAGATATTAAATTACTGTAATAATTTACATTTAGAGATCTAAACTTGAGTTACAACATTAATGAAAGCACGCCGAATTTAACGCTAACGTAAAGGGGGGGGGGGTTGGAAAGGGGGGATAATTTGACGTCTGGCATCAACGAATAGCGATTCCTATGAACGTATGACAGAGATAGTTGACGACCAAAACCCTCTTAAAACAAACAAACAAACAGATACATACTCCTCAATATAAGGAGAGATTCTTCTCATATTTATTGTATTTAAAAATTATTGAAAATTTCACAGATTTAAGATGACGATATCATTAAGTGCTGGTATCAATGGGATTAAATTTGACCATTTTGTTTTAGGTGCAAGGTCAGGTCAAGGTCATCATCTTTTTCCTTGACATCAAGAATAAGAAATTACTTTTGCCAATCATTTGATGCCTTCATTTATTTTAAAAGATTAAATGTTTTTCTTTTTGCATAGAAAGATTTCACCATATAAGGTCTATCAGATGATACTACCAAATTAAGATAAAAAATACAACTAAAATAGATATTGGTTAATCCGAATTTCCTCCATTTTAATTAAATTTTTAGGGAATAGTAGTTATTTTGATATTCTCCATATATTTAAATTTTTCTTATTTTCACATATGATAAAGTAGTCATATCAAGTTACAAAGTTATACAAAAGAAAAACAAAAAGTTTTGACCGCTTAGTATGAGAGTAAAAACACTTTTTACTGATTTTATGCTCAAATCTTTTCTTAGATCGGAAGCTTTCAAAAGCTAATAAGACTGTAATTTGTTTAGAAATTGAATTTATTTTATATATTTTAAAACATTAGTCCATAGTAATTAAATTTAGTCACTTCAGAAAATTTCATTCAGTCTTTAATTGTTTTAAAAAATTAACCAAAATCAATGTTTTGTAGTAATTTTAAGATGCAGAATAGGAGATATTTTTATGCGCCGCTATTCTGCCAAAAATATAGTCCCTGCTAGATATCAAACTATGCCTATCATTTGTACTCAAAGTTGTACAATTTAGAGAAGGAAAGAAAAATATAATCTTTTAAGTCCTTTACATCTAAATATATACGACATATGAGCAAATACACTTTGAATATTTCATTTAGTCAGAAACCAGACAAGAATCCCTCGAGTCATTTATTTTACATTAAAGAATACTCACCGACAGACGTGGGTTAAGTTTGCATCAAACAATGTCTTCTGTAGGTCAACGACGTTGGTATCGGTTTGGATGTTCCAGTGGGACAGACATTCTTTTAAGCCCCGGTCCTCGCGTTTGCGATTTGTGTGTCTACATCCATGCAAAGTTGCAGGCCACGTCAACAAAATCACCCCTAAGAGAAACAGTTTTAACCAAACTTGGCTGTTTACTTTTTTTCTAAAATCATATGATAAGAAATAACTAAAAACAAACAAAATTTAAACTTAATATTTTCTACTTAAAATTTCCTTAGGCTTAAGCAGTGAAGATTTATTAAATACTATTTCATTAAAGTACAGTATGCAACAAAGTAGTTGAAATAAATGGATCAGGGTAGATCGACCAATATTTGGTGGTGGTGGGGGGGGGGGGGGTAAAAGATCTTTAAAAATACTCCTCTTCCCCCCAAAAAGATAAAAAAAAACATATGAAAACCAAAAATTAAAAAAAAATAATAATCCAAAACAATTAAATCAAAGCCAACCACACTCAAAATCACGTTTTGATATATTCAGAAGCACACTAAACAACATAATAAATATATTTTTTCTGTATAAAGAAAAAAATAGACTTACCCAAACATAATGCAAGGTTAACTTGAGAGAGAATCATTTTGTAAACCTTCTCTGTTTCTCTACTTTGGTTAACTGACAAGATAACTACACCCCGGTGACCTGTGCACGTAAACAAGCAAGTATTGTTACTTTTCACATCCGTAACGGATGCAATACAATGGTAGCTTTCTTTGGTCAACAGGAAGTTGGATCCTGAACCAATAACAGACACTTCCAACCACTTAAATCTTCTGCTCCATAGAGATTTTGTCAAATAGGGGCTTGTTTTAAATATTACATAATCAGTTCTTATTTTTCATTTATTAACAAAGGCTTCATAAAAAAAGGGGGGTTGGGAAGTGGAACCTACAACACCAGTGATGGCCTTGAACGTATTCCTCATAAGCGAGACATTTATAAATATAAACTGATTGTATGTGAATATATTTGAATTAATATATGAGTGAAGAATATATAAGGGAATTTGATGTCCGGGAGTCAAATTAAGATTGTCCTTAGACCAAAGTGCTGATTTCCGGTACATCCTTCTGTATTTTATGTACACAGTAAGGTTTGTGATAAATTTAAATGGTGTTTCTGTGTTAGAGATGAACTGTTTTTGTATTATGCCCATCTTTGAAAATGAACAATGCCCATGCGCCACAATGGTTACTATCCCCTTTTCTGATCTATAAATGTGTGCATGTAGATGAATGAACCAATTAATAATTTTATCAAATTTAATTTATACCTTATATTTAGGCTTTATGTCAACTTTACAAATCGTGATATTCTTGGTATATAGCAAATGCAAAATTGAATTCTTGTACATGTATATGAAACTTTGACCCCTAATTGTGACTGACCAAAACCTAGTCCCAGAGCTCATTTTTTCCCCTAACAAACTTAAATTATCTATATCACATGTGGATGTTTTATATCGTGTCCCTTCTACATTAAGAACATGACTTTTAAAGAGTTTCATACAAATTACCTTTAAGGAAGCTCTAAACACTAATAAAAAATGTTTTTTGGCCATTGAAAAAATGTATAATATAAAGGTGGACATACTGAGTTTTGAGTCTACTTAGTTTATTTTCAACATAGGGTACTTGCCATATTTCTAAGAAAAATGTTCCAAGACATGTAGTGGAGTATTAGTAATCAGAATATAATGATTAGAATACTTGAATCTGTTTCGAATTGTGTCCTTTACTGAGGATTTTCCATTTATCACATTTTACATCAAAGGGTAGATCACTAACTTCTTAAAACTATACCATGGAATTAAAACTCTTTAATTAGTGTGCAGTGTAAACCTTAACATCTATTATGATGTCGTGTTGTAAATTTTGAGATTACCGGGTGGCAGTAATATATAAAAAAAATTACAACATGACAACTACATGTAGTTGTAATCGCAAAAGCTAGGAGACCTCAAATCTCATTCGTCTGTCTGTCTCGTCTGTCACATTAACCTTAACCTTGGTCATAACTTTTGAATGAGAAGAGATTGGGCTTTCATATTTCACATGTACATTACCTGTGACAAGACATCTCCAGATATACTATGATTTTTGACCTACTTTTCAAAAAATTTAACATTACTTTAAATTGGTCTTAGCTTTTGAATGAGAAAAGAAAGGGCTTTTATATTAAAACGTATATTACCTGTGACAAAACCTTTCCATATATATCTATGATTTTTTTTACCCCGTGACCTTGACCTTGAATTTTGACCTTTTCAAAAATTTTATCTTTGCTTATGAGGTTTTGATTGATTGATAAAAAAGACAGAGCTTTAATATTTGACATGTGCATTACCTGTGACAAGACCTTTCTAAATACATGTATACTATGATTTTTGACCTTGAAGTTGTATCTACTTTTTAAAAAAAAAAATAAAAAAAATAGTATTACTTTAAATTGGTCATAACTTTTGAATGAGAAAACATAGGTCTTTCATATTACATATGTACATTATCTAAAAAAAAAAAAGTAACATTGCAGATAACTTTTGATTGAGAGAAGATATGGAATTTACATTTGACAAGTGCATTATCTGTTTCAAGACCTTTCCGATTGTATACTCTGGTCTTTGATTTTTTTTTCACATGGACATTACTTGTGACAAGACCTTTTGGATTGTAGTATGACAGTATTTACTGTCACCCGGTAAATTTAAAATTTACAACATGACAGTTACCCCATGCATCCGTGACCTAATGGCCATTATTTAAACAAACAACATAGGAGTACGTACTATAATTGTTCTCTAGAAGAAGCTTTTAATTTACGTTTCCATATATATTCCCATGTAAAATTGCGGACCCATATTTACACAGGGGTCATGACTTGACATCTCAGGTTAGTTAAAAGCTAAATACATAGAATCTTCTCCTCCATGTACTAAGGCGACGAGTGCATACCTAAATTAAGCGTACACAGTTTATGCTTTGAAGAGTATATTTCCATGTAATTGAATTCAGTATGAAGAGCGAAAAAAATAGATTTCTGTTTGACAGAGTAACGAAAAACAGATACATCACATAATCTAGCAGTCATCTGATCTTAAAGCATAAGGCATATCTCATTTTACTGTACATATTGTGGTTGGCACTTCACAGTACCCATCAATTAAAACCATTTATTTATATGAATAATTCTGACATTATTAAATTGAATATTTCTGACATTCTCCAATGTACATCATAAACCCTAGACACATCGGCCGCTAACACGGCGGAGTTAAAGAATCTCACTGAAAATTGATAACTGCAAACACACTTCTAAGTACATGTATGCCACAACAACAAATAGAAACCTTGTACTTAATCCAAATACACTTATATCCACTTAATACTTTCTCTTGTATGTATTAAGAAAACCAGATTAATATTATCCCAGTTAGATCCAGTGTTTGACTGTTTCATGGTTCTTCCATCGATGCAACGTAGGGCCGATGCGTTAATACTTGACGTATTTTTGCGTACTTTATATGAATCTTTCAAAGACAGATTAAAGAAAAACAATAACATGTCCATTTTTGTTGTGATATAAGGGTAATAAAAGGATGCAAAGGTTGCAGAAAAAATTATATATTATATATATATATGAACCATCTTACGCGGATTATTTATTTTTTCTGCAATCGTTATCACCCTTATCATACAACAAAGATAGAATTTCATTGTTGAAATTAACAATTCAAATTTGTATATTAAACTCCTATGTTTACACTATCCAAAGAGCCTAAGAGCACCTGAACTTGTATATCAAAGCACTTATGTTGCAAACAATATACAATATGATTTAACCAAACAAATGCTTTAGCGGAAAAAAAAAAAGAAAACAGAACAAAAAAAACAATCTTTTTGGGTTTTCAAATCCATAAGAAAATCTGTATTAATACGATTATGGCTGATAATTTGAGTACGGTTCTGTTTAGAGTTGTCATTAAAATAGGTACTTCATAAATCATAAATTCCTTAAGACACTGACACAGAGCTGCGAATAACGATATCACTTGCAGACACACACACAAACAGTTCAGCATTAGTCCCGTGTAATAAGAATCGTCCTGATGACCGTACTTCCGGATGTTTGTTACATTTGTCACCAAGGTAACGAATAAAGTAAAGCATAAAAGTCCCTGTGAAGTCCTGTGAAGTCGACTTTGACTTGGATCTTCCTTTTCTTTCATCTGTCATCAGAATAAAACGATAGCATTGCTTAATTCAATGGTACATTATAAGAAAGTATCCTGCCCAAAGCAAAATTTTAAAATAAATAACTTCGAGGAAAACATATTTATAATAAAATGGAGAATTTCTATGACATATCAAACTTTTCAATATTCGATCTTTTCCATTTGTATTGTATAATATTTCATTTCTATTGTATAATAATTTTCCTTTTTATTGTATAATTTTCCATTTATATTGTATGATTTTCCTTTTGTGTTGTACAATTTTCTATTTGTATTGTATAATTTAACTGAATTCTATATTTTCCCATTTGTATTGTATTTTTGCTATCTGGAAACTTACACAATTTTGTTAATTGTATATAAAAATAAAAAGTATTCAAGACAAATGAAAAAATTATAGAATACAAATGGAAAATTATAGAATACAAATGAAAAATTATAGAATACAAATGAAAAATTATTGAACAAATAAAAATTATAGAATGCAAATCAAAAAAAAAAAAAAAATAAATAAATAAAAAATAAAAAAAAAAATACAATGCAAATGGAATATTACGCAATACAAATGGAAAAGATCGAATATTGCAACGTTTGACATGCAGTAAGTTTCAAAATTAAATATTTTGAATGTTAAAAATACCAAAATGGCTTTTGTACGTGCCTATGGAATTGATTAACTTAACTGAAGTTTAGAAATAAATGACTAAATCTCATACAATCCAAAGTGAGTCGATACAGTACCGTCTGTGTACTAGCGTCACTTTTCAGGACTGCATCGTAAACCTCCGAGACCACCTTCCTTCTTCGGAAGTTCTCGGCTCTTCTCTGTCTTGCGGTCTGTGCAGCTTGATTAAGAGTGTCCACCTCATCTTGGTCCAGAGAATCCATTCTACAAATAAAGGTACAAAATCGGTTTTATCGGGGATTGCTACATAGAATGCGGGAATGGAACAGCACTATACTTGTTTTCCTCATTAAGACATAGCATTAATATATAATCGCTAAGTAAAAGGCGATTAAAAGAAAATCCTTTTAACAGATGGACATAATTTACAACATTTTCAGAGCATCCCTTTCCCTATAAACTAAAACATGTTCGGAAATTTTAATTACTAAATCATGTGAAATTGGTTTTTGACATTTGCATTTAAATCAACACTCTTCGATAAAACGTCTTTACATGCCAGATTATAAAATTGCGAAAAGATGTATACTAGTATCACTGAGAAAAAAAATACAGTTTGAATACAATATATATTCATGTATATATCTGTGCCACCCCTTTATGATCAGAATTTCAAAAAATATGGTAGAATGACCGGGAGTTGTTAGGATACCTGATCATATGGTTTCAAACATCATTAAGATTTTCTATATGGCAGAAATGTACAATTTGTTTTTACAACTGTCAATGTTTATAACACATTATTGTTCGGATCTGTTAATATCCAGATCAAGAGAGGATATGGCAGTGAAAGGCGTATAATTGGCACATATTGGTTGATGTTTGGCAGTTGTTTCCTTTGAACTACACGATGTAAAGCAAAAACCCCTGAACCTCATCAACTGTTCCTTCAGGTATTATATAACTTCAGATTTAATCAGTGTTCAAACTCCTGAAAATGTATCGATATTCGTGAATTCGCGTGTTCTAGTGAGCAGATTTTTATGTGATTAGGTTGATCAATTTGGCTGTTACAGGCATTGTAATAGGGAGCAATATTATTATTGATTATATTGTCAAAGACTGGTAAAACACATTCCATGTGCACACTGCTCGCGATGGTAAACAGCCGAGGCTGGTGAATTCTTGTGGCATCTGCTGAACAGAGATGAGAAAAAGCAAAAAAATCCATTACTCAAAAGTGTCGAAAGAACATCGCCCTGATTTTTACATTACACATGCATTCTGCCTCCTTTTATATTTTACGCTCTGCAAAATACAATGACAAGTCTACGCAGGAAAAAATAATTTCCGTTACAAATCTTAATATACAGAATCTTTGCTGCAGAATTATAAATGTCCATTAGCAGCGATACTAGTTGATACTAATGAAAGTTATAATTACCTTATGTGTGACAAATGTTACATCTCCTTAGTATAGAGAACATCTAAAGCATAATCATGGAATTAAAGACCCAGCAGCGCGTGAATGCATCTCCTTGGTGAATCTTTGCGACAAAATGCGGCGACTGCGCGCGCCGTTCTCCAAAAACGACTGCTCACCTCGAGCAGCATACAAATTGATTCACATCTGAATGATTACGCTATATCATTGATTTTTTAGGCCTCATTTTGTAATATATTCTGATTTTTGCCAAGTTTATTAATTAATATTGATGTACACAGAGATGTAATATGAACTGTTTATTTTGAGATGAAATCTCACTTTTATTATCAAGAATCCTTTTGCACATCTGCGTATAGGGACCTTGAGTACAATATGGTTTGAAGCTGTGTCTTATTCTGCTAGGAAATTATCACTCAAAATAAAAAGAATTAAAGAAACTATTAATTACGTGCATTTTCTGAATTATAAACTTAATAGTACACCTTATCTTCCGAGCAAAACTCGTTTTAAATATTTGTATTTAAATGCTGATAATGATTACGAGTTCCATTTCTGTAATATTTTAACGAAACGTTGGCCTAACAACAAGGTCATTGGCGAAAATGTAACTTGTGCATAGTATATTTCACGTATGCTTTTTTGGAGACACATAGAAAAAAAAAACTATGTAGCAAATTCTTTTCAACTGTAGTCACAGTGAAAAAAGAAAATATATGACACAACAGACATTTTCTTCATATGTTGAATAGGATAGCCAAGGTTGAGTATGTGACGAAATCGGCTGTATGGGAATTCCATAATTAATGGTGTATTTTTTTTTAAAAATTTTTGTATTCACATCTACATCGCTACCTGTATAATCTCTGGAGAATAAATGGACAGAATCCATACTCAAAGACGCCCCACTGAGAAAACACTCCGATACACATGTATACTTATAACAAAGACGCCGTTTTTGACAGAATGTAAACTAATAAATCAAGGTATGTGTTCATATTTTAATATAAGTACAGTTTAACAGTTTACGTTCATGTATAAACAAACAGTTATGCATGATATTCTGAAGTATCCAATATTCATTTACATCAGCAAATTCGTACATTAGCTAATTCTCAGAGTGCACTGAACATAATGATTTTTTTCTTACATTCCTAATGGCAAAAGTAACAAAAGCATTTTTTTATTAATTACATATAAAAATTGTAGATCACAAAGAACAGGACACAGAGAACACACGTGTAAACAATCAACATAGCCATAACATGACTGAGGAATTGCGAAAAACAGTATTAACTTTTCCTGGAGATATTCTGTCTCCATTGCAAATGTCTCGATATAAATACTATCAATAATAAAGAACATAAAAGTGTCAGGTCATTTATATGACATTATACTTCATGAACAAAAACAACAGAAACAAAAACAAAGCAATACAACTACATAGTCCAATAGATACTACTGGATTGCTAATTAAATATATAATGATTATGTACAATGAATTGTGATCGAATTGCCCGGGTCTCGGTACATGTCACATTCTTTTCCTTCAAAGAACATGTATATTGGTCTCTCTTTCTCTGATTTCCAGGATACTAAAACTTCACATATTTATTTCTTAATTCCTTCGACATGCAAGTAAAGTATCCCCATCACACTCGCAGATACTGATTACAACGGTTCATTCTTCACTTACTTTCTCTGTGAGTCTGACGAGCAATAAAGATGAATTGGTGTTGAATTTATCACAGTCTTCATCTTGAAGCTTTGACATAACTTTAGGTTATTTCACTCTATTCTCGAAAAACCCTTCTCCCATCGTGATTGAAAGTTTTCACAGCGGTTGAAATCACAACCCCTGCACCGTCTTCCTGTCTCAGTCATGTAGAATGTAAGTCTTCTGCAATTAACCGGAACCGGAGCACAACTAATGCTCGGGCACTGCGTGATTACTCGACTCCTGTTCCGGACACCTGTTATGGTGTTCCGGGTACCTGCAGATGAGGAGGTCGAGCCCAATCGTCTTGCTGCAATCATTCGCAGAAGCTGGCGGCGTATTTCATTTGCGTTACTTGTTCCTTGCAAACTTAACCTTTGTCTTTGCCGCTGTCTTAGAAGGCTTGCCATTGTTGAACCAGTTCCAGTGGTGGGGCGTGAAGATTGACGCAAAACAAAACGACTCCTTGGTCGCTGTGTTCGACCTAGCTGACCTGGAAGTATTAATGGATGTATCAATTAATCATATTTTCTAGTTGAAATAGTGTTGGCTTTATAAAACAGGTTTTTGGTGGGCATTAATAAAATCATAGAACGTCAAGAAAAACTTTCTTCAACCTTGTAAGGAAAACAATACATGTGTGTGCTTTTGAAGCATTTCATATTTAATTCTGGGTTGCTTTCAAATGAAAGAAATGATGTGCATGTTTTAGAAGTCATTGACACAAGAAATTGGCATTAAGGTGCGAAAGAAATAATATGTTCGATTAAAGACCATTTGTAATCAAAATGTGGGCAGTGTTTTCGTCCACTACAAAGCGATATATCTTCATAACAAACACTGCTTTTGATTGTCGGTACATATTGCTCTTACGAGGCTTACACAATAATTAACGTCTAAGGAATTTTGTAGTTATTAGATTTATTTTTGTTTTGTTTATTCCAAATATGATAAATTATCTGTCTGTGTAATAGATTACTTATCTTTATTTAAACATTTTGCGAGAAAAATACATGTAAATATATTTAGAGTGGCACAGACGCATGAATTACCAAGACCTAAAAATTAATGGTCGGTTCGTGTTGGATTAGAAACGATTTGTCGGCCCGTATTAGAGTCGTGTAGTGATTCAGCATGCTTCACCTTTTTTCTTCTGTGTAAAGTCATCGAGATCTTGTCTCTAAATTATACGATTTGTATAACATGTATGTTAGTATATAACCACGAAACAATAATATTGTCATAATTAGATGACCAGTGCGCTGTGTCATTACACTTTATGTCATGTCCATAATCAGCATATGCTTGCTTATGAATGCTTTCTAAGATTTATTATCTTAAGGTACGGAAAACTTTCTTACGCTGAACATACATGTAGACTGACATGTTATGTAATTATTGGTTTGCTAATCGATAATTATACTAAAAACGTCTAATTTGTGTGCTATGGATATGCTTCAATACGAGACATGTAATGATTATATAAAATCCATTCCCCATGTTTCTTGGGTGAAAGCATCGAGAAAAAAAAAAACAAGAAGAAAAAGAACATGAATTAATTTACAAACATTCAAAGGTATATTACAGAGATGTCCGCTTAGTAGTATATTGTTCATTTAATTGTATTGTAATCACCTTAATTGCGTATATATTTCTTTTTGAGTATATTTCTTCTCAAAAAAGTATATATCGTATCTATATGTATATGGGTTAATATACTCATCTACTACTCTCTACTAAGAATAGATTGTGAGAAAAACATTTACAGGCGTAACCTGTTTCCAATCTTCTCCGACAAAAACAACGTTCGTGATCAACAACAAAACAATCTTATGATACTCCTTATCATTATACACGTATAAAACATATCTTATGTTTACTTAGAATGGAAATGACAAAAACAAATAAATTTATTGTTGATATTATTAATTTTTTTTTATCTTATCAATATGCCTGTAGGTTAGCATTAAACTGTATGAAGTAAGCAATTTTTACAATTTTTAAACGAAATCTGTTAAAGAAAATTGGTGTGGAACCTGAAAAACCATAGAAATTTACTGGACTATGTTTTATCATGTTTTATGCATTGTATATATATTTGTTTTTATTTAAATAAAGTGTTAAAGATCAGAGATTTTTTTGACAACTTATTCAAAACGTTATGTTTTACGTGTTTTACATAAGATTTGGTTATTCTGAGGAAATTCACGATAATTAATTCTCCAGAAAAGCAAACTACAAAAGTCCCGACAAGAGTAATAGGCTATGGGAGCCAATTCATATATATTTCATTACTTCTTTGAATAGATTTTTAAAGAATAAAATATATTTCTTTTATATCCTTCGATCGCTATCTTTAACATGCCCCCCCCCCCCCTTCATCAATTACCAGGTATATATTAAATTATATATCAAAGAAACTGTAAATGGAAGAATGAAATGAAGATATGTCCACAATTAATACCGCTCTGTTCTGTAGGTTTATTTGCTAATCATTTTATCAATTTTGAGTAAAAACATGTATTTACATACCTTCAATATTGCCGATGGTGCAGAAAATAATTAACACAGACACAACAAAGTGGAGAAAATGTCCGATTTTCATAATGTTTGATCCGCCAAAAATTTTTTAAAGATCTTGCATAAACCAATGGAACTGTCCTTATGAAATAAGACATAAAACATACATGGTTAATATACTTATAGTAATATCACTGGAGCGTGGCGGGTTCTCAGGTATAAAAGGTGAACATGGAACACATATTTGTGGTTAATTACCATTCTTTGACAAGAAATATATTAATTAAAAAGGAAAAAAAATGTTCATGCCCTTAACATGTAAGTACTTGATATCACATTGAAATCAATTTAGTTGAAGTTTGGTATAAAAGTCTTAAATACTTAAATTATATTAGATTATGTAGAGCTCGTCCCATTTAACTTACTTTGATTTGCACATTATAGCTTTAAGACCTACTCTTTACATTTAAAATTATTAGTAATATTAATGCATGTATTTAGCTCTCCTGAGCCGAAGGCTCAAGTAAGCTTTTCTGATCAAAATTTGTCGGTTGTCTGTCGTTAGCACAGAGTATCATTGGGTAAAGGGGATTCAAGTTTGTTCAAATGAAGGGACACACCCTCTTCCAAGGGGAGATAACAAAGAAATAGTGAAAAGTGGGTGAGGGTATTTGAAATTCTTCTCAAGAACAACTGGGCTAGAAAAGATGAATCTTATGCGAAAATTTTCTGACATAATGTAGATTCAAGTTTGTTCAAATCATGACCCTTGGGTAGGGTGGGGCCACAATGGGGGATCAAAGTTTTACATAGCAATATATATGAAAATTTAATTCTCCTCAGAACATTAAAGCCATGATTGATGTTATTTATATGGAAGCATCCTTAAGTAGTGTAGATTCAAATTTGTTAAATTCATGTTCCCTGGGGGTAGCTAGGGCGGGACCACAATAGAAAATCAAACTTGCAGAAAAAATCTTCTAAAGCCATGATTAGTCAAAGAAATGTGAAAGCATCCTTAGTTAGTGTAGATTTAAGTGTGAATAAATCAGGTCCCCTTTCCGGGGGGGGGGGGGGTATTTGTGATCACTTACATATTTTAAAACCTTTTCAATACTAATCAATTACGGATTTCTGCTTTTTTTTCTACAAAATATGCTCAGGTGAGAGATGCGGCCCATGGACCCCTTGTTACGCATACACGACTTATCCTCAACACAAGTAGAGAATTTCTTCGAGCACATAGGCTTTTTTTGCATTCTGCTTAGTTGACCTACATCATGAAGGATATAATATTTGTGGTCCAACACAGACTGATATCATTATCATATGTGATGATGTATTTTTTATTTTTTTTTTGTTCCTCTGAACATGCATGTGGGTGTTATACTGACACATATAATGCGCACGGTCTGTCATCTTAACCATAGACAAAGTTCACAGTCAGGAATACATATGAGAGAGAGAGAGAGAGAGAGAGAGAGCACTTAGCATGTGATGCATATAGGATTTTTCTTAAAATCCTAGAAATCCTAGCTTTATTTACAATTTTTTCTCTGATATTTAGATGAATTTGGCCGAGGCTGATGTGCACCAAGCTATACATGTACATCTTTTAACTTTAATCAAGAATTTAGCAAATTAGAAATTATCTAGTTTAAAAATGTTCCCAAATTATGACATAAAGAAACTCAACAATCAGCCTTTTGTTGTTTGTAATAAAGCAGTCTCTTGTAATCCATGTTGTTGTTGTCTACTATATATTTTTTATTTCAATTTTCTTAACGAATAAAATCACATTGATCTTTAAGGAAGCTCTTATCACTACTGAAGAGTTCTAATCTCATGGTACTTTTATGCAGTTAGAGTGATCTGCCTTTCGATGTAAAAGTGGAATTAATGGAACTCGACAGTAAACGACACTATTTGAAGCAGATTATAAACCAAGCTAAAGTAATTGAAAACATTATTTGCATGGATTTTCTTAATGTAAGTATTCTGTTCACCAATACTTCATCCTCTCTGAACATTTTCCTTGAGAAAAATGGCAGGTACCCAATATTGAAAATGAACTAGATATATTCAATATACATGTATATGATTTAATTTTCTCTAAGTCCAAAAACCATTTTTCATTAATGTTTAGAGCTTTTTAAAAATGATCTGCATGTGTTAAGGTCATGATTACACAATAAGTAAAAGTCTTAGTTGCATGTTGGCATAAAATTAGAAACTACACACAATTCAATGTATAGTTTGAATACTTTGCAAATGAATTTATAAACGAACGCACAATTGAATTATAGCAAGATTGAATCAACATCACGATTTGTGATGGACTCGGGAACCAAGAACAAGCATTGCCTCAACATTCTGGGAAAACACATGTTGTAAATTAAAGACTGCAGTTATGATTAATGTAAATAAATTCATTTTCTTGAGTAAGTTTGCGAGGAACATTTAAGTTTTTATTGTGCATTTGATTCTTTCAAACAAATTCCTTGATATGACAATTTTCTATGTGACTCAATCTTAGAGTAATTTGTTTTAGAATTTTTTTTATTTGATGACCGTAAGTCTGCATGATTTTAATATTCTAATTCTGAATGTTCTGTAACAGCATATACTTGACATTTGCATGAATTGATTAAAACCAACATTAATTTTGATTCAAAGCGTACACAAAGGTCACAAGAGGGTCACAAATTGGAACATTTCACCGAATTTTCTCAGTTTTGATGAAATTTGAAATACCGTCATATTTGAAACACTTTTCACTAGTAAACATAAAGCGCAAATTTGCATGCGTATCTACGATATTCTTGTAACATAAGATATATCTGATATTAGTGCAAGATATAAGAACATTTTGTCAAATAGACAAGCTTGTGCTAAGTGCTTTCTGAAACAAAATGTGCCCGAAAATTGCTGAAAATTTTAACAAAATCCCATGGGTCACAACGCTCACCTGAATCACTGTATGGTCCTTCTGTTCTTCATCAGCAGATTTCCCCCTATTCTAATATACATGTTATTCTATCTTAAATTAAGATCACATACTGTGGCCCAATCCTAACCCCGGGGGACTTGATTTGAACAAATTTAAAGTTGTTACCTGAGGATGTTTCCATAAAGATATGACTAATCATGGCCTTGCTGTTCTTGAGAAGAAGATTTTTAAAGACATGTTATAAAGACATATTATAAAGATATTTATAAATGTGACTAATCATGGCTTTGCTGTTCTAGAGAAGAAGATTTCCCCCATATATTCCCATGTAAAAATGATCGCTTAAAGTGGCCCTACCTTACCCCGGGGATCAAATTTGAACAAATTTGAATCTACCCTATGTCAGGAAGCTTTCACACAAGTTTCATCTTTTCTGGTTATTGAGAAAAAGATTTTTAAATGACCCCACCCAATTTTTACTTTTTCTTAATTATCTCCCCTTGTAAGAGGGTGTGGCCCTTTGTTTAAAAAAAAAAAGATGTGTTTGTGAAACACTGATGCCCCCGTATGGCAGCTTATGGCGAAGGTTAAAGTTTCTCAAATGCAAGTCAAACTCCAGGTCAAAAGATCAAAAATGTTGGTACCCAAAGAAAGGTCTTGTCTAAAGGAATATACCTGTGAAATATGGAAGTCATAGCACCAACGGTTGAAAAGTTATGGCAAAGGTTAAAGTTTTTTCAAAGTAAGTAAAATGGCAAGATCAAGGTCAAATGGTGCCAAAGGGAAGGTCTTGTCACATATGATACACATGATCCTGAAATGTGAAAGCCCTAGAACCAAAGGTTCAAATGTTATGGCAAAAGTTATTTTTTTATAAGTAGGTCAAACTCCAAGGTCAAGGTCAATGCCAAAATTGTTGGTTTCCAAAGGAAGGTCTTGTCACAAGGAATATACACGTGAAGTATGAAAATCCTAACACCAACTGTTCAAAAGTTATGGCCAAGGTTAAAGTTTTTCAAAATTAAAGTAGGTCAAAATCCAAGGTCAAGGTCAAAAGGTCAAAGTTGTTGGTATCTAAAGAAAGGTCTTGTCACAAGAAAAACACATGTGAAATATGAAAGCCCTAGCACAAAATGTTTAAAAGTTATGGCCAAGGTTAAAGTTTTTTCAACAGTAGGTCAAACTCCAAGGTCAAGGTCAAAGGGTCAAAGTTGTTGGTGCCCAAAGGAGGGTCTTGTCACAAGGAATACACCTGTGAAGATTGAAAGCCCAAGTACCAACTGTTCAAAAGTTATTGCCAAGGTTAAAGTCTCATACGTGTAAAATTTTGCAAAAGTGGGTCAAACTCCAAGGTCAAAAGGTCAAATATGATGGTACCCAAAGAAAGGTCTTGTCACAAGGAATACACATGTGAAATAAAGTCATAGCTTCAACCAATCAGAAGTTATGGGCAAGGTTAAAGTTTTTGCGGACAAACAGACGGACGGACGGAGAGGGCAAAAACTATATGACCCCGAATCTTCGATTACGGGGGCATAAAAACACAAATCCTCTTAACCCAAGAATACTCTGTGCCAAGATTGGTTGAAATTGGCCTAGTGGTTTTGGAGAAGAAAATGAAAAATGTGAAAAGTTTACTCCAACAATGACACTGACGAAGAGAGACAATGGACAATTTCGATTAGAAAAGCTAATAATATGAGAAAATTCGGAAACTGACATATTAGTTCTGTGAACTTCATGTGACCTCTGTGTATTCCATCACTTAAAATCAATTCTCATTTTGAAGCAAGGATGACAACAGGATATTGATTATGAACATTGTTAAAAAATATACCCTATGGGGCTAAAAAGATGATTTTGGTTTATTTTTTAAAATTTCATTATGCCCCCGTAATTGAAGATTCGGGGCATATAGCTTTTGCCCTATCCGTCCGTCTGTCTGTCTGTTTGTCCGCAAAAACTTTAACCTTGCCTATAACTTTTGATTGGCAAGAGCTATGACTTTCATATTTCACAAGTGTATTCCTTTTGACAAGACCTTTTTTTTGGATACAAACAACTTTGATCCGTTGACCTTGACCTTGGAATTTGACCTACTTTTCACAAACTTTAACCTTGGTCATAACTTTTGAACAATTGGAGCTAGGTCTTTCATACTTCACATGTGTATTCCTTGTGACAAGACCTTCCTTTGGATACCAACAACTTTGACCCGTTGACCTTGATCTTGTAGTTCGACCTACTTTTGAAAAACCTTAACCTTGGTCATAATTGCTGAATCAATGGTTGATGTTACATTGTAGGACTTTCATATTTCACATGTGTATTCCTTTTGACAAGACTTTCCTTTTGATACCAACAATTTCGGTCCATTGACCTTGACCTTGATTTTGACTTAATTTTGAAAAACTTTAACCTTCTCCATATCTTTTCAATGGTTGGTGCTATGGCTTTCAAATTAAACAGGTATATTCCTTGAGACAAGACCTTACTTTTGGTACCGACATTTTTTATATCTTGACCTGGAGTTTGACTTGCATTTGAGAAAGTTTAACCTTCGCTATAAGCTGCATCGGTGTTTCACAAACACATCTTGTTCCAAAATGATTTGCATTCGTTTTTTAAGATACATGCACCATATTTCCGATATCTAGCAAATTATGAAAGTGTCATCCCTGACACGGTTTAACAGATATATCTCGTCTCCTCATAAAATTGTTTATATCTGAAATGGATGAACGATTTTAGCCAAGAAAGCATTAATCTTAGATAAAAGCAAAAGGGCTTTTACGAATGTCCATATCCATAGATAACAGATCGGGGCCCTGTTAAAAGTTTTAAAGAGTTTTATGGGTCAGATATTTAGGACTGTAGAAATACGAATGTGTAAAGTTTTCCTTGGGAAAAAAAGTAAGTGGTGATAAACAATAGCGTAGTAATAGAAGATAAACAAAATATACCGTGCAGGCGCGGATCCAGGAATTTTTTCCCAAGGGGGGAGGGGTCCACCTAGGTTTTCTGAAGGGAGGTGGTTCCAAAGTCATTTTTATTAACTTCAGTATATACATGTACTTTTAATAACTCTGCAAATTACAATGGGGGGGGGGGGGGCGAACCCCCCTCCTTCTAGATACGTGTATGCAGTGTAGTACTATCCACTCTTGTACACGCCTTTTTATGCCCCCGTAATCGAAGAGTCGGGGGCGTATAGTTTTTGTCCTGTCCGTCCGTCTGTCTGTCTGCCTGTCTGTTTGTCCGCAAAAACTTTAACCTTGCCCATAACTTTTGATTGGTTGGAGCTATGCCTTTCATATTTCCCATGTGAATACCTTGTGACAAGACCTTTCTTTGGGTACTATAAAATTTGACCTTTTGACCTTGACCTTGGAGTTTGACCCACTTTGCTAAATTTTTTCAGACTTTAACCTTGGCCATAACTTTTGAATAGTTGGTGTTAGGGCTTTCAAGCTTCACATGTGTGTACCTTGTGATAAGACCTTCCTTTGGATACCAACAACTTTGACCCTTTGGTCTTGACCTTGGAGTTTGACCTACTTTTGAAAAAACATTAACCTTGGCCATAACTTATGAACAGTTGGTGGTAGGGATTTCATACTTCACATGTGTAATCCTTGTGACAAGTCCTTCCTTCAAATACCACCAACTTTGACCCTTTGACCTTGCCCTTGGAGTTTGACCTACTTTTGCAAAACATTAACCTTGGCTATACCTTTTGAACGGCTAGTGCTAGGGCTTTCATACTTCACATACGTAATCCTTGTGGCAAGGCCTTCTTTTGGATACCATCAACTTTGACCCTTTGACCTTGACCTTGGAGTTTGACCTACTTTTGCAAACCTTTAACCTTGGCCATAGCTTTTGAACGGTTAGTGCTATGGCTTTCATACTTCATATATGTAATCCTTGTGACAAGACCTTCCTTTGGATACCATCAACTTTGACCCTTTGATCTTGACTTTAGAGTTTGACCTACTTTTGCAAAACTTTAACCTTGGCTATTACTTTTGAATAGTTGGTGCTAGGGCTTTCATACTTGACATATGTATTCCTTGTGACAAGACCTTACTTTGGATACCAACAACTTTGACCCTTTGTCCTTGGAATTTGACCTACTTTTGAAAGACTTTAACCTTGGCCATAACTTTTGAACGGTTGGTGTTAGGGCTTTCATATTTCACATGTGTATTTCTTGTGAGAAGGCCTTTCCTTGGGCACCATTATTTTTAACCATTTGAAGTTGACCTTGATGTTTGACTTACTTTTGAAAAACTTTAACCTTTTCCATATCTATTCAATGGTTGCTGCTAGGGTTTTCATATTTCACAGGTATATTCCTCGAGACAAGACCTTACTTTGGGTACCAACATATTTGATTTGCATTTGAGAAAGTTTAACCTTTGTTATGAGTTGCCATACGGGGGAATCAGTGTTTCACAAACACATCTTGTTTGGTTTTGTTCTACATAGTAAGGTATGAATTGGCAGGAATTTTAAAATTCCAATGATTTATTGGGTATATGTATTTCTCCACAAAGAATTAATTATCATTTAACTACATGTAGATGCAGAAGTTACAAGTTACCATTGAAAATCATGTAAATATAACGGTCCTCAATTTCAAATGTTTTGAAATTCATTAGTATGATGGTGGGACAATTTTTCATATATATGAGAAATAATTAAAAAAGATGTTTCACAAATTTTTGATTGAAATATTTAGTTAAATTCATACATATATACAAATTACATCGGAGTCGCCTCTGAATTCAAGAAAGAAAAACATTCAGTCTCTGTTTCACTTGTCGAATATTTAGTCAATAGTCCTTACAACTGGGTTTTTTCCGTCATATTTGTTAGGACGCTCACATTTCCAAGGGAAATTTCTGATAAAGCTACAAAAAATAAACAGAGGCTATTTAATTAAGAAAGCTTAAATATAACCATTAAAACATATTTCAATATTTATTATGAAAATAACAAGTGTATCTGGAAAGTCTTAATTTGTATATACATGTGTATCTAGTTAACAAGAGTAAATCTAAATCTGATGTTGATTCTACAGAAATATTTACTCACCAAGTTTCATAGTAGATTCAGAGGAAACTTTAGTTGCTTTTTTAACCATCGTGAACAAGGTGTCCCCCTTCTCCCCCCATCCGTGTCCGTATGCCTCGGCCGGATACGCTGGTTCTCCGTGTTTTGGAATGTCCAAACCTATAAAGAAGCTTAAAAATTAGACAAGCAGCAAATACGGAAGCAATTTACAGATGAGACTAATTCTTTTAAGATTTCAATTACCTTTCGTTTCCCACTCGAATGATACTCTTAAGAGGTGAAGCTTTTTAAGGATGTAGAACATAACAAAACAAAGAGCACCAGTCCACGCAATAATGGCCACCAGGCATGTCAGCTGCCAAGCCAGGGTCTGTAAATACGATATTTTTTTTTATTTACAAGTATCTTAAAAGGCAATAAAGTATTGTTAATTGTTTTGAAATATAAAAGTCATTTAAGACATTGTTCATCAAATTTAGAAGAAATCATATTGTTTGTCATTTGCTATTGATTGGAAATGTCAGAAAAAAAAGGGTATGTTGCATTATGGAAATTTTATAGTTTCATACCAGACCGGCCTCGGCATTCCATTTATACAGAATCCCAACATCTCTAGAAAGGAGCCCGATTGAAATTACTCCCCACACTCCTCCTCCGTAGTGCACTGTCAAACAAATATAATGAATTTCAGCAATACTTAACGTCACTAATGACAAGAAATAAACCACATTATCAAACAAAATCTCGTGTTACATGTTCCAATATTTTTAGTTATATTTACAAAGGGCATTTGTTTTATATGGGTCTCCAACCATTCTTATTAAAGTTCAATGAGCAAGGATACCATGAGTTTATGTTTATTTTTACCTGCGCATGCGTCCAGAGGGTCATCAACTTTGAATTTGAATAGAACCAACCATGTGGTGATCATATAGGCAACACCTCCTCCAATTCCAACAATAAAAGCAGCATAAGTTTCCATTTGGTTGCAACCAGCACAGATGGATACCTACAAGCAAATTAACAAAATTTTCAGAGTACATTGCCTGTTTTACTTTAGAATACACACCATGAATTAAATTGTGGCCAAACCTGTATGTCTTGTTGTTTCATAGACATTAATACATAAGAAAGCTGTCAAAGAGAGAGAGAGAGAAAGAGAGAGGGAGGGGGGCAAATCTTGAGACTTCAAAGAATTATCTGTAAAATTACCATTCCTGCTAAAGCACCATTAAGCGTGGTTGCAAAACTCCACTTCCGATCTCCAAACCATGGAAGTTTGTTCATGAACATTGTTGTAAAAGCGCCGGAAGAACCTGACATGACGGTATTCTTTATCGCCATAGCGACTGCAGCTCCATCTCCAGGGTTAGAAATAGAGCCTTGGGAGGAGCCGTTGAAAGCCAGGAAACCAAAGATCAAAATAAATCCTCCGAGGGCAGCCAGCTACAATAGAACGGTTCCATCAGTGCAATAATCCGGCGTAAAATTTTCATTTACTTTTTAAATCATGTGCAGTGCAGATAATGAAAACAAGGTGCAATATAACCAGAATGTCTTACCGGTACAGAGTGACCTTTGATCTCCAGTGGTGCCCCTGTTTCTTTATCGAATCTCCCAATTCTGGGTCCCATTACCAATGCCGCCAAAAATGCAGCGATCCCACCACATGTATGCACTACTCCGCTACCCGCAAAATCCTTAAAGTAAAAAATAAAGAAAATACAATTGATTCAAAAAGGAGATTAATGTCTAAATAAAACTTGTCAACGACAATAATGACAATTGTTTTTTGTTTGTTTGTTTGTTTTTTTAAATACATTCAAACAAACTTCTTTAATGTAAGAGGTGCTTACTGTACACCTGTATAGTTAATAAAAATATGCAGCAAAATAGAACGCAGTTATAGTGTAGACACGTCTTTAACTGCAATATGCACATCTGTCATCAAATACCGGCCATAAACTGATGAGAGTTTATCTACTATTGTGATAAAACTAACTAGCGGTTCGTGATATCAGTGTTTCTCTGTATGTGGTAAGTAAACTGACACACACACACACATACATTCTCTCTCTCTCTCTCTCTCTCTCTCTACCTGGTATGATATTGCGATCGTATTGGTGGAGTTGTCTCCCGTGTCGTAAGTGAAACCCTGGTTCATCCATCCCTCCGACGACCACGCCCAGTGTGTCAATACAGGGTAGATAAATCCTATATAATACATCATGTAATTCATTGACGTGTTTTATGTTTAAAAACAAGGAGAGAAAGAAGGGGGTCAACCCCTTGCCTTCTGCTTCTCATCAACTTCGAATCTTGAATTTAATTTGGGTAAGTTTCAAGTAAAGTGAGAAGAAAACCAAAGAACATAATACATTTGTACATGTATATTGAGGTTTGATTAATAACAGATTAGCATGATAAAACAATGCTGTAAAATAAAAGAATCAATCAAGTATACCTGTTATTAAAGAACTGTAAACAAGATAAGCTATGAATTCGCATCTTTCTGCAACTGCTCCAGAAACAATCGTGGCAGCGGTGGCAGCAAATACGTACTGGAAAAACCAGGTGGCGTAGGATGAATCGTCCATACCGCTGTGGGCAAAATGATCGTAACCTATGAAGGCGTTCCCCGCGCCAAATGCAAAGGCGTATCCGAAAATCCAATAGAACACTCCTGAAATGACTGGAAAGAAAAATCAATGAAATGTAAATTTGGATTAAATGCAGAATATCCGAATTATAAAGAAAACTTTTGTGCGATTTCATTTTTTCTCACAATGTCAGGAATGACAGTCATAATACCTACACTCTGCTGTTTGACTCTATGGTAAGGTTATTCATTTAATTCTTGTTAAAGACTCATTTCACTGAAGAAAGTTATCAATTAACGAGAGACACTCCATATTTAGTGGATTCAAATTAAGATAATGTATGGACTTGAAAATGCTTGAAGAAGAATATTCTTCAAAAAACTTCAGCTGTAAAATACATGCACGGATCTAGAGGGGGTGGGGGGTGGGGGTCCGGAGCCCCCTGGAATTTGCAGAGGTATTAAAAGTATATACTGAAGGAAAGAAAAAATGACTTTGGACCCCCCCCCCCAGAAAACGTGGACCCCACATCACCACCACGAAATAGGTGTTTTTCACGTTTGGGAAATGGATTTGAGTTTTGTTTTGTTTTGTTTTGTTGGTCAAGAAATTTTCATAGGTTCTGGGTCCATACGTGGTCGTGTGGACTCAGGACCCCTGGTGTTGTGAGGATGACGCAGTATCTGAAATTTCATGTATACATGAAAGCAACATCTTTGTAAGTTTAATAATTGTTACGTTGAATATGTAATCACTATGTAATCACTTTTGAATGCAGCTCTTTAAGATATCACATGCTGCATCCGAAGCATCCTTACCGATTTGCATCCCAAGGTGCAATATCGCTACACAATCCTCGATTTATATATTTTTCAGAAAGTTGGGCATACCAAAAAAAGGATCCATCCTTCGTAATGTACTTCATGCAAGATTGGTCATTCTTATACCATCCATACAAAAATGAACAACTCTTGATCTGTCGATACCTAAGAGTGAAAATTACTTTCACAACTTTCACTCATCCGAAAAAATGTAGATCACATGCAGTATCTGAGACGTGATTGATAGTATGCATCCCAAGGTGTAACGTCTATGTTAAACTGGTCAAGGCAAGACTTCTAGATATTTCGGACCGAACAATAAACATGCAAGCTCCAAAAACATCTATCTGAGCACTCATCCAGAAAATTTATCCTGAGCTTCTCTGGCAGTAAGCATCCCCAGATACATCAACCCTACAAGTTTGGTTTAGGTAGGGCTTATATGTAAAACTATTTTTGGAATGATCCTGCTCCAGCTATTAATATCTTTCTGATCAGTCTTTCCGAAAATATAAAAAGCCTCTGAAGCATTATGATATTATGTATTCTTGTATGCAACATGTGTGCAAGATTTGACAGGGTAGTACATACAGCTACATGTACTTGAGAAACGATCTGCTCCAAGAAAGATGTTTAGTTAATGATCATTTATCCAGAAAAATAGGTCACATGCAGAATCCAATTCATGATTAATAGTATATGCACCATTTAATATTGTCATTATTCTATAGTAAGTTTGATAAAAGGAAATATAGCTTCTTTGAAATAAATTCGCTACAAAGATTTTACAATCTTATAATTCATCTGGAAAATATAGGCCACTTTCAGAAACCGAAACCTTACTGCACTTGAGAAAATTATGTGAGAAATATTTTTTTCTAAGTATGAGGCCTTTAATGGGGTTGTTTAACATAATAAAGCAGACAAAATGAACTAGTAAATTGCAATTAAATTGCAAAGTGAGAATTCTTTGTCCCCAAAGAAGGTCATGTTTCCTGAAGCAACGATGTCGTTACCCTCTATAGTTTTCAAAAGATGACGTATTTAAGCAATTACGTATCTTTTAAGATTACACAATCTATTCAATCCATTTTTTTTTAATAGAATTAGATATCACCACGCCAACCAGTAAGTCACGGTTGAGAGAGTATAACACCGGTACCTCTCTTTGCTGGACTTGTAATGGACTTTTTCATGGTTCAGAGAATAGTGATAAAAATGGATAGTGCGTTCATATGATCAAAGATAGAAAATGAAAAATTACACAAAAACATATACACACAATAATGATAATTTCTTCTTTTCATTTGAGAGATTTGGGAGAAAATAAAAGTTTGAACCTTACAGGAATCTAACAGATTCTTTATCAGGATATTCGTGGTGTTTTTACTTCGGACACAGCCAGATTCGATCAAAGCAAATCCACCCTGCATTACTGAAAAAAAAAAAAATCATAAAGCTAATAGAGGCTATTTTTCATTTACCATATTCAACAAATCAAATCTAAATTTTAGGAAAATTTTAATGCTTTATTGTCTTAAAAAATAGAAAAATCATATAATTTATCAACGTATTTGCAAATGAAAAACGAACGTCAGTAAATCTTAATTTTGTCGTTATTTTAATTCTCTCTCTCTCTCTCTCTCTCTCTCTCTCTCTCTCTCTCTCAGAAAATAATCTTTTCTCTTCTTTTCATTAGTCTTAATTTTTATATATATATATTTCTACCACCTAAATATTTTGCACATAAAGTACAGGAAAAATGGAGATAGAAGGAGTAGTGTAATTAGTAACTTACAGTATATAATGATCCCCATTAGGACCAGAAACATATTATCCATGTTCTCTGCCGCGCTCGTCTTCCATTTTCCCAAATCCTTTGTTGCTTCTGCTAAATTTTCCATTGCTTCTGTTAAGTTTCTTAAATCAGTAGACATTCTGTTCTTTTTTTCTTTCTTTCCTGCAAATTGGATTTTTTTTCTTGGGATAGTGCGACGAATTATTGAATCGCCCTTCGGTTTATATGGTAGATATCTTCACGGTCTAGTGATCCTATCCATACCCATGACATTTAGTGACCTGTCATTTCAATAAATATAAATTTTTTGGCAACAACGAAAGTAAAATGCTGTAGATAATAAAAACAGTAATTTAGTGAAGTATATTAGGTCGGTTGGATGAATTTTGGTAAATATCATATAACAGGCAGTTCAGAACCTGAAACTTAACTGATAGGCTATATACGTTGTGACACATAAATATTAAATTATAACAATAGTAATTAGCGGAATTAATGAATAGAGGTAAATCAATTCAGATGACACCGTTTGAGTTGGATAACAGTTACGTAATAATCTTATTAAAATTTGATGTAATTACAAGTAGAACAAATTTAATTTCTTTTAAATGAGTAATTCTCATAAAAGATTTTAAAAAGTGTTACTCAAAATGTCTTCTCAATTTCTTACACTATGACACGTTTATAAAAAATAATGATCCCCCCTTTTCAGGAAAGTTTTAGAGTGTTTGAAAATCCTTTTTGCTTAAATGGATTCAGAATGAAGTATTCTCTATACAGTCAAGAAAAAAAAATTAAATATTGAGATAATTATAATCTGTGAATATTTAGTTTATTTACTTCATTGTCAAAATAAGGTAATGCACATTTACCCCCAGGGAAAATATTCAAAGACAATTAACGAGGAACAGAAGAACAGAAATCAATGTTGCAAATTACTAAAATGGGAAAATACATGCAAATAAAGTGTTCAATTAATCTGTTTTCTCTTTTAAATTCTTAAGAATGCTTGAAATGATGAGTGATACATAAATTATATAAAGGAGCAGATCACTCTAACTGAATATATGTGATGAAAATGCACACAGTGCAATATCTTATGAAAAGAAATCTACAAATAATTATGCTAATGACATGTTATTTTATTAACCCTATTTAGTTTAATTTATCAATATATATTTACAGAACAACGTTTTTTTTCTTTCTTCTTCTTCTTCTTCTTTTTTTTTTTTTTTTTTTTTTTTTGTTGTGTGAAATTTCGGGCCTTGACGAATTTGAATTCAGTTAATAATAAAGCATTTTTGCGTCTGCAATGAAATATTATCTCCAAGGAATTCTTCGATTCATAGTGTTAGAAAAAACTTACGTCACTAAGCTGGATGAATAATGACAAGTAGAGCATAAAGAGTGTTCCAATGTAGGGTAGGGCAGCGAGTCTTTGCCTCCATGAAATGAAAGAGAAAAAAAAAGGAATCATTATATTATATCAGATTATTCTAAATTACCATTCTGTTGCTATCATCTACATGTGAACAGTCCTGAACTTTTTATACTCGTATATATATATATAGAGAGAGAGAGAGAGAGAGCGGGTTGTACAAAAGAGAAGATAACTTTATTCCTCAGATATTATATTTCATATCTCTGAGTTGTCTCTCATTACTATATATTAAACCTATAAAGCACCCCTCCCCTTCTGAAAACTATACTGTTTATCAGAAATGCAGATGCAGACTAAACTCACTAATTTTTTTTTACAATGTATAACTTTTAGTGTATTGTTTTTTTTTTTACCGAGAAAAATTCACATTAACGCCTTCTGTGGTCTCTTTTCAAGTTTGCAACATTCATTCATTATCAAAAACTGATATTACTGCATGGACCTCAAATACGGTTTCTTCTTAGCCGTCCTTAAGTTCTTTTAGCACTTACCTGACAAATAATGTAATTCTAAGAATATGGTTTTGTTACTATAACTAATTTCATTTCGTAACAAACCTAATTCTTGGGGGGGGGGGGTGGGGGTCAAACCTTGAAATTCAAGGATAGACGTTACACCAAGATTTGAACAAACTTAAAGGGTGGCAGCATACTTTCATGTGCATAATGTATCTTCTGAATGAGAGATCATAGATGTAAAGGATACAGTGCATGTCATTAGGACTTAACTAGTCATTATAAATCGCGCAAACCTATATTAATAATTAGGATAAGAAATGCAATAAAGTTATACAGAGTTATTCGAAAATACAAATACATGTACAGGAAATTAGTTACTTTTTCTTGAGGTACTGAGAACCTGATAACATAAGGGATTTAAAAAAAAATACGGATTTTATAACAGTGGTGTTCATATTATTAATCACATGTTTAAACTGGAGATTCTTATCACATATAATAATTAATCAAAAGATATAAAGTAACATAATTCGGATTGTCTGCATTTCTAAATAATAATAAATATCGAACACATTAGAAGGCAATCATTTTCACACTGAATTGTCTACGATTTTTTCCCCTTTTTTCCGATCATGACAAGAGCACACGGAGCGTGTGACTGGTCGACAGAGGATGCTTACTTCTCCATATGGCACCTGATCCCTCTCTGTTTTAGAGGTCCAGGTTGGCTCTGCTCACAATTTGTATTGATTAATTGGGCTCTTGAACATGTTCACTCTTCGTTATCTTAATATTCATATTTCAATTAAAAAAAAATAGAGGTAACACGTACTGCATAGTTCTGTCTTTGTTTTGAGAGAAAAAATGGGTCATTTTCCTCTGGGTTATAAACAAAAAATTAACGAAAATTGAAAATTGATGTAACAGTGTTTTACATCGAATATAAGCCGCTGCGGATAGGGGAAGGGTCCATGTACATAGACATGCACGGATCTAAATTGGTCGTGGGGGGTGTCTCCCCCCCCCCCCCCGGATTTGCAGAGTTAGAAAAAAGTATATACTGAAGCAAATAAAAAGTGACTTTGCCCCCCCCCCCCCGAAAACGTGGACACCACCACCACCACGAAAAAGGCCCTTTAACGTTTTGGATATGGATGTTAGGTTTCTTTTTTATTTTTATTTTTTGGCTTGTCAAGAAATTTTCTGGGTTTGAAAAGTTCGGGAAAGGAGTTTAGGTGTTTTTTTTAATTAATTTTTTTTTTTAATTTATTTATTTATTTATTTTTTTTTTGCTTGTCAAAAAATTTCTGGGTTGGAAATTTTTAGACTGGGTGGACCCCCCTTTTGGGTGGATCCGCGCCTGATAGTGCCAGTCGCGGATCCAGGAATTGAAGTTGGGGGGGGGGCGCAGAAGTAGGCAAGGGGTCTGGGGACAGCCTTGAGGCCCCCAGTGGGTCCAGGGCAAAGCCCTGGTGGGGGCCCAGGGGGCGAAGCCCCCGGAAGCTCCTGGATTCTAGAGATTTTGTAGGGTAAAAATGAGGTCTACCGAGAAGACATTTTTTCATTTTCTTGACGAAACTATGAATTACGCTAACTTTGACAGTTTTAGGGGGGGGGGGGGCGCCGGGTGCGCCCCCCCCCTTAAATCCGCCACTGAGTGCTCAGAAATTAATCTAAAAAGGGAACGTGTCAATAGAACGTTTTGTATCTAACACCCTAAAAATATGTACAATCTTCCTGGTTCCATGCATTTGATCTTTTGTATTAATATTCCACAAACTGTGAGGTATTCAGGGGATGGAATTAATCAAGGGGGGTGTGCTATATAGAAGCTTCTACAGATTGTTAAACGCGACATACATGTATTTTAGGCTGAGTAATATAATAAATTGTAACTCAATCAATCGTAGTTCTTAATAGAAAAAATCGTAGTTCTTAATAGAAAAAAATCAGAGAATTAATCAATGACAAAAAACTATAATAATGTTTAATTATAAGCTTGGACCCCCCCCCCCCCTTCCCCAGTTTATGAAAAGGCAAACAGATGTGAAAAGCACTAACTTAACCCTCAGAGATCTTCTTTGTCTTTTGTACAGGTGTATGGGACAAACATGAATAAATGTCAATTACCAAATATAAGAACAATTTTTTTGTTTGTTTGTGGATAATGTAAACAAAACTTTTGGCGCACTTGCTTGGAGACGAGCTTGCTCATTGGTCATATTTTATGACTTTCATATACACATAGTTCCATGACGTCATAATATAGAGAACCGAACGGGAAATGATTACAAAGACCGTCCTCATTTTAACTTTTCTTTTTTTATTGGGAGAAACGTTTTAATTAAAAATAATGATATTAAACTTGACACAATCAGGCTTTTCTTTTTCTATGATCATTTTGTTATGAGTTTTTAACTTGAAAGAAAACAAGAACGTGTTGTGGCCATATTTTATCGGAAGTGAGAAATTCTCCATATGGTTCTTCTACATGAACTCGACTTGATCCCCCGTATGCTACACAGAGAATGATATTTACTTGAAGAATGGCTCAGACAGAGCCTTGATTTCGGGGGAAAAACGAATTTTTATTGTGAACGACAGTGGTAACACGGGGCATTATAACGATAAAAGGAGATGAACAAAGGAGTCGCTACAACCAAGAATTTAACGAAAACACATGTTCACGGAAATGGCTTGCGATAAACATTGATAGGGACATTGTTCATGCGACAGACGTTTTCTTATCAACAATACGAAAGGAGGGAGAGATTTTAAGAAAACTTGAAGGTAAAGTAACTTAATTTATTAAGATATTTATAGCTGAGAAGGGGAGTTGAAGATCGTGACCATGTTAGGAAATAGGTCAGTCTGTTTATGGTCAAGGTTACATGATCGCCATGCTTGTAAATAAGTCCTAATCATATCAGTTGAGAGCTTGGTCATGTGCAGCTTAGTTTAGAGGATTAAATTAAACATCCAGGAGTGATGTAAAGATATATTATTCGTAATAATTGTGTTATATTTTTGGAAGAGAAGTGATTCGCTGTGAGAAGCACATCTCCATTTTAGGTATTGATGTTTATGTGCATGAGCTGTATACATGTAATTTCTGTTATGTATTGCTAATACATCTGTGACACGATGTTTGTAACTTTTGACCAGTTAATTTGGAAGACTTTAATCCCGAATAACTTCTTGATAATGTTTTAAGAGTAATAAATTATTCGATAACTTTTATGTAATCTCAGTTGAGATTAGGCTTGGCTGTATATTTGGACTGTCACCATCACCAATGGCTGTGTCAGTCCAAATATTCAGATATCCAAATAGATTAACTTTTCTGTAAAGCATGTATTTGATGTATAATTTTCAGAAGGTAGTCCCTGATGCAAGAAGGAAGCTACAGCTCAACAATAAATGCATTTAGCAAGAAGATTAAGTTGGAAGTGTTTCCCGATCTCCATAATGTAGCTTCAAGTAACCTGTACAGTTCACAGAGTCCATTATTACACTCAGCATCAGAGTATACACAGGGTAACAGCAACCAGACATTGTTTTATCCACCCAATAGGAATGCTTATAGAGACGTGGAAAATATATCTCAAAATTACATTCGTGCTTCAACGTTAAAACTTCTAGATACGTACCAGAGATGTGGAATTAAGCGTAAATGTGAGGAATTGGAAATACCGATGCAGCTCACAGACGTGCAAACAGTACCAAGCGAGGATGAGAAGCCCCTTATTGCCACGACCACAGCAACAACAACGAACACCTCCAAAAATACATCCTCCTCAAATAGTGAGGGTGACTATCAGTTAGTACAGCATGAGGTATTGTACTCTTTGACGAGTCACAATGCCTACGAAGTGCTGGAGTTTTTGGGTCGTGGCACATTTGGTCAAGTGGTCAAATGTTGGAAGAAAGGGACCAATGAAATCGTAGCAATAAAAATCTTGAAAAACCACCCTTCATATGCAAGACAGGGCCAAATAGAAGTCAGCATATTAACAAGATTAAGTCATGAAAATGCTGACGAATTCAACTTTGTACGAGCATATGAATGCTTTCAGCACAAAAACCATACTTGCTTGGTTTTCGAGATGCTTGAACAGAATTTATATGACTTTCTCAAGCAGAACAAATTTCAGCCTCTACCCTTGAAGTACATCCGTCCGATCACGCAACAAGTGTTGACTGCATTGCTGAAGTTGAAAAGCCTGCATTTGATTCATGCGGACCTGAAACCTGAAAATATTATGTTGACAGATCCCATTCGAATGCCGTATAAAGTTAAAGTCATTGATTTTGGTTCTGCTAGTCATGTGTCCAAGGCAGTTTGTTCTACATATTTACAGTCACGATACTACAGGTAAGAGAAACTCTAGATTGTGTTTTCAGTACTTTTTTAATTCATTTTCTACAAGGCTAAGAATTGCTGCTTTCCAAAA
This sequence comes from Saccostrea echinata, assembly GCF_033153115.1. Classification (NCBI taxonomy): domain Eukaryota; kingdom Metazoa; phylum Mollusca; class Bivalvia; order Ostreida; family Ostreidae; genus Saccostrea; species Saccostrea echinata. The sequence continues at coordinate 6,192,972 of NW_026889763.1, read as the reverse complement.
CATGATTTTTTGGTACATAGTGATATATATATTTAATATTTGAAAGACAAAAAATATTAAAGTTTGCATGTAGTATTTGCAAAGAGGAATGAATATTTTGAGGTGCACACATTTCTGTTATATTCCTAATTTACTGTAGAATCACTCTTTTCCGCATGGTATTAATTTACTCTTAGCGAGTATGTACGCGTTCAAAATTTTTCTGTAACAATTTGCCCTAGTGTACCTAAACTACACTTAAGGCATATAGTGGCAATCTCAGAAATCTGTGTAATTTTCTACGTGCGGATTGAATTGAAATTGTGTTTCTGTGGTATTTTTATCCCAAGGAAAAAATATGTTTACAATTTTACAGTAGATGAAGAGTGAAAAGGAGGTAGACCTTAAAGTTGTCTTATTGGTCAATTTGTATTTTAAAAAAAAGCCAATGTGTGATTTATGTCAACAGAAAAATACTCTGATTTAATTAGAAAAAGTAACAAAACAGGAGGGATGTTTTGCCTGTATGGATTTGTGATTTTTGATTGTGATTTGAGGCCTGGAATCTTAAACATCTCCCTCCCATTACATTTAAAATTTTGTTTAAAAAGATTTTTTGGGTTATTTTTTATTTGAATTTCATGTCCTTCCACCACCAAGTTCATTGTATGGTAGATGTATACATGTAGATCGATTCTGTGATCTTTAGAATGCAAAAGTTAATATGTCATTCGAGGTATATATATTTAACATCACTGTAAAAATTTTGCACCAGAATCGCTTGAATGATATCATGTTGTTGTTTTTTTTTTTGAGCTGGAGGAGTTAGTGTGTTGATAATGATTTTAGTGATGTATCATTTTCACCCTGATATCCATCATGGATTCTGAATTTGTCATAATAAGTGCACAGGGCCTGGGCCTAGAAAATAAAAAAAAAGAATATGCTTACTATTTATTCTTAGATGTATTGGATTTTGTACATAGATAAGGCCAATTTAAACTTAATTAGTAGATTATCATCCAGGGTCACCAAAAAATATGGGGCGGGTGGGAGGATTTTATTTTTTATTTATCTGTTTTTTTGTGTCCGATTTTGACAGTAATTATCCCCGTCTGATAGCTATTCCAGTTAACACCATTTTTTGCAAAGTTAGATAACTCGTGTTTTTGACCTGGCGGCCATCAACGTTCGAATTTGTTATGTGAAGTAAACAATGATACTAAATTGAATATTCTGATCTATCTTTATGGACAGTTGAGAATTAAAGATTACGTAAGTAGCTATTTTGTTTTCCGACATAATCTTATGTTTTAGATAGAATAAAAATTATTTTGATAAGAATATTTTGATGAAAGTGTATGTTTAATAGGAAGTGTAGCAGGTACACTATTTTTCCAGATTGTCTTTACGTTTTTAGTGTTAGCACAAATTTTCTACTTTCTAAAGATTTTAAACATTATTTAAGATTTTTTCATGCCTAAATGAAGTCCCCAACATGTAGCATAAAAGTGCACGACTTTTGTAAAATTTTGTCTTCGTTGGGATCGGAGACATAGTTGGTATTTCATTATTTGAAGAAAATAAAGTGCTGACAGCTCAAAATACCTATAAATATAAGGAAATTTTAGCAATTTAAAATGCATTTCTTAATTTTTCTAACTTAAAAATCATTCAAATGTTAAATTCAGTCATCTGTATTTTGCTTAATTTCAATCGCACTCGAAATACTTCTGATAGTTATCTTCCCTGATTTGCTCTCCTGGGTCACAGACGTTGTCAGTGTTTGGGTATTTTTGGGCATCAATATTTAGTTTATTGTGTGAAATTCCTTAAAAAGAATGCTTATTCTTTTCATTCTATGGACTTAACTTCCTAGAAATCAAAGATTTGCGTTGAAATTCCTCTTTTTAATTTTTAGGTGGATTAGCTACGTCTGAATGTCAGGTTGGGGTGGCCTGTTGTCAATATTTCTGCACACGAAATCATTGTAGAAATCGATGATTGTTTTTTTATCACTAAAATTTGTAGCATACCAACCCCTTCTTTTGTACATGCCTGTCACAACACGAGAAATAATAAAAACCATTTCTATTTCTTGACGTGCGGTTCTTGATCTTTCTAAACCGGAAATACTTTTTGAAATATAAATACCAGAATCAAACACGAAAAATTTCCGGAAAACATAATTCTTGCAAAAATAAAAAGCATTGGGGCGGACCAATTTCTGAGGGGCGGGCAGGGATGATAATCTATCAATTAAGTTGAATTGGCCTAAGATGTAACATTACTACTCTCCTGTCAGGTGAACAAGTATTAAAACTTGTTTCTTGAACTATAGATCTGTGAATGAACTGCTCCTGAAAAGTATCAAATTTCAAATTTGATATTAAAAAAATGTGTTGAAATTAGGAGAATTAATGCCCATTATTCTTAGTTTGTGAATAGGAGAAGTGAACAATCTACCTTTTACAAAAATGTGCTTTTATTGGCTAATGCTTGTGTATACCAAGTTTTTTCCACTACGCCAACCACCAAATTTATGCTGTTTGAGCACTCAGAGTGTAGGCAATAGTTATGTCACATTCACTTCAACGATATATACCATTGGTTACAGAATAAACAAAGTGGACATTTCCTGAGAAATAGTTTGTCCCCAGCATCCACTTCAGTAATCTTGTACAGTGCAAGGTTATAAAGAAATAGAGTCAGTGGTGAAATTCCATCACAGTAATGAAATCACAAACTGTAGAGAACATGTCTGGAAGAATAATTCAATCTGTAGACAGTATGATAGTATAGGCCTTCAAGGAAAATGCCAATCCACCCCCTCCCACCATCTGGCATGTCAAAAGTTTAGAATTTTTGCTGTCTGTTGCGTGTTAATGTATTATGTACAACAAAGAAGGTTTTGACTTGGAAGTTTCTGTGAAAGTGCCAGATTTTCCTTTTAAGAGATTTGACAACTTACATAGAGTATATCTATAATGTGATATGTTAATTTATAATTTTTAGTTTACATAATTAATATAGGAATATCTGGGATGGTTAAAAATGGACATTAGTTTACATTTGACAGACAGGTTGCATCTATAGATATAAGAGATAGGGAAATATTATTGATGTTGAAGTCAGATTCACATTCTAGGTGTGTGAACTGTGGCCATGATCTCTGTGTTGTAACACAGGGTGAGAGATGGCCAGTGAACCATGCTGTCTTAGTCTGTTATAGAAATACCTAGACAGTGACAGATGGGGTGGCCCTCTGCACCTGTATGATAATTATCTCTACCTCTTGTCCAGAAATAGAGGGATTTCTTATTTGAAAGTTTCTATAGGCATTCTAGTCACTTGAAAGGTCTGCCAACTAAGTATTGTGTACACATAAGACCATAGAGTTAACATTTTGATGGGCTATGCATTTTCCCCCTGCAGCAGGCATGTGTGTGTAAATGACATAACACATGACTGGTGACAGTGTTAAGCTCTTGTCATTGATATTTTCACATCAGAAAGGAGTGCTGGTGGCTGGTTTCACAGTAAACAGACATGTACTAGATAGAATATGAACTTGCTTCATTTTTTCCCTCAAGTGAAGTCCATGTGTAAATGTCATGAATGACTAACAAAACCCAAAGCATATTCATTGTGTTTGTGTGTATTTTGCTACACTCAGTAGGTTTTCATTTTGTTCGCAACTAATTTTTACGTAATAGTAGATTAAAACGAGGAAATCCAGCTAGTTTATATTAACACAATGCAGCTATGATGTAATTAAGGTTCTTTATAAAGTTTACAGATAGCATGGAATCAATCCATTAATTCTAACTAACAGGAATGATAGAATGAAAGAACGGAATGCATAGTGCCTCATGCAGTGTTTTGAAAAAAAAACCCCAAAACGCAGGGTCAAAGTTAAGTACAGAACACAGCAGGAAACTCAAGTGTTGCAAGGTTTTAAGATTTCTCATTGGAGAAATTGGGTTTTGAGTGCTTTCATTAGCTCTGCGTAGAAAATCTGCCAATCTGTGAACCCTTCAGAGAAAGAGAGAAAGTGAAAAAAATAATTGCAGAAACAGTTTTAATAACCATGGCAATGAAAATTTACATATGTAGGCTTTGGTATGGTTAGAATTCTCTCCTTTTTGCCCAAGAGCCTTTGAATCAACAAAGGCTGGTGCTTTCTGAACATTTGAGCTATACAAGCTACAAAAGGGGCACTTTGTGTGAAATGATTTTCATGTGTATATGTTAACAGGTGAACACAATTTTAATACAGAATATGCCCCTAGAATTGTTGCCAGACACAGAGAGATAGCAGTTTGGTAACACAAAGATACACTTGGCTGCCAATTTCCAACAAAGTTTATTGGGAGGGTCTGAGTTTTGCGAAAATAACAGACTCACGAATCACATTCCTTTCTAATAATTCACCAAATCCACACCAAACGTCAGTCACTGATTAAGAAAGATCAAGGTGAAAAATTAGGAAGCTTTATAAATAACAATGATTAAAGTAGTGAGAAATAGCAATCTTTCCCCCCTTTGTGTTGTGAAATCATTGAAATTCTAAGGTGATTTAAGATTAAATGTAAGATGTTATAAAAAAAAAATAGCCTGAGTTATCCATCACCAAGGTTCTTAATGCCTGGTTATACTGGTAGAAGATATATAGATCTTTAAATACATTGTATGCGTAGTTAAAACTGCTCTAATCACACTAATGTAACATGGAACAGAGAGGTTCAGTTGTAGGATTGGCGTAAACAATGGCATTAAAATCCTTTTATTGATGCCAGGTCTTGTTGATTACAGTTGATGTCCATTACTATGGGGTACTAATTAATTAGGATAGTCTCATTCATGACATTGGCTAATTCTCTACAGAACAGAACTAAAAGTACTAGGCCTTGTCAGTTTTGGACTAGTCCCTTATGTAAAGGCTGGGCTTGGACCTTAGTTAGGATAGGTGTAGATGTATGAACAAAAAACAAACAAACAAACAAACTTGATAAGTGCAAACAGCAGTCAGAAAGCAATCTTAGACTTTCATAAGTATCCAAATTCAGTGCAATGAGTTAGATAATATAAATCAGCAGTTCCAAGACATTGTCAATGTACTACACCATGTTTAAATGAATACATACACAAGTTAACTTCTGAGAGAGAGAGAGAAATGTCGTTAACAATGAGTCACAAAGACAATGGTTTACGTGTGTTCATACTTTTATGAACACTGATGACCAGAGAGAATTTATGTGTTTGTTCTGTTGTGTTAGGCCACCTATTCATAGATAGGACACGCAGAGACCCAGTCAACAGAGTACGCATACATAATGCTCAATTTGTGATAAATATTTAAAGTGTGGCTGGATTTAAGGTATTCCCCACATAACTGTAAACAGAAACAACACACTGAAACAGGATTTCATTTCCCTTTGTCTGGCCACAAGGGGGAAACCATTAACATACAGGTCTCTATAATGATAGGCTGTAGTGAATGTACATATTCATGGGAAGGTGCTATCAATCTAAGATTTAATAAGAGTGTTATCGCTCTATCCCATCAATAATAAGGGCTTTTCAGCCGAAGGAAGTAACTTGCCGATTTTTCTACAGCAAAATTATAATGTTTGATTATTTGGTAAAGAAAAGTTACTTTAACAAAGCCCCATGAGGAAAATTTGTTGACTTAAGTTTTGACGTGAGAAGACGAGACTGCTTACGCATTTAAATAACAGAGTTATTTTGGCACAGGTATGAATGCCTGTTTCCTAGGGCATGCCACTTGGATTGTTTGGGGGTCAATATTCAAATTACAGATGGTGTGAGCAGGAAATAGAGATATTGTGCCGATTAAAAGTCCCACAATGGCCTCACGGGTGACTGTATACATCTTGTCTTAGTCCCTCGATTACTTTGGCAGATAGGAACTCTGATAAAGCCTGCCATCAAATGTGATGTTAAAATCAGGTGTCTACATAGGAGACCACTTAAGAATGTAAAATACCTAGTACAAAGTGACGTTATATGTATAACAGAGTGGATGGTTTAATATGCTTTTAACTGTCATGAATTGAAGTATGAAATGAAGACATTGTCTGTTATTTGTAAAGAAACAAATGCAAATATATCAAAAGACTTAAGAGTGTCCCAATTTTTTTTTTATTGCGAAAAGAACACACAGAGCGAATAGCTCTATTTGCACATATTATGCAGGACATAATTGTGTACTGTACTTGAACTCTCAGCATCATGGATGTTGTTTACAGCTTTAAATGCCTCCCTTGTATTGCAATTCCTTGGTAACAACAATTACCAAGGAATTGCATACCATGGCGACTTAAGAAGAATGAAAGTACAGTTGAACTTCATCTTGAATAGATGTCTTGAATACCATGGATATGTCTAAGTGATTTGGAAGTCCCGATCACTTATTCTTTAAGTATTATACCATCGATATTCGAATGATTGGGTATCTCAAATTTTTTTTTCTTGGCCCCTTCAAGTTTAAGATAACGAGGTTCAGTTGTAGATGTTTGTTTCCTGTAATATGCTTTTAAAAATGTTAAGGATATAAGTAGGCTTTAATTTGTATTATAGGTCATTTAAGAAAATAAAAAGAGAAAAGTAAATGACAATTAGATAGAGTTATTCCAGACATACTTGCAGATGACATGGGTATGATAGCATGAAATATCACACTCCAAAGGCATGGGCAGTTTTAGTGCTTAGCAATTAGCTACATCAAAGCATTACCAAACCATAATATATTAATTTAAAAAGAAATGATATATATGTAAACAAAGCCAGTTTCATTATTATTTATCAGATTAAAGAGAAAAATGAATTAAATCATTTCTTTTCCCAGATTTTGCAAATTTTAATGAAAAAAAAAATTAATCAGTATGTGGTCATTAAAGGGGTTAGTAAGGTTACAAGAAACAAACAAACAAACAGAAATAATTGTTAGGCCTTGTGTTCATTATTTTTATTTCTGTATTTCTACATTCTTAACATATTTGTGGATTTTTGTTCTGTGTGATAATGACATTTGTTGTTTTCTTTGCAGAGCTCCCGAGATCTTGCTAGGCCTTCCATTCTGTGAAGCTATAGATATGTGGTCCCTGGGCTGTGTGATAGCTGAATTGTTTCTGGGCTGGCCCCTCTACCCAGGCTCTTCAGAATACGACCAGGTAACTAGACTGTCAAAAACATTATGAGATATGAAGACACTATTACCCTGAACATTTCTGCAAGAATTAACAAACATATGAAAACATGAAAAAAGATTGTTTCAGCAGCTTGCCAAGAATAACTTGTCTGAACTTGATTAGAATTTGAACATGAGCCATTTACTGGCTGTTTATGAGTATTATGAGCACACTTGGAAAGGAGCTAATGAAAAATAATATCTTCAAGTTTCTGTATTCCCATTGACATTTCCTTGTGTCTGCCAGTTCCAGAATTGGCGGGGGTTTTAGCTTGGCATATAATCCTCTTAAAAGTATTGTTAGTTTTGTAAGCTGACAATGGAGGAGTATCTTGACGAGTTAATGGGCTCAGGTGATCAAACCTGACCATGTCTTGTGTAATCTGAAGCCTCTCATTACAGTATCTCCCAGAACTCAGCAGTCTCCTCCCTGTCTCTGTACATGATGCACATTCTAAACATGCAGATCGGATAATGTTTCTCTTCCTTGAGTGTTATTAATATAGTTCAGCTGTTCCAGAAATCTGCTCTTTCACACGTTTGATACAGCAGATAATGAATGCAGCCTTGTATATTGATGCACAGTCTAAATTAAGCCATCATTTTGAAATATTCATTAATGATGGTGATGTAATTTTTTTTCTATAATTCATTGTCTCTCTCAATTTTGTAAAGAAAGATTTAATGGAGGCCAAGGGATATCCTGTTTTTAGATATCCATTATTTATAAATTTATACATATTATTTTAGATATAGAATACCTCTGGCATGGAAAGGACACATTAACCTACTTAAAAATCTCTGTTGTTAAAATCTTTTTTGTTTTCAAATGGTTGCCTGCTTGAGGCATGGAAATTGATTTTGGAGCCAGTGAGTAGAAACAGTGAAGTATATTAAAAAAAGACATTCGGTGTTCCCTTCATGCCAGAAATGTGAGAGAATGGATAAAAATCATGATCCCAACTGACTCACAGATGATTGAAATAGATTTCAGCTAACCATTATGTCTCCCATCTGCATGTTCTAAGACATGCTTGTAATTAAGTATTACCATAAAATTTATTACATTCAAAGTGCTAACTTAATTAAGCATGTTAATGAAGATGATGTTGTATTTTTATGTTTGGATTGTATTTAATTTACTAGTCATCAGAAAAAACCCCTTGAAAATATTTGACTAAAATTCAAAGTTTTAATATGATCCATTTTAATTTTATTAAATTTAGAACATTCATAGAAAAAAATCTGGTAGGAGTACAGCAGTATGTGTAACTTATATATTTTATAATTCCATTAATGTCCATTCTTATTTGCATGTAGACTTGGAGACAAACATGTTACTCTAACTAACAGAGAAGTTTCCTTGTATTGTTTATGATGAATTTTGTCTGTTACAGATCCGCTACATCTCCCAGACACAAGGCTTGCCAGCAGAACACATGCTCAGCGCAGCTACCAAAACAACCCGATTTTTCATTCGAGAAAACACAGATAGCAACTATCCCTTCTGGAGGCTTAAGGTAGCTGAGCGCTTCTAATGAACACTATCACTCCCAATCAATAGACCGTCCCATTCTCTGGAATAAGACATTGATGTACCCAAAATCCATAAAAAATACCAGACAAATTAAGTTTGGGTGACAATAAAACAAATAGTCTTGGGCATGCATAATTCAAGTGATTTACGTAGTATGTGCTGTTTAGAGGGTGCTAATTTAGAGTATGTTATACCTGATGGGCATAATTTTCTCTTTTGGCTGAAAATTATTGTCTTTTTCGGTGGCAATAACTGTTTCCCTTGGTTTTGTGCAGAAATATTGCTGTCATGCATCTATCAAATTGCTAGCAGACTATGATACATTGCAGTTGTTGAATGCCAGTGGGTGGGAAATATTTAATAATGAATATATAGATACATGTAATGAATTACTGTCATGTTTTAAAACTGACTGTATCACAACATGCATTAAATTTAGATTGCATAATCCTTGTTGCTACCAGCATATGTTATGGCAAAAATCTGATAGAAAATGCATAAAATAAATAAAACCTCTGAAATAGATTGATATGGTGTTAAAATTTTCATCAATTTAAGTGAATAGTTGCTGATTTACATGTACTCTATTTAGACTCCAGAAGAACATGAAGGTGAAACGAAAATCAAATCAAAAGAAGCCAGGAAGTACATCTTTAATTGTCTGGACGACATGGCACAGGTATGTACAAAACGGCTCAACAAGGAAGAAATGGAGAACAGAGGTTTGGTGTGCAAAACGTTATTTACACATGTACAACTTCATTCGTGGATTGCTTTGTTGTCACTGGTTTGATTAATACTTTCTATGCTGTAATTTTGGATAAAAGGGGTTGTGATTAAGATCACCAAAATTACACAAGTTGGGTTAAATGAAAGTAAGCCAAGGTGTGAAATTCTACAAGAAAAAAAAACAAGTTGTCCTGAAACAGTAGGTAATAAAAAAGATAAAGTATAGTGGTAGTGGGGGGATATTTTTGATGGTGGGACTGATAATTTGGGAGGCTATGGAGGGTAGAAAGAGTACAATAAAAGAGAATACTGGAGGAAATGCTGGAAGGAAAATGATAAAGAGGATGTGAGCAGAGTGGTAAATATTTGAATGGTTTAGCAGTCGCCAAATTTTTGAAAACCTGAAATTTTACAAAATCAGGGTCTTTTTATTTACATTGCTTTAATAACTTGAAAGGATATTTATGTGCTTAACAAAGTTCAGAATTTCCTGTTATTTGGAAAAAGGCTGTGTTATCAAAGAAAAATCATCTAGGCAGTTATTGTTTGTTTTAAGTCTTATTTTGATACCCACAAAGAAAAAATTTCCCTAAATGATGACTAAGCCCATACAAGCTTATCTCTGGTGTCAGCATTCAAGGTGTTTTCCTGCACACATAAGCTAGTCTGAGGCTGATTGGTTGGACAATTGATATTTCTTAATTAGTTTTCCTCTCTGTATTCTTCCTTTGTTTCCATGCTGATGAAAAACTGATAATTGAAAAAAGAAAAACACTTTTGTAAGCCACAAGTGCTTCATAATAGAAATATTGATAATACAACACAACAAAGACATTAAGAAATGCACACACCTTCTTTCTTGTGAGGATGTTCAGTTCTTTATTAACTTTGAGCTTTCAGCTCATCATGCAGTGCTGAGTATATGAAGTATACCACATTCATTATAGAACACAAAATGCTGTGTAAAGGACTCAATAGGACATGAATATGACTAAAAGTTATTAGCGTGAACCACATATCTGAGAATTCTTTTCTAGTACTATATTAGCTATATTTCTTTTTTATGAAAATTTTTATTTTTGCTTTGATATTTTGTTACGAAATCAAAATCATGAAATTTTGAGTAGTGGAAGTAATTTTCATGTTCAATAATAGAAAACTATGGTCTCACAAAGATTTGAAACATTTTATTTTTTTGACATTAAGAAAAATAATTATCAAAAAAATCAAAAAAAGGTATTCCTAGTACATATTTAAAAAAATCTGAATTGCAAGCTGAAACTGTTTCAGATTAATGTGCCTACTGACCTGGATGGCAGTGAGTTAATGGCAGAAAAGGTAGACAGGAAAGAATTCATTGACCTCTTGAAGAGGATGTTGACTCTGGACCAGGAGAGGAGGATCACCCCTGGGGAGGCCCTGAACCACCCCTTCATCACCATGGCCCATCTCATAGAATACGCTCCATGTAACATGTACGTATCACAGTAAGGTCGATCATGTGGAATTTGAAACATATAAAGGAAATGAGTCTCGTGTTATTGCCTGTCTCAGAGAGTAATTAACAAACATTTACGTACCTTTACATGATGTACAACTTAAAAGTTGATGAACATGCTATATTGCATGAATCTGAAATTAAAGCTATGGATAGACAACATTGGAGTTCTATAAGCATCACTAGATTTAAATGATCTGAAGATTTTAAACAAATTATGGGATTAATTACAAGTTGTATTTTATATTCTTCTCTTTTTCTTTAGGTTTAAACAGAGTCTGTCAGCAATGGACATTTGTCGACGTTCGGTGAAGAGCATATTTGATGTGAATCAAAACACAAGTTCCATCATGTCAAATCTGGTGCCACCCTCCACTAGTAATCTGACTGTCAGTTTCAACAATCAGATCAACGCCCTTCACACACAGGTACAGTCTGAAAACTGGTCTTGAGAATTAACACAGCAGCCACATACAAAGCTTGATGTTTTTTCATATTCTTGTAAAATATCAGAGATCATACATCTATTTTTATGCTTATATAGCTGCAAAGAAGCTTTGTGTGAACATGAAACCTGAAAACAGCAGTTCTGAAAATTTACCCAGAAATCTTTTTTTGTTTATTGGATTTATTTAAATGAGAACCCTCTATTCTGACAGATGGCGACCCAGAACTTGAGTGGAACTTCTCATCATCCGGGTACAGAACTTCAGTATTTGCCGTATCCCTTACAGTCACGGCATTACATTCCTTATCAGCCATCACAAGTTAACACACAGCTGTCAGCACCCAGGTCCTCAACACAGTTTAGCCGCACCGATCCTTTTATTCACGTCTCCTCTATAGTGGTGCCCGGTATCCAAGGTACACCTCACCCTTTGTTGCACTTTATGGCAGTTTTGCAGAAGTGGTTCAAATTTGAAGCATACATTTTATTTAGCAGCTTGATGTAAAAAAAAATCTGTTTATTAACAAGGCTTTGTAAATAGTGCTTACAGTGCTTACTTGAAGGAAGAAAGATGAACTTTATAATCCTTATAAGGAAAAGGAAATGACAGAATTGTTTATATATAATACTGGTATCAAGGCCTTGAATATTCTGGTGCACAGTTTTCTGAACACTTCTAACATGATCTGGTTCAATTTTATTTTCATCTGACAGCACAGGAAATAAGCAATATTTTATTTATTCTTTAAGGGAAGAGAAAAAAAAAACATTTAAAAAAATAAAAATGATGTATTAGAGTGCATACAAAATACTGTTGACTGTATTCAACTGCTTATCAGATATAATTTATTGGTTTAATGAAAAATTGATAGTACGAATTTTAAATATTTTTTCTCTGTAGGCCTGAGCTCTCCAACAAGGTACAACCATGTTCCCATGGTAACCCAAGCAGCTCCCACATTACAACTTCAGCCCCAGCTGATTGCTCAGGTAAGATTGCTCTAAAATTACATCAGCTTCCTCATACCATATATTCCTTGCATGAGGTGGTCAGGAAGAAATTCTTTTATAAACATCCTTACAGGGATAGCATGTAATTCTCACAGAAAGGGGAGGAAGTGTTTATAAAATGAAAAAGGAAGTTAAAAATTTTTAATAACAGTGTGACTTAAGGGAGGTAATCCTTCCAAGGGAATCCCACCATTTTATTTGCTGCTTGCATGATTGTAGATCCTAGTCATGATATGTAATGTTATCAACCAGTAGATATGTTTTGACTTAGATAATTTGTGTATGCAGAGACATGTAGAAGCATGGTTAATTTATGAGTTTTGTTGCTGGCATAGTTTGGTAGTGATTATTAAGTGTCATTCAATCAATATCAAAGGTTTAACACAGGATTTAACTATTTTAATGTTAAAAGAATGTATAATTAGAATTAAATTAAATTACTGATTCATAGGAAATAAAAATACCTAAATAATAGATACTTTTTCCTCATTTGGATATTGTTTCCATGTAAAATCAGATACAAATATTAAATTTTTTGTTCTTGTGATATAAAAATACTTTCTGATAAATAAAGTGTAATGAAGTGAAAGAGGATCAATAGCTAAAGAAATAGGTGGAAGAGTGGTCAGGTGACGTTGTAGGTAACATGTTAGGCTTTCCTTTGTAGAGTACTGTGGGCCAGATAAGTCCAGTGACCATGATAGAACACCCATTATTCATGGCAGCCGTATGTAGCCCCTTGTATCATCTCATTATCCTGTGTGCCATGTTTCTTTATTTTTTGCTTACAGTTCCATCTATGCTGAAAACTTCTCTCGATACAATCAAAATCTGTAAAGGATTAGAATTGCACTCTCAGTATAACTTTGTACCTATGTTTTAGTGTGGCTTCATTCTTAAAGGAAATTTTTTTTTGAGAGCATAGAAAAAGAAACAACAGTTTGTAGCTGTGCTTAGATGTTACCGTACACAGAGCTTGGAATTCTTCTCTGCATCCAAATACTTTATAAAAAGGATGCAGTCAACAACTTTCTACAATACTGTACTGTTATAATGTGCTTTTAATTGCTACTAAATGTTATGTAATTGTATGCACAAGAAAATTTTGTTTCGCTGATTTCACTGTCTTTCAAGAAAGAGGAAAGTAATCTGCTAGATGTAGACTTGCCATTTAACTACTTTCAAGATAACTTTAACATTATATTTTTGGTCATACAATGCACCAAATAATAACTTTAAAAGTAAATAAATTTCTCTCTCTTAAAAACTAAAATTTGATAATTCAGACCTCAAAATAAATTGATTTCTTCTTCTTTTAAATTTTTTTAAAAAAGTTTTTTTTTATTTGAATATCTAAATATACAATATACAGAATTATATATCATAGAGTAGTGCTTTGCTTCCTTAACAAGTCAGGTATGAGTGTAGGCTTTATTTGCTCAAGTTCTATTTTCTGTAACACATGTATAATGTGGTTAGTGTGTATTTTTGTGAATCTTTTCACAAGATATAGACTTGTTAGTTTAGAATGAAACTCAGAAGAAACATAGTTTCATGCATTCATCTTTTCATGCACATTAGAATGTTTGCATTTTCATGGGTTTATTGATAGAAAAAAAAAATTATAAAACATTTTTTTTTAAAAAAATTCAGATTTTAAGGAATTCAAGTTTTATGCTTCATTTTACAGAATGCTGGAAACACATGGCCAGGTACGCAGCAAGTCCTGGTGGGGTCCTGGCAACAGATTCCAGGAATCGCCACCCAGAGGGCTGTCCAGCAACCACTACTGACAGACACACTAGCAGCATCCCAGGCCCTACAAGACACCTGGAGGCAGTCCTTGGTGCTGGACAATCTAGAACAGTCTTCTTTAGCCTCGCTGGTAAAATAGCTAAATTTCTCTACTTTAAAATTGTGTCAAGTAAAACTTGTGCATAGCTGAATATAAGAAAAATATTAAATTTGCATGTAAGAGGCACAATGTTAATAAATTTTGTGTTTGTTGTAGGGATCCTCATCTCAGAAGTGGAATATTGGAGTTATGCCAAACAACTCATATGTACCAAAAGGAACTGGTTCAAGTAAAAGGCAGACCAAACAGAGGTTTGTGCAATTGTTTCTGTGAACCATTTTAAACTTTCAGTAGAACTGAAGACATTTAATGATTTTTTTAGTCTCTGTTCTTCATAAAAAAAAATTAAAAAGAGTGGACGTGTATTCAGTTGCATTTAAATAGAATGAAAGAATTGTGTCAGTAAATATGTTCTAAGTGTTTTTTTTCTTTTAAAGTAGAAGCTACAAGAATGGGGCTGCTTCCACACATTTATCTCCAGTAAAGAAAAGGGTCAAGGAAAATACACCCCCCGAAACACTGGTCCCTGATGATAATGCCCTCCTACAGGAATGGGCAGATAACCTCAAAACAAGACGGTCAGGCAAAGAGCAGAAACAGACAATAGTGATAGCAGACACCCCAAGCCCCACCCCCAGTATCATCACCATCAGCTCAGACAGTGAAGAAGAGGGGGAGCACAGGTTCCACAGAGGGAGAAGGTAAGACGTCTGGGAGGCTTGTTGATGTTGAGCCTTTGGTTTATTGATCTAATAGGGGTGTATGGATTACCATGCCTCAAGGTACAATTTTGTAAGGAAGAAAACTAAAGAAAATGTACCCATATTACTGATTCGGACTTCCTCTTTTCAATGTAATTTTGACCTGCAATTTTTAAGCATGATGTGTATTTTTACATATCTTTGAAAATAAGGAATTTCTAAATGAGGTTTTTGAATGCTAAACTTGTTTTCTCATAATTGTATTTTTAATGACTAAGACAAATTCATATTGTATTTCATATCATAGAGCAGTGTATCAAGTTACAACACTTTTTGTTGGTATATATATTTACACTGCTGTGCATCATGATATTTTATGACAATTATATTTTTTCCATTAGAGCTGGAAGTCATCGAGTTCAGAACCACAACCAAACAGGTGTAGATGCACGTTCATTTGTGGACAGCAGTATTGGGAATGAATTTTTCGGTAAGATCTTTACTGATTTTGATGGCATTGAATACATTATATAGTGCCTGATTTAAGTACATGTAATATTCTAGGCCTTAAAGTCTTGGATGTGGATATGATTGCTTTGTTCCACATTTTGTGTAGAAATCTTCAGGTGTCAGCTGATCTTCCTCTTTATTATTTTTCAGAATCCTCCAGAAGTCACAAGAGTTTAATATCAAGTGTTCCTGTGCCGGAACTGACTTCTCAAGATTCTGAAGCAAAGTACCAAAATGCACTATTTAAGAAACAGTTAGCAATGACGCCAATCAAACACGAGGAAATAGAGAGGACAAATGAAGAGACAGACAAAAATTACCACTTAGATACAGGTTACAATGTGGTTCCACCCAATGTTTCACTGGAAGTGCCCAAGAAGGCAAGAGAGCAAGCCAAAGTGTCACCATATGTGATGAGTGTTCCAAAACAGGAAACATCTTCATATATGCCATGCACTACCACTGCCAGCTTTGACCGATCAAGGGCCGGAAGGAGCCCAAAGACGGAGGTGAAACTTCCACCACTTGAAGTGGAAATCAGCAATGCTGCATTACAAGGAAAGCTAGCCTATGTGTCTCCAACTGTCCGTAATGTCCATAGTCAAACCCACAAGCAGGCTGCACCTGGCATGACTTTTGTCAACTCCAGCTCAGCTTTCCAGCAGCATAAGGCAAGGCCAGGGAACATGAACTTTACAAGACCAGCTGGACCCAGTCAGTTATCACCAGTTCAGACTGGTGTAGCCATTGGTCAACCAGTTTTCCTAAATACGGGTCCACAAGTTGAAGTTCACAGGTAAGATGAAAGATCTTTATATTGGGCAATAAGATAAACTCAGAATAATGGTATTATGAGAATGTGAATTTTAAGCCTCAGTCTATGTGTTAAAATTGAGATATTGTCTTTGACAGGGACTTTAGGCGGCCGCCAGCTTTGCAGGGTAGTCCAATCCATCATTATTTACTGCCAGCTCACCAACAGCCCCAGATGGCAGCCATTCCCACAGCTATGAGCCAGTACACACCATTCTCTCCCACAGTGGCCCCGCCTCCAGCTCATCAGAGTCCTAGACACGTCCAGTACACAACACATCCCCTGCCAGCTCACGTTCACCCTGTTCTGCAGTCTTCGACCCTCCCAACGGGGCCCTACCCCACTCAGATCGCCTCCCAGTATGGCAGCCTCAATCCAGCAGGGGGCATTTATGCCACATACCCTCTAAGCCCAACCAAAGGCAGATCATATCAATATTTTGCATAACGTTCTCATAAGTCATTGTTTTTGACATTCATGGTGCTATTTAGTGGTGGCTTGCATCCTAGAAATCACACACCTGTGTATTTTGGTTGTGATTAATGAACATGGACTGGAAACTGGTTGATTTTAATGGTGTGGTTTTCCTCACAACTTCTTTTTATCATTATCAGTGTTAGTTGTAGCTTATTATTTTCCCTCTTGGTAGACAACTGTCTGTGTTCTGCAACCAGATGCTTCTGTTTTTCCCCCCTGTCTTATCTGTAGATTCATTGTAGAATTTATTTTATCGGGCTTCATATTTAAAAGGATTACAGCCAGCCATATATATTGTGTATTTATCAGCATATTGTATATTTTACTGATATTTGTATATGTATTTTATTACCTACACAACAATCATTTTTAATTGCTAAGTAATTAATATATTGTTGCTATAGTTTGTTACATATATGTGTTGTCACATTTTAGTACGTAATCTTAGTAATATTACAAGTAAAATTTTAACATCATATTTATTCTTGTAGCCAATATATGTATAGGATTTCTAGATATAGTGGAAAACAGAGATCTTTGTTGATTTTGGGCATTTAATACATCACTTCATATTGGTAATAGAATTTTGGAAACATCTTCAGTCATAACATTAAGCCTAAGGAGATGCATAAAAAGGGTACTTGAATACTTGCCATGAATGATATAGGGAAGAAATTTCATAGAAATAAGATGTTTCTTTACAATAAAATTTGAACATTCCACTTTGCATTGTCAAGCACCAAATCAGTCGGCAGTAGGGAAGAAATACTAAAGATTTATGTTTGCCTGTGTAACTTGTTTGATGTTGTTCATCAGTGTTCAATGGTCTGTGATCTTTCAATATTCTGAATTTATGCACCTCATCTGGTAATTTTCATGTGATTTAAAAAAAAATGAGGGCAGTTGGATGAAAAGTCCAACGTATGAACTTTAGTTGTCAGTTATGTAATCTCTCGTATAAATATATCTTTTTCTTTTAAAAGATAATTTGATTTATGAACTTGAACAGTGTGAGATTGCTTTAGAGAGAAATGTGATACTTAATGACGAGCCAAAATGAACGGCAGAATCTAGAGAAAAGATGTATTCTATTGTCAATCAAAGAGCTAGTAAACTATTTTTGTAATGAGATGTTAATGTTATATGTGGTGCACATATTTTTAAATCATGTTTGAACAAGCATGTTTGTGGTTTTTTTTTTCTTTTTCAAAAGGAATGAAGTGGTGCCATTGTATAAGTAATTGTATAGCAAAGATTTGTATTAATTCTTCTATTTTCCATGTCCTCGAAAGATTAATGTCCATAATAAATAAATTTCTGAGGGAGTGTATAGAACTGCCCTTAATTGTATAGAATTTTTTGTATATTTGTTACAATATTGTACATATGTTAGACTGGTGTATTAGAGGCCTTTCTATGCTGTGTGTGGTGGTGATATGCACTAATGTTTGTGATACTCATTTGTAGAAAATAATGCCAAAGTCATTCTAAGGACATAACAGCTATCCCTTTTCCTTTTTTGGTTATCAATTGTTTCTCTATTTAAAAAAAAATGAGTACATTTTAATACTTTTTTTTAACCATAACTTTATGTGGTAGCTAACTAGATTGAAAAAAAAAGAGTTCAGTATAAAAACTTTTTATGTTTAATGCTATTTTAATGGTACAAAAAATGATAAACTTGATGTGTGTATTTTGTCCTTGGTTTGATGTTATTCTAAAACCTGTCATACATAAAAATATATATATGGCAAAGACAGTTCACTTGTACATGTATCTGTAGATGTGATTTAGCGTGTATTTTTAACACTTGCCAGTATTTTATTTTTCATAGTAGTCTTTCATGCACCAAATGGTTTTCATTAATAATCACTGATATCTCGTAATAATTCCCAATGTTTGTAAGCTTGTGATATTACAGAGGAGAGAGAGAAAAAAAAAGAAAATGGCAAATTATTCTGAAGTCACCCTGCCATTATTATCCATTATCACTGTTTTTTCTCTGTAGCAGGCTTTTAATTAAGCAGCTTGTTCATGGGTACTTCAAGCATTTTGTCGTCATAGAATTACTAGAGTTGTCTTACCTTGCTGTGTTCATTCAGAATTGTTTCCCTTTTTTTCGTTATATCTAATGGTAGCTGTAGGAGAGTACTTTTATTGTAGTATATTTAAATTAGCAGTAGAGTTCTAGGTGTATATGGATGCTTTGTCAATTATTTATTTTAGTTTTCTGTCAAGTTTTTAATCCACTCTCTAGGTTAACAGTGCTAGTTTGGTTCTTGGTTTCTGTGTTATTTTTGGCACTTAGTTTATTTTTATCATATTGATAGCCAATGTTAACCTTGTGTGTTTTGTATTGTGATTTGGTATATCATTCCGTGTTTTGAAGCACTGTTCAAAATTTTTTAGCAGGACTTTGTCAACCATTTTATTCACCTTGATTGTAAACTATTTATTCCTTTACATTTTAGCCTAGGTCCATTGATTTTAAGGAATTTTTCTGCCTCGGCATGATCAAATAAGATGAAAAATTTTGTCAGTGATGTTCGTCAAACGAGTGCTTTTGTGATGTAAAGCTTACTTCATACTCAGGGTTGCCAGTCATGTCTAATCCATAAATCATTGCATTTAATCATAGTCATTTTTTTTTTTCAACTCATAATATTGACTTCTTCATGCAGGCATATATTCATGTATAGATAGATTCATATAGCCAGAGACAATTTTGCAATACTGTAATGTAAATCCTCATATGGTCATTACGTAATCATTGATTAAACTGAATGTGTATTTATATCCAATATCATTCTAGCATTTAGTCTCTCTCATCTGTCTCAGTTGTTATAATCAGAGGCCTTGCTATGGAACTTTCACTTTCTGTTTGGTGGTTGAAAATAATTTTTTTGACATTGTTAGAAAGACTTTAAAAATGGGATTGGTCATTTATATACGTTAAAAGTAGGAGTTAGCATCAAAATTTAGTCATATAATCCAGAAAGTTTGATCTCTTAGTCAGATTTTAACATTATTTTCTTTATCTTTATGTAGTGTTTTATATAGCCTATGTTAGTGTTTTTAACCAAAATTTATATTATCTAGGTTTATATAGGGAATTCATTATGTAGTGTTAGTTTATTTCAATTATTGTGTGCCTGGCATTCCAGAATATATTTATACTGAAGCAAAACTTTGGATTAAATTTCAGTATTTTTTTAATCGGTGGAGATTTTTTTTCATGGCTTTCAAAGATTGGTATTTTAACGTTATTGTAGATTGAGGATTGAATTTGGAATATGCTTTTGGTTTGCTTAAGATTTGGTTTATTCACAAGTTTTAGTATAGACATTTGGTTGTATAGTGTGTTAAAAGCTTTCCCCCTACTTTCAGTATGCTTGTTATTTTTTCCACTCCCATTATAACACAAAATGTATTGTGTCTAGTCAGTATTTAGTGTGTGGTTTCAGTGTTAATCAATTTTATATTTCTTCATTTAGACATTAACCCATTATTCATACAGTATTTATGCACCCAATTGTTTCTATTTATTCTTTAATCCTCTTTTTAAAATTGGAAAGATGTTCAAATCTAAAAAAAAATATAATTGTAGAAGATTTTACAAGTGTGTCATGCATATCTTAGAAGAAATATTATGAAGAAGTTTTAAATTTTGTTTGAGTCAATTTAAAAATAAACTGTTTCTGGTTCCAAAGTCTCTAGTTTTTGGTAGATTTTTGGCTCGGGTATAGAAGTATGTGTTATTTAATTACACTTTCATGAAAAGTTTAAGAATCAGCATTATTACTACTTAATTTTCATGTCAACTTTGTCAGTTTGAAGGAAAGTGCTAATGCAGTGATTTTGTTTTCAACATATTTTGAGAAATCATGTTTGACCTCATATTTTGCTTTGTTGAGTATTATTTTCATTAATTTGTCACCAATGAGTGTAGCCATTTTTCATTGTATTTTCTTCTAATATCTGTGTGCAATATTAAACGTTGGACAAGCCTGTGCCTATCTCGCAGACTAGGGTAGGATATTTGATATAATTTCTCAAATTATGTTTCTTTAATTTTGTTTTTTATTTTTACTTTTTCTTGATGGGGGATGTTGGGGGGAGGTATTAAATCAAAACAATGAAGATATTTAGACAAAAAAGATAAAATTTGATTTAAGGTGGATATATTTTGGGTTAGATTGTTTATTTTGTAGGGAGGGGTTTGTGAGATAGGTCACTGAGAGTACTTATCACAGCTCTTTGTTGTGTTGATCTGAGATATATCAAATGTAGAAATTAACTCACTTGGGATCAATAGGAATAAATCTTCACAGAAATTTTACATGGTGTTTGTTTTATATATAGAAACATCCTATGAAGGATGCAGTGATTTTGCTGAATAATGGCTATCGCTAGTCCAGAGTTGATTGAAAGATGCAGAAAGGAGCTGGTAATCAAAAGTACCGGATTATTTAAAGTTTCATTAAGGTTTTGATTTAGGATTAATGATAATTCCGCCAACAGCATGAAGTGAATCGGTGATCGCTGCAGATGATCGCTGCAGATTACATGAACAAAGCGAGATAACTCAAAAATGTAGATCAATGGATTCCAAATGAATGTTAAATTCTGGGGCATTCCTAGATTCCTACACATGTATAGACCAAGTGTGAATCCAACGTAGGTTGATGCACAAGCTTTTTCCATTTTTTATGCCCCGCCATGAATATGGCCGGGGCATATAGTGTTTGTCATGTCCGTCTTCCGTCCTTCCGTCCGTCCTTCCGTCACACTTTGCGTTTAGCTCTGTTCAAAGCTCAGTTTCAAAGAAACTATGCAAGATATTTTTATCAAACTTCATATGCTGATAGATATTGATGAGGGCTATGCAACTGCATCAACATTTTTTGACCTTGACCTTTCCTTTGACCTTGACCTCACTTTTCTTAAATTAGTGATTAGCTCAGTTTTAAAGATACCATTCAAGATAGTGTAATCAAACTTCATATGTTGATACATACTGATGTAAGCTATTCAATTGCATCAACATTTTTTTGACCTTGACCTTTATTTTGACCTTGACCTCACTTTTCTTAAATTAATGTTTAGCTCTGTTTTAATGAAACCATTGAAGATATTTTTAACAAACTTCATATGCTGATACATACTGATGAGAGCTATTCAACTGCATCAATATTTTTTACCTTGACCTTTCCTTTGACCTTGACCTCACTTTTCTTAAATAAGTTTTTAGCTCAGTTTTAAAGATACCATTCAAGATAGTGTTATCAAACTTCATATGCTGATACATACTGATGAGAGCTATTCAACTGCATCAACATTTTTTGACCTTGACCTTTCCTTTGACCTTGACCTCACTTTTCTTAAATTAGTGTCAAACTTCATATGCTGATACATACTGATGAGAGCTATTCAACTGCATCAATATTTTTTTGACCTTGACCTTTCCTTTGACCTTGACCTCACTTTTCTTAAATTAGTGTTTAGCTCAGTTTTAAAGAAACCATTCATAATATTTTCATCAAACTTCATATGCTAATACATACTGATGTAACCTTTTCAACTGCATCAACATTTTTTGACCTTGACCTTTCCTTTGACCTTGACCTCACTTTTCTTAAATTAGTGTCAAACTTCATATGCTGATACATACTGATGAGAGCTATTCAACTGCATCAATATTTTTTGACCTTTCCTTTGACCTCACTTTTCTTAAATTAGTGTTTAGCTCAATTTTAAAGAAACCATTCATAATATTTTCATCAAACTTCATATGTTAATACATACTGATGTAACCTTTTCAACTACATCAACATTTTTTGATCTTGATCTTTCCTTTGATCTTGACCTCACTTTTCTTAAATTAGTTTCTGAATCAAACGTCATATGCTGATACATACTGATGTAAGCTATTCAATTGCAGCAATATTTTTTGACCTTGACCTTTCCTTTGACCTTGACCTCACTTTTCTCAATTTGTGTTAAAATGTTGCATTACTAATATACCCTTGGCGGGGCATTCATGTCCTATGGACTTATTTCTAGTTATAGAATAGAATAGATTTTATTTGCCAATAATGGTCCCTTTGGGGGCATTACATAAATACAAGCAAGCATGATTTGTAAATACCCAAGAGGACAAGTAAGCACAACATACAGCAAAACAAAACAAAACAAAACAAATTAAAAAAAACTATATATTGAGTCTAGGCAAAACAGGGGTGATGAGTAATTTGAATTATCTCCGTTACATGTACCAGGAGGCTATGCATGACGATATCTTCTTGATTCTAAACATACACCGACCTTGCGTTTTCTGCTACAGAATGTTTAACACGGGCTGTGCCTTTTATTCTGTATATTGAGTGTTTTAAATATCTATTGTGTAGATATTATTATGTATATAAGATGAGAATGACGAAGCGTCTGTAGTAAAAGTAAGTACAAATTGGAATACATACATGTATTATTACATTTACAAGTATTATATTCTCAATGAAAAAAATAGCACACTTACAGCTATATTTCAGCTCAATTATAAAGCCCCCCCCCCCCCCCCCCCCCCCCCCCAAGAAGAATGATTCGGACACTCTCCACAACAAATGTCTGTTTCAACAACTCGTCGATGACCACTACATCATATAATTACATATATTTGAAGCATTTTCAATAACAAACCTGTAGTTCTTATCGTGTTTGGATTTAGAATTTTTTAAAGACCATGTTGAAAATTTAAGTATGTAAACTAAAATTTTGATACAGAGGGGGTATTCGTACGGTTCCACTTGATACAAGTACTCTGAAGTTGATATTAAAAATTAAAGATGCTTGAGTTTCTGATTGACATGCAATATCTATGCTGTTTTTGGAGATCATGTCTACCAACAATCTGCTGGAATTTCCATGAGTACCAACTGCACCCCGTTGTTAGCAAACCTATTTTTGTATTCATATGAAGTAGAATTTATTCAAAATCTTATACAGTTATTTCCATTCATATGTCGACACGATATATCCCAGTGAACTTGGGAAAAAATAGCATAGAGTCTGACACATCTGTTTCATTTGGATATTTTACCAGAAAAAGGCGTTACTGGTAATCTTACAACAAAGCTTTATGATAAACGTGATGACTTTAACTTTTAAAACATCAACTTCCCTTACTTATGCAGCAATATACTTAGTACCCTTATCGCTTGCATATGGAGTGTATATCTCTCAGTTGATTCGATATGCAAGAGCATGCTCTACGTATAAACAATTTCTAAAATGAGATAAATTTTTGACAAACAATGCAAATTGATGAAAAAAGAATATCAGCAGTCTCGTTTAAAGTCATCATTTCGTTAGTTCTGTGGTCTATGGTGGCATAGTTATGCCATCCACATAATTTTTTGTCAACATAGCATATCATGTCAAGTCAAGATAACTATCTCGCCAAGTTATGATAACTTTCTGGTTTGTCGACAAATACCAACTTTATATCTTGTCCAGTCAAGATAAGCTATCACATTTGTTGCGATAGCTATCTTGACATGACGAGACAACTTATCTTGCATCATGAATAAAATAGCTATCGCAAAAATACGATAGCTTATCTTGACTGGACAAGATAAAAAGTAGGTATTTGTCGACAAACCAGAAAGTTATCATGACTTGGCGAGATAGTTATCTTGACTTGACATGATATGCTATGTTGACAAAAAATTATGTGGATGGCATAAATATGCCACCATAGTGGTCGATACAATGACCTTGTCAGCAAATACAATCGACCATTAAGTCAAATGCTGACTGACTTTTTTCATACTAATTGTTAGGCCATTATTTACACACTGATTTGTCGACGGGTTTTCCCGTTCTTTACCGACCATGACAAGGAGCACACGGCGGGGGATACCCACTCCTCCATGGCACCTGATCCCACCTCTGTTTTTAGAGGTCCGTGTTTGCTCTGCTCCCGATTTGTATATTGTTTTAATGGGCTTTGAGCTAGAGTACTGTTCGTTACAACATGTATCTCCATATAGATTATTTTAACAAATAAAATATATTTATTTATTATCTTATATAGTCATGTTGTATTTATTTGTTAAAATATAGTATATCAGGAAGGACAGTACCAATCTTTTGCGAGTGTAAAAAATAGGCATCATTTCACTCCCTTTTATCATTTAAAAAAATATAATAATAAAAAATAAACTGCATAAAAATGTAGTCATAACATCAAATTGACGTCAGTTTTTGTGTTAATTTAGCGTGTTGTCTATCTGGTGTGTTAATCATAATCAAATTCGCAGTCACTGTATTCAGGTGTTGTCAGTATTGCATGCATATACATGTAGTTATAAAAAAATCGTAAATTTAACAAAAAGTGGAATTTGTGAGAACTGAATATATGTATGGTGTTAAAAGGTTTTCTCTAAGAAAGACAACTCGTTGGCAATCCATTTGACATTTATTGTCCATGCATATCCACAACACTTTAAAATTCAATAAACTGTCGCATCTCGTGCACAAAGAACATTATCCAATAAAATCAATTTTAAACTACAATATTCGGCTTTTTCAAGATTCCCATTTGAAAACAATTGAAACATCGAATTTTTTATATATACTATTTATATATCATAATTTTAAAACCTGCTTAGAGCCTGGCTCTATTTTTACTTGTATTTATATGCTGTCGGAACCGCCTCAGAGCACGAGGTCTGTTACCCTGGGACCTTATGATAATGGCCTGTCTTACACTTGAAAATAAGTACTTGCCCACGGTGGCCTTTGACCTCTTTTTTTTTTCTTTTTCTTTTTTTTTTTTTAATGAAAACACTTGTGAATAACATTAAACTATTGCTGTCATATTCATCATTTACTTTTTTTTTTTTTAAATTATTCTGAGAGTATATACACAAGTGTTTTATCTAAATAAAAACCCAAACAAATATAATTTTGGGATTTCGATCTTATAATTCGTATTTTTCTGAAGGACAGCTGATACAAATTAAAAAAAAAGATGCCCGGAGTGATATATATTTGTGGACGTATTTTGGTTGCAGGTTAACGTTGTAAATGATGCAAATACCAAATTTCTGAAATATTAAGAAATTATAAACTTTCTATGATGTTCAAAATTCTACCTTTCTGCAATCATCCTTATAAATCTTATACAATTTAATTTTACCACTTTATGGGACATTATTGAAATTTTGAATGAAAAATAAAAAAATCTAAGTTAAACTTATTCATTTTACTTGTATAAACATAACTAAAGTTTTTTTTTCGATCATGGTTTTTTGAAGAACGTTTGTATTATGTTCTTAAGGTAACACCACATTATAATGGCAAACAATGGGGTTTACGATTGATAGACTTTAATTTGAAATGCCTTTTGAAATTAAAAATATTTATGTTCTATTATAAAAAAAATACTTAAAAACATATTCTATTAAAAGCATAGGTAGCTTTGAGAGAGAGAGAGAGAGAGAGAGAGAGAGAGAGAGAGAGAATGCACACAAATTTATCTGTTGTGTATCTTCAAACTGCAATAAAATGTTTACAAACATATTACTCTATACGTACACGCAATAACCAGCTGATGAAGTGACACAAAGGCCCCGCATTCGGGTGCGGATGCATAGGTTATTTTTCACTGGAGCTTATGATTAACGCTTTGTTTATTGTTTGTATATTAAAATCGCTGACTTTGTCCCCCCTCCCTATTTTCTTCTTAATATACAATTTTCATAAAATGTAGGGCCATGGTTAAAAAAGTTTCATATACCTTCAACACAAATTTTGAATTATTTTAAAGAATCAAGGTGTCGTGGAATTCTAAAAGCTAATGATACTTGTATGTGTAAATTATGTTTTCATTTATAATTGGATAGAACGCACAAAAAAATTCTGATAAATTAATACATTATAAATACTGTAAGAAGCATACACTGAATTAAAACATTATTTATGGTAAATGTTTTTTTTTCTTTAAGTTTCGAGATGTCTGTATATCACAGACTCAGATCGCTTTAATCCGACTGACATACTGAGTGTATAAAAAAGTAACTACTTCTTTAATACCCTGATATGACAGTCAAGTTATTTAAAGGTCTGTGGTCTATAAGAAATAAGTGCAATTTAATCAAGAATGAGGAATACCTGTACATAATCCTCTTTCATGTCTTTCTTTTTAAAATTATGCGCTCTGATTCATCTACCGAATCAAATCATTATTCGGACATGTATCAGAATTGTTTTTGTTGATAAATATTGAAAAATTAAACATCTTCCTTATTTTTCTGTCAAAAGAAGGCAGATTTCAAATATTTGTGTACTTCATTGTGACAATCTAAAGAAAAATAAAAAATAACGGTTTCATAACTAATGGTTTTCGTTGTATTCACTGCTGCATTTAACGAATCACAAGGACTTAATGCACAAAAAATATATCAACTATAGGATTACTTAGAAAGCAAGAAAGATATGAAACAAATGAAAGATAAATGATTTGAAACAAGGAACGGGTCATAAGCAACTATTAATTATGCAATATATTATCTTAAAAATTTTTGAGAATTTTTTTTTATATTGAATAAATTCTCAAAAAAGAATGAACGAAAATTAGGTTACTGACAAAGCTGTTATATCTATGAATGCATGAATAGTGTTCACATTCAAGAAAGACAACTCTTTCGCTATTTCTTTAAACTTATTTGCCAATTTAAGCTAAAAATATTTTATTTCATGAATATTACCAAAGACGCTAAAAGTATTTTCATCCAATAAAATTTATTTTAATATATCTAATTTTTAACTTATGAATCTTCTTCTGTTAAAATAATGAAGCGATCAAACAAGATTTTTTTCTTGATTCATTATAAAACCTTTGATTCTTATTCTAAACACTGCGTCTATTCTGCTGTATATAAGCTTTTGCACCTGCATGTATCGTCGAGGTCTGTTGCCCTGGGACCTTATGATTAATCGTATGGTTTACGTTGAATTTGACTTGAAACTTATCCCTTGCCCACGGCGTCCTTTGACCTCTTTTGCTGGCCTTAATTACAAGTGTAAGCCACATATTATCACCTATTAATTACTTCCTTCAGTTTTTAAACTGTTAATTGAAAATTTATTAGCTAGGTGGATTTTTATCACCCAAAACAGATACATGAACCCACGCACGTTGTATTATACAGAAATGAGGTTGAATTTCCTTCCAGTTCCAAGTCATGTTTATTACAGAAATCAATTTGATTTTCCTTTCAAGTTATGTTTTATTACAGAAATGATGTTGAATAAACTTGACCATCCCTCCAAAATTATAGAATAATTGATGCAATAACTATTTGTATTTCTAATATCTCTGTGAATTATTTCAGCCTTTCCAACCAGTACAGCACTGTTTTAGATCAGACAGAAGTAATCTTTCCCTGCCATTATGTAGAATCGTATCTTACTACAATAGTTTTATTCCTTCAACTATAAAACTGTGGAACAATCTTAGTTCTGATGTAAAACAGTTATTCTACAAAAACATGCCCAATTAAGAATTTTTTATGTTGATTACAAATTTACTGTTGTAATATCCTAACTATAATTTTAAAGATTGATTTCAACTATAAGACGTAACATACATGGTTTTGTAAATATTACCGATATATATATATATATAATATAATATATTATATATATATAGAAAGCACAAAGAAATTCACTTTTATAAGGATACCCACTTCCGCCCCCGCCCGGGGTTGAACTCTCGACCTACGGAATCTGTCTCCTAGCAGTACAGGAACAGCGTGCTAGACCGCTCGGCTATCTAGACAAGTCAAAAAACTTGCTTTCGATGCCGATGGAATTCTCGCGGCGCTGCTCTACACTACACGGTCATTGAGAATGGAAGTGAGATATAGTTATTTGGACATTAGTTTTATTAGAGGATCGTTACCAATACACGTTGTAATGAAATTAATTTTTATTCATAAAGCACATTTTACAACAACTCTTAAACTAACATAACTGCCCTAAGTGAAGAAATATTAATACAGAAATTATATATATATATATATATATATATATATATATATATATATATATATATATATATATATATATATATATATATATATATATATATATATATGCATTTAAAGTTTTGTTATGAACACAATATGATGTTGAAAAAAAGTATTCCACTGCAAATCTTAATGTCGCTTCAGTCATTTACAAATTTCAAGATGAAATATTCAGCCGTATAAGAGTTCCGAATAGATTGCAATAAATGGTAAAAAAAAGTTTTTTTCCTATATAAAAAAGAAAAACCACTTATCGCAAAGAAATGCATGGATCTTCTTTCATACGGAATCATAAGCATGTCACTGAACATCACTTAACTTCCTTAACGATTTTGTTTTAACTTAAACGCACAGAATGCAGATTTCAAAAAGAACTGAAAGTTACCATGGAACTTAGTATCATCAATTCTAGTTACGGTTGCGACTTAGCTACTTTAGACCATTACATTTTCGATATAACAAGATGAATTAGACAAAAACAGTTGTCTCTCTTAAAATTTAACTTTCGTAACGGTAATTCAGGAGTGTTTTTGCATTAAAGGTATAATTTTGGGAGCGAAATGCTTCATACTTTTGTTCAACATCCTAAAACAAACTTTAATTTTAACTATTGCGGAGAATTTCAACTTTTATTGCTGGGAATTAACTTCCGTAACGATTAACTTTCGTAACGATATTTTGCCCGAAATTTTAACTTGATATCGGATTCATGTGAGACTTCAAGAATCACACTTCAGCGTTCTATACTGAACATCAGAAAACGAAAAACTGGTCAAATTCAGCTTTATTTAAAAAATAATAATACTTTTTCATGCATTAACTTCCGTAACATTACCTTAAAATTAGTGTTGTCAAATCGGACGATTTTTAGTAACCGGTTACTCGCTTAGTTTTCCGATCGAGTAACCGGTTACTCGGATGGTTTTTCTTTAGACATCAAAACATTCTTCTCAGCTGTAATATTTATTGTATGTAATGTCGTTACAATGTATATATTTAAATTCAGCTATTCTTTTAAAAATATTTCGATGCATGTAACGGCATCTTCTTTAATCTTGTACTGCGGACTAGCAGAGGTTTACGGTTTATGTGAGATAATTGTAATTAAATCAAGCATTCTAAATTGTATACCCCTTGACAATCAAAGACATCAATTAGATAAACTGTAAAATACTAATTAAAACAAATCGATCGCATTAAAACGCTAGGCCGAGATTTACGTTAAATAACGGTAAATAAGATGGGGACATTATAGACAAAAATACATCATTCCTACTGATTAACGTAAAATTCAATATATCCGAGTAACCGAGTAGCAGTTTTACTAACGATACTCGCATCGTTCGATGATTAACCGGGTATTCGTTGACAACACTACTTAAAATCAATGGTACAATACATGTATATTGAAATTGATGTAAAAAGTTAACGATACCAGATTTGTGGACAATTCTTTTTTTTTTCAAGTTCACTGATATGTCCTTTAGAGAATTATGATGTTTAATTTGCTAGTTAAAATAATATTTTTTTCATGTTTTATACCCTGAATTGGTCCTTTTATCGTAGAATGACTGAAAAATGCTTCCTAATTAATCTTTAAGGTATGTCACTCGTCAGCTTTCTAGAAAAGTTCACTCAGAACCTTTAACTTCAAAACTATTTATTACAATTCAATTTTTATAACATATCAAAATTAAACAATGCAAAGTATTCAACATTCAATTAAAAAAACTGCTCACAAATTCATAAAGAAGCAAGATTTATGAGGGACTATTTCTCGTGGTGGAAGGATATTAAGAAGGAAATTCTTCAAATCTACACATTTGTCAAATTTAATATCTTGGAACTTTAGTCCTATATATTTTTACTTAGAGGATACTTAGAGGTTATTTTCCGTTATGATATGCAAGGAAAATTAAATATAGGTCCCAATTTATATTTGAAAAAAAATTACACATTCACTATACAGACTTTGCCAAGAAACGAAGATATATTAAAGAAGTCAAAATAAAATTTACACTGTTTATTGCCAGAAAATCGCACATTTTGACAAATATCTCAAAATTTACATCACTGACCCCAACTTTTTCTTTCATTATTTTAAACAACACGATATTTCCAACCGATCTGCACTTAAGTCATAAAAAGTTTGATACAAGAAAATATTTTATTGCCTATTTAGATTTTTATATCCAAAATATGATACTTTTTAGTGCAAAAAGGTCACACAATAATTTATGCGTATTAATTTGCATGATTTGTTCAATGATAAATATTACTCAAACTATTTTTTGTAAAATAAGATTATATTTTATTGCCATAATTACATCTGATAAAATATGATAAAGATTAAAGAGATTAACCAAAGGGTTACATTTTAAGTGCAAAAAGGTCAGCTGCATTGTACCGTAGGTCAGTAGGATGCACACTGAGCCCCCATTTTCTTTGCGATTTTGAGTCATGCTATATGAGTACTTATCTAAGATATACTTCTCAAAAAATCCTTAATATAGCTAATCTCACGAATGACGTACCTTAAATCAAAACAAAAAACTAATCGACCTTCCATTAGGAGTAAATATTTCCAATGTGGTAACAGAGAGACTATTAACTACGCAACAAAGCTATAGTAACCTTAATGCACATTAAAAAAAATCATCATCTAACAGCTGATGTATCTTGTTCTAGGTGTGATTACCATTATGAAGATAATGGACATTATTTATGACGTGTCCTACATATAGCAGTGAAAGGAATAAACTAAGAGAAAAAACTTATACATGAACTTGGTGTATCAGCAAATACAATCTATCATTAGGTCAAATGCTGACTGGCGTTTTACGTACTAATTGTTAGGCCATTATTTATTTTTTGGATTTTTCCGTTTACCCGATCATGACAAGAAGCAAATGGCGGGTGTGACCGGTCGACAGGGGATACTTACTCCTCCATAGCACATGATCCCGACTCGATCTGATGTTTTTTGGAGGTACATGTTCGCTCTGCTACCGATTTGTATTGTTTAAATGGACTACCAGCTTGAATACTTTTCGTTATCTCCATATTTCATGCTAAAGTGAATAGGACACCAGTAATGGTGTGGCATTTTTTAATAATATGCACCATGAAACAGAAGGCCTTGCCGGATACAGGGGTAAACAGTGTAATTTTATATCATAAAAACAGTAAAATTAATTTTTTTTATCTGAATTTGCTTTTAGTATTATTTTTAGTATGCACAGGGGAACTCACAGTCCTAAAAAATATCACAAGAATCTTAGGTATATTGTAATTTTCATATAAGTCCCAGAAATGTCATTCTTGGTACCCCATACAAAGTGATTTTTATTTCATTTTATTTTTTTTTTGAGAATTGCCAAAGGGTTCTATATTATAGAGTTCACTTGGTTCTTATGCTCTTATTATCAAATAAAATTGACTCCATTTCTGTTATTCACTTTGTTTAATTCCATTGAAACATTTCATTACAGTAGAGACAAGTGACACGAGGTAAATGTTTATTTGGCTTTTTATGCATTTTCCATCTAACTGACCTCTTCTTTTCATTGGATATACATATTATTTCTGTTTTTGGGATCTATGGAAATGAAGTGATTTGCTCTCTTGGCGAATTGGTTATAATCTGACTCATTGTCATACATTTGTCAAGTGAAATTTAAAAGGAAAATACTGTATAAGTATTTTCTGCATCATAAGTCTGCATTATACAAACATTACTTATTAGGTACATCACTCGAGTAATTTCAGTGTAAGAGTAAATACATGTATAAAAAACCCAGATAAAACGTGTTTGGTTCAAAGAATCGTAGAACAGATGACCAATGATAAATCAGCTTTTGATTTTATTGTTAAAAGTCAAGCTCAAAAGATGAAATTATAACTCAGATTAAATAAAAATGCATGTTTTTAAAGTTACTTGGTGCATATGAAGTAAAACGTGATTCCATTTCTTTCTTTTCTTTTTTTGCAGAATGTCAATGTGCTGTACAACACATGCAGAAATGCTGTGTGTGTGTGTGTGTGTGTGTGTGTGTGAGGGTGTATGTGTGTGTGTGTGAGGGTGTGTGTGTGTGTGTGTGAGTTTAAGGACTTCTTAAGGAAAATAAGTGTCGGTTCTGCTAAAAATGTGTCACTTTCAAGCAGAACTGAAAACCTCAATCTGAATTTTGATGGATAATCTCAAGAAAAGAATATCTTAAGGTTAGAAATGGGATGATTTAAAGGTTTGTTATATTCAAACTTTTAAATGTATAGAAATAGAGAATCTAAATTAATTTGCGCCTATATACTTTTAACAAGGTTTTGTTTTACGTTACAATAAAGATTTTTTCCTAGCTAGCAACACGGTAAACTGGAAAATGGCCAGATTCATGTGAGAAAGAAATACACTAAAACGATATATTTTCTGCATTTAAAATAAGGGAACTATAGGCGATTTATATATATAAAGGCATAGAAAAGCTACTCTGGAAACCTTTTCTTAGTTTTGAGATATCTTTGAGAGGAAAGAAATAAAATTTTAAATATAAATGCATACGATGAGTATTCTTATGGTTTAAGTTGAATTTGACTTCAAACCTATCCCTTGACCACGGCTTTCTTTGACCTCCTTTGCTGACCTTAATTACAAATAAATATTATAGTTACATACACATTTCATCTTTCATTAACAACAATCTTTGGTCATTTTAAACCGTAACTTGAAAATTCATGAGCTACGTGGCTTGTATCACACATGCAACGATACATGACCACACACACGTTTATTACGGAAATGTAAATAGATTTTAGACAATTCCATCCCAGTTATTCTCTAGAGTCGTTGAAACAATATCCATCAGCAATGTACGCATTGCTCAAAAGACATTTACAATGAAATCTGCTTTTAACTCTCATCGTGTACTGTAGATCATATTCAATCAGGTGGTGATCAAAAACGTACATATCTACATAACTGTACGATAAACCGAATTCTTAATTTACATACAATCATTTTAAGTAAAATAATATTGATAGTAGGTCTAAAGTCAGGGGAAAATGTAGACTCTATACCTAAATTTTTGTTTAATTCAACAGGTCGAGAAAACTATTTTCTGTGACGTCAGAATAAATTTACATGCTAAATTAGGCACCAACGTGACTGACATACCGACCAATCGGCTAAATGAGTTGCATTATGGGTTACTACAAAAAGTTTCGAAAAAGCCAGTTTTTCAAATTGCTCTCGGAAAGACATAAAAAAAACCCAAACTGGAAAAATTTCTTTTGCTTTTAATATGTATTTTACATTATGTTTTATCACAAACTCAAAAATTTACAGTGTATTTAAATATAGATATATTAGTCAACTTCTAACATGTTTAGATACTCCGCCTTTTTTTCCCCTTGTAACGCAGGGCCATTCGAGCTTGATGAAACATCGGTTACATGCAACTGCAGATTTATTTAGTTTATTGAATCCCTGAGGTACCTATTCGTTAATTCATGGCATGTTAGTATATTCAAGATTAAATATTGACAACTTGTGTGTTTCGTATTGAGATAAACTTATCTTCTTAGGATTTTCATTTTTATGTCCACTTTGAAGAGAAGGTTGCAAGTCTTTCGGTTGAGACGTTAAAAACAAGGCCCCACGACAGGCATTGGCACGATAAAGAACCCTCACTGCTCAATGGCCCTGAATGCCGAGTAAAGATCTAAATTTGAAACCCTTTACCAGTTTATGGTGACGTCTCTATCTCGTGAAAAATTCTCGAATGGGACGTTTGTTTGTTGTTTAACGTCCCTCTCGAGAATTTTTCATACTCATATGGAGATGCCACTACTTCCCGGTAAAGGCCTGCAAATTTGGACCTATACTCTGAAATCAGGGCCATTGAGCAGTGAGGGATCTTTTTCGTGCCATCACCTACTGCGACACAGACTTCGGTTTATAGGTCTCATCCGAAGGACCGGTCTCCAAGTCCCGCAGTAAATTCGAACCCGGGACGTAAGGAACTACTCCTTACACTCTAGAGCAAAAGCTCTAACCACTGCGCCACGCGGGCGACCGAATGGGATGTAAAACAGCATACAATCAATCAATGTTAAGAATATGAAAATTCTCATTTGTTGCACTTTTAGTAATTCTAGTAACATTATTATTGAGTACAAAATGGTCACAGTGGTAATACTCTTTCTTTGACCAATGCTTAAAATAAACCCATTCTAAATAACTTTAATGTAATTTTGACGTTGTTCCTTTATTTTATAATACTACGAAGAACAGACATAGTCAAAATTACATATTTGTTTCAAAGCAAAACATTGGACCTTTCTAGACTGTTAAGACAGATGCAATTCTATATAAAGATATAGATTTGGTGTTGCCTTTCATGTAATACTTAATACAATATTTTCACGAGAGAGAAACTTATCAACACATATTCTTAAATATTATTTTGATACTTTCGGAACATGACCATTACACAACATTTTTAAAATCTGCAATTTTTAGTTTTCATGGTAAACAATATAAGATGAATTCTGCTTCACCTAAATGAGATGACAATCTGTTCTCGACTAACCACAAGGAACATTTTTTAAGAACATTGCCCAGTTTTTGTGCAATAAGAAAGATCTTTATGTGCATAAAATAGCACTGTCATCAGTCTTCAATAACATTGAAAAGGCATATCATTTACATTCATTTACATAAATTAGAAAAGAGAGAGAGAGGACCTAAAATGCTACCCTTTGGAACACGACATTATATTGAATAAAAAATCTGATGAAACATTGTTGATATGAACTTGTTCCTGTCTACAAGATAGATTTGAACCACTCAGTGGATAAAACACATAAAACAACTAATTTATCACATAAAATTGTATGATCATACAATTATAATTATAAAAAATGACGTATATAAATGACTTTAGAACATTGATATCCAGATTATCTGGAATGAAATGTGGAGATAACGAAAAGTATTCAAGCTCATAGTTCATTTAAACAATTCAAATCGGGAACAAAACAAACACGGACCTCTAAAAACATCAGAGGTGGGATCAGGTGCCATGGAGGAGTAAACATCCCCTGTCGGCCGGTCAAATCCACCGTGTGCTCCTTGTCATGATCGGGTAAACGGGAAAATCCATTAAAATTTCAGTGACTGTGTAAATAATGGCCTAACAATTAGGATGAAAAACGTTAGTCAGCATTTTACCTAATGATAGATTGTATTTGCTGGTAAGGTCATTGTATCGACCAAAGAACATACTGTTGAAATCCTTGTTTCATCAACTTGTTGCATAATAGCTTGCCTCGTTTTAAAAATTGATCATATGTAGAGCATGCTCTTGCGTATCGAATCAACTGGGAGACATGGACCTCATATGCAGGCCATTAGGATATATTACTACATAAGTAAGGGAATTTGACGATAGAAAAGTTGAAGTCATCACGTTTATCATA
Organism: Saccostrea echinata; assembly: GCF_033153115.1. Lineage (NCBI taxonomy): Eukaryota > Metazoa > Mollusca > Bivalvia > Ostreida > Ostreidae > Saccostrea > Saccostrea echinata. The sequence continues at coordinate 6,156,632 of NW_026889763.1, read as the reverse complement.
AAGTTTTGTTGTTAGGTTTCCATTAACGTCTTTTTCTAGATAAATATCCAAGTAAAATATCCAAGCATGAAACAAATGTGTCAGACTCTGTGGTGTCTTATTTTATCTGGGATACAGGGTGTTCCATCATTTCATATATAACGGTGGCGCAAGAATTACGCGAAGTGCTAATATTCGCAGTCATTTTGCGACTGAATTTGCGAAGGAATCACGAAATAAATTTGAAAAACTAACAGCCCCTATGAATCAATAGTTTAACACATAAATGGCGTTAATTTTTGGCAAATAAATTTAATGATAAAAACAATTAATCGATATCGATTAAACACAGTGTTAAACAAAAATAATGATGTATCCAAAATATATGTATAATATTGTGAAAAATACCCCCCCCCCCCCCAAAAAAAAGTACGTATTTATAAACAAATATTAGCTTCTATAATCTGAAAATAGGTACAAGTACGAATAACAAGTTTTAAGCATTTACCTCTATTTCAGAAAATAATAATTTTCTTTACAAAAGTAAATTATACACATACAGTGTTCATTAAAGGACAGATGAAATTCTGGTAGGAGTCGCAATCATACTTACGTTTATATATTTGCAATTATTGGTCTGAAGACGGAAGTATCTTAAAACTTGTGAATTAAAAAAATACGTAAGCAGTTTTGAGTCATAAAATTATATTTTGATGGATCTATCGTTAATTTTTCAACATTACAAAAATACAACATGATTTTATACGATACACGTACGATGTTTGAAACGCAGTGCCAATGCAATTTTAGAGATATAGTCATCTATAGAACTATTAAAGTATGTACCAAAATAAAGTAAAAAAATAACTTTGCGAATGACCAATGACAAGTTTACGAGTTCCGTTTTTATTAGTCCCCTACCGGTGAAACCGGAGGGGACTATAGGTTTCCTCTGAGTCTGTCTGTCTGTCTGTCTGTCTGTCCGTCTGTCCCTCTGTCTGTCTGTCAGTCTGTCCCACTTGGTTTTTCCGCACTTTTTTCCTAAACGCTTGCAGATATTGAGCTGATTTTTGGTATGTGAGTGTATCTTGATGAGTTACAGATCAAGTTTGCATTTCGTCCCGCTTCATTCATTTTTGACGGAATTACGGCCTTTTCAATTTTTCAGGGTTTTCCGCAATTTTCTTCTAAACACTTTCAGATATTGAGCTGATTTTTGGTATGTGAATTTACCTTCATTAGTTATAGATCAAGTTTGCATTTCGTCCCGCTTCATTGATTTTTGACGGAATTATGGCATTTTCAATTCTTAACGGGAACCAGATTACACTTCCCGGTAGGGGACTAGTATTGCGAATGCAATACTCAGAATGCTTGTTGAAAAAGCAACTGTCTTAGTATCATGTCAAAAATCCTGGACTTTAATTTATCGTGGGGAAAGGTCGTAGTTTTGATGTTATTAGTCCCCTACCGGTGAAACCGGAGGGGACTATAGGTTTCCTCTGAGTCTGTCCGTCCGTCTGTCTGTCTGTCTGTCCGTCTGTCTGTCTGTCCCTCTGTCTGTCCCACTTGGTTTGTCTGTCGCACTTTTTTCCTAAACGCTTGCAGATATTGAGCTGATTTTTGGTATGTGAGTGTATCTTGATGAGTTACAGATCAAGTTTGCTTTTCATTTCGTTTCATTGATTTTTGACGAAATTACGACCTCTTCAATATTTAAGGGTTTTCCGCAATTTTTTTCTAAACGCTTGCAGATATTGAGCTGATTTTTGGTATGTGACTTTACCTTGATTACTTATAGATCAAGTTTGCATTTCGTTCCGCTTCAATGATTTTTGACGGAATTATGGCATTTTCAATTTTTAACGGGAACCAAATTACACTTGCCGGTAGGGGACTAGTATTGCTAATGCAATACTCTCAGAATGCTTGTTGATTTTGGCAAAATTTTGTAATTTCGATTTTTTAAAAAAGTTCTTTGGAGTTTTAAAGTATTCACATCTGATTTACACCACTTCTCGAATATACTGTTGTACAGTACTTCTGAAGTTTCTCCTTCACTGCTGTTAATATTTTAGTTAGGAGTAAAGAAAGGATTTTTATGGAACTTTGGAATCCAGCAAAGGCATGGCAATTCAAATTCATTTTGGTTGTAGGGAATATTTTTGAAGTTTTTCATCGAAAATTTCATTCCCCCCCCCCCCCAGAAATAGGTTGATGCATAATTTTTTTTTCTGTATGGCAAACAGAAATAAGTTTTCTCCTATCTCATGTTTACAGCCAAACTCATACATTTTCTTTAAAACATCAATGACATCTTTGTACAATGCGTGATTAAGAATATATTGTAGTTCCTGATCTTTAGGTACTGTGCGCACACTGTAAGGACATTGTCGTTGGGAACTTCCGGTTTCCATCATTTTCCATCAGTTCCATCAATTTTACGATAAGAAACGAGAAAATTATGTTTTGATTTGTTTAACATGTCTCCAAGATCAATAATCAAATTTTACCATAATTATATTGCAATTTGTGTATTGGAAAATTTGTAAGTATTTGACTTGTCATCATCCTGATTAATATTCAAAATATTAAATACCAGCCAAACAGGTGTTCAAAAGACATTTTGCCTTGTAGGATTACATTATAGGAGTTTTCTTTTTAGACAGATGTGGGTGGAACTCAATGATTGTAATGTCATTGTTTTCCCCACTCAAGTGAAAATCAAGGTACAGGTGCCGTTTCTCCTTTGTATGCTTTGTTTAAAGACAAGTTCCTTTTTCCAATTAACCATAAAAGGTAAAAGGAAAATTGCATAGTGCTAAGCTAAATGAAGTGACATTTTAGGCATTATGCTAGTTTTGATAAAGATAATTTTTATCATAAAATCGAAAACCAAGGTAGTTTTACCTTGAAAAATTTGCAGGGATAAGTTTTAAAAATGTAAAAGTGATAAGAGACTAAATTACTCCTCAATACCATAATTATCATCATTTCTTCCATTGCCATTATAAATTCCATCTATCACTCACCGCGATTAGTTTTTTGTTTCTCTAACAAGTGAGGAAATTTACAGCAATGTTTGATGGATAGCTGTTATTTTGTAACATTTAACATTGCAACATTTAACAGGATGTTGTGAACCATAAAGCAATATTTTTCATAAACCTTTCTATTTTTTCCAGTCATTGAAATTCGGGCCCCGGGTTCGTGAAAAATCATAAGCATAAGTCAAAATATCTCTATTGTGGAATGATTTAGAAGAAAAGCAGTCCGATATAAAACGCTTTTCAACATTGCACAAGCAAACTCTTATTCGCAAATTAAGAGTTTCAGTACACATGTTATAAATATTTTACAGATATTTGAAATTTTGACTTAAGAGTAAGTCTATTTCATGTTTCTGGGGCCTGGTAAGCCTTGAGACTTTTGTCATTAAAAAATGACTTGCGTTGGAGGAAAAAAAAATTCGTGCAAGTATGGAACCTCTATATATTTCTCTCTATCCTTATTTTGTCTTGACTGTGACAGAAGAGTTTGAGCTACCCGGACAAATCGGATACGTGGGTCATAAGAAGGCACTAATGCTTGTGGAAAAGTGATAAAAAATACAGCAGTAACGCTTGAATGGAAGATTGATTGAATGATTGTATGTTGTTTTACATCCCGTTCGAGAATTTTTCACTCATATAGGGACGCCACCATATACCGGTGAAGGATTTCAAATTTAGACCTTTACTCGGCACTCAGGGCCATTGAGCAGTGAGGGTTCTTTATCGTGCCAACGCCTACCGTGACACGGGGCCTCGGTTTGTAAGGTCTTATCCGAAAGACCTGTAACTTTCACTTCAAAGCGCAGAGCGCTTAGCGAAGGAACAGTTGCTACCTATTTTGTTTTATCGACTTAGGTCAGTCGCGGCCGTGATTCGAACACACGACCTTCCGATCACGGAGCTAGCGCTCTACCGACTGAGCTACCGTGACGGATTGAATGGAAGAAAATTGATTTAAATAACGTGTACAAACAGTTTGCTAAATGTCTTTAATGTTATAATGGGAATTGATGTACTCAAGTAACAGTTTCATATCAAAATACGTACTTGAACAACAGAGGATAAATAACCAACGTTTTATATACATGTATTTAGCATACTATATTACTTTACTAATAAAAATGCTGATTTACAACAGAGTGTTTTCGTAGTCTTGGTGATAGACTCTTTTGTTTTAACACATTTCAACAGGGAATCACTTGGATTTCTCAGTTTCGATCTTTCGTGAGTTTTCAGCTTGGACTGCATGATCATATATGTGTATTTCTTCAAAATTGAATGAAATATAGAAATAATGTTCAAATTCAAATAAGCACTTGTTTCTAAAAACAAAATGTTCATTTTCACTGCTGCCATTTTGAAAGCAGACTCCGTTGAAACTCTTCTGGTTGCTCCTTTGTCAATTTTATTACCGACCAAGACGATGTTGGAGAAATTTTGTCCTGTAATAAAAAAAGTTTCCTCATTTGGTGTCTTGTTGCAGTAAAGCACTAGTAATTTCACGGAGTATTAAAAAATAAAATTATGAATCTATTAAAAAGTTAATTTGCTTAAAAATAGGTATTTTACAAGTTTTATTTTTCCAAAATGAAACTTACCCTTTATTCTTCGGATATCGTTGCAAAGATTCTGTGCAGTAAGAAAGGAGGCAGGACTTTCTACTGAGTAAACAACAACAAAATGGTTTCCATTTTGGATATACATTTCTCTCATTGCAGGGAAGTCTTGTAACCCTGATGTATCCAAAATCTCAACCGTTTGATGTACGCCATCTACAAACAAAAGTAACGGTATTAATTCAACAGATACAATTCAACCTCTTTCCATAACAAAGAAAATACCACAAAATTATGTTAGAAAAACAAGTGATGTTTCTGCTTACTAGGAAGACGGACTGTTTCGTGATACGACTGTCCAAGAGTTGCTGATGTCCTCTCTGTAAAAACCCCGTACAGGAACTGGTGGATGAGGCTTGTTTTTCCAACTTCTTCATCGCCCATAAAAACTATTTTGATAGGTTTCATCTTTTTAGAAGGCATCGACACCACGCTCAGATAAACTTTGCTTAAATGATTTGTCATTTGCAACTCCTTTTATATATAGATTTAATTAGTCGCGAATTTCAATTGGTGTGGGCAATAACTGGATTACTTTGCATAACTGAGAAATACAAGTGTTAACATAAAAATGCTGTTCTGATTACAAATATAAATATATAAATATATCATTTGACTTTAAAGTCAAGTTCTATTTCCTGAAAGGTGATTATATGATAGATTAATTCTTAAACAATATTAGTCAAAAAATACTAACATTGATACAATTCTAAGTGCAGTTTGTATGATCCACATAATAACTTTGATTATTCAACTAGTGAGAGTTGTAAAGTATGAAGAAATCTAAGACTGAAAAAAAGTTAAAGGCCAATAAGCATTGATTGACCTGTAAATTTACATGTAATTACATAACTAATATTATCGAAGTACCTGTATCTTTACCTGCAGCAAGTTTGTTAATTTCTTCTGATTGCGACTAAATTATGACATCTGACACTGTACATATATCACTGACCAGGAAAAAAAAACGAATAAATAAAACTGGTTTATTTTTTCACTTTGATCAACACTCTAAATCACTTGAAAAATTAGCATGATTAAAATTTTTTTAAACATTACTAGAAGAATATTTCCAATGCGGATTATCACTTAAGAAGTATGCAGGATCAACGTTTTGTTTCACTACATGGTTCTGCAATGAAAAGAAAAAAAATTCTGGCGATTTGCAGCTTGTTTTACTGTACATACAGACGTCAGATGAAACAAAAATAAAATTAAATTAGAAAAAAAAACCAAAATAAAATAAATAAAATAAAAATAAATAAACAAATAAAATGGATACTCAATTCCTAAAATCAATAAAAATCCTTACAAACAAAGATGCATTGCCGGGTCTAGCAAATGTTCTACAAACCCCTATCTTTACACCTCACAAAAATACTAGCTGCTGTAAAGGAGAAATTTCAGAAACTGTGTTACAACATATTCTATAAGTGTTGTAAATCAGATGTGGATTCTCAAAACCCCCCAAAACTTTCAGAAAATTTAAAATCACCAAATTTTTCAAAAGTCAGTAACATCAAAACGTATGACATTTCTACACAATATATAACCATTCCTCCAGATAAATTAAAAACTGAGCTTTTCGATATCACAAGCAATGGCTTCTTCAATAAAAATGGAAGTCAGAAATTTTCATTACTTTGTTAAAAATCACTTTGATTCTACACACAGGTAAATGTGCTCTGAAGTTGAAATTAAGGTGTTGGAGTTCGTTATTGACAACATTTATGTAGTTTTAGGAGACCAGGTCTTCCAACAAACTATTGGAATTGCTCTGGGCAGTAATTATACTCCTTTATTCGCCGACCTGTTTTTATATTCCTATGAAACGAAATTTATTCAGAAAACCTCTACATGAGAAGAAGAAAACACTTGCTGTGGCTTTCAACTCCACATTCAATTATATCTACAGCATTTTATCAATTTACAATAGTTACTTCCATCCGTATGTCGACCCGATATATCCCAGTGAACTCGACATAAAGGTAACCACAGATTCAACCACATCTGCTTCATATTTGGATGTTTTTCTGACTATACACGATAAAGGCCAAGTAACAAGTAAATTTTAAGACAAATTTATGATTTCAGATTTTCCATCGCCATCTTTCCTTATTTATGTATCACAATTCCGCTATCACCCGCATTTGGTACGTACATCTCCGAACTTATTCGATACTCAAGAGCATGCTCTGAGTAAGATCAATTTTTAAAATGAGACAGGCTACTGACACATAAGTTGATAATACAGGGATTTCAATAACCTAGTTTAAAGTCAGCATTTCGTAAATTCTGTGGTCGTTATAATGACATTGTTAACAAATATAACCTATCATCGGATCGAATTTTACCTGCCGTGTTTCATACCAATGGTTAGACCTTTGTTTTTATACTAACTTCGACTACGGAAGATTCTGCCTCAATGTTTAAAACCAAGGGCTCATGGCGGATGTAACCGGTCAACAAGGGATGCTTACTTCTTCTTGGCACCTGATCCCACCTCTGGAATTTCTGGGGGTCGGTGTCTTATGCTCTGTTCACGGATTTTTATTGTTTATAGATTTTTTTTGCATTGAGATCGATCACTGTTCGTTATCATCACCTATTTTTTTTTCCATGAACACATTCTGAGAAAATTTATACATCAATACATACAAATATCCTTCCAAAATAAGATGCTCGCCTCTACAACTTTATTGCAGTAACACAATGGTATTTTCAAAAATATTCTCAGTTTGATTAAGAAACTTCAAATGTCAATTAATATTTTTGTTATTGATTTGTTATGGGTTTGGTTTAAGTTTGTTCCTTTGTTTTCCACGTTCATGTGGGAGTAGAACATGTGTTTTTCATTTTCGGACATTAATTACTACACCCTAAACAAAATTATAATTCAAGGTGTAGGTATTTGTTTGTTACGGTTTTAAAATATTGTTAGTGTTCAGTAAAAATGATAAATAACAAATAACTATAAACGAATGATATTGTTTTGTTCAGAATTCAATGCTTCAGGAGAGCTGGATGATGAGAAATTTATTTATTCATTTTATGTGCTCATAGATACCGATGCTGATAAATAATTCAGTTCACATGGATCTGAATATGAAGCGTATTTGCAGCTCTGTTCTGCAGCTGGTGAATAATAAAGAGTTTGTTTGTGAACATGAAGCATTTATTAAAATCGCCAAATGAATTTGCAGTTTAAATACAATGTCAGAATGCAGTAGAAGAGGGGGGCTAAAAATATTCTACACCTTATACATGAGAAAACTAGTATCTACCTTAACAGCTAAGATAACTAGAATGTACTAAATTTATTTCAAGTGTATTGAAGTTTGAGGGCTTTGAGGTTGAAAAAAATGTGCAGTTAACACTTTGCTGTTTTGAGCCAATATCAAATTATGATCAAGCTGATCTAATAGCCGCAACCAGATATAGTGCTTAGACACTAAACGTCAGGAAAACCAATAGAGCTGTTCAGTGTACTGCAAATATATAATACACAAATGTCAAGGCTGTGAAAATCAATTTGAAAGATGATTTTATAACAGTTGAATACCCTTATACATGTAATTATTCAATTCCTAAACGCCTTTTCTACACACAATCTACGATATATTTATAATCCTTATTTATCAATAGAGTTTAATTCATATAGGCGGTATCATGTTATTTTGGCAATAGCATAAAATGATATACCTGGCGTACGATGATAGAAAATTTGTATTTGTAGAACTCGTAGGCTGAACGCTGGTTACAAAAGATGCTTTACGTGAGGGATTTTAGGAAGCTGGATTTTATAGAAACATGTCTAGACCCTATAGGTGTATTCTTTAGCATTTTTCCCATTAGACACATTAATTTACTTTGAGGACTAATGACCGACCCTCTGCTATAAATTTCACGAAAATTTTTTAAACTTCCAACAGAGCTAAAGCATTAGATTCAAATGAAAGATAGTATGAGATATGAAGCACTGTTTATATTTTCAGAAATGATTTTTATGTCAGATCATGATATGAAATTAAACCAAAATCAACAACATAAAAACGTACGACTTTTCAACTTCATATTCAACTATTCCCCACGATAAATTAAAATCCAGACTTTCTGACATCGTTGACAGCTGCTTTTTCAATAAAAATGGAAGTCGTAAATTTACTTACCTTGTCATTGGTCATTTGCAAAATTACTTTGTTAAAAAACAATCTGATTGTACACACAAGTACTCTGAAGTTGACATTAAAAAGATGCTCGAGTTTCTGATTGACAATATCTATGTGGTTTTTGGAGACCAGGTCTTCCAACAATCTATTGGAATTCCCATGGGTACCAATTGCACCCCGTTATTAGCAGACCTATTTTTGTATTCATATGAAGCAGAATTTTTCAAAATCTTTTACGTGAAAAGAAGAAAACACTTGCTGTGGCCTTCAACTCGACATTTAGATACTGTATACAGGGAAAATTTCGCCCCCTTTATTTTCGCCCCTTTCGTCCTACTCATAGTATAATTTCTTAAAGGAACTTTGAATGTGCGAATTTAAAATGGGGCAAAATTGTTTGCAAGTGTGAAAGGGTGAAAATACGAAAATAACCCTGTATACAGTATATCGACGACGTATTATCAATAAACAATGGTTATTTCCATTCTTATGTCGACACGATATATCCCGGTGAGCTTGAGATAAGAGATACCACAGAGTCTGACACATCTGTTTCATATTTGGATATTTTATTAGAAAAAGACGTTAATGGTAATCTAACAACAAAGCTTTATGATAAACGTGCTGACTTTAACTTTTCAATCATCAACTTCCCTTACTTATGCAGCAATATACCCTTATCACCTGCATACGAGGTTTATATCTCAGTTGATTCGATACGCCAGAGCATGCTATACGTATGAACAATTTCTAAAACGAGGTAAGTTATTGACAAACAAGTTGATGAAACAGAATATCAGCAATCTCGTTTAAAGTCATCATTTCGTAAGTTCTATGGTCGATACAATGACCTTGTCAGCAAATACAGTCTATCATTAAGTCAAACGCTGACTGACGTTTTTCATACTAATTGTTAGGCCATTATTTACACACTGAATTGTCGATGGATTTTTCCGTTATTTCCCGATCATGACAAGGAGCACACGGCGGGTGTGACCGGTCGGCAGGGGATGCTCACTCCTCCATGGCACCTGATCCCACCTTTGATGTCTTAGAGGTCTGTATTTGCTCAGCTCCTATTTTGTAATGTTTAATGGACTTTTGAGCTCGAATACTGTTCGTTATCTCCACATATTTCATGAAGACATTTTAACACAGAGATTAGGAAGATATATAATTTATTATCAAAACATAAAATTAAAAATATGAGGAGTACATGTGTTTATATGAAAATAATATTTAGTGTCATACCTATAGCTATTAAATTCATTTTGGAAAACATAATAAAGCGCTGCTTCCTACGTCAGAATAATACAATATTATATGTGGTTGTAAGAGAACAATAGATCTGTTAGCAAGAGTTATCTTTCTTGTAAAAAAAATTTTATCGAAAAAAATGTAATACTAATAATTATAAAAATTCTACATTAGGTATTTGATACATTTAACCATTTTTAAAATGATCCTTAAAAAGATGTAACTTATTCAATTTGTAAGGGTTTTAAAACTGGATTTAAATGTTTTTTGTCAAATAAAATAAAACAATTTGAAAAGTATAGGCAAAGAAAATAGAAGCTAACGTTTCCATCATATCCTAGGTTTGATCGAATTAAATACTCAAAGGTCTCGATAATTGCACTCTGATAAAGTAAACTATGAGTAATGGACTTTTTCGAGAAGCGCTGACTTTTACATCGACGGCTTACTTTTACATAGAAACCTGCCTTATGTACGGAGGTGCGGAATTGATAATGAATAAGTAAACCTTAATAGTGGTTATAGGTATGGTGTTTGGGGCACTAACATGATTTACTGGTATACAATCAACGCAAGAGATGATGGGAGACAGAATTACATAACTTAAATTAGCTTATTCGTGAGGGATAGTATCTCCTTTCAATCTCATTTTCTGAAGGAATCAAATAAGGAAGAAAAAAAACATTCCTGAAGGAAAAACTAAGGAAGAGTTGGTCAATGTGGAAAGAGAAGGGGTTTAGGATAGCGTGGTTGCCTTTCCCTTCTTAGATAACGTAATATGTGCTTTGAAATGGCCCATTATTATCACTGTTAAGCTTAATATTGATATCGCAAAAGAGCTTCCATAAATTGTCCTAGTGTAAAAGTAAGTCGTCGATTGTAAAAGTCAGCGCTTCTCTCAAAAGTCCAATATTAGTCTGTTTTTACTTGAAAAGTTATCTCTCTTATCAGAGGGTCGGTAACCCTTAAAAAGTCTACAATATCCTTATAGTAAGCGTTGTGCTTTAAACAACGTGTCTCAACACATGTAGACACTTCCAGCAATATTTTAAAAAAAGCAGGTTCTTTGGGAAAGATATCTGAAATAGCGACTGAGTGTGTTCGAATAGGTAAAGAATAAATTTGCATCTAAAAAACCAACGTGTCATCAATTCTTCGTATAAATCAACATCAGTTATACCGGTAGAAAACTTGTAAATCCCCTGACTCTGTATACAGATTTTATTAAAGAAAACTAAGTACTTTACTCAGACAATGTAAAAAAAAACAAGAAGTAATTTATCTCAAATATCTGAAAAAGAAAGTAAAAAACATGTACTCTTATTTCTACTAATATTCAAAACGATTTACTTTTCACATTTTTCGCAACGCCTTTCAAAGATACCCCGGCGTTTTTGCAAATAAAAAAAACTAAAAAATTCTATTTTGGTTTTTTCTTGCGAAACTGTAGTCAGTGCTCAAACATTATCATTGATGTGATTTGAATATCAGCAATTTGTAGGCACTTGAAATGTCATCATCCTGAATAAAACTTAAACTATGACGAAATATCATGGCTAAACAGGTGTTCAAAAGACACTTTTCCCTGTAGGATTACATGCTGAAAAGCTTCTTTTTCGATGACGTGTGGGTTAAAACCCGAATAATTTGAAAGTCATTGTTTTCTCACTAAAGTTAGTACCGAGAAATACGTGCCCTTTCTCTCATTTGTGTTTAAAGACAATTAAATTTCTCTGTCCATTATATCATTTTACTCAGCAAGACCATGGCGAATTGCAAATTAATCTCAGTAGTTTTGGTATTGAATTTGAATTCCAAGGTATATCTTCCTTGTCAATTTTCCAAGAATTAAAAAAAAAATATGGGAGATTGGACTGCACCTCAATACAGTAAATCACCATAATGCCCACCCGTCATATCAAGACTTCATGTTGATAACTGCTCACCACAGTGTTTGATCTATTCAGTAAACCCGGTGTCATACAGTAAACCTTCCTCCAAAAAAGGATCCCCAGGAAGATTTACCATATCTTATGGGGGGATGTTTACAACATAGTATTTCTTCTGCAAAGTAAACTTTCCACCTAACCGTAAACAGTTCAGATTTTATAGGGAATATATTATTTTATAGTAAATGTCAACCCATTTTAAATAAGCAAAATGGGTTTCAACTCTTCGAAATTATTGATGACCAGAAGATACTTTTTTATGTCATACGTAAAAATTCTTCAATCAAATACATAAAAATGCAATTTCTTTCTCAAGACCACAACATTTCATTACTCGAGAAAATTTGCACTTTGAAATCCATCTGCAATAAAATAAATTAAAAAAAAAATACACAACCCATAAAAGGAGGGCATCAATTTAAGAGATATAATCCAGTATTTCACAATAACACAGAAAATACCGAGGAATCATCTCAGAAGAAAGAACAATATAGGAAGACGAAGTGTCTAGTGATATATGACTGTACAAGTGTTACTGGTGTTCTTTCAGTAAAAACTCCTTACAAGAACTGATGGATGAGACTTGTTTTTTTCAACCTCTTTCTGCCCATAAAAAATATTTTGATAGGTTTCTTGATTTCAGAAGGTATCTACACCACGGTCAGAGATACTAAAGGTTTAAGTATATAGTTAACAGACAACGTATATCTTTGAATTTAATTAGTCATGAATTTGAACTGTTATATGATTGGAATTAATGAAGTTGACATAAAAATGTTGTGAAATCAATATACTGATTTCATAAGATATAACATGATGCTAGAATTGAAAGCTTTGTAATTGATTTTTTTGTTTTCAAAAATGTGATTATATGAAACTGCAAATCAGAAAACAAAATAATTCAGAATTAAAACATAAAAAAATTCTTCGAACTTGTTTCAGTATATGCATGATCCACATAATAACATAAAAATTCTAAGCTAGTTTTCACAGAAAGAGAATGTCTTCTAGATTCAATAGAGAACCTACAGTTAGTTCTCTGATCTTTTTGATCGAGGTCTTCAGATGAAGATACGAGGGTCGCTTAAAAATTACGCGGATTCTGCTATTATTTGATCTTATAGATGTCAAATAGCAATGAAATTTTACAGTAACATTTTTTCTTAAAGATTCCAGTAAAATATACTATAGTTAAAATATTTTGATGTTAATTTCTCCTAAAAATATTGTTTTTATACTGCCGATGGTGATATATGGAGCACGGCAAGAATTCTGAAAAACGAACTTCCAAAATTTTAATCTTATATTTTCTATAGTTGGCGAAATTATATTTCATTTTATTGTTACATTATTATGGATTTAGATTTCTGACGTAATATTTGAAGTACCGGTACTAACAGAAATATTGTATCCAATGTGTTTCTTAAGAAAACAACAGCAAAAATGACGTCTCGTGATTTGACGAAGCAGCGCACTTTTATCAAATTGAATGCAGTGCTCGAGAAAATGTCAACAGAGAATCAAAATATGTTGCAAACCAGCAGTGTGCATAAAATCTGTCTACAAATAACACAAGGGAATATCAGACTGTAGGACCCCAGTAAAGGTCAATCCGAGAGGGTTGGAAGAAGATCATCGACGAAAACTGATCTGGACCATTGAGAACGTGAATGACAGTGACTGAGATTACACAAAATTTCAGAAATATCCTTTAGTTATCTATGCTAGATATAGTATCAAAACTGGACCAGAAATGGTAAATGGAGTGGTTTAGGTTTTTAAACACAAAGGAAAAGGAAAATACTTTGATAAAAAAGAGAGCGCATATTTTATTATGATGCACGTGACGTCGCATATCTTAGTTAAACTGCGCCGACAGTTTATGATTAAGTCCTGATTAAGTAATCACTGAAAATAATATCAACTTACAATATTTTGAAATGTTGACCACTAAAGTAAAGATTCTTTAATAAAACGTGTGACTTATTCTGTGTTTATGTCGTCAAATATTTTTTCTGTGCATCAAGTCCACGTAATTTTTGAACGGCCCTCGTACAATACAAAGAAAGGTGATAGTGTTGATTTTATGATTATTCCTGAACAATATTTGTGCTGTACTTTTAATACGTTTAGACAAGAAGACGTGTTGCATGAATATGAAAAGTATCTCCCCTAAATTTCAACCATATTTAAATTTTTTCACGTTGTTCACAACATAATTTTCAAAGGAATGCCTAATGTATGTATAAATTTCTTTGGATTTTTAGGATGACTAATCACACGTGTGTTTTCAAAATAACAGTATATTTATCGATTGTTATTTCAGCTTTGTTTTCGTTTCATTGAGACAAATTAAGTCGTTTTAAATGAAATTAGCGTAATATTGACATAATATTTTCCTTGTAAGCTCATCGACATTGAAACTGAAAAGTTTGAATGACTGCAGTAAATCAAGTCTGTAATAAAGTAAGTTTCATATGAACATCGCCGTTTGACCTCCCAGTTCTTCTTAAGGATGACGTTTTAGTTGACAGAAAAAGATTGTTAATAAGTACAAGATGTTAGATCAAAAAATGTTCTAAATGGACAAAATAATCATGTTATAACTCATTATCAATTTAAAATTTCAATATTTTATTATTTGAAGAAAATATGCTAGAGCAAAAGTAAATATATGGTGATGCAGAGGAAATTTGGACTGAATTTAAAAATTTTTTTTTGCAATATTATCAAAAAATTTAAGATTTATATGTTTTTAAACATCATTTTGCAAATATTATGTGTTTTAAAACTCATGTAAAATAATTCAAATAATTGAATGACATGCAATGAAGAATTCCAAAAATTGGAACACTAACCATTCCAGACAACATACATGTTTCTCAATAATCTGATCATTGACCTCACATAATTTTAATACCAATAGAATAAGGACAACAGAGGTAAACCGAGGCTATAAATAATTTAGAGTTCTTATCATTTAGATTTTTAATTGTAATATTAGATTAAAATGGGCAAAAACTAGAAAATTGACAGAGGAAATTCGGACTGAAATGATTATCAAGTCTATGGTGCAAATTCTATTTGTTTATTTTTACGTAGCAAAAGTATTTCATTCCTATTATATTTCATTATCTATAGAGTTTTGTTACTTGTAATATTTTGTTAATAAATAAAATTTTGTTTATATCATGAAAAATTTAGCTATTTTCCGAGAAATCTTCAGGGGCCACTAGCATGAAAAGTAGGTCATTGACCTAATTATTTGAAAGTGAATAATAAACACTACAACCATTGGTGTACAAGAGGTGGTTTTTCATTTTATCAGTGGAATTTCTGTTGTCACCTGAGTAAACGTCATTCTTAAGTCTCTTGTTTTTCAGTAAGAGGTAAATGGAAATCAGTTTCTTCGGAAGATGGTGGGGTCTGCGATGATCAGTTTACCAAAGCTTTGCTTTGTCCAACTGGAGAGATTTTGCAGGTATTAGTGGCAGGGTATCCGCTTGCCTGCTCTACATGTTCTCTTCATTTATTAGTATTCAAACTGCCTACAATATATAGATCATCTACTCTGAAGACAGCTTACGCAGTTGTTGTCTTAATTTGAACATATTTTAGATGGGGTAAAAGCACTTTTCGTCTCTCATTGATATCCTAAAGAATTGTTTAATCACACCATAAAATTACCATGTATTACCTTGATATAGGTTCTTCATTTCTAGTTAATTCTTACTGTTTGAAAAAAAAGTGGATTTACATCAGAAGGCCTATGATCCTTGCTAAGGTATCTTTTAATTCGACTTTAAACCAGTTGATTCGATACGCAAGAGCATGCTCTACGTATGCACAATTTCTAAAACGAGGTAAATTACTGACAAACAAGTTGATGAAACAAGAATATCAGCAGTCTCGTTTAAAGTCATCATTTCATAAGTTCTATGGTCGATACAATGACCGTTTCAGCAAATACAATTTATCATTGAGTCAAATGCTGACTGACGTTTTTCTTACTAATTGTTAGGCCATTATTTACACACTGAATTGTCGACGGATTTTTCCGTTATTTCCCGATCATGACAAGGAGCACACGGCGGGTGTGACCGGTCGGCAGGGGATGCTCACTCCTCCATGGCACCTGATCCCACCTCTGATGTTTTGGAGGCCCGTGTTTACTCTGCACCTATTTTGTAATGTTTAATGGACTTTTGAGCTTGAATACTGTTCGTTATCTCCATATTTTTCACCTTACCATGCAAGTTTTCTTTGAAATTCAAAAGTCAATGGTAGTTGGGGCAGCGATTGTAGGTGCTGTAATTGACTATTTTTATATTCATTATGTTGGAGAACCGTTATATTGGATAAATTGTGTTAGTACCAAACACATGTGTTGAAGTCCATTTTACATTCTTAAAAATAAGATCTTTTGTCCTCTAAATCATTATGCTTGTGATGCTATATTACGTCAAATATCAAAATGCTAAATGGTTAAATGGTTTTGGCATATATTATTACAAAAGAATTAGCAGAATCACTTTGGTTCTCTTCGTTGTCACGAATAACAATATCCACCCACGTAACATTACTTAGTATTGACCCCTGCTCCTAGCTCAACTCTCCACCCACATAACATTACTTTGTATTGACCCCTGCTCCTAGCTCAACTCTCCACCCACATAACATTACTTTGTATTGACCCCTGCTCCTAGTTCTACAATCCACCCACATAACATTACTTTGTATTAAAATCCACGTGTGACGTCACTCTTTTGTTTGAGCGCTCCATTATTTTTCAGGAATGGAAAGTTGCAAATTACATTGAAAACAGTATTTGCTACCCTATGTTCAAATTCTCCTTCTCGTGCCTCTTTCGAAGAAAGAATTTAGAAAATTTCATTAACTAAAGTTTATTTTCATATTAAGAAAAAAATCATAATGGTACCGCTGAGAATCGATCCCAGTACCCTTACCATGAAAGTCAGATACTCATCTCACAACACTATCAAAGCTGTTGACAGACAACGGATTTCTATTACTTTATAACACTTTCCTCGCCTTGCTCTCTCTCTACATATATTAAATTCTTCTAATATGTTAAATATATATCTAGTGTGTATCTTTTATATATTTTATTATATACTAAACAAACAATGATTACAAGCATTTAAATCAGTGAATTTTAAGCGGGTTAATGTACTCGTAGCGCTTCATTCCTTAAAAGCAATGGGCCTCGGCCCATTCTGGGCCTTGGCTCCATTACTTTCAAGGAATGGAGCGCTACTCGTACATCAACCCTAACTTGACACCTGCTCCTAGCTTTACTATCCACCCACATAACATTACTTTGTGTTGTCACCTGCTCCTGACTCTACTATTCACCCACTTAACATTACTTTGTATTGACACCTGCTCCTAGTTCTTCTATCTACCCACATAACATTACTTTGTATTGACACCTGCTCCTAGCTCAACTCTCCACCCACATAACATTACTTTGTATTGACACCTGTTCATAGCTCTACTATCCACCCACATAACATTACTTTGTATTGACACCTGCTCCTAGCTCTATTATACACCCACCTAACATTACTTTATACTGACACCTGCTCCTAGCTCTACTATCCACCCACATAACATTACTTTGTACTGACACCTGCTCCTAGCTCTACTATCCACCCACATAACATTACTTTGTACTGACACCTGCTCCTAGCTCTACTATCCACCCACGTAACAATAATTTGTATTGACACCTGTTCATAGCTCGGATAGAATTGATTCAACTATAAGGAAAATAGAAAAAAAAACACAAAAAGGTTATTAAGAGGGCGCATATTATATTTCCGATGGATCTTTACAAATGAACTAAAACGGTCGTAAGATACACTCATGTACAAGAAAGGGGACAACCTTGATACTACATTTTTAATCATGTAAAATACATTCTCCATTTGATGACGAAAACTACCTAAAATACATAGTAAAATCTTATCCATAATTAGATTGTCAGATTTTGATCTCCATTGCAAATCAAAGCAGGATTCATAGGATTACATTCGTGCCAAACTGCTCTCATTAAACTACTAGGTGTATGGTTGCAAGCATGAATTTTAGAAAACTTGTGTAAACATTCCTCATTCCAGTTCATTATAACCTATTGAATCATGATACATCTATTAAAAAGTTAGAAAACGAGAATTTTAACCCCAAAGCGGTGCAATTGTTTGACTCATTTATATTCTTTTTCAGAATGTTCAACTTTCATAAATAATCTAAAAAAAATTAATCATAGCAGGAGTGTTAAGCAGTCAAGTCTTGTTTTTAATTTACAATAACACCAATTGCATATCATTGCAATATCTTTTTTTACAAGCCATATAAAGAGAATATTCCATATTTCAATTTATTTGAAAAAAAAAAACTAAGAAGAAATAAGAACCTGGAATCAGCATAAAGATTGTATGCAAGTGATAAATGTAAATTTCGGTAAATTTAAAATAATTTTATCGCGGTGTAAGTGTGGTGCTTACTTTTTATATTACATGGAAATATTCTATATTCACACATCATTTACAAATTTTACATAATTTGTATTTGAATTACAAAAACTTTAAGCTTCAGAATGTATGAATTTATTATCTTGACCTTTTGATCTTGAAATTGTTAGGGGTCTTCCTTACGTCATAGAGAGTTGTGATATTAAATTTTATTCAATTTAGCTCGAAGAAAACTAAAGAAATTATCTGAAAAATGTTATTTGTAATGTATTATTTTTGATCTTGACTTTTGGACCTCAAAATCAATAGGGGCCTTTTATGCCGTAAGGAGGTGTGATATAATATTTCATTGTAAAAGATCAATGACTTTTTAAGATATTACCTGAAAAGAAATTGTTACACACAAACAGAAAGAATGAATTTAGGATTTTTTACCTTTTGGCCTCAAAATCAATAGGGATCTTCTTCAGGCCGTAGGGAGTTGCGGTATAAAATTTCATTGCAAAAGCTCAAAGGCTTCTTGAGATATTGCCCGGAAACGAAAGTGCTACACACAGACAGAATAACAGACGGATGTACAGACAGACCCAAATTAATATTCCCCACTTTTAGTGATAGCGGGGGATAAAAAATAGAATAAATATTTAAATCAAGAGGCCCTTGGGCCTAAATACAAACGAAAGATATATTGATAATGCAATAAATTGATTGTGATTATCTATGCATATGGAACGTCACGGTAGCTCAGTCGGTAGAGCGCTCGCTCCGTGACCGGAAGGTCGTGTGTTCGAATCACGGCCGCGACTGACCTAAGTCGATAAAAAATAGGTAGCAACTGTTCCTTCGTCAAGAGCTCGGCACTTTGAAGTGAAAGTTGCAGGTCCTTCGGATGAGACGTAAAATACCGAGGCCCCGTGTCACCGTAGGCGTTGGCACGATAAAGAACCTTCACTGCTCAATGGCAGAGTAAAGATCTAAATTTGAAGCCCTTCACTGGTATATGGTGACGGCTCTATATGAGTGAAAAATTCTCGAAAGGGACGTAAGACAACACACAAGCAATTAATCAATATATGCATATGGAGAAACCCTGATCTTCTAGTCATTGCTCGAGTAATGAAAGTTTCTCTCATGATAAATTGATAAGTTTAATTTATACTGTATCAGGATTCCTTAGTTTGTAATGATTTGACAAAATGTAACCTTATTCTTGAGAACGAGTTCCATATTGTTCTATGTAAAACTTTCAATCCCATGCCAAATGAATCTTTGTTAAACGTGAAACGATTATGAAAGATATTTCTCATATATTTTTATCTCTTACACTTTCAGCTCACTACTGGGATCTAATCGTTATGCTGAAAACCTAAAATTTAAAGGAAAATCAAATAACACTATATTTACATACTTTTAAATAGATATAGCAAACAAATACACCAACGTTGTTCTTGAGAAGATTTCATAACTGTACTTTCCAGTATATTCCTACATGAAACTTTAATTTGAAATCTGTTGTGATTATATGAGCTACCGTTGAACTTTTCTACATCAGGGAGCTTCCATATGAATTTTACAATTCATATTTGATAAATATTTGATAAAATTATTCTTTAAACTCTTCAAATTATCCCAATCTCGTGATGGCTCCACCTGTTTTGACCACAGGGCCACAATTTGAATCAAAGTAATAAAGAAGAAAAACCAAATAAAATGTTGTAAAATTTTAAAAGATAAAAACTTCTTAACAAGCCTTTACTGAATCTTTAATCTAACTGAGTACATTAACTTTGGAATTATTTTTTATTTATGATTCATCCATAATGCAACTCTATGCAATTGTTCCCCCTCCCCTGCATTTGATGATCGTTTCATCTTAGCCAGCCCATGCAAGTATGTTTGTGTCTTGATATCTGGTGTTGTACGTTGATATGACGGTTCCTGTCTGGCCTTGGTAGCCTGAAGACTCCGAGTTCGAGGCTGAACGAGATGTTGGAACATTGCCTGTAAACGCAAGACTAGCGATTTGTGCACCACAATGCGGTTGCAAGCTGCATGTTTCAAACGAGGACATCAACATGATCGCTTTTACAAATAACTTATTCGTTTTGCACAATTTCTGAGAAAATATCATGGTTTATTGAGACAATCTAGTATATTTGTAGAAAAAATTCTCAATATCAAAATATGTCCATTGGCATCGGCAGGTTGTATATACAATAAATAATTTAATTAGTGGAAGCTTTTACTAAGATTCATTGAATTCCTCAATTTGCTGATTCTTTGTGCAATTTTCTTTTTATGAAAATCACCAAAATATGATTTTATGAAGATATAATATAGAGAAATAGTGATTTCTTTAGCCCTTGAATAATGTTCGAACTGAATTCTGACATCACGCAATAACACCATTATGAAAAAAACCTTTCTACTAAATATCAGTCACAAATAATAATTGCACAAACATATTTTTGCAAATGTGTTTTGAATGCACAGAAAAAAATTAATTCCATTTTATTCATGTGATGATTGAGCCTTTGCTTACAGAAAACTGTATGATTATCGCTTATCAGCTTTGATTTTATCTTCACTGAAACAAAGAAGTCATAGAAAATTTATTAAACATTGATTTATTAGATATATTAATTCCCATGTTAGCAAATAAACATTGATACTGAAAGTTTAAAACGTCCACTATGAATTAAGACTGTAAAAGTGTGTTTTCACTAAACACAGATGGGCTTTGACCTGACCATAGTAATCCTAGTGGTTTTTGGATTTGTTTTCAGTCAGGGGTGTATATGACAGGCCTGTGTCGACTTGTGTTAAAATTGTCCTGGTCCATCTAAAGGGATCCTCTTCTTTCTGGTTGGATTCTTTTGCCTGTTCTACAGGGCGAAAATTACCCAGTATACAGTATGCTGTGGGATCTCTACAAGTACTCTTATTTCACAGTGTCTTGAATACAAAGTTCTCTTTCTTAAACATGTTAAAGACAACTTTTCCAGCTTTTCATGGCTAGATTTTACGTAGAGAATAAAATCTTTTCGTCTCTCATTGACCTGTTCAATTTTTCATAAACACCATTAGGTTTACTAGTACCTTGTGCTACTTTGTATAAGATGATACAGTTCTAAATAATTCTCATCGTGAAATCTAATCAACTAGTCAATGATTTATAAAAAGGGGGAAAAAAAATAATTAAAAAAATTATAGACCGATTAGTTTAACGAACACAGATTACAAAATTATTGCCTTTGTCTTTGCAAAAAGATTACAAAATATATTATCTAAGTTAATTAACGAAAATCAAACTGCATACATAAAAGGAAGATATATCGGCGAAAATGCTAGATTAGTACTTGACGTCTTTGAATACTGTGAAAAAGAAAATTCAGATGGTATATTACTTTTCTTAGACTTTGAAAAAGCTTTTGACTCGGTTGAATGGAATTTTCTTTTTCAAGTATTACAAAAATTTAATATTGGCAATAGTTTTATAAAGTGGGCAAAAATTTTATATACAAGCCCAATGTTTAAAATGAAAAACAATGGCTGGCTTTCTAAAACCTGCGAAATGACAAGAGGCATTAGGCAAGGATGTCCTATTTCCGCTCTCTTGTACCTCTTTGTCGCAGAAATTTTGGCTATTAAGATAAAATGTGATAAGGACATCAAAGGCATAACAATCAATAATTGCGAAATTAAAAACATCCAACATGCGGACGACTTAACTGTAGCTTTAAAAGACGAAATGTCAATGAAGCGCACTCTAGATAAATTACAAGAATTTTGTGAACATGCGGGATCAAAAGTAAACATACATAAAACAGAATGCATTTTGTTAGGGGAACTAAAAAAGATGTATAATGAACTCCACGGCATAAAAATCACGAATAAAGCAGTAAGATGCTTAGGAATCTTCATTGGACACGACAAGGAAGAATGTTACACTAAAAACTGGATGAAAATTTATCACGATATTGAAAAACTTTTTGAATCCTCGAAAAGAAGAAAACTTACGTTATTTGGTAAATCATGTATAGTAAAGACACTTGCGATATCTAAACTTACATATGTTGCTTCAATACTTAGTCTTCCTGATATTGCTTACATGAAAAAAATACAACGTCTAATTTATAACTTTATTTGGGATAAAAATGAACGAATTAAACGAAACACGCTAATAGGTAGAATTTCAAAAGGTGGCCTCTCAATTGTTGATATTGAATGTAAATTAAAAGCTTTAAAAGCGGCTTGGGTACCTAGGTTGTTAAGAAAAAAAGGTATTTTGTACAACATTTTTGATGGCTATTGTAAAAAATTAAATTTTGATGCTCCCTATGCGTTAAGTTTCTCCGATAGAAAGAAAGGAAATATAGAGAAACTAGAGAAACTACCTATTTTCTATCAACAAATGTTATGTTGCTTCAATGATTGTAAGCCTTATTCTTTGAACAAAATCTCTTCCGATAATATTCTTCAACAGCCGATATGGAACAATTGTAACTTTGTTTATAGAGGAAATACATTATTTTTTAAAAATTGGATAGTCAGTGGGATTTTACATGTTAAGGATTTGTTTGACGATGATGGTAATTTCAAATCATTGTCAGATTTTTCGAAGTGTATAAAAAACAAGTCAAACTGGTTGTGTGAATATAAAATTCTTACTTCTGTTTTCAAACCTTGACTACGAAAGTATGATTTTTCAAATTGTAAGTTTGTGAACATACGTTACAGAAATTATTTTCTATTCTACACAGGATATGTTAATGTCTTAGATCAAAGATGCAGATTTTTCTATGAAAATTTTGTACACAAGAAATTTTGTAAACCGTGCTATCAAACAGTTTTAAACAAAGAGTTCAGTGTTGAACCTGTAGAATGGAAAAATATATATCAATGTAAATTATACGACATACCCGATAGACAACTTACAGAATTCAACTATAAACTTTTAAACAATATTCTCTGTAATAATTTCTATCTCAGTAAATGGAAAAAAGAAACGAACAGCCAATGCAAATTATGCCATGTGAACGAAACTTCAAAACTTCTCATTTTTGAATGTAAAAATGTTATTGAAATATGGAACAGATTAAGTTCTTATCTGAAAATAGATATCAAATGGAAACATGTAATGATTGGATTTAGTTCTGAGCGTAATAGAAAAATTGTATCACTCAATACACTCATCTCTTATGTTGCCTATAGAATTTACCAATTTAAGATGAACTGTCGACTACATTCCTTGGATGAAACTAGCTACAACATTTTTAATCATGTTAAATCTTCAATAATTTTCTATGCTTCCATTCTGAAAAATTTGAACTCTCTTGTAGACTACAGGCTTTTTAAAGATTTTGCCTAAAATATTTTCGAATGCATGTTTCAATTGCTTTACATTGTATTAAGTCAATATTGTCATATTATCTTAAGTTCGTAATGTAACTTGTTCTAAATATGTTATATATATATTTCTATGTTTGTTTTTATTAAGAAATAAAAATAAAATATGAAAAAAAAAAAAAAAAAAAAAAAAAAAAAAAAAAAAAAACTAGTCAATGTATATTGGGGGAGTAAGTGGGGCAGCGATTGCTGGGATGGGATTGACAAAAATTAACACTACTTTTATATTCATTATGTTGTGGCTGGAGACCTAAATTTCAGGATAATAACTGTAAAATATCATCTGTTAACATACACATGAAGACCCTGTATGAAGAATGTATGAATTTAGAATTGCTATTACAAAAACTAAAACATTCCTCATTTTCCACAGGATTTTTATATTCTCTTTCAGTTTTGTTAAAATAAAATAATTAATTCTTGATCTAAAAAGATTTAGAAGTTAGTGTTCACATGGCAGTCACCAATCACACTTAGGGTATGTAATAGGCATATTGTACCTACATAATTAAGCGATTTGTAAATATTCCAAATGTCATCATCGTTAATAATATTTAAGTCGTGATAATAGATGTGTTTCAAATAAGAATTGACTAAAAGACATCCCAACTTAACGGAATCTCTGATTACATAAAGAATTTTTACAAATCGCTTTCGTACAATCGAGCAGGAACAAAGTACGGATTTAATAATGATTAAGTTAATATATAATCAAAAACGCATAATATTTCTCATTTGCATACTTTGAAGACCAGATCATGGAAAATTGCATTAAAGTGATCATTCTGAGAAGTTTAGGCCTGAATAGTTTTGGCATGGCTAATTTTGACAATATTAAAAAATTAATGGCAGACTGAACTCTAATCTTTTATAGCTATACAGTCAACCACCATAAACATCATAAAATCCTTCCAAAAAGAGATACATTGCAGGTTTCAGAACATTCTCTATAAAGACCTTAACTTATCACAAAAATAATAACTGCAGTGAAGGAGACACTTCAGACGTACTATGCTGCAAAATATTTAAGAAGTGTTGTAAATCAAATTTAGATTTAAAAAAAAAAACCCAAAGAACTTTTAGAAAATTTAAAATCACAACAATTTTTTCCAAAGTCTGAAATATCAAAGCGATTGATTTTTTTTAACACTTTATGCAACCGTTCCTTACAATAGTTTAAAGATTGGGCTTTTCGATGTGGGTACATACCTCTTATTATTTTTAGACTGAAGAAATGAAATTTACCTAAACTTGCAATTATGCAATTATTATATAAAAAAGGTCATATGAGTTGAAGTTCCATCTATTTTTATCACATAATCTATTTTTAGTATTCGGTTTTTATAGTTATTTTTAACCTGAGGGTTCATCTATATCTATTTTTAAAAATATTTGTTCTTGTACCTCATCAATAACCAATGAAATTGCAGGATTATGATCACGTGGAAGTCACTTTTGTTTTTACCCTGGTATGTGAAGGACGCTATTTTGTAAACAGCAAGATTGATTTTGTGAAAATTAACCCTCCACCATCTCCATCATACCCACCTTGATACATTTAGAATTGTCTTGTAATTGTAATGTAACTGTGTGTACCAGATATTTGACTTGAATTTGTATATACCACTTTATCTTGTCATTGTATACGCCAAATTTTTGTACATACCACCTTAATTTTTACATTGTTTTGGTTTTTCATATCACAGGGAGATCCCCCTGCCATTGTTGTGGACTACTTTGTATATATATGTTACCTGGTGATCTCCCATCTTATAAATGTACATTCATCAATGATAATATTGTCTTACTTAGACATTAGGGAGATCCCGCTGCCTGTGTGATATTAGGTGCTCAATAAGTCTTTTTACGTTTATCTGGGATCTCCCTAGTAGTTAAGGTAGTTTATTTGTAATCAGTTGTTTATCTTCGTCATTAATAAATGACAATATTCATCAAAGCATGTCTTGTGGTGTTTTATTGAAGTAAAAATTAACAAAGCTGCGGGACCAAGATGGAACTGGTTTCCACTCATTCTTTACTGTACAGGTATTTGTTTAGCATAAGATAAATGGAGGGCATAAATTGTATTGTTTGGTGTGTACATGCTCGGAATTTTGGAAATACCCTTCTTTTTCTTTCATTTTCAGATATTATAGCGAATATGTGCATTTTGCCGGAAAACGGATCTGACATGCCACCTAGAGATTTTAAATAGTGAGAGAGAATTTTACGAACTTTCATTTAAGGGGAGTCTTATCCTTCAACAAAAATATGGGGAGAAGCTCTGTGAGAAAACATTAAAATTGTCGCCTGTGGGAATTGTATTAGTGGACTGGGATTATGTCATATTAGACAATGCTTTCTCAATAATAAAGATTGAACGTAATTTTCATAACTTGTGATTGGTCATCTGGAAAATTACTTTGTTAAAAATCATTCAGATTCTATAAACAAGTACTCAGGGGTTAAAATTAAAAAGAAGCTGGGGTTCCTCATCGACAATATTTATGTAGTCTTTGGAGACCATGTTTTTCAACATTCTGTTGAAATATCGATGGGATCTAATTGTCTTCCTTTATTAGCTAACCAGTTTTTATATTTCTCTGAAGCAGAATTTATTCAAACACTACTACATGAAATGTAAGAAAAGTCTTGCTTTGGCCCTAAACTAAACATTCACATATATCGACAATGTTTTCTCTACTCACAAAAGTTACTTTCATTTGTTTGTCGACTTAGTATATCCCAGTAGACGCTAAATAAAAGACACCACAGAGTCTTCCTCATCTGTTTCATATTTGGATGTTAGAAGTTAAAACATATAAACATATACAGTGGCGCCTCGTTTATCCGGACGCCTCTGTCCCCAACGAAATCGTCCGGATAAATGAATCGTCCGGATAATTGAATCACATCTCAAAAAGCACTCTCTAAGCATGTACATTGTATATATGCACATTCTTGTTTCAAATGTGACAGCAAAGAAAAAAACTTTTAAATTATATTTTGGTTTATTGTTTTAAAAGCAGTAATTGATTAAAGAAAAAAATATATTAGAATGTAATTTACACAATAAAAAAAAATGGATGGCAATTTTATGCTGAGACCTCCTATTTTAATTCGCCTCCTCTTTGGCCTGTGACTTCATATTTTGATCTACAGTTGTTTTATTTAGCCATATATTATAATTATTGAAGCTCATATGATATGACAGAACTGTTCAGCATCATCATTAAAAATGTTCAAATATAAACTAACCCCGTATATTCCCCGTATATTCATTACACAGGGTTACTATAAAATTAACTGCAAGCTTACTCAAACAAGGTATTAAAAACACTCGTAAACACAAGCCATCTTCGTGATTATCAATATTTTTTTTTTCTACAGACGCTAAGTTTGAATTTCGATCATTAAAAATACCTTGATAAACGTAATCAACTTCTGTACGTAACGCCAGTTTTATATATCTTTTCTAAAGCAATGGACGATTGTAAACGGTAGTACATTAAATAGAGATATTTCTTCACTTATGTTTTTAGAAATGGAAAACAGTATTTTAAACTAACGCAATCAACATGATAAAGAGCATTACGAAATCGCTCGGTATTTAATTATTTGTTCATTTTATTTACAACTCTCCAAAATTCTCATGAATTTACCGATGTACATACGGTTAGCAATATGATTTTTAACAGATTATTATTTAATTAATGCACAGTGTAAGCTAAATATTAAAGATAAACGTGTGATTGAATTAGGGTAAACACACGCTAATAATAGACGCTATTGTTTGTAGGTCACAGGTAACCGTCTTCAAACTGACTGCATGGCCAATGTTTTTACAACAATTAACACGAATGCAAGCGAAGTGTGAAGAAGTCGTTTTTTGAAAAAATTACCGTCCGGATAAACGAGTCATTTTTCAATGAACTATTACGTTTTTGTAGTAGAAATTGACCGTCCGGATACGGAACGCGAATTTCCGGATTAATGAGACAAAATAACGTGGAAAAAATCGGTTCCCAAAAAATATCGTCCGGATGGTGAAGCGTCCGAATAAATGGCGTCCGGATAAACGCGGCGCCACTGTATGATGTTTTTGTCTCCCAACTTACTCGATACGCAAGAGTATGTTCTGAAAACGGTCAATTTTTAAACGGAGAAAAGGTGATGACAAATAAGTCGATTTTGCAGGGATTTCAACAACCTCGTTTAAACTAATCATTTCGAAACTTTTATGGTCGATACTAGGACCTTGTTTGCAAATACATTCTCTTATTTTGACTGACTTGTTTCATCCCTATTAAGATGTCTTGGTGTTTATAATAGATTTGACTATGGATTACTTTGTCTATCTGATCAAAAAATAGAACTCATGGCAGATGTGACCAGTCGACGAGGGATGCTCACTCCTCCTAAAAGTAGTGTTATGTGTCCTGTTCTCAAATATGAATTGTTTCATCTATTTCATTTTAGGAATTATGAGAATTTTGAACCATTATCTTCAACCTTTTCATAATAATTTTTATTAATACGTGTACTTATTCTAGATTCTAATACAAATGTTTCAACTTTCCGGGAACATGGATCTTTGGATGGCTTCATCTCTTATGCATAATTCACGCTAATAGTAAAACTCGAATTGAAGAAATTTGAATACAGGAACGATTTTAAACTGTGTGTAAAAGTTGGTAAAAATTGCTTATTTGGTTTTGTTTGATGATAAATATATCCAACAATGTAAGACGACGGTGTCATATCCTGTTGCACAATGGGGGCGTGAGTTTGCACAATCGTTTGACTTTATTATAGAAATGTATGTATATTGCTAGAGGAAGAGGAAGTTTTGAACATGAAATATTTTACACAATACATAATATATAATTCCTAATTTACATATACATATACAGAGTAATGACTACTTAATAAGAATGCTGCATAACTTGTGCAATTTTGTTAACGGACAAATCTGTTTTAAAACATAACCACATAGAATTTTTTTCATTCTTGAAGTTTGAACTTTTATTGCACTTTAAAATTTGTATGATTCATAATTTGTTTATTCAAGTAGATGCAACAGCATTCCCAAATTGATTTAAAATGATAACGTGATAACTGAATTGATATTAAATTTATGTCTGACAGCTCTATGTATGAGGGGATGGGTTTCTTTTGTTTGTTTGATTGATTGTTTTGTTACCTTGAGAGCCAATGTCTATGTTCTGTTTATATTTCTCTGTTGTCATTTTGTTTAAAGATTCATTAATAAGTCGACGCAGAGTGCACATTTTTACCCGTATTATAATATTTATTACATTTTTAAAAGTGAAATACCGTAGTTTATTTATTGAAAATTCTACCCCACTCGTGAAATAAATCCATATTCATCTATAAACCATTGAATATCCTCTATTTATCAAGAATTTTGTATCATATTATATTCTTGCACAGGTTAAACCACAATTGATCGTGTCAAAGTCAGAAAGTTAGCTAATTTTAGTTAAGATATTTCATTCAGATTTTTTCTTCTTGTAATTATATATGAACCTTGCTTATATATCATATAGAGATATCTCAACAATTATTTGTCCGATATCAGCTATCATTGGATGATGATGATGATGAGAGAGAGAGAGAGAGAGAGAGAGAGAGAGAGAGAGAGAGAGAATATGCAATCGTTCCAACTCTTTTATGGAAAGTAAATTTATTTACAGTAAAACTCGGTTATAACGAAGTCACTGGGGCCTGTGAAATTAGTTCGCTATATCCGTAAATCGTTATATCCGTATAAGAAATTCGTTAAATTTTTATAGCTGGGGATTCAAGAAAAATTCGCTATATCCGTGAATTCGCTATATCCGTGTTCGTACTAAACGAGTTTTACTGTAATATGTTAAATAATTGTTCAATACACAAAGTGAAAGCAAGAACTTTCGACACAACGCAATATGAAATATGAAACCAGAATTTAAATGTCAGAAATTATAAAATGCTGGATAACCTGCAATTATACGCAACTTGATATATGGACAGTCATCAAATTGCACTCATGTGAATCTTCTCTTAATTTTAATTTTAGCAATGATAGATGTTTTGGCATATTGTTCACTTGATAAATAAAGAAGGCGCAAATATTAAAAAAAAAACCCAGAGGTATTTTAATTTTTACACTCAATAAACGGACAACTTCATTAGAGAAGGTATACAGATAATAAAATACAAGTGAATGTCTTATTTTATTTTAACACTTTTTTTAAATACCACATGTATTACGAAGAAGACCAAGTATTGACATTTTTAACCCTACACAATCCTGCATTACTGTATGAATAAGTGTGTCTTAATGACCAGAAAGATAGTTTGAGAAAGTGTATCCTTCGGTCGATGTGAACTAAATAAATAGTAGGTAATTGTTTGGTTCAAAGATATTAATATGAATAGTCTTCTGTATTTATTATAGGCCTGAGAAGAAAACTTGTGCAGAACTTTTACGGAAAATCCCAGTTTGAGGGGCAGTAAGCACTGCCGTACATATGACAAATCTCTTATAAGTAGTTTAAGTCAACACCATTCCAAGTGCAAGCACAATTAGTGTTAGGAGAAAACACTAATAAAAGACACCGACTTCTACACATATGAAGTTGCTGTGAAAAAACGCACCCGTGTAAAAACGAATAATGACCACATTTTTGATTAAGGAAAATGACCTCCAGCCATAGAAAATGTGTTTGTAATTAAAGAACCAGTTTTTAAAATGTCTCACCTACAAGAAAATGGATCCAATTAAAAATGATTTCCAATTCAATCAAAATGATACAAAATTTAAAATGGGTGATCGATGCCTATTTTTGTCAAAATTAGAGGGTTGATCATCGCGAACTATCTCTGTATCTACATGACCACGGTTCAGATCAGAATGGATTTTATCACACATACAGTAATATGCTTAAAAAATAGTATGAGTTACATTATATTTTTGTCTGCGTATATGACGTCATGGTGAAAAATGACTTCAGTATGATAATGATTTGTGACAAAAATGGATAAATCAATCAAACTGAAGCATAGAACGTTATAATGTTTAACCTAATTGAAATACTAAGTATACAATGGTTTGCAAATGGTCTATGGCGACAGAGAAAAATCCAAAAGATCAATTAGTAAATGGATGAGTAATTTTTGTGAAGGGAAATGGTTTAGGATGATGCTAATTTTCGGGTGCCCAATGAATATAATTATTGATTGATTTTTTGTTGTTTAACGTCCCTCTCGAGAATTTTTCACTCATATGGAGACACCACCACTTGCCGGTGGAGGGCTACAAATATTGACCTATACTCGGCAGTCAGAGCCATTGAGCAGTGAGGGATCTTTTTGGTGCCAGCACCTATTGCAACAAGGGACTTCGGTTTATACGGTCTCATCCGAAGAACCGGTCTCCACGTCCCGCAGTGGGATTCGAACCCGCGACGTAAGGATCAACTCCTTATCCAATGAATATGAGTACAAAGGAAATGTGTCCCTAGTCGAGCATTTTGTAATGAAATACTTTTTAAAAAATTATAAACAAAATAATTACATGTATAAGAATCAGAAAAAATGCAAATAATTTTACCGCAAGGATAATTTCGACATTTGTTCCCCTTTCATTTAAGAATATCAAAATGGTAAGAAAATCAAGTAATTTTCCATTAAGATATCTAGAGCTTTTAACTGATTCCAAATAAGGTTTGTATTAATTTTTTTTTCCATCATAAATTTCACAAAGTAATCCCGGTTTACAAAAGGTAAAAGCTGATCTTTATAAAGTCTTGATTCATATACCATTCATCAAAGAGAATTGAAATCTTCCACTAAACAAATTCTTCTATGAATATTCCAATAAATTGCTAAATACATCAACTCTATTTAACTAATTTCATCAAAATGTTCTTACATTAAATGAATAAAATATTGGTTTTGTGTTCCATTTCTTGACAGCACATACAGTTTTTATTAAGATGAATATTACGACATGAAATATATGAAGATAAGGCACAGTGATTGATCTCAAAAAACCTAGCGACAATACAAATCTGTCAACAGAGCAGAATACGTATGAGCTCCAAAATAAAAAAAAATACAAGTATATCGACATATATGTTGTTATTTACTTGAAAAATTCATTCTCTCCATTGAACCCATTTCATCCATATGTTCCAAAATTAAATAAATTAAATATTGACTAGGCAATCCATTTCTTGGGATGCACTTACAATTTTTTTTAAGAATGACTATTACTACAATAAACATAAGAATAACAAGTGTACTTTCAAAAAAATAAACCTCAGCAAATATGTTGTTTTTTTTAATTTAAAAATTCATTAATTTTGCATAAATTATATAGAAAGTCTATTATATCGTGCAAAGCCATATAACTCGTTTCAAGACTAGGCCTTTATAAGTATAAGTAATATATCAATTTTGTGCAGATCTATGCCCTATAAACCCAGAATAAATGTTATTTATCACAAACTCTACCTGCTTGCTGATCATAAAACTTTTTCATTATTTTCAGAAAAAGGCATAGTTTTCTTCTTTGGGGAAAATAACAAGTCCATGTATTAAAATGAATTCTTCATAGCTTCAGAAAATGAGAAGCATTTTTCAAAAGTTTATGATTTATTGGACAATTAAAACGAGTTTTACTGTAGTAATATTCTGCCATCACCTGCATATGGTGTGTACGTCTTTCAACTCATTCGATAGTTAAGAGCTTGCTCTGAGTACGATCAATTTTTAAACCGAGGCAGATCACAGGCAGATAAGTTGATGTTACAGGGATTTCAACAATCTCGTTTAAAGTCAGCATTTCGCCAATTTTATGGTCGTTATCATGACCTTTATAGCAAATATAACTTATCAGTGGGTCGTATGCTGGCTGACGTGTTTCATAAAAATTTTTAGGCGTTTGCTTTATACTAAATTTGACTACGGAATATTCCGTCTACCTGATCTATACATAGAGGTCATGTCGGGCGTGACCGGTCGACAGGGTATGCTTACTCCTCCTAGGCACCTGATCCCACCTCTGGAATATCCGGAGTTCTGTTCACAGATTAGTATTGTTTTTAGATTTTTTTTCGATTGATCACTGTTCGTTATTTCCGCCTTTTTCAAATTAGAAGTGGGAATATTAACGATTCCAATTGTACAATATTTTTCATAATGAAATTTTTCTCCGCCTGTTTTCATTAACATTTAATCATTATTTGTGGCGTTATACAAAAATATGTTTTGCAAATATTTCCTTGATTGCAAAATAAGTATTTTTATTTATTAGTACATGTATATGATGATTTATCACACATTTTATATACTGTCCTCACAACTGCAGGGATTCTGAGTCCGCTCGTAATCTTGGGGCCCTTGACAAACTCCATTTGTTTCTCTTTACTCCAGGTTCTCTCATTCAGACGTACCAATAAAATTGTTGCTTTCACAATAAGCATTTTCCTATTGTCATTGATTTCCTATACTTTTCTTTCTTATTTTTCTCGACAGTATTTTTTTAAACATATCTTTGTTTTCCTCGAGTTGTATGTTTCCACTTCATGCAAACACTTAAATTGCATTTTGGCATTAAAAATATTAACTTTGGAAAAAAAAATTACCTGGTATTTTCACAATTTGTCAAGATGTCATCAAATTCTTCAAATTCGTGATTTTTTACAGACCTAGAATTAAGATTTAACGCCTCTTTTGTCATAATTCTTTGTGCATGCGGCTTGTTTTACGTATTCATCAGACAATTTCTTGCATTCCTTTAAATATTAGGAAAGCCTCTTTAAATTTCTTCATTAATTCTGACCCTTTGACCTTGACCTCGGGGTTAAATTCTTCACTACGAGACCTTTTATAAATCCCCTTTATTTTAAAATAAACCACCTTCCAATCATCTTTGTTTTTTCTTAACTTATCAGACAAGAATCAATTGATCTAGGTTTTTGAATCACCCTTCTTTCTTTGTTAACTATGTTCAACAAGCGAGAATCAGTTGACTGGAAAAACTATATTGGGTATTTACCTTGAACAGTTCCTTGTTGTACAGGTAAAGAAATGTTGTCGACTAAATGAAGTGAGTTTGAATTAGCGGAAATCTATCGTCTGGGTATTTTTAGGAACCGTCTCAAAATACAGGCACATTTATTATTGGATTAACCGGGAAAGGGCTAGTGTATTTTTCTGGTTTCCAGAGGGACATCTCAAAATATATATATATTTTTTTAATTTTCCGGTTTTTATGGAGTAATACAAAATTTGACAGATACTAATGATTTATATAAAAATACCAGAAATAATTTTGAGATCTTCAATTTCCTGTGTTTTAAATTTCAAGAGAATTAATTTTATACTTTTTCTTTTAGAAGATTTTATGACCCCCTCTAAAAAAAAACTTCATTTTATCATAACGTCATAAACACAATATTATGACGTCCATCCACCTATCAATTGAAAAATCGTTAAAAATCAGTGTTTTAAAATTGTAATTAGATTTTTTAACCTCTGGTCTGATCTCTTTATTTGTTTAATTTGATGAAAATGAAAATAGTTGCTTCAAAAGTGTAATTAAGCTTGATTTTACTATGCTCCGCGAAGTATTTCGCAATGAAAACCAGAGTCAGCTCTCTTAAATATGCTTGAGTGTGCTGTATGTATGTTATTACCTTGGTTTGAAAATCTAGGTATAAACGGACTTGTAGACTGTTTTCTTCATAATTATTCCCTTACAATTATGTTAAAGGCTATATAGTAATTTGCTTGTGAGTGTGTGGGTGATTGGGTGAGTGAGTGCGTGTGTAACAGAAATTAGAAAAAGTACTAATTTGGTATCGGAATCGATGTGCTCTTTAGCAAGTGGGTGATCCGCCTTGCTATGCCCTTGTAACATTTTGTTTTTCTTCTTGATATTAATTCCTCAGTCCTTTTACTCCTCAGTTGCAGAAAATAAGAGTTGCGGATGGGTTTCAATTTGACAAATCGCAAACGTAATTACCGCAAATACCTGGTTATAGTTTTTCAATATATGCGTCAATGAACATCTCAGGAGCATATCTATCTTTTTAACAATAAACCTGCAGGTGTAAAACTATCAGGTAGCTTTAAGTTT
Organism: Saccostrea echinata; assembly: GCF_033153115.1. Lineage (NCBI taxonomy): Eukaryota > Metazoa > Mollusca > Bivalvia > Ostreida > Ostreidae > Saccostrea > Saccostrea echinata. The sequence continues at coordinate 6,121,551 of NW_026889763.1, read as the reverse complement.
GATCATTTAAGAGAAATCTTGTGGAAATGTACAGTTATAAATATTTCTTTTTGATACCCGTTTACATTTATGTTGAAATATCAAAAGTAAATCATTCTGACGACTAATGTTTTCCTTCAAGAAATGGAAACAACGACCTTTTATATCGCCCCAATCCCATGTTTTTCAGGATTTTTAATGCTTCAATACAAGCACTTTCAGAACAACTATAATTCCAGAAAAATTGATAGAAAATCAACATTATAAAAGGTTTTTGTCCTTCTTCTAGTCCCCTACTTAAAGGGAACCATGAAATTTACAATTCATGTTCCCATTTTTCAGGAAATGCTATGTCAATTTTTTTTTTAGGTATTTAGCACCCGGTTTAATGCTAAACATTCACAAAGTTCCTTGAGACTGAAATATGATATTGGTACCATGTACAAAATGAGAATCCTTCGCCAACTGGACTGGAACGAACCGTTAATTGAAAAACTCAGACTAGATTGGAACATGTAAAAAAAAAAAGAGAGGCTATTTTGCACCTAAATAAAATGTCAAATTTTCTTATTGAAAAGAAAGAAGTATCCTCTAATACTCTTATACTTTTATGAAAATAACGCCCATTTCTCATAATAATGATTTCCATGTCATAATTCCCTTTCAATGTGCCCCGGTAAATAGCCCCTTCTTTGCCCCCCCCCCTTGATACCACAACAGAGAAAGCATTATAATCTCTCTTTCTTTACATCTCTCTCTCTCTCTCTCTCTCTACAGGTTGATTTGTTGTTTACAATGCTGCCAGTAATTGGTACAAGTATTCATTACTGAATAAAGACAAAGCAAAGTTATTTTGTTTTGCTCATATTAATTGTAAAGCATTGTTGTGAGTGTCACATTATTATTTCCCTCTTCAGAAAGACAACATGTGCTTAATAGCATTTATTTTCAAAAACATAAACAAGTTAATACTGTTGATATTCAGGCAATGTTTTGTTATAGAATATAAATTTTAAGAATGGCTTAGATTTGTAAAAGTATTTTCACGAGTTAGATATATATTCCATGAAATATATGGAGATAACGAACAGTATTCAAGCTCAAAAGTCCATTAAACAATACAAAATTTGGAGAAGAGCAAACAAGGACCTCTAAAACATTAGAGGTGGGATCAGGTGCCATGGAGGAGTGAGCATCCCCTGCCGACCGGTCACACCCGCCGTGTGCTCCTTGTCATGATCGGGAAATAACGGAAAAATGCGTAAACAATTCAGTGTGTAATAGAAATATATGGAGATAACGAACAGTATTCAAGCTCAAAAGTCCATTAATCAATACAAAGTAGGAGCAGAGCAAACACGGACCTCCAAACATCATAATAAATAAATAATCATCATGAATAAATAATGGCCTAACAATTAGTATGAAAAAGGTCAGTCAGTATTTAACTTGATGATAAATGGTATTTGCTGACAAAGTCATTATATCGACCATAGAACTTACGAAATGACGACTTTAAACGAGACTGCTGATATTCTTGTTTCATCAACTTGTTTGTTAATAACTTACCTCGTTTTAGAAATTGTTCATACGTAGAACATGTTCTTGCGTATTATCGAATCAACTGAGAGATATAAACCCCGTATGCAGGTGATGAAGGTATATTGCTGCATACGTAAGGGAAGTTTACGAAAGAAAAGTTAAAGTCATCACGTTTATCATAAAGCTTGGTTGTTAAATTACCATTAACGTCTTTTTCTAGTAAAATGTCCAAATATGAAACAGATGTGTCAGACTCCATGGTATCTTTTATTTCAAGCTCACAGGGATATATCGTATCGACATAAGAAAGGAAATAGCCATTGTTAATTGACAATACGTCGTCGATATACATGTATCTAAATGTGGAGTTGAAGGCCAGAGCAAGTGGTTTCTTTTCACGTATAAGATTTTGAACAAATTCTGCTTCATATGAATACAGAAAAGGTCTTCAAATAACGGGGAGCAATTGGTACCCATTGGAATTCCAGTAGATTGTTGGAAGACCTGGTCTCCAAAAACCACATAGATATTGTCAATCAGAAACTCAAGCATCTTTTTAATATCAACTTAAGACTACTTGAGTGTACAATCGTAATGTCTTTTAACAAAATAATTTTGCAAATGACCAATGACAAGGTAAGTAAATTAACGAGTTCCATTTTTATTGAAAAAGCAGCTGTCAATGGTATCAAAAAGCCCGGATTTTAATTTATCGTGGGGAATGGTTGTATCTAAAGTTGAAAAGTCGTAAGTTTTTATGTTGTTGATTTTGGTAAGATTTTCTGTTTTCAAATTTTCCAAAGGTTCCTCGGTCGATAAAATGATCCGATCATGACAAGGAGCACACGGCGGGCGAGACCGTTCGGCAGGGGATGCTTACTCATCCATGGCACCTTAACCCATCTTTGATGTTTTAGAGGTACGTGTTTGCTCTTCTCCAAATTATTGTTTTAATGAAGTTTTTGAGCTTGATTACTGTTCTTTATCTTCATATTTCATTAGTTACATCTATCATTAAGCACTTAGAAAAAAGTATGAACGAATACTTAACACATCACTGAAGGCATTAACTTCCAAATGACAATTCCTTGAAGATGTTTGGCCTATAACTAATCATAAAAGGTCTCGGTCGCGGATCCTGTGATGTTTGACATTTTACTTTCCTCAAATAAGTTTATTGAAAAAATATATATATGTAGAAACCTTCGTAGTTTCAGATTTTAAATGAAGAAATCTTTAAGAATTCCTCCTGAATCGGGTTCAAAGCTCTTACGGATAGCTTAAGTTTTTTATACTGTATACAGAGTTATTTTTCCCCGTCTTATTTTCGCCTAGTATGTGAAGTTCAACCAAAACTTATCATCAATCAATCCACTTTAAGATAATGATATTAGTTTCGAACTAAAACAGGGTAACATAAAGGTGCTTAAGTCTGCTAAAAATACACAGCTGAACATTTTTTGTGCAAAAAGAATTAAAACTTAATTTCGAAACATTTTCCATATTTTAAACACCTGCTGTTTACAAAAGCGTATTTCACATCTACTGTGTAACTTCTATATGTCCCACTTAAGTGCACTTCACTTTTTGTCCTTTCCGGGGACGAAAGGGATACCCTAAAATTAGAATGTGCTATATCTTGGCAACCACATGGATACTTGGAAAAAAATTAAAACCCTCACGCTTTGTTACTCCTAAGGTACATTGTCAGAATCTTTCATAGAGCAATCTCTGAGAAACTGTCCGGTAAATTAGAAACAAGATGTGTTTGTGAAACAGTGATACCTCCGTATAGCATCTTTAATTTTGGTTAGATCGTCACGGTAGCTCAGTCGGTAAAGCGCTCGTTCCGTGATCGGAAGGTCGTATATTCAAATCTCGGCCGCGACTGACCTAAGTCGATAAAAATAGGTAGCAACTGTTCCTTCACCAAGCGCTCGGCACTTTGAAGTGAAAGTTGCGGGTCCTTCGGACGAGACCTTAAAACCGCGGCCCAGTGTCACGGTAGGCGTTGGCACGATAAAGAACCCTCACTGCTCAATGGCCTGAGTGCCGAGTAAAGGTCTAAATTTGATGACATCTCTTTATGAGTGAAAAATTCTCGAACGGGATGTAAAACAACATACAATTAATTTTGGTGAAGGAGAAAGCTTCTCAAATGCAAGTCAAACTCCAAGGTCAAAGTAAAAAGATCAAAAATGTTGGTACCCAAGGAAAGGTCTTGTTGCAGGAAAAACACCTGTGAGATGTAAAAGTCCTAGTACCAACCGTTCAATAGTTATGATCAAGGTTAAAGTTTTTCAAATGTAGGGCAAACCCCGAGTTCAAGGTCAAAGGGTCAGAATTAATGGTAGCCATTGGAAGGTCTTGTCACGAGGAATACACTTGATGATATGAAATCCCTATCTCCCACCATTCAAAACGTATAGCCGAGGTTAAAGTTTTTCAAAAATAACTCCAAGGACAAGGTCAAATGGTCATAATTGTTGGTACACTATTGAAGGGCCTTTCAAAATGAAATATGGAGATAACGAACAGTATTCAAGCTCAAAGTCTATTAAAACAATACAGATCGGGAGCAGAGCAAACACGGACCTCCAAATACAGAGGTGGGATCAGGTGCCATGGAGGAGTGAGCATTCCCTGCCGACCGGTCACACCCGCCGTGTGCTCCATGTCATGATCGGTAAATAACGGAAAAATCCGTCGACAATTCAGTGTGTAAATAATGGCCTAAAAACTAGAATGAAAAACGTCAGTCAGCATATGACTTAATGATAGATTGTATTTGCTGACAAGGTCTTACGAAATGATGACTTTATACGAGACTGCTGATATTCTTGTTTCATCAACTTGTTTGTCAATAACGCACCTCGTTTTAGAAATTGTTTATTCGTAGAGCATGCTCTTGCGTTTTGAATCAACTGAGAGATATACACCCTATACGCAGGTGATAAGTATATACAGCTACAGACCCTAAAACATGATACTACACCACTTGCACGGTTCGGTTCGTTTCGTTTTGTGTACGGTATGTTTGCGGTATGGTACGCTTCTTGCACGGAACGGTTCGTTTTGTGAACGGTACGCTTTGGTGAACAGGATGTAAATTAAGTGGGCGGAGCCTGTACGCTTTAGTTTATGATTGGCTGCTTCATATAGTCGACTGAAAATTCCATGTGAAAATGTGGCAATCGAACATATGACTGTATGTTATATTGTCGATAACATCTTGGGTTGGTCAGAAGAGTGTAAACCAACACATATTATTTATATATACATCGCGTTCATTTATTTTTTCTTGTAATTGAGAGGTTTACATTTTAGTATGTCCGCTTTCAAATTGACAATTTAGTTCGTTATTTTTTTTTTTAATTTTTTGTTGTTGTTGTTGCTAAATCTGTAATCATTTCTCCTTTAAACTATTACTTACATGAATAAGAAAAAAAAAATAATTTTAAGGGCTTCATTTCGGAAAATCGCACAAAATCCTTATACATTTTTCAATGTGTCTTGGTTTTCGAGAACGTTCATAGAGACAAAAAATAGGGTAGATAAAAGCTATAGAAATATTCGATAAAGTATTTAATTCACTTCTATTTATTATAAAATGTACACGAAAATATTACGATGCTGCATTTAATATGAAGAAAAAAAAATGTTACTCAAGCACAACCCGATCATGCATAGCGAATAAGGAATCGCCTCACACTCTGTCGAGTTGTTTTGAAGTCGTAACTAGTTTTGAGTAGTTTCCTTATATTAACGGATGTAAGTCCAGCTGCATGGTACTTTATAATAATATTTTGAATCTCTAGGGCTATTTTCCGTCCTTCTTTATCGGGCGCAAGATTCGAAAGGCTTTCGGGGCGTGGTTTGCATAATTATTTCAAAAATTATTCATGAACGGTACGGTTCGCTTTGTGCACTGTACGGTACGCGTCTTGCACAGAACGGTTCGTTTTGTGTACGGTACGGTTCGCTTTGTGCACGGTACGGTACGCTTCGTGCACTGAACGGTTCGTTTCGTTTCTGAGGTGTAGTAGCACGTTTTAGGGTCTGTACATAAGTAAGGGAAGTTGAAAAGTTAAAGTCATAAGTTTATCATAAAGTTTTATTGTTAGATTACCATTAACATCTTTTTAAGTAATAGGAATAGACCTGTGAAACATGAAAACCTTAGCACCAACTATTCAAAATTTATTACCAAGATTTAAGTTTTCCAAAATTGGGTCAAAATTCAAGGTCAAAAGGTCAAATTGTTAGTACCCATGGGAAGGTCTTGTCACAGGAACACACATGTGCAATATGAAAGCCATAGCTCCAGCTATTCAAAACTTATAGCGTAAGTTATAGGTTTTTTTTTAATTAAGATTGTGTCAAACTCCAAGGTCAAGGTCAAATGACCAAAAATATTCATTCGCAAGGAAAGGTCTCACAAAAGAAATGCACATATTAAGTATGAAAGCCCAAGCTCCCACCACGCAAAAGTCATGGTCAAGGTTAAAGTTCGGTAAAATTTTGCAAGAGTGGGTCAAACTCCAAGGTCAATATTGAAAATTCAAATATCATTGTACCCAAAGAAAGGTCTTGTCACAAGGAATACGCATGTGAAATATGAAATCGATAGCTTTAACCATTCAAAACTTAAGGACAGACGATACGTTCCTCAATAATAAATAATTTTTTCTAAGATTTTGTCATTGAAGTATTGCTACTTTAACATGTTTGCTCGCAAAAAATTGAGGTACCTTACCAGGCATTTGTGCAAGATACCAGAGGGTGATGTTTCCTATAAATCCTTTAGGAAAAAACTTAATTTGCCAATATCACATTTTTTAGTGTTTCAATTTTTTAAAGACAATCAGAAATCGGTTTAGAAATCAGAAGGTAATTAAAATTTTGAATATTTTCCATATAATACGAAGATATGCAAAACAGATATTTGAGGAACGTATCGTCTGACCTTAAGAACAAGGTTAAAGTTTTGCGTACGAAGAGACATACAGAGAAAAGATAACAGACAAATAGACAGACAGAGCAAAAAACTATATGCCCCCTGTCTTCGATTACAGGGGCATAAAAACAACAGAATTTATAACCTAGGGTTCTATCAATGGAGAACAAACCCTCAAGAATGTCAACAACTGTTCTTCATAATGCTAATTTTCAAATATGCTTCAAAGCAGGCTCTTTAAGACGCTTCGATTGTTTTTTTTTTCCCTCTATCCCATGTTAGACTCATGGTGCTTTTATCAGAAAAGGATATACAGTAAAACAATATACTGTGGATTAAACTAAGTAAACTGTACATGTGCTGTAAAAAATAAACAAAAAATGAAACAAAGGTAAGGTTTATATTTGTTTATTTATAGTCATAATATTGATAAGCTAACGTATCCTTGAGAATGCTGATTTACAGACAAGTTTTCATGTAGTCTTGATAACGATAGATTTAGTTTTGTTGCATTTAAACTCAGAATCACTGAAGATCCTAAGTCTTTGCTGTGTTTGTAATTTACTTTGAATCATAAAGTCTGCAGATTTTTTTCAGAATTGAATGAAATATAGAGCCTAAGTTTAAATATGCACTTGCTTCTAAAAACCAAATTTTCATTTCCACTGCAGCCATTTTGAAAGCTAACTCTTCTGAAACTTTTGTTGATGATCCTTTGTCCATTTTATTGCCTACTAATACGATGTTCAAAAAAATGAGTCCTGTAAGAGAAAAGTAAGATATTACTGAAAAAAAAAGCTAGGAAGATGATGTTTAAATTTAAAGTGAAATTTAAAATAATTAATTTAATCTTAGAATAAGGAACTGGAAATTGATAGATAAGTCATAAAAGATGATCAAATATATGGTAGTTTTAATTTCATAAAAGATAAAAGATAAATACATAAGCGAGACCCCCTTCCCCCAACAGCCAAAAAAAAAAATAACAAAAAAAAAATAATAACAAAAAGAAAAGAAAAAAAAAAACGTAAATAAAGCAAAGAAAGGAAAAGAACAAGGAAAAGTGAAAAAAGAAGAAAATCAAGTTCAAGAGCCAGAACATCCTTTAATATTAAGTTCATATAGGTGACCACAAGATTCCAAAACGCCCAAATATCTAAAAACCGCTAAGTTGTTTAGGCGTCAGGAAAAGTAGTTGAATATCACGTATCACAATTGTCACACTGTAATCGTAGGTTATTTTAAAGTTCAGAGGCTTACTGTATTAATTTCCTTGACTTCGTCAAATGATTAAATACCAAACTTTATCGTATCTGTTAAATACAGCTAATGTGATATTCAACAGTGGCCTCATACAGGCATTTGAAAAAGACATCTAGAAGTGTATTTTTGAGTGTTTAGTTAATTTTTTAATGTCCAAGTGGACATACTGTGTATGGCATTGTGCATTTATGTAAAAAGATTGATCTTTTCAAAGAAAATTAACTATATATGAAGGAATAAATTATTTTCTTTTTTTATTCAGATATGTTTGATATTTTTTTTCAAAAGTGATTTTGAATGAAACTGAAAAAAGTTTCTGTTTCATTCAAACACTCGGTTACAAAGAATTTAACATAAGATAATTGTATTAAGTATATAAGAAAAAGGGCAATACGTCAACCTCAGAAAGATTATTGCATATGACGTCCATGGCTTTTGTGTAATTTGCTCAAATTTCATGAACGGAATTTTCCAGATTAATATTTGCATTGGAGACATTGATTATGAACTGAACTTCCACAATGGCGCAACAAGTATTGTACTTCAAGTCAGGTCTAGATCTGCAACCCCCACACATATTTTAATATTTATTACATTTTTAACTGTGAAATACTGTAGTTTATTTATTGAATAAAAGTGATATTCTGACATAGTGCGAAAGGATATCAAAATGGTATTCTCACAGTGTGAGAATATCTGAAGTGCGGCAAAACTCTGGATTTTCCTTCCCATCACGAAGAGCGTTTCAAAAAAACTCCCTGGCCTGTTATAAATGTACCATCCTGACAGAGACTAAAACTGCCAAAGTTTCTCCAAATATGTTGTTAAAAATCCATGTTTGCAACGTTTTCAATCTCGCAATCGCTTAGCTATGACGTCTCAACCGCTCAACTATGACGTCACAGCCTATGACACCGTGTTACGAAAAGACAGAGTCAAAGTGAATTTAAAGAAAATGTGTTTCGCACTCGTGAAAATATAAAAAAAATCCTGTCCCACTGGTGCAATAAATTCCATATTCATCTACAAAACATTGAATATCCTTTATTTATCAAGAATTTTGTATCATGTTATACTCTTGCACAAGTTAAACCGCAATTGATGGTGTCAAAGTCAGTAAGTTAGCTATTTTTAGTTAAGATATTTCATTCAGATTTTTTCTTCTTGTAATAATATATGAACCTTATATTTCATACAGAGATATCTCAACAATGATTTGTGATTTGTCCGACATCAGCTATCATCGGATGATGATGATGATGATGATGATGATGATGAGAGAGAGAGAGAGAGAGAGAGAGAGAGAGAGAGAGAATATCCAATCCTTCCAACTCTTTATGGAGAGTAAATTTACGTAATATGTTCAATAATTGTTCAATACACAAAGTGAAAGCAAGAACTTTAGACACAACGCAATATACAATATGAAACCATAATTTAAATGTCAAAAATTATAAAATGCTGGATAACCTGCAATTATACTCAACTTGCTATATGGACAGTAATCAAATTGCATTCATGTGAGTCTTCTCTTAATTTTAATTTTAGCAATGATAGATGTTTTGGCTTATTGTTCACTTAAAAAAAATAAAGAAGGAGCAAATATTAAAAAAAAAAAAACCCAGAGCTATTCTAATTTTTACACTCAATAAACGGACAACTTCATTAGAGAAGGTATACAGATAATAAAATACAAGTGAATGTCTTATTTTATTTTAACACATTTTAAATACCATATGTATTACGAAGAAGGCCAAGTATTGACATTTTTAACCCTACACAATCCTGCATTACTGTATGAATAAGTGTGTCTTTATGACCAGAAAGATAGTTTGAGAAAGTGTATCCTTCGGTGGATGTGAACTAAATAAATAGTAGGTAATTGTTTGGTTCAAAGATATTAAAATGAATAGTCTTCTGTATTTATTATAGGCCTCAGAAGAAAACTTGTGCAGAAACTTTACGGAAAATCCCAGTTTGAGGGGGCAGTAACCACTGCCGTACATATGACAAATCTCTTATAAGTAGTTTAAGTCAACACCATTCCAAGTGCAAGCACAATTAGTGTTAGGAGAAAACACTAATAAAGGACACCGACTTCTACACATATGAAGTTGCTGTGAAAAAACGCACCCGTGTAAAAACGAATAATGACCACAATCTAACAAGCATTCTGAGAGTATTGCATTAGCAATACTAGTCCCCTACCGGCAAGTGTAATCTGGTTCCCGTTAAGAATTAAAAATGCCATAATTCCGTCAAAAATCAATCAAGCGCGACAAAATGCAAACTTGATCTATAACTAATCAAGGTAAAGTCACATACCAAAAATCAGCTCAATATCTGAAAGCGTTTAGAAGAAAATTGCGGAAAACCCTTAAAAAATGAAAAGGCCGTAATTCCGTCAAAAATCAATGAAGCGGAACGAAATGCAAACTTGATCTGTAGCTCATCAAGATACAATCACATGCCAAACATCAGCTCAATATCTGCAAGCGTTTAGGAAAAAAGTGCGGAAAACCAAGTGGGACAGACAGACAGACAGACAGACGGACGGACAGACTCAGAGGAAACCTATAGTCCCCTCCGGTTTCACCGGTAGGGGACTAATAATGACAGGCACATTTTTGATTAAGGAAAATGACCTCCAGCCATAGAAAATGTGTTTGTAATTAAAGAACCAGTTTATAAAATGTTTCACCTACAAGAAAATGGATCCAATAAAAAATGATTTCCAATTCAATCAAAATGATACAAAATTCGATATGGGTGATTGATGCCTATTTTTGTCAAAATAAGAGGGTTGATCATCGCCAACTATATCTGTATCTACATGACCACGGTTCAGATCAGAATGGATTTTATCACACATATAGTCATTAATATGCTTAAAAAAATAGTATGAGTTATATTATATTTTTGTCTCGCATTTATGACGTCATGGTGAAAAATGACTTCAGTATGATAATGATTTGTGACAAAAATGGATAAATCAATCAAACTGAAGCATAGAACGTTATAATGTTTTACATAATTGAAACACTAAATATACAATGGTTTGCAAATGGTCTATGGCGACAAAGAAAAATCCAAAAGATCAATTAGTAAATGGATGAGTAATTTTTGTGAAGGGAAATGGTTTAGGATGATGCTAATTTTCGGGTGCCCAATGAATATAATTATTGATTGATTTTTTGTTGTTTTAACGTCCCTCTCGAGAATTTTTCATTCATATGGAGACACCACCACTTGCCGGTGGAGGGCTACAAATATTGACCTATACTCGGCAGTCAGAGCCATTGAGCAGTGAGGGATCTTTTTCGTGCCAGCACCTATTGCAACAAGGGAATTCGGTTTATACGGTCTCATCCGAAGAACCGGTCTCCACGTCCCGCAGTGGGATTCGAACCCGCGACGTAAGGATCAACTCCTTATCCAATGAATATGAGTACAAAGGAAATGTGTCCCTAGTCGAGCAGTTTGTAATGAAATACTTTTAAAAAATTATAAACAAAATAATTACATGTATAAGAATCAGAAAAAATGCAAATACTTTTACCGCAAGCATAATTTCGACATTTGTTCCCCTTTCATTTAAGAATATCAAAATGGTAAGAAAATCAAGTAATTTTCCATTAAGATATCTAGAGCTTTTAACTGATTCCAAATAAGGTTTGTATTAATTTCTATTTCCATCATAAATTTCACAAAGTAATCCCGGTTTACAAAAGGTAAAAGCTGATTTTTATAAAGTCTTGATTCATATACCATTCATCAAAGAGAATTGAAATCTTCCACTAAACAAATTCTTCTATGAATATTCCAATAAATTGCTAAATACATCAACTCTATTTAACTAATTTCATCAAAATGTTCTTACATTAAATGAATAAAATATTGGTTTTGTGTTCCATTTCTTGACTGCACATACAGTTTTTATTAAGATGAATATTACGACATGAAATATATGAAGATAAGGCACAGCGATCGATCTCAAAAAATCTAGCGACAATACAAATCTGTCAACAGAGCAGAATACATATTTACTCTCCAAAATAAAAAAAATACAAGTATATCGACATATATGTTGTTATTTCTTGAAAAATTCATTCTCTCAATTGAACCCATTTCATCCATATGTTTCAACATTAAATAAATTAAATATTGACTAGGCAATCCATTTCTTGGAATGCACTTACAATTTTTTTTTTTGAAGAATGACTATTACTACAATAAACATAAGAATAACATGTGTACTTTCAAAAAAATAAACCTCAGCAAATATTTTGTTTTTTAATCTAAGAATTCATTAATTTTGCATAAATTATATAGAAAGTCTATTATACATCGTGCAAAGCCATATAACTCGTTTCAAGACTAGGCCTTTATAAGTATAAGGAATATATCAATTTTGTGCAGATCTAAGCCCTATAAACCTAGAAAAAATGTTATTTATCACAAACTATCTGCTTGCTGAGTTTTAAGTCATATCATAAAACTTTTTCATTATTTTCAGAAAAAGGCATAGTTTTCTTTGGGGAAAATAACAAGTCCATGTATTAAAATGAATTCTTCGATTCATAGCTTCAGAAAATGAGAAGCGCTTTTCAAAAGTTTATGATTTATTGGACAATTTTCGTATCTATATTTTAAAAAAAAATACTTCAAGTTTAAAAAATATATCTGCTGAATAGTACTGATAAAGAACCTTTAGCAAATTTAAAATCTCCCGATTTTTCAGTAACATCAAAACGTATCACTTTTCTACACATAATACAATCATTCTTCACAATATTAAAACCTAGGCTTTTTCATATCTTAGACAACTGTATCTTCAATAAAATGGGTCTCGGAGATTGGTGATCAACAAAATTACTTTGTTAAAAATAACTCTAATTCTATACACTATGAAGTGGATGATAATAAAATGATGCTGGAGTTCTTCATTGACAGCAGATTGTAGTCTTGGAAAGTGTTGGAATTTTGATGGACATAATTGTGCTCTTTTATTAGCCGACCTGATTTTATATGCTTATGAAGCAGAATTTATTCAAAAACCTACATTAGAAGAAGAAAACACTTGGGTCGTCTTCAACTCTACATTCAGTTATATCGACGACGGTCTATCAATGAACAATAGTCACTTCCATTCATTTGTCGACTCGATATATATACCAGTGAAAGTTCATAATTAAAGGTACCACAGTCTGATACACCTGTTTTATATTAAGATGTTTTACTGACTATTGACGATAAGGACCAACTAACAACTTAATTGTATGACAAAGGAGATGACCAGTTTTCCATTAACAACTTTCCCTATTTATGTACAGTAGAACTCGGTTATAACGAAGTCACTGGGACCTGTGAAATTAGTTCGCTATATCCGTAAATCGTTATATCCGTATAAGAAATTCGTTAATTTTTTATAGCTGGGGATCAAAGAAAAATTCGCTATATCCGTGAATTCGCTATATCTGTGTTCGTACTAAACGAGTTTTACTGTAGTAATATTCTGCCATCACCTGCATATGGTGTGCACGTCTTTCAACTCATTCGATAGTTAAGAGCTTGCTCTGAGTACGATCAATTTTTAAACCGAGGCAGACTACTGGCAGATAAGTTGATGTTACAGGGATTTCAACAATCTCGTTTAAAGTCAGCATTTCGCCAATTTTATGGTCGTTATCATGACCTTGATAGCAAATATAACCTATCATTGGGTCGTATGCTGGCTGATGTGTTTCATACAAATTTTCAGGCGTTTGCTTTATACTAAATTTGACTACGGAATATTCCGTCTACCTGATCTATACATAGAGGTCATGGCGGGCGTGACCGGTCGACAGGGTATGCTTACTCCTCCTAGGCACCTGAACCAACCTCTGGAATATCCGGAGTTCTGTTCACAGATTAGTATTGTTTTTAGATTTTTTAAAATTTTTTTTTTATCACTGTTCGTTATTTCCGCCTTTTTCATATTAGCAGTGGGAATATTAACGATTCCAATTGTAAAATAGTTTTCATAATGGAATTTCTCTCCGCCCATTTTCACCAACAATTAATCATTATTTGTGGCGTTATACAAAAATATGTTTTGCAAATATTTCCTTGATTGCAAAATAAGTATTTTTATTCACTAGTACATGATGACTAATCATATATTTTATTTACTGTCCTCACAACCTCAGGGATTCTGAATCCGCTCGTGGCCTTGGGGTCCTTGACAAACTCCATTGTTTCTCTTTAAGCCAGATTCTCTCATTCAGACGTACCAATAAAATTGTGGCTTTCATAAGTTGACATAAACAGTAAACAGAAAGTTGACACCTCACTGAACATTGTACAGGTTGTTTTATTAACCAAAAGGCTTAATATAGTTGGTCGAGAGAAAAGAAAAACAATTAATATGTGTAATTTCCCCTGAAGACGTTGATGAGGTCATCCCTTAAAAAATAAACTTAAATTTTTTCATGGGCCCCATGGCAACGCGTGGACCCAGGACCTCTGATATTTACATACAACAGTGTATCCATCAATTTAATTTTCAGCTTAATTCTCGTTCCAGACAAATAAAGTAATTTTTAAATCAAATAAGTAATGTGGACATCTACGTTTTCAACTAAGCCCATAAACATTGACACTTATAATGTGGTTTGTAATGGTTTGTAATGATTTTTGGCATACTTTATAGGATGTTACGATGGAAAAACAGTGAAAAGCAAGTTATCAAGTTTCTGTGAAACTGAACTTGTATTCTGCAGTGGAACATCAAATATTATGTATCATATGCCGAATCCGTCAAACATATAGTCTTAAAAGTAAAACTTTCCTAGTAACTTCTCCGCAAAAATGACAAAAAAGCAGCGCCGGAAAGGAAAATGTTGCTAACACAAACATGATTATCAAGGAATGTATACCTCTTGTTGTAAATGGAGAGGGTGTTCAAGAATTGTTTGGTTTTGATTTAAATAATGAAGTTTCAACCTGCAATTCCATAAGATTTGACGTAATGCAACTATTCATAAAGAATAATTAAACAGCTTTTACAAAATTGTAAATACATGTTAACTGGAGGACAGTTAGCGTAATTAAATGGTGTTTCTTTCCGATATTAATATCGTACAGTCATCTTAAGATTGTATTGATTGTTTGCACAAAATCTCATAATTAAAAGTTATCGCAAGCTCTCTCTGTTTTTATAAGAGACACGCTTTAATTGTTTACCAGTCATAGGTATAGATCACTAACAAAACACGTACAAATGACTTCAAGTAACGGGTATACATGAACCAGCCTTATGAAAAAAGGACAAATGCCAGTGTTTGATATTCTGCATTTAGATAAAATGTGAAGTAAATATTATATTTGAAATCAAATACAGTGGATGCATGTAGATGTATAACGTAAATGTTTACGATTCAGAGATTCGTTGTATAATGTTGATAGCATAGTATAAATATTGTACAACTAGTCTATAAAAGACAAATAGTAAAATGACATGAAACATTAATTTAAATTTCAACGAATATTCGACTATCGTTCGACTAAAGCCTCCGACTATTCGACTAAGCTGTCCGAATAAAATTGACATCCCTACTTTATATAGTTGGTCGAGAGAAAAGAAAAACAATAAGAATGTGTAATTTCCCCTGAAGACGTTGATGAGGTCATCCCTTAAAAAATAAACGAATTTTTTTTCATGAGCCGCATGGCAACGCGTGGACTCAGGACCCCTGATATTAACATACAACAGTGTATCTATCAATTTAATTTTCAGCTTAGTTCTCGTTCCAGACAAATAAAATAATTTTTAAATTTAATAAGTAATGTGGACATCTACGTTTTCAACTAAGCCCATGAACATTGACACTTATAATGTGATTTGTAATGATTAAAAAATAAATGTCTTAAAATTGTGTTTAACCTTATTAATGTTGAATACTAGACAATAAATATATTCTTATTTTATATCAGAGTTCTTGGCACCTCTTACCCACAAATCTTCAACCTCAACAAATGGGTGATAACTTTAAGACGTTCGACTCCACGAGCATGTACATTTGTAGAAATCCGCAAAAGTGGACTCTGTTAATTAAAATGATTCCACTATAAGGATTTTCCTTTTGTCATTGATTTCCTACGGAAGCCCATTTAGGACCCATCAAAAAATATTTTTGAATTCGATACAACGAATCGTAAATTTTTTTTTTTTTATAACGAATTAAATTCGTTTAAACAAATTCAAAAATTTGCTATAACAAATTTAATTCGTTATAACAAATTCAAAAATTTCTTACAACGAATTAAATTCGTTAAATCAAATTCAACAATCAAGGCCTATAGAAAAATATGTATGAATTCGATATAACGATTTGGCGAATTCGTTTTAACGAATTTAAATCGTTATAACAAATTAAAGAATTCGTTTTAACAAATTTAATTCGTTGTAATAGGTTTCACCATTCGTTATAAAGAATTTACGAATTTAATTCTTTTAACAAATTTTCGAATTCAACAAATTTGTTATAACAGATTAAATTCGTTATAACAAATTCAAAGAAACTGTTATAACGAATTAAATTCGTTAAAACAAATTCGACAATTCGTTATATCGAATTCAAAAATATTTTTGATAGGTCCTAAATGGGCTTCCGTAATTTCCTATACCTTTCTTTCTTAGTATTTTTCAAACATGTTTTTGTTTTCCTCCAGGTGCATGTTCCCACTTCATGCAACCATTTAAATTGCATTTTGGCACTGAAATTATTTACTTTGGAAAAATAATTTACCTGGTATTTTCACAATTTGTCAAGATGTCATCAAATTCGTGATTTTTTTTTTCCACAGATCTAGAATTAAGATTTAACGCCTCTTATATCATAATTCTTTGTGCATGCGACTTGTTTTACATATTCATCAGACAGTTTCTTGCATTCCTTTAAATATTAGGAAAGTCTCTTTAAATTTGTAATAACGGTGAATTCGTCACTATGAGACCTTTGATAAATCCCCTTTATTTTAGACTAATCCACCTTCCAATCATCTTTGTTTTTTCTAAACTTATCTTACAAGAATCAACTGATCTAGGTTTTTGAATTATCTTTCTTTCTTTGTTAACTATGTTCTACAAGCGAGAATCAGTTGACGGGAAAAACTACATTGGGTATTTACCTTGAACAGTTCCTTGTTGTACAGGTAAAGAAATGTTGTCGACTGAATGAAGTGAGTTTGAATTAGCGGAAATCTATCGTCTGGGTATTTTTAGGAACCGTCTCAAAATAAAGGAATATTTACTATGGGATTAACCGGGAAAGGGTTAGTGTTTTTTTGCACTTTTTGCAAATTTTACAATTACTACAATGGACTTTTTAGCTCAAATAATAATATATGGAAAGCTATTAAATTGCCCAGGCACTCCACAATAATCCGAGTATTCATCGTCAAACGTGAAAAACGCTACAAGATTTGGAAATGTCAAAGTAGAAATTACGGAAGTGATGCAAAAACGACACCTAGCGTGTAACTCTCGAGTTCCGAGTGTTATAGAATTGAGGGAAAAGCCAGAGGTCTACGAAAAAATTCGGGAAAATTTTGATAAAGAAGTCGAAATTGATTCATTAGAATTTAAATTCTTCTTTAGATTTTCGAGATGAGTGAGGGTAGTCGTTAATATTCCCTTAAAAGGTTATCTCAGATTCCCTATAAACAACGAGATATACATTTATACTTGTTTATTGTGGCGCTTCTGGCCGCGGTGATTCAGGGGTTACCACAGGGCTACCCCTCAATAACAATAAACAATCAATACAAAATATGTGACGGCCCCAAATTGGGCGGATCCTGCACTGGGTAGGTCACAAGTGCATGGACGTCACCAATAAAATAATAATTCATAGTAAATTACCTTTAAATGCCCAACAGTCAAAATATAATTAAATGCCCAATAGTCAATTACCATTCAATATTGAATATTCAATTTCAATTCAATGTACAAATTCAACAGTTCAAACTTCAATATCAAAATAATCAAATGTAATGAGCTTCATGTGTTGCACTCCTCCAATTGCGTTGAGGTGCGACGGAACACGCCACTTGCAAGGGCCATAACCATTTATGTGCTGGCCTTAGCCTATCACAAAAGGTTATGGCACTGCAACCGCCACAAATGGAGTGCCAAGAACCATAGTGGCGGCGGCAGTACCCGAACGCAATTGGTCACCACGACCAGGGCCTGCTCATTTAGCATTACCCTGACCAGACCTAATATGCTCAATTGCTCCCTGATAGTTGTTCAACAATAAGTCGTTCCCCAATTGTGATAAATGAACCCCATCGTCATGAAACAAACTCCTATGCTTACTCTCAAACTGTACATGCTTAATGTATGCCCCACCCTGTGCTGTAACCACCCTAATAGCTTCCCTGTTAATTCTAGTTCTGGCATTTTCCATGGCTTTTACATTCTTAGAGTAACGCCATACAAACCTGGGGAGCATACCTGACCAGACTATTTTTGAATTGGGGAATAGTTTTGATACCTTTAATAGCGTTTCTTTCAGCTGTTGCAACAAGTCCTTCAACTTTAATAGGCCAAGATTGTTTGCCCCACAGTGAATAATAACAAGATTGGGTTCATCTTATAATCTCTGCAGAAGCTTCAGTTTAGGGATCAGCTGACTCAAGATCATACCCCAATAGCCCTGCCACCATATGCATGTATTTGGTACATTAAGATTGTGACCCCCTGTTCTTGATCTTGATGCTAAAAAAGCTCTCTTGGCAATGGATGATCCCACGATCCAAACTTTATAATAGCCTAAATTAAAAACTAGATGTATGTTAGCATTTGACATGATTCAGCGAATGTATGAACAATGTGCATTAGATCGCCATCTCCCTGAATTTTGAATAACTTCCCTTGATGCCCCTTGTGGAGCAAGCGTTGTTGCCGCTCCAATGCGGAATGAGTGTGATTTATAATTTCTACTATCAATGGTGGACATATTTAAAGCTTTATTTAACACTGAACTAAATTGATAACAAGTCATGGGTTTTCCTGAAAAGTGACAGAAAAGTGGGCCCGTAACTGTTGGACGCCCTAGTAAGTATGCTTGCATAGCTCTAACTGGACACATTTCCCCCATGCGATGCCTGAACGCTTAATGTCATCCCTTTACCCATCTGATCTGTTTTCGAATGTCTAATACTAATTTTCATTTTACTGGCAAATAATGAAACATCTTCCACTTGTAATATGGTTTTAACTGTATTGCCTTTCGACAAGGCAATTTCACCTATTCTAAGGAATGCATGAAACGCAAGCAAGAAAGCTGCCTTAGATAAAGCGGCTTCGTAGGAGCTGCTACAGATTACCTGAAGTTTAGGTATTATGACAAACAAGATATCCAATGTAATTGGTAAACGACTATCCCCACCCGGATTTGATCTTTTCATGCCCTGTAAAAGTTTTTGCACCACAAAGGTCTTTGTTGGGTCATTTATGCCTTTACTTTTAAAATAAAAGGTAATTGCTGTATTATATGACTTGGCTGTCGAATGTTTGTAACCCCTCAATGATAGTTGGGCAATGAACATATTTATGTACGTATTTGGTGTCGGCAAAGTGAGCGGCCATCCTCGTGTCTCGCGAAAATGGTAAAAGTTTTGAATCCCATCTGTGTATGCTTGTGCCGTGTTTAAGGACATAGATGCGTTGAACAAGCGCTCTTCTTCAACTGAGAGAGTAATATCTGGAATGGCTCCGGGATGGTCTGCGGCTCTGGGTCCGCTGCTGGTGCAAGGCGCCTGAAAACCTCCCACCTTTTGCGGGATATAGAATCAGCAATACAATTACTTTTACCTGGTATGTGATTGGCTTTAAATTGTATATTAAATCTTAACAATGCTAGCATTAGTGGCCTAACTAATGACATAATTCTTTCAGACTGCGATGATTGTTTATTTAGTATGTGAACTAAGGCTATATTGTCTATGAAGAAAATGATTTTTTTTATTTTGCAATCTTTCCCCCCATACCAACACAGATAACACAACATTGAAAATAGATCCATTCACCCTTAAAATAGCACCCAGAGCCTAACTCTGCTGACCCTGCACTGTCTGTGAAAAATTCAAGTGTATCTGAGGTACTCCATTGACTATCTGGAAATTAATTTTTTTTTTTTTTACAAATTCAAGCCATGTTCTCAAGTCTTCACACATTGGACTAGTTATTCTAATGTGTAAATATGGTTTGTCTAGTCCCCTCATCGCATTGTAGAAACGTCTATTAAATGCTCTACTTCCAGGTATTGCTTTACTAAAAAAACTCAACTTGCCCACTAAAGTTTGTAGTTCAGACAATTTAATTTTTTCTTTGCCAACCCAAAATTGCAGCAGTTGAGTCAGTTCGTTAACTTTATTCTGGGGAATTCTAATTTGCATTTTGATTGTGTCAATAAGCAGGCCCAGGAAGACTGAACACATAGTAGGTGCTACTGTTTTTTCCAGATTAAGGGGAACTCCAATATCAACACAAACCTTCTGAAAGGTTTGCAAAAGGATTTTACAATATTAAGTGTGTGCCCTACCAATGAAAATAAAATCATCCAAATAATGGTGAATTGTGTCCATGCCCGTTTTATCCTTAACCACCCATTCTAAAAATGTTGAAAATGTTTCAAATATTTTACATGAAATGGCACATCCAAAGGGTAATCATTTGTCGATAAAGTAGTTTCCATTTACGTACATTTCCAGTAACTCGAAATCACCTGGATAAACCCTAAGTAGCCGAAATGCACTTTTAATATCACATTTTGCAATGACTGCCCCTTTCCCAGTTTACTTATTGTTTGTATAACTGTGTCGAAGGATGTATACTTAACAGCAGTGTAAGCTGGATCAATATTATGATTTATACTGATTGACGTAGGGTATGAAAGATGCATTATCATTCGCCAACCGCCAACAGCTTTAGGGACAACTCCTACTGGGGATGTGTGCAAATTGTGCATTGGTTGTCTTTGATAAGGGCCTGCTACCCGTCCCTCCTTAACTTCATAATCTATTTTTTCCTGTAAAACATCTGCATGTTGCACTGCAGATACCAAGTTCTTGCTAAACACAGGTAGACGTGGGCCCGAATATTCTAACTTAAACCCATTAATTAGACCCTCCCTTAAAAACATGGCCGCGGACTCGTCAGGGTATTTATCCAAGTATTTCATCACTGCATTAGTTCTTATAGGGGAAACGCCCAGGTCCCAAAGGTCTTGCTTGTAACCCAGGTTGCCTTTTGGGGTAGAATTGGTGTGGGGTTTGGAACTGTGGTTGCTGACCAGCTGGTCCATTTGCACGAAAGGCACGATTCAAGTTAGGGGAAGTCTGAACAGATGCTGCTTGGGAACTTAAACAGAGCAATGCAGGGTGCATATCATTGCACTTAAGACAGCGATGTGTATATGTGCATTGCAGCCTGGTGCACTTGTCTTTGTAGTTGTAATCAAATAACTTGTAATATGTAGATACCCTTTGCTTACTGTAAGCTATAGAAGGCGACATATAAACCAGCCACAACTCATGGTCAATTACCCCCCCCCCCCCATTACCATTTAGGTTAATTGCCATGCGTAACCTGTACTGCTCATAATACGTGACCCAACCCTGCGATTTCTCAGCCCTTAATCTCACATCGTGCAAGTACTTGAGCAATTGCTGCGTTTTATTGGGGTGTGCTGTTAGATAAATGCTAGCAAAAATCAGAAATGCGTCTGTCCACTTGTCAATTGATGTTATTTTGTTCGTGTTCTTTGGTTGTGCAATAATATGACCCTGTGCATCCATTGATGAAGTTGAAAGCTGTAATTTACTTGGGTCCCTTACCAAGAGATGAGCCAAATTAATATACTCCCCATTAGCAATCTTTTGTTTGGTAGAGTTGTCAACATGATAGCCTAATGACAATTGTGTTGAATTTGCCATAGAAGGTAAATTAGAATTTGACAAAAACATATCTGGTTGCATGCAAGTATCATTACCAACTGTACCTTTAGAACTGGTAGCTACATCTATTGGAGCAATAGCGTTCATTTCCGGTTGCACTTGATTTGCAGAGCCTGAGACCATTACTGTCTGTGGTTGTGTTACAGTTACGTTGGTAGGTGGGGCTGTTTGAGAGACTGTGGACAACACCAGTGAGGGAAGCTCTACGTGAGCTGAAGTTCCGGGCACGTTGGTCGCTGGGGTTGCTTGAGGTTCCGAGACTGAGGCTAGGACTTGCCCGGGTTGAACCGCAGGCTCCGTCGTTTCCATCCGTGCTTTTTTAGCCCTCCTCCGTGTGGATATGATTGACTTGAATTTTGCTTTAGGCATTTTGCTCGAAAAACATAAATATAATTATTTGACAAAGACTATCCGAATTATTTCACAAAAAAATTCCTACACGGGAAACTTTTAAATCGATCAAAAATCGATGCAGAAATTAGCCATCGATGCCCCAATTTGCTTTAAAACGCATTTAAATAATCCTTTAACTTAATTTAAAAATCTTTCAACTTCTTCTGACAAACAAATTCAAATAAAATTAACAGCAATTTTTCTCCTGCAAATTTCGTGACTTTACCAATTTCTCGAATCTTTTAGAAAGGAAGTTGAATACCTAATATTAGACTTTATCCCAACGGACTACAATTATCCGGACAGAATGACATTAATGAATCTAAATGGACTTAATTTATCCGGAATGGTCAAAATGATAGGCTCACTTCCATAAACTTACATATCCGAGACAAAAGCTCGTATATGTGATGATGTTATCACTGATACCAAATAGCGTTTTAAAAATCGCTTAAACATTACAAGACATGTAACCCCCCCCCCCCTTTCCCCTTCTACATGGACATGCTTGCAATTAATTACGATAATATTAATCTTTATAATTTTGTGTATTATTTACCGGTAATATTCTTACTACTAGGCAGACTACTGGCAGATAAGTAGATGTTACAGAGATTTCAACAACCTCGTTTAAAGTCAGCATTTCGTCAATTTTATGGTCGTTATCATGACCTTGGTAGCAAATATAACCTATCATTGGGTCGTATGCTGGCTGATGTGTTTCATACAAATTTTCAGGCGTTTGCTTTATACTTAATTTGACTACGGAATATTCCGTCTACCTGATCTATACATAGAGCTCATGGCGGGCGTGACCGCTCAACAGGGTATGTTTACTCCTCCTAGGCACCTGAACCAACCTCTGGAATATCCGAAGTTCTGTTCACAAATAAGCATTGTTTTTAGATTTTTTTAGATTGATCACTGTTCGTTATTTCCGCCTTTTTAGCTCACCTAATTCGAAGGCTCAAGTGAGCTTTCCTGATCAAAATTTGTCCGTTGTCTGTCGTCGTTGCCGTTAACTTTTCACAATTTCATCTTCTTCTCCAGAACCACTGGGCCATTTTCAACCAGACTTGACACAGAGTATCGATAGGTGAAGGGGATTTAAGTTTGTTCAAATGAAGGGCCATGCCCTTTTCAAAGGGGCGATAATTACAAATTGTGAAAAATTAATGGCATCTTTTAAAAATATTTTTCTCAAGAACCAATGGACCAGGAAAGATGAAACTCACGTAGAATCATTGTCAGGTAGTGTACATTCAAGTTTGTTCATATCATGACCCCCGTGGGTAGGGTGGGACCACAATGGACGATCAAAGTTTTACAAAGGAATATATAGGAAAAATCTTTAAAAACCATCTTCTCAAGAACAGCAAAGCCATGATTGGTCATATTTATATGGAAGCATCCTCAGATAGTATATATTCAAGTTTGTTCAAATCATGACCCCCGGGAGTTGGGTGGGGCCACAATGAAAGTTCAAATTTGTAGGGAAAAAGGTCACTGTTAGTCAAAGAAATATGTAAGCATCCTTAGTTAGTGTAGATTTAATTTTGTTCAAATCATATCCCTTCCCTTTAAGGGGTATGTCGGGACCACTTATGCATTTAAGCTTTTCAATACTGAACTGATTTTTGCTTTTTTCATAGTGCTCAGATGAGCGATGTGGCCCATGGGCCTCTTGTTCATATTTGCAGTGGGAATATTAACGATTCCAATTGTAAAATTGTATTCATAATTTTTTCTCCGCCCATTTTCACCAACAATTAATCATTATTTGTGGCGTTATACAAAAATATGTTTTTGCAAATATTTCCTTGATTGCAAAATAAGTATTTTTATTCACTAGTACATGATGACTAATCACACATTTTATTTACTGTCCTCACAACCTCAGGGATTCTGAATCCGCTCGTGGCCTTGGGGCCCTTGACAAACTCCATTTGTTTCTCATTCAGACGTACCAATAAAATTGTGGCTTTCATAAGTTGACATAAACAGTAAACAGAAAGTTGACACCTCACTGAACATTGTACAGGTTGTTTTGTTAACCAAAAGGCTTAATATAGTTGGTCGAGAGAAAAGAAAAACAATTAATATGTGTAATTTCCCCTGAAGACGTTGATGAGGTCATCCCTTAAAAAATAAACTTAAATTTTTTCATGGGCCCCATAGCAACGCGTGGACCCAGGACCCCTGATATTTACATACAACAGTGTATCCATCAATTTAATTTTCAGCTTAGTTCTCGTTCCAGACAAATAAAGTAATTTTTAAATCAAATAAGTAATGTGGACATCTACGTTTTCAACTAAGCCCATAAACATTGACACTTATAATGTGGTTTGGAATGGTTTGTAATGATTAAAAAATAAATGTCTTAAAATTGTTTTCAAACATTTTAATGTTGAATACTAGAGAATGAATATATTTTTATTTTATATTAGAGTTCTGGGCACCCCTTACCCACAAATCTTCAACCTCAACAAATGGGTGATAACTTTAAGACGTTCGACTCCACGAGCATCCACAAAAGTGGACTCTGTTAATTAAAATGATTCCACAATAACGATTTTCCTTTTGTCATTGATTTTCTACGGAAGCCCATTTAGGACCCATCAAAAAATATTTTTGAATTCGATACAACGAATCGTAAATTTTTTTTATAACGAATTAAATTCGTTTAAACAAATTCTAAAATTTGCTATAACAAATTTAATTCGTTATGACAAATTCAAAAATTTCTTACAACGAATTAAATTCGTTAAATCAAATTCAACAATCAAGGCCTATAGAAAAATATGTATGAATTCGATATAACGATTTGACGAATTCATTTTAACGAATTTAAATTGTTATAACAAATTAAAGAATTCGTTTTAACAAATTTAATTCGTTATAACAAGTTTCAGAATTCGTTATAAAGAATTTACGAATTTTAATTCGTTATAACAAATTTTTGAATTCGTTATAACGAATTCAACAAATTTGTTATAACAGATTAAATTCGTTATAACAAATTCAAAGAAACTGTTATAACGAATTAAATTCGTTATAACAAATTCGACAATTCGTTATATCGAATTCAAAAATATTTTTGATAGGTCCTAAATGGGCTTCCGTAATTTCCTATACCTTTCTTTCTTATTTTTCTCGACAGTAATTTTTTTAAGAGGGCTGGGTGGTCGTGGCCATTTTTAGACTATATTGATCTCCTTTAGAAGAAGAGCTCTATATAAAGATATACAAAAATGATCAAATTTTAAAACTAAAATGTATGAATTTTTTCTTTGCCAAGTGATAGTTGACAGTTTAAGATATTATATCTAAAAAAAATAATTTACATCTGATGGTTGATTTGTTGACCCCCCAGCCTCCTTAATATGATTTTGTTTTCCTCGGGGTGCATGTTCCCACTTCCTGCAACCATTTAAATTGCACTTTGGCATTGAAATTATTTACTTTGGAAAAATAATTTGAGTGGTATTATCACAATTTGTCAAGATGTCATCAAATTCGTGATTTTTTTCACAGATCTAGAGTTTGAATGTTTCATACGTTTTAGAGGTCCGTGTTTGCTCTTCTCCAAATTATTGTTTTAATGAAATTTTTGAGCTTGATTACTATTCGTTATCTTCATATTTCAGCATTAGTTACATCTATCATTAAAGCACTTAGAAAAAAGTGTGAACGGATACTTAACACATCACTCAATAGCATTATCTTCCAAATGTCAATTCCTGGAAGATGTCTGGCCTATAACTAATCATTAAAGGTCTCGGTCGCAGTTCCTGTGATGTTTGACATTTCACTTACCTCAAATAAGTTTATTGAAAAAAATATATATGTTGAAACCTTCTTAGTTTCAGATTTTAAATGAAGAAATCTTTAAGAATTCCTCCTGAATCGGGTTTAAAGCTCTTATGGACAGCTTAAGTTATTTATACTGTATACAGGGTTATTTTCCCCTGTCTTATTTTCGCCTAGTATGTGAAGTTTAACCAAAACTAATCATCAATCAATCCACTTTAAGATTATGATATTAGTTTCGAACTTAAACAGAGTAACATATAGAAGCTTAAGTCTGCTAAAAATACACAGCTGAACATTTATTGTGCAAAAAAATTTAAAACTTAATTTCTAAACATTTTCCATATTTTAAAAACCTGCTGTTTCCAAATTCGTATTTCACATCTACAATATAATTTCTATATGTCCCACTTAAGTGCACTTCACTTTTTGTCCTTTCCGGGGACGAAAAAGGTACCCTAAAATTAGAATGTGCTCTAACTTGGCAACCATATGGATTCTTGGAAAAAAATTAAAACCCTCACGCTTTGTCACTCCTAAAGTACATTGTCAGAATCTTTCATAGAGCAATCTCTGAGAAATTGTCCGGTAAATTTCTGTTAGATACAAGATGTGTTTGTGAAACAATGATGCCCCCGTATAGCATCGTTAATTTTGGTGAGACCGTCATGGTAGATCAGTCGGTAGAGTGCTCGCTCCGTGATCGGAAGGTCGTTTATTCGAATCAGGGCCACGACTGACCTAAGTCGACAAAAATAGGTAGCAATTGTTCCTTCACCAAGCGTTCGGCACTTTGAAGTGAAAGTTGCGGGTCCTTCGGATGAGACTTTAAAAACCGAGGCCCCGTGTCACGGTAGGCGTTGGCACGATAAAGAACCCTCACTGCTCAATGGCCCTGAGTGCCGAGTAAAGGTCAAAATTTGGTGACGTTTCTTTATGAGTGAAAAATTCTCGAACGGGATGTAAAACAACATACAATTAATTTTGGTAAAAGTGAAAATTTCTTAAACGTAAGTCAAACTCCATGGTCAAAGTAAAAAGATTAAAATGTTGGTACCCAAAGAAAGATCCTGTCACAGAAAAAACACCCGTGGGATGTAAAAGTCCTAGCACCAACCGTTCAATAGGTATGATTAAGGTTAAAGTTTTTCAAATGTAGGGCAAACCCTGAGGTCAAGGTCAAAGGATCAAAATTAATGGTACCCAATTGAAGGTCTTGTCACAAGGAATACACTTGTATAATATGAAAGCCCTAGCTCCCACCATTCAAAACATATAGGCGAGGTTAAAGTTTTTCAAAAATAACTCCAAGGACAAGGTCAAAGGGTCATAATTGTTGGTGCTCTTTCGAAGGGCCTTTCAAAATGAAATATGGAGATAACGAACAGTATTCAAGCTCAAAGTTCATTAAAACAATACAAATCGGGCGCAGAGCAAACACGGAGAGTAGAGGAAACACGGACCTCCAAACACAGAGGTGGGATCAGGTGCCATGGAGGAGTGAGCATCCCCTGCCGACCGGTGTGCTCCTTGACATGATCGGTAAATAACGGAAAAATCCGTCGACAATTCAGTGTGTAAATAATGGCCTAAAACTAGTATGAAAAACGTCAGTAGCATATGACTTAATGATAGATTGTATTTGCTGACAAGGTCATTGTAACGACCATAGAACTTACGAAATGATGACTTTAAACGAGACTGTTGATATTCTTGTTTCATCAACTTGTTTGTCAATAACTTACCTCGGTTTAGAAATTGTTCAATCGTAGAGCATGCTTTTGCGTATCGAATCAACTGAGAGATATACACCCCATATGCAGGTGATAAGGGTATATTGCTACATAAGTAAGGGAAGTTGCAAAGTTAAAGTCATCACGTTTACCATAAAGCTTTGTTGTTAGATTACCATTAACATCTTTTTTTAGTAAAAGGAATACACCTGTGAAACATGAAAACCTTAGCACCAACCATTCAAAATTTATTACCAAGATTAAAGTTTTCCAAAATTGGGTCAAACTTCAAGGTCAAAAGGTCAAATTGTTGGTACCCATGGGAAGGTCTTGTCACAAGGTTTACACATGTGCAATATGAAAGCCCTAGCTCCCACTATTCAAAACTTATAGCCAAAGTTAAAGTTTTTTTTATTAAGATAGTGTCAAACTCCAAGGTCAAGGTCAAATGACCAAAAATATTCATTCGCAAAGAAAAGGTTTTACAAAAGAAATTCACATATTAAGTATGAAAGCCCAAGCTCCCACCATGCAAAAGTCATGGTCAAGGTTAAAGTTCGGTAAAATTTTGCAAGAGTGGGTCAAATTCCAAGGTCAAGATTGAAAATTCAAATATACTTGTACCTAAAGAAAGGCCTTGTCACAAGGAATACGCATGTGAAATATGAAATCGATAACTTTAACCACTCAAAACTTATGAACAAGGTTAAAGTTTTTGCGTACAAAGAGATATACAGACAAAGAGAATAACAGACAAACAGACACACAGAGCATATATGCCCCCAATCTTCGATTACAGGGGCATAAAAATAACAGTATTTATAACAGAGGGTTCTATCAAAGGAGAAGGAAACCCTCAATGGAATGTCAACAATTGTACTTCATAATGCTAATTTCCAATATGCTTCAAAGCAGACTCTTTAAGATGCTTTGATTGTTTTTTTTTTCTCTCATGTTAGACTCATGGTGCTTTTATCAGAAAAGGATATACGGTGAAACAATATACTGTAGATTAAACTCAGTAAACTGTACATGTGCTGTAAAAATATACAAAAAAATAAAAAGAAAAGTAAGGTTTATATTTGTTTATTTATAGTCATAATATTGATAGGCTAACGTATCATTGAGAATGCTGATTTACAGACAAGTTTTCTTGTAGTCTTGATAACGATGGATTTGGTTTTGTTGCATTTGAATTCAGAATCACTGAAGATCCTAAGTCTTTGCTGTGTTTGTAATTTACTTTGAATCATAAAGTTTGCAGATTTTTTCAGGATTGAATGAAATATAGAGTCTACGTTTAAGTTTAAATAGGCGCTTGCTTCTAAAAACCAAATTTTCATTTCCACTGCAGCCATTTTGAAAGCTAACTCTGTTGAAACTTTCCTTGATAATCCCTTGTCTATTTTGTTGCCTACTAATACGATGTTTGAAAAATTGAGTCCTGTAAGACAAAAATAAGATTTTACTTAAAAAAACGGAATGCATCTGTAATGAAGAGAGGAACGGGACTAATCAAAGATAAGGTTTTTAAAAATAAATATCTTTAGCCATATTTACAGGAAGCTTCCGTCAAATCTGTCTTATAATGTAACTTACCCTTTATTCTTCGAATATCGTTGCAAATATTTTGTGCTGTTACAAAAGATAGTTGGCTTTCCACTGAGTAAACAACGACGAAGTGGTTTCCATTTTGGATGTACATTTCTCGCATTGCTGGGAATTCCTGTAGCCCAGTTGTGTCCATAATCTCTATTATTTGATGCAAACCATCTGCAAAGAAGAAAACAAATATAATTTTGCGTCTACACCTGAGAATGTAAAAAAGTTAAGTTTCTCATAGCCATTGTTAATGAGTACAATAAATACTTACCGGGAAGTGTGACCGTTTCGTGATAGGATTGTCCAAGAGTTGCTGGCGTCCTCTCAGTAAAAACACCGTACAGGAACTGATGGATGAGACTTGTCTTTCCAACTTCTTCGTCACCCATAAACACTATCTTTACTGGTTTCATGATTACACTATCTACTTCACAAAAGCTGTTACTGAAAGTATTCCCTAGACATTTTCAAACTCCCTTTTAAATGTTGTTAATTTGAACTAAGCATTTCAATTGGTGTAGGTGATTTTTGTAGAGAGAAAGTGCTATGTATTGGTGTAGGAAGATTATGTTTTAAATTAAAGTGATATTTAAGATAATTATTTTAATATTAGAAAAGGGAACTGAAAATTGATAGATAAGTATGGAAATGATGATCAACTATATGGTACTTTTAATTTCATCCTAAAAAAATAAATAAATAAACGAGAGGACCCCCCCCCACCCCCCAAAAAAGAACAAGGAAAGGTGAAAAAAAGAAGAAAATCAAGTTCAAGAGCCAGAACTTCCTACGACATTAAGTTCATATAGGTGACCACAAGATTCCAAAACGCCCAAAAATCTAAAAACCGCCAAGTAGTTTAGGCGTCAGGAAAAGTAGATAAATATCACGTATCACAATTGTCACACTGTAATCGTAGGTTATTTTAAAGTTCAGAGGCTTACTGTATTAATTTCTTTGACTTCCTCAAATGCTTGAATACCAAACTTTATCGTATCTGTCAAATACAGCTAATGTGATATTCAACAGTGGCCTCATACCGCTTTGGAAAATGTGGCATTTGAAAAAGACATATAGAAGTGTATGTTTTAAGTGTTCAGTTAACTTTTTAATGTCCAACTGGTTCCTTTTGCGTGATTTCTTTTGAAAAATAGAAAATTGTACTGTGTATGGCATTGTGCATTTATTTAAAAAGATTGATCTTTTCAAAGAAAAATAACTATATATGAAAGAATAGATTATTTTTTTTCATTCTGGTGACATCAACAGCGATATTTTTATTCAGATATGTTTGATATTTTTTTTTAAAAAGTAATTTTGAATGAAACTGAAAAAAGTTTTTGTTTCATTCAAACACTCGGTTACAAAGAATGTAACATAAGATACTTGTATTAAGTATATAAGAAAAAGGGCAATACGTCAACCTCAGAAAGATTATTGCATATGACGTCCATGGCTTTTGCTGTTTTGCACACAATTTCATGAACGAAATTTTCCAGACTAATGTTTGCATTGGAGACATTGATTATGAACTGAACTTCCATAATGGCTGCAACAAGTATTGTACTTCAGGTCTAGAATTAATCCTTCCAGAAGGCCTGCTATAGGTACTTTAAAAATAGGAAGATAACGAACAAGGATCATTCGAATTCTTAAAATGCATTAGGCTAAACAATACAAATTATGAAAGAGCCAACATGGACCTCTGAAAACAGAAGTGGAATCAGGTATTATGGAGGAGTAAACATCTCCTGTCGACCAGTCACGCCCGCAGCGTGCTCCTTGTCATGGCTGCGATCGGGTAAACGGAAAAATCTGTAGGACAATTCAGTGTGGAAATACTGGTAAAAATTTGTATGAAAGACGTCACTGAACATTCGACTAAACGAGAGATTGTACTTAAAATCTAAGCCATTATCAGATAATAACCTTCCTGAGCTCCCTTTTGTACCGCTGTTAAATAAAGTTAAGATGAATATAAACAAAAAGCAAAAAAATACAATAAACAAAATGGCAATGCATCATATTCCTTTGATATTAAAATTCTAACAAATGTGTCATTCTAAAACCTTTGTAATGTCTTTAAATAATTATTGTTCATTCAAATCTTTGATAGTTGTTCTTCTTTTGACATTGAAATCAATCAAGAAGCCATGAATTTCATGGAAAAACCTGATGATACGGTTTTTCTGATACGAATCACAGTGGGATTTTTTAAAACTACATAGGAAATTTTGCAACATATGATCCACACATGTGAATCATATGTGGAGCATATGATGCCTTTTTTATGATTCTCATTGTTATAGCAAATTTAACATTATACAAAACATTTTTGGTTTTTGGATTTGTTAGATTTTTCCGGATTTGGTTCCAATATTACAATTTGCACGGGTGCACGAGCTTTTTAGAACTTCAGAAATTGTTTACCAGTGTTTACTAGTCACTGTGCTGATTATCATGTTTGTCTTCAGTTTTCCCCAGGGAAAAAACTTCTAAGTTGGTAAGTTAAACATAAAATCTATTTGTATATTGTTTCCTAAGAAATTTTTACGTGCATAATTGTTATCAATTATATGTTTACAAAGATTTTCACTGTTCACCCGTTAAGGAGGCTGGGGGGTCAACAAATTAACCACAAATTAACCACCAGATTTAACTTAATTTTTTAGATATGATATCTTAAGCTGTCAACTATCATTTGGCAAAGAAAAATTTCAAAAATTTTAGTTTTAAAATTTGATCATTTTCTATATCTTCATATGGAGCTCTTCTTCTAAAGGAGATCAATATAGTCTAAAAATGGCCACAACCCCCCAGCCTCTTTAAGGTGTAATTTTTAGTGACATGTTAGAAAGTTCGCATGAAAGATATATGATTTGATGACTAGTAGAGAATTTATGTCATAATAGGTTGATATTTATAATGTGATATTGAAAGTTAAAGATTTGCTGTGATTTTTGAATGAAATTATTTGGTGCACGTGCGCTCTTCAATAATCATATATTTTGTTTGACTATTTTCTAGTGATTCATTTGAAATCGTGTGATTTTGATAGTAATATAATTTCATATGTGCTAATTTACTAGGGTACATGTGCAATGTTTATTGTAAAAATGTTGTTTACAAAGAACGTAGAGCATATATTTAATAATTAGAATGATGTTAATTTGTCAATCGCTGAGTGTGTGGCTTATGTGTAATATCAAATACTTATATACATGTTTTCTATGTATTTACAGTAAATCACATCACATCGCTGCCACTGAAACTAAACAATAAAGGATGTGCATTTACAAGAGAGTTAACTTTTCTATGAAATTGATGATAGTCAGTACACTAATATGAAATCAATCAAATGATTCACAAATGATACACATATGTGGAACATATGTGGCAAAGTTGCCTGTGATGTTCAAAAAAGTCGAAAGACCAGAGAAATGAATGAATAAAAAGACAAAATATTACTTTAAGGATACCTGATGCGGCGGTGCTTTGATTGACACAAATGAAAACACAAGGTTGGAATTTGAATGTATATCAGGACTTGTATATCCCATTTGATATCCATAAACAACCAACAGAAAATTAAAAACCATGATAACAGCGAAAAATAACGATGGAGACTGATGTTATCTTGCGCGAATGCCCTTAATGGTAAGACAGAAATAAAGGGATCTCCTAGGGGGAAACGCTTGCACAGGCGCCTAGCAATAAAATAGTCCTACACTATCAGAATCCATAAAGGTTTTTATTTTAATAGAATTAAAATGTTTTTTCCTATTATCAAACATGGCAAAGACATTGCGCTCTCAATTTCATTAATATTATATTATAAACTGTGATTTTTTTGTCCAATACAGCAAATACATATAAAATTAAGAAAAAAATTATTATATATATGATAAGAGTCAATTTTGGCCCCCATAAATCAACAATTTTCAAATGTGATTCAGGTGTGTTACATTGTTTTTTATTATGTAGAAGAGTTTATGTTGGAGATATTCTTAATATATTTGTCTCATTTTTATGCACTCACTGGCTGTAAATGATGTTGGAAATGATGCTGTTTTTGCAATTGAATCAAAATTAGACAAAAATGTGTCTTTTTCTGAACATTTTTCAATACATAGAGCGCAGCTTAGAACAAGCAAAATTTTTCTGTCAGTAATTAGTCTTGGATAGATACATCTTTGGTGAAAATATAAAGTTTGTTCAAGATTGCGCTCAATATTTCCTGGAAGAAAAACTGCTTGAATATAAGCAATTTTACACGAAATTTGCTAAAATGGCTGGGAAAGGTGAACTTCATAATGTCATACATGTATTTCTAAATTAATAGCATTTTGATCAATTTGAAAATCATGAATAAATGACAACATGTAGAGCTCTACAAAGTAAACCTATATATAAAGTAAAATTAAGATATTCATTTTAAGGGGCCAGTTGTTACACTTACCGTATATAGTTCTTTCTATATTTAAGTACAATAATTTATTTGAAAATCAATAACAACGAATGCTGTCAACTTTCAAAGATCATAATTATATCTCCATGCCGTCCAACTGTCTGTTCTGTCTTCCATGTCTATATATAGAGGGTATTTTATGAACAATATTATATGTCTTTCCCAAGTTTCCAATACAAAAAAAACTTATAGATGGATGAATTAAAAAGAAGACCAGCCAATTATTTATCAACCTGCAGTAAAAATACAGGCAATGGGAATAATTTTCCATGTCTCAGCGTATGTCTTTAGATAGTGTCTAAATACCTGCCAAATATCTCATTGATATCTCAAGTCACAAAAAGTCTCAAAAATGATGCTAAAAATGTCAGTAGTGCAACAACTTTTTGTGACATTTTGAAAATTCAATATTTTGTGAAGATCTGTGAAATAAATAATAATGGTTTATGTTGGAAATCAAGACTTTCCTGATAATATTTAAAGTATTGAGCTTTACATGTAGACTTTAGCAACTTTTGTTTGACCAAGTTGTGGTCATGGCTGATGTTGAAAAAAATGTCATACCATGTCAGGAGTGCAACAGAAAAAATGTGCTGCCAAAGAGACCTCGATTTAAAAATCTGAAAGACAATTAAGTTAAAAAAAAGAATGTTCAAAGTGTAAAACAATGACTGATATACAATTTAAAACTTTAAAATGCTATATAATCACAAGCAGCATTAATGAAAGTCACGTATCTGTGCATACCCTATAATGTCAGGAGGCAACATTTTCATGTTTTGCTCCACAGCATGAAAAAACTTTTATCAGTACATGATTCTCTGGTTTTTATTTTGGAAAAAAAAGACGCAAAGAACATTTTACCAAATAGATTTATCAATTACAGGGTCTGTCTGTATTTCAGACCTATATTTCTATCGTCAGCACAAATTACTAGCAACACAGTTTTTTTTTTAAAGATTCAAGTTTTATGATTAAAAGACTTCTATTCATGCTAAGAAATATTCTTTAATTAATAATGATCTATCTGAAAAATTTAGTACCAAATTATTGACAGTTTTATTATAAAAATCGTTCTCTTTTTCAACTTTATCAATTCAGATGTGTATTTATCTTTTCTTTGATTTTCTATGAATGTAAAAAATAAACACATTGATAATATTGTTATAAAATTCAAATAATACCACCTCAACTTCAATGAAACAAAGGAACAAATTCTGATGTAATTTTCGCTTCACGATTCTACTTTAAAGACTCCCTTGCTCTTGGTCAGGAGTGCAACAAATATGTTTGAATATAGGGAATAATTCAAGATATAAAGCCAAGTTTGAATACATTCATGTGTATTAATTATGAACTACTGGACAATAAATAATGCACGATTTCGTTACCCTTGATGTTGCAAACACTTTATGAATTTTTGTGTTTATGGTTTTAAATTCTAATTTTACTGCAGCCAGAAGTGCAACAAAACTGTTTAATAATTATCATTGATCTTCATCTATCTTTGCTAAAATATAAATTGAAAAAAATGATACTATACATGTATTTGATGTTCAAAACATGTTTATCAACTAATTACAGACATTTTACAGTCAGAGAATAGTTTTCATCACTTAACACATATTTTTAAATACGATGTATATAATTTACACATCGCAAATAATCATGTTTTGAAGTCTTGGAAATAAGATAAAGTTGCCGCAATGATAAAGAAAAAAACATCAAAACGACGAACTGATTTACAAACTAAGAATGGGTTAATTTGTGTTATGATTTTAAAACAATGTTAAATAAAATACATATTAGATTTCAGGAGCGCACTCAGGAAGAAACAAGACCTTTCAGTTAAAACTGAAAGGCGGCTTTCAGTGACTTTTCAGTGGCCATTCAGTCACTGAATGGCAGGTACATTTCAGTGACCTTTCAGCCATAATTCAGGTACCTTTCAGTCACCATTCAGCGGACACATTTCAGTCCTCTTTCAGTGACCTTTCCGTCGCCTTTCAGTGAAATTTCCGTCGTCTTTCAGTGACTTTTCAGTCGTAATTCAACTACCCTTCATTGGCTTTTCATTAGTTTATCAGTAGTTATTCCTTAAAATTTTTTTTAAACAACATTATTCACATTTTTAAATGTGTTTTCTTATTGAATATAAAATTCAGATAAGTAGAACTGGTAATGGTTACATGTTCAATCGTCTTTAAATTGTTTACTAGAATGTTAAATTGTGATTATTTACATAATATTTATGTCTAAATATAATTTTATAAACATTAGATATGACAATTCAACTGTGGACTCATTAAATTCAAAATGATTTTCGAATTTCTAATTTGTTTCATGAAAATTGATCTAGAAAAAGAAAATTATTCAAATGATGAAAAATAATATTCGTTTCAGAAATTAATTAACGGGAATAGAATAATCTTATTTTTTCTTTCTGTTAAATCTCTAAATCTGTTATGAATATTTTCACAAGCTTATTCAATTTGATAAGTTGTTAAATGAATAAACAGACAGTCAATCTAAAAAAAAAAAAAATCGAGGATATCGGTCAAAATCCTCTTAAAATAAACAAGAAAAAGTTTTCTTATTTTTTCAGCTCTAAAATAGTTTTTTTTATTATTATTTTTATATCCATCTATCGCAGTGTAGATGTATAAAGCATTAGTTTTCATGGAAATATCTGGTTATGAAAGACGAGACAGAATTAATTATTTATGCGTTTTCTGGAAGAAACTTTAATACTTGAAATTTTGTTTCTTAATTGTTAAAATCGCATAATATTTTAGCTTCTAAAGGATATTGTATTAAATTTTTTTAAAATAAACAGAATTAATTATTTATGCCTCTTGTGGAAGAACCTTTATATTGTAAATTCTGTTTCTTGCTTTATAAAATAGCACGATAATTTAGTATGTTAAAAAATCCATTCAAAACGTACGACTTTTCAACACTTTATGCAACCATTCCTCACGAAAAATTGAAATCCAGGCTTTCTGACATCATAGACACCTGCTTTTTCAATAAAAATGGAACTCGTAAATATACTTACCTTGTCATTGGTCATTTGCAACATTATTTTGCTAAAAAACATTCTGATTGTACACACAAATACTCTGAAGTTCAACAATCTGTTGGAATTCCCATGGGTACCAATTGCGCCCCGTTATTAGCAGACCCATTTTTGTATTTAAATGAAGCAGAATTTATTCAAAAACTTCTACATGAGAAGAAGAAGACACTTGCTGTGGCCTTCAATTTGATATTTAGATATATAGACGACGTATTATCGATTAACAAAAGTTACTTCCATTCATATGTCGACTCGATATATCCCAGTGGGCTTGAAATAAAAGATACCACAGAATCTGACACATCTGTTTCATATTTGGATATTTTACTAGAAAAAGACAATAATGGTAACCTAGCAACAAAGATTTATGATAAACGTGATTACTTCAATTTTTTAATCGTCAACTTCCCTTACTTATGTAGCAATATACCCTCATCACCTGCAAATGGGATTTTTCTCTATCAGTTGATTCTATACGCAAGAGTATGCTTTTTGTATGAATAATTTCTAAAACGAGGCAAGCTATTGATAAACAAGTTGATGAAACAGGAATATCAACAGTCTCGTTTGAAGTCATCATTTCGCAAGTTTTATTGTCGATTCAATGCATTTGTCAGCAAATAATACCTATCATTAAGTCAAATGCTGACTAACATTTTTCATACTAATTGTTAGGCCATTATTTACTAACTGCAATGTCTACGCATTTCCTTTGTTTCCCCCGAACATGACAAGGAGCACACGGCGGTTGTGAACGGTCGGCAGGGGATGCTCACTCCTCCACGGCAACTGATCCCATCTCTGATGTTTTTGGAGGTCAATATTTGCTCTGCTTCCGATTTGTATTGTTTTAATAGACAAATTGTAATGGTAAATCGCTAAGTATGTGAGTCTATGAATATTTATGTTTGCTTTTATTACAGATACAAAGTTCTGTAAAAAAAAAAAGACAGAGGCAAAACTCACTCGCATAAGAGTTATCAAAGCTCTTATGCATAAAATAATACTTTATGAGAAGAATACATAGTATATAAAAACCTTTGAAATCATTTCTGGTAAAGTTTGAGAACACAAGAGAAAAATATAAAGTTTAGCATATCAAGTAATTCTTATAGACTTATAAAATTGAACCATAATTTTATAAAATGAATTAATGAATTGAAAAAAAAACCCATAGCAACTGTAACGTATATTTTTTGTTACGTAAAGGTGCCAATATTAAATATAAAATACAATATTTAATTTCATTAATTCACTTTACATTTTTATTAACTTTACATTGTTTGATACACTTGAATCAAAAGTATTCACAGAAACTTGGAGACTTGGAGACGAGTGTTTCTATGCACAAGTCCTTTGATGGAATTTAATGAGTGAAATATTCCGCAAAGAAAATTTGATTGTTCTTCATATGCATGGCTGTAATTTTTGGTTGTGATTTGTCGCCATTTTTTCTTTGATATGTTACATGTATTTGTTCGTTCCTGTTTTGTAAAACCGAGTGGCTGTTGTAGCTCTTAGGGAATAATTGGAGTAGAATCATTCAAAGCCTGCAGATTTGCAAAACCCCTGAACTCACGATATACCTTAATCTTAAATTTGCATTTTACTTTTTTTCATTGACGTTATCATTGAGAATATCTAAGGAGGTAATTGTTTAAAGCGATTTTTGTGTTTCAAAATGTACGTCATCCATGGTGTCGAAGTGTAAAATGAATAAATTGTTTAGATTTGAACTTTCACGCATGCGTAGTATACATGCAAATCTAAAAAATATAGTACACAAAATAAAACAAAAGAAAAATAATGTTTATTTATGTTGATATAAAGCAGAAACTCGATCAACTTTACTTAATGAAAATGTTGGTAAATTAAAAAACTTAGTTACCAATAGAGTGCCATGTCAAGTAACCAAGGTGGCTAACTATAGGAGGGTTTGACATCGGAGTAATATTTTTAATTAATTATAAGCCTCAAACTAATCAACACTTCAGATATTCGGCTCATTATTATAAATGTAGATTGGAAGAACTTGGTTTTAATTCTACGTCTAGAAATCTACAAAAACATGACCAATTAAGAATGTTTTATGTCGCTTACAAATGTACCGTTGTAATATCTTAACTATAAATTTAAAGGTCGATTTCAACTCTAAGACTTAAGGAGGGATTCTTCTCATATTTCTTGTATTTAAAAATTAATGAAATTTTCCTAGATTCAAGAAGACATTATCATTAAGTAATGGTATCAATTAGATTAAATTTGACCGTTTTCTTTTAAAAGCAAGGTCAGGTCAAGGTCATTATCTTTTTCCTTGACCTTAAGAATAAAAAAATACCGTTGCAATCATGCGATGCCAACTTCTATTTCAAAAAATGAAATCTTTTTCTTCTTGCATAAAAAGATATTACCATACAGGGTATATCAGATGATACCACAAATTGACATAGATAATTTAACTAAAATAGATATTGGCTAATCCGAATTTCCTCTATTTTTCTTAGATTTTTACGATGTAGTAGTTATTTTTATATGCTTCGTATATTTAAATTTTCTTAATTTTACATATGGTAAAGTAGTCATATAAATATACAAATTGATACAAAAACAAAAAGATTTGACCGTTTGCTAAGAGAAAAAAAACAACACTTTTTACTGATTTTTGGCTTAAATCTGTAATTAGATCGGAAGCTTTTAAAAGTTAACAAAATTGTAGTTTGTTTGGAAAATCATATTTATTTGATATATTTTAAAACTTCAGTCCATTATTATTAATTTTACTTACATTTGAAATTTTCTTTTCGTCTTTGATTGTCTAAAAATTTTAACTAAATTCATTGTTCTATAGTAATTTTGAGAAGCGGAAAAGGAGATATTTTCATACGCCGCTGTTCCGCCAAAAATATAGTCCCTGCTAGATTTCAATCTCAGTTTACCATTTCTATTTAAAGTTGTACAATTATGATGAGGAAAGAAAAATATGATCTCTTAAATCTCTTACATCTAAATATATAAGACATATAAGCAAATATACTTTGAATACTTCATCTAGTCAGAAACCAGACAAGAATCCCTCCTTAACATACACACACGGTTTTGTAAATATTCACCGATATATATGCTGTTAAAGTTTTGATATGAACATAATGTAATGTTGAAAAACGTATTCCACTGCAAATCTTAATGTCGCTTCATTTATTTATAAATTTCAAGATGGAAATTTTCAGCTGTATAATCGTTCCGAATAGATTGCAATGAATGTTAAAAAATATCTTTTATCCTATATAAAAAGAAATCAAACCACTTCTCAAAAAGAAATGCATAGATCTCCTTTCATGCGAATTCATAAGCATGTCGCTAAAAATCGATTAACTTCCGTAACGATTTCATTTTAAATTTCACGCATAGAATGCGAATTCAAAAAGAACTGAAACTTATCTGAAAGTGACCACAGAACCTTATATCATCGATTCTAGTTGCGAGTCAGCTATTTTAGACGATTACACTTTCGAAATAACATAATGAATTAGAGAAAAACAGTTGTATCTCTTAAAAATTTAACTTCCGTAGCGGTAATTCAGGAAAGTTTTTGCATTAAAGGTATTTTTTTATTATTATTATTTTGGGAACGAAATGAATTAGTTAGAATTCTGGAAAAGATTCACCACCACACAAACAGTCCATCACTGAGTACACCTTTCCGTAGACAACGAGAAGAATTTTGGATAAGAAAGCTAGGGACAGCCTTTCCCTATGGATGTAATGACAATGTCGATAGTGTCGGAAATCTTTCCAGTCCACAGTGTAACAATGTAAATGTGATGGGACTTTTTAACCATACACAGAGACGTAAGCGTAGTCATGGGCATCGGTCTTACAATAAACCTTTAATACACGATGTCTCTTTTGATTCATTACTACCTTACGTAAATCAACAGTTAGGTCTACATCATATTCGCACCAAACTTAACTCTGTCCCTTTGAATCTTTTAAATAGTCTTCTTGAAAAGGTCAAGGAAAGTCCATTTTTTGATTCTTCGACACCAAAATACAGACTCGGATCTGTAGTTATGGATATTGCCAATCATAGGCTTTTTAAACCCCCGCGTTTTACTGAAGAAAATGCAGCTAAAAGAATCCGTTTTTTCCTTAAACTTCAATATACCAACAAAGGAATTGACGCAGTTAATATTAGTAATATTCTTAATCACAAAAGGGTCCAGTCTTGTATTCCACCATATTTCAAGTTAAAGACTACACCTTGTATTTCCTACAAATATACATCGACTATTGCTTCCAAACTTTTTAATTACAAGAAAACTTTACAGGGCCTGGATATCGAATATCTGAAGTATAATCCTCCATCGTGTTCATGTTCTTCTTCGCCCTATAACTATAGTCCTGCTGGACACGTTATTACTGGTGACGTAAATATAGTTAATAATGAGGACCTTAGATCACTAATTTTAAAAGGTCCTAAATTTAGGGAACCCAGATCCTTCAACTAGCGTAAGAATTTCATAAATATTATGGATTCTGTAGAGGACTACTCCAGACGATGGGCCAGACATGAAAAAGAAGACCTTGACACTTTGTCAGAATGGATAAAATGTATCAGATGTTTGTTAAAATCGCGCATTAAAAGATTGAGAGGCAATATAAAAACCATCTATCCTTCTGTATTCAATAACCCAGAAGTGAAAAAAGAATTAGATAGATTACATGATCAGTACGTACTGGTCCCTGCTGACAAAGCAGGTAACAACATTGTCTTTGTTTGTAAGACTCATTATATTAAATGTATTTTAGAGGAACTTGGATTTAATTCTACAAGTGGTAATCCAACTTATACTCATAGTTCCCTTTCTAAGGAAGAAATTCTTCAAAATCATATGTCAGTTTTGAATATTTTTAATATTCCAAACAACCAAAATGAATTCGAATTACCATATTTATATTGGATTCCGAAACTTCATAAAAATCCTTACAAACAAAGATACATAGCGGGTTCCAGTAAATGTTCAACCAAGCCTCTATCTTTACTCCTCACTAAGATATTAACAGTGGTGAAGGAGAAACTTCAAGAGTACTGTGCAACAATATATTCGAGAAGTGGTGTAAATCAGATGTGGATACTTAAAAATTCCAAGGAACTTTTGGAAACTTTGAAATCACAAGATTTTACCAAAATCAACAGCTTAAAAACTTACGACTTTTCAACTTTATACACAACCATTCCCCACGATAAATTAAAGTCCAGGCTTTTTGATATCATTGACAGCTGCTTTTTCAATAAAAATGGAACTCGTAAATATACTTACCTTGTCATTGGTCATTTGCAAAATTATTTTGTTAAAAAACATTCTGATTGTACACACAAGTACTCTGAAGTTGACATTAAAAAGATGCTTGAGTTTCTGATTGACAATATCTATGTGGTTTTTGGAGACCAGGTCTTCCAACAATCTATTGGAATTTTCATGGGTACCAATTGCGCCCCGTTATTAGCAGACCTTTTTTGTATTCATATGAAGCAGAATTTGTCCAAAATCTTGTACATGAAAAGAAGAAAACACTTGCTGTGGCGTTCAACTCGACATTTAGATATATCGACGACGTATTGTCAATTAACAATGGCTATTTCCATTCTATGTCCTGGTGAACTTGAGATAAAAGATACCACAGAGTCTGACACATCTGTTTCATATTTGGATATTTTACTTGAAAAAGACGTTAATGGTAATCTAACAACCAAACTTTATGATAAACGTGATGACTTTAACTTTTCAATCGTCAACTTCCCTTACTTATGCAGCAATATACCTTCATCACCTGCATACAGGGTATATATCTCTCAGTTGATTCGATACGCAAGAGCATACTCTACGTATGTACAATTTCTAAAACGAGGTAAATTATTGACAAATAAGTTGATGAAACAAGAATATCAGCTGTCTCGTTTAAAGTCATCATTTCGTAAGTTCTATGGTCGATACAATGACCTTGTCAGCAAATACAATTTATCATTGAGTCAAATGCTGACTGACGTTTTTCATACTAATTGTTAGGCCATTATTTACACACTGAATTGTCAACGGATTTTTC
The DNA here is from genome assembly GCF_033153115.1 of Saccostrea echinata. Classification (NCBI taxonomy): domain Eukaryota; kingdom Metazoa; phylum Mollusca; class Bivalvia; order Ostreida; family Ostreidae; genus Saccostrea; species Saccostrea echinata. The sequence continues at coordinate 6,078,610 of NW_026889763.1, read as the reverse complement.
CGTTATTTCCCGATCATGACAAGGAGCACACGGCGGGTGTGACCGGTCGGCAGGGGATGCTCACTCCTCCATGGCACCTGATCCCACCTCTGATGTATGGAGGTCCGTGTTTGCTCTGCTCCTATTTTGTATTGTTTAATGGACTTTTGAGCTTGAATACTGTTCGTTATCTCCATATATTTCATGCTTTATACTTTTGTTTAATATCCTAAAACAAACTTTGATTTTAACTATTGAAGAGAATTTTAACATTTATTGCTGGGAATTAACTTCCGTAACGATTAACTGCCGTAACGATATTTTTCCCGAAATTTTAATTTAAATTCGGATTCATGCGAGACTTCATGAATCATACTTTAGCGTTCCTTACTGAACATCAGAAACGAAAAAATTGGTCAAAGTCAGCTTTATTTAAAAAATAATAAGGCTTGATCAAGTATTAACTTCCGTAACATTACATTAAAATCAATGGTATCTTGAAATTGTTGTAAAAAGTTAACGATACCAGATTTGTGGACAATTCTTTGTTTTCAAGTTCACTGATATGTCCTTTAGAGAATTATGATGTTCATTTTGCTATTTGAAACAATTATTTTTTTTCATGTTTTTTACTCTGAATTGGTCCATTTATCGTAGAATGACTGACATATATTTACAGTTCACGTTCCGAAGAAGAAATTCGTCAAAATTATATTTCCGTGTTTAATACTTTTAATATACCAGTCAACCAAGGTTAGTTCGATCTACCCTCATGACTGAGTTCCTAAACTTCATATGAATCCTTACAAACAAACATACATTGCTGGGTCCAGCAAATGCTCTATCAAGTCCTTATCTTTACTCCTTACAACAATATTAACTGCTGAAAAGGTGAAACGTCGGACGTACTGTGCTACAGCTTTTTCTAGAAGTGGTGTAAATCCCCAAAAACTTGAAAGAACTTTAAGAAACTCTAAAATCACCAAAATTTTCAAATGTCTATTACATCAAAACTTCGACTTTTCTACACTTTATACAACATTTCCTCATTATTAATTAAAATGTAGACTTTTTTAATATCATAGACAACTGCTTCTTAAATAAATACGGAATTTGGAAATGTTCACATCTTGTGATTGGTCATCAGCAAAATTACTTTGTTAAAAACCACTCTGATTGTGCACACAAGTACTCTGAAGTTGATATAAAAAGGATGCAGGAGTTCCTCATTGACAACATTTATGTAGTCTTTGGAGACCAAGTTTTCCAGCAAACTGTTGTAATTCCGATGGAAACTGATTGTGTTTCCTAAGTAGCTGACCTGTTTTTATATTCTTATGAAGCATAATTTATTAAAAAACTTCTACACGAGAAGAGTAAAACACTAGTTGTGGCCTTCAATTCGACATTCAGATATATCGACGACGTTTTATCAATTAAAATAGTTATTTTCATTTGTATGTCGACTCCAAATATCCCAGTGAACTTGAAATAAAAGATACCACAAAATCTGCCTCATTTGTTTCATATTTAGATGCTTTACCGACCAATTAATGACTAAATTGTATGACAAACGAGATTCCTTTAGCTTTTCCATCTTCAACTTTCCTTATTTATGTAGTAGTATTCCTCTATCACTAGGATATGATGTTTATGTCTTCCAACTTATTCGCTACTCAAGAGCTTGCTCTGAGTACAATCGATTTTTAAAGTGAGACAGGCTACTCACTGATAAATTGATGTTACAGGCAGCATTTCGTAAATTTTATGGTCGTTATAATGACCTTGTTAGCAAATATAACCTATCAATGGGTCGGTTTTTGACTGACTTGTTTCATACCAATTGTTAGGTCTTTGTTTCTGTACTGAATTGACTACGGATAGTTCCGTCTACCTGATCTGTGCATAGGGCTAACGGCGGGTGTGACCGGTCAACAGGGGATGCTTACTCCTCCAAGACACCTGATCCCACCTCTGAAATTTCCAAAGGGTCCGTGTTTTATGCCCTCTTCACATATTTGTATTGTTTATGAATTTTTTGAGATCGATCACTGTTCGTTATCTTTACGTTTTACATATTAGACGTTCCTCAATATATGTTTTCAGCTTATAATCATCACTTATTCAATATGTCGTGTTTAGTTTACATATTTGCCATTCCCATTCAAATAGGTGAAAATCCTTTTGATCACAAGAAATCATTTAATTAATTGTAAACTTAATCCAACACCTTAAGTAAATTTGTCGTCATCCAAGTTTCATAACGTCTTCAGAGTGTTTGAAATAATTTGAATTGTTTATGTCTGTTTGAAATAACACACATTTGTTTATATCTGTTAATTTCAATTTAATATTAGTATACTGTATATTGTTTTTTTTACTTGTCCAATGCAACATATCCATGTAAAATTAAGATTACATAACTGTCTGTCTTTATTATACTATGTATAAACTATAATTTATTCACATATCAATAACAACAATTAAACATATCAACCAAACAAAAACTTATATTATCATGCTTATTTATGTGTATATTGGTAGAGACAATTTGACCGTTTTCAGTTTTATTATAGATTTGATACAAAACACGACTGCGTGGTACACCTATTCGGTTTCTGTTTATTTTTCAGTGCATGATTTTGTTGCTGTGTGAAAAAAGGTGACGATAATGAACAGCGATCGATCTAAATAAAACTTACAAACAATACAAATATGTGAACAGGGCATAAAACACAGACCCCAGAAAATACCAGAGGTGGGATCCGATGCCTAGGAGAACTAAGCATCCCCTGTCAACTGGTCACATCCGCCGTGAGCTCTACGTGTATATATTGATCAGGAAGACATAATTTTCTAATTTTCAAGTTCAGTACAAAAACAAAGACCATAAAAACAAAGACCTAACAAATGATATAAAACACATCAGGCAAAATACGACCCACTGATTACAAATGGAGGATTGTTTGCATTAGAATGTTAGTCATGTTATTTTATATACTTTTCAAACAGTCAACTTAAAATGATCTTATACTTTTAACATTCAAAACCTGACCAACCCGTTTTGAAAATTGTGTATTATTTTGGTTTTGGGACACGCCCCATGTCTCCCCCACCCCCTTCCCCGGCTTGAGTAACGCTGATGCCAATTTTGATGTTTTCTGCAACATCCAAAAAGACAAGCTTTTTAAAAGATTTATATGTCAACTACATACCGGTATTGTAAATGGTCAGGCATTTCTGTACTTCCCATGTGAAGCTTAAAATTGCTATTCTTTTTATTTCTATAATCTCATCTGTGGATAATTAATTGAACAATATGTGCGATTTCTTTTAATTATTAACACATCTCTTTGAAACCTTAATAGAAATATATGGGTATCAGCATTATCAGCATCATTATGGAAAAGGTTGGTATAACAAACAGCGACCGATCTAAAAAAAAATCTATAAACAATACGATTCCGTGAAGAGGGCATAAAACACGGACTCAGGGAAATTCCAGAGGTGGATCAGGTGCCTAGGAGGAGTAAGCATCCCCTGTTAACCAGTCACACCCACCGTGAACCCTATGTATTGGTCAAGTAGACGGAACATTCCGTAATCAAGTTCTGTATAAAAACAATTGGTATGAAACAATTGGGATTCATAAACCAGATAGCAGATTTGAGAATTTCACATATTGTCTGCAAGAACCAAAACCCTGGAAATTATGTTGTCAGCCTGCTTTATTAATAAAGCAGAAACCGTTGGAGGTGCGTAGTAATTGACAATTTGTCATTTTAAGAACTGAAGATCCGATCAAATTTATTAGTGAAAAGTTCACATGGCTAAAAGGATACTATGTTAAGAAATGTCAAGTAGAATTTTTATAAAGCAGCTTATATTTGCTAAATACTTTACAACAAGTACTAGTGGTCCATGTTTTTTGACTAAAGATTAAAGAAATTATTGATTTGAAACACGGAGAAACAAATGTAAATTTTCTTGTTATTCGGTGAGTGGTGTAAATCAAATTAAACAGAATTTTTTCTTAATATCACACATGAGACATTCTAAAAAAGAAATCAAAGATATCGACATCTGTAAACTAGTGCTAATTGTAACGGGAACCGTTACAGATGTCCTGAAACACTCCCCCACTTCCTTATGGGCCCCATTCTCTACAAGCTTCATTAAATTAGGCAATTCTTTTGTGTAATAAATCTTCACTTTATTTCAGAAATATTTAATAGAAAAACAACGCCGGTATGGTCCTTTGAGTATTAGCCAATCAGATTTCAGAGCACGCGCATGGTCATGTTTTCTGGGTATTTCACATGTCTTCCACGTAATGAAACTCACAATAAGTACCTATATGAGAAATCTCAAACATTTTGATTGAAAACTATGAGAGATACAGCCATATAAGTATTAGCCAATCAGAATCCCGTAGCACAATGTAGGAACCCATTACACTTATCTATATTCTAAATATTATCCTGTTTTGTTGAAAACTAAGAAAGTTACAGCCATTTAAATTTTAAGCCAATCAAACTGCAGCACACATGCATGCGCGCATTTTCACGATATCTCATATATATCATATTGTAGAACCTCCCTATGTATAACTATGTTTTAAATTTCAAAGTATTTCGTGAAAAAAGAAGGTTGTTGAGATTATTTGTGTCAGCCAGTCAGAGCGAAGCACACTTTCATGCGCGTGCTTTCTAGCTCATTCAACCACCTCATCTTGTCTACACAACTAATACATGTTTATATAATAAGGTTCAAAGCATATCATAAAAAAATAGGAAGGTTAAAGCTGTTTCAGTTATATCAGTCATTTCACTCCTCGCACACGCACGCACGTGCATGCAATTGCCGCGAACTGACCTTCGTTCCGCACATCTACACAACATGCCTGTTTCATCTCAATCGGATGAGTAGTTTCCGAGAACACTTGGGGACAAAAAGGTACCGGAGAAGAAATTCTGAAAAATGAAGGTAAAAACATTATGTTCCCAAACTTCGTTTTGGGAAAATAATAAGGGAAATACTCAATCAACTGGGTGTTGAATGAAATGTACCCCGTTCAGATAAATGATCATTTAGGACCTTTTACTAATAAGCATCTGTAAAACAAAGATCAGTCGTACCATCCAAAGCAATATTGTTAGTATGTATGGATTTCGTCTCATTCATGCAGATTTGGTCCAGGTAATGCTAAGTGTGAATTCGGAGCGGAACTACTCAAGAGAAAGGTTGTTAGTATGCATCATCAATGTAGGCTTGGTCCAGGTAAAGCTTACAGTTACTTGGAAATGGAACTGCCCTTAACACTTTAACCTTGCCACCCATCTGGTGATAGAAAAATGGATGCAGCATCCACAGCATGTTCCTGGTTGTCATACCTTTGCAGGTTTGATTCAGTCATTAAGTAGCTTGAAATGAAATCTGAAGATAACGAACATTATTACATTTTCAACAGTGAAATACTGTGATTTATTCATTGAATAAAAGTGATATTCTCTCACAGTGTGAAAGGATACCAAAATGATATTCTCTCACAGTGTGAAAGGATATCAAAGTAAGTAAAAAATAATTTCTGACCTGTCATAAGATAGAGATAGTAACTAAACATCTTGATAGAGCTAAAACTGCAATTTTCTTCCCAAATATGTTTCCAAAATCCATGCTATGTAATGTTTTCAATCTCACAACTGCTAAGCTATGACGTCTCAACCGCTCAACTATGACGTCAAGCCTATCTATGACACTGGGCATTCGGCAAACCTCGGCTGATTCCGTCACCTTCATCAAACCTCGGCTGTACGAGGAAACTTGATATGCGTCTCCGCTTAACATTTGTGATAAGGCTGCCTGTTTACCGCTTAGGGAAAACGTAACGCTTTGAAAACGATAATAAACATGCATCTGATATACGATGAAAATTTTCAAAAGCATATAGGTTACACTAAGAATAACACTTACCAAGAAAAATACACTTAGTATCTTTACATAATCACATGTTTGTTAACGGATCAAATTCAGCACACTGTGCACGTGTAAATGTAGGGCGCAGCCATATTGCGTATAAAGTAGCTCCAGTTCAATGGAGGTTTATATGATACAGCCGAGGTTTGATGAGGTACGAATCGGCCGAGGTGTGCCGAGTGTGACACTGGGTTAAGAAAAGACAGAGGCAAAGGGAAAATCAAAGAAAATGTAATAAACAGAAAATTCAATGTTTTGTAGATGAATATAGAATTTATTTCACTCGTGAGACAGGATTTTTTGATATTTTCACTCGTGCTTCGCACTCGTGAAAATATCAAAAAATCCTGTCCCACTCGTGAAATAAATTCCATATTCATCTACAAAACATTGAATATCCTCTATGTATTCAATCTCGAAAGTCCAATTAAACGATACAAATTTGAAGCAGAGCAAACACGGACCTCAAAATTTAGATGTTGGATCAGGTGCCATGGAGGAGTGAGCATCCTCTGCTGATCGGTCCGACCGCCGTGTGCTCCTTGTCATGACCGGAAAAAACCTGGAAAAATCCGTACTCAGTTTAGTGTTTAAATAATGGCCTAACAATTAGTATGAAAAACGTCAGTCAGCATTTGACTCAATGATAGGTTGTATGTGCTGACAAGGTCATTGTATCGACCGTAAAACTTGCCAAAAGATGACTTCAAACGAGACTGTTGATATCCTTGTTTCATCAACTTGTTTGTCAATAGCTTTCCTCGCTTTAGAAATTGTTCATACGTAGATCATGCTCTTGCGTATCGAATCAACTGAGAGACATAAACCCCATATACAGGTGATAAGGGTATATTGCTACATAAGTAAGGGAAGTTGATGATTGAAAAGCTTAAGTCATCAAGTTTATCATAAAGCTTTCTTGTCAGGTTACCATTAACGTCTTTTTCTAGTAAAATATCTAAATATAAGACAGATGTGTCAGAATCTGTGGTAAACTTCCCTAAGAAACCGGAGACACGTTTTTCCAAACTTTTGCGTGTTGAAGATCTGTCTTGAAACCAAAAGTTATATTTTGTAGGCATTCCTGTTTCACCCACCCCCATTCTCCCTCCTCAAACACATCGGATATCTCCTTTTACCCCTTCTTTTTCTCTTCTTATCACGTCTACCTCCTCTTCTTTTCTAACCTTTTCTCCCATTCCCTTTTGCACCTAGTCTTCTGACATTGATTGTATCTAAAGAAAATGAACTAACAAAACCATATTAGACTTCCTCAGGTAATTATTGTCATCAGAAGAGTTTAACTGAGTCAGTTTCTCACACCTTTAACATTAGCAAGGTTAGGGCTAGTGGCAGCAATTCTTTGCTGTGCCAGACGAAGCACATTTCCGACAAAATCACTGTTCAGTACAAACAATGTTCTAAATATCCCTGATTTTCTTTTTGAGAGGAGCCACAGCTGCCACACTTGAGCACATTCCCATTGTAAATAACAGACAAATACATGTAGACGGGTAACGAAGTCCTTATATGCTATACTTTTGTTATATAGTGAATAAGTTATATATAAATTATTTTCAGCAATTTTACGTCATGGCCGGCAATTCTTTTTTATGAAAATGTCCATCGGTTTAGAACTGATATGAACCAACAGTACTTCCTAATTAGTGGGAGGAAAGCCGGACATAAGCTTATTGATGCTTATGTTGGTTAAAAAAATGAACAGTTTATGTAATTGTAAAATAATAATAGGATAACAAACAGTTACCAATCTCATAAAGTATATAAACAATACAATGTTAATATACAACAGATATCTGTATTTAGTAGACATTTATACTTTCTTAAGATGGTTTTCAATGTACCGTCCTTTCCGGTATATTGAAAACCTACTCAAGAACAAAGGGACTTGTTTTATATAATATACTAGTATATGCTATTTTTCAAAGCATGTCCAATCCCATGTTAAAATGTTAAAGGGCAGACAGGTACATGTAGACGGAAGACCTAACCCCAAAATGTTATACTCTTGTTTTAGTAATAACAATTAAATGATAATAAATTGGATTTTATGTCTTGACCGACAATTTTCTTTTTATGTTTTTTTTTATTTAACGTCCCCTTGAGAATTCTTCACTCATACACATTACTCGCCGGTGGAGGGCTACCACTGGCGGACTTAAGGGGGGGCGTGGGGGGCGCACGCCCCCCCTAAAATTTTCAAACTATGATATGACTAATATTAATAATGCCATACTTAAGTATATAACTAACCAATACCACTATTTTTGTGCCTGGTTTTACTCTTAAAATACACGAAAACCCAGGAGCTTCCGGGGGCTTCGCCCCCTGGGCCCCCCTCTATTCAAAGTATGATATGATTAGTATTAATAATGCAAACTGTGGTACATATAAACTAACCAATACCACTATTATTGTGACTGGTTTTACTCTTAAAATACACGAAAACCCAGGAGCTTCTGGGGGCTTCGCCCCCTGGGCCCCCCTCTATTCAAAGTATGATATGATTAGTATTGATAATGACAAACTGTGGTACATATAAACTAACCAATACCACTATTATTGTGACTGGTTTTACTCTTAAAATACACGAAAACCCAGGAGCTTCCGGGGGCTTCGCCCACTGGGCCCCCACCAGGGCTTCGCCCTGGACCCACTGGGGGCCTTAAGGCGGCCCCCTGACCCCCTGCCTGAACGAAGTTATCCACGCCCCCCCTAATCACAAATCCTGTATCCGCCCATGGCTACAAATTTAGACCTGTACTCAGCACTTACGACCTCTGAGAAGTGAGGAATCTTTTTCGTGCAAGCACCTATTGCAAACCGGGACCTTGGTTTATACGGTCTCATCCGAAGGACGGGTCTCCACGTCCCGCAGTAGGGTTCAAACCATAAGGATCAAGTCTTTACTCCACGAATCTAGAGGAAACGCTTTAATTCCCTTTTATGAAAATGTCCATTGATTAAGACTTATATAAGCCCACAAGAGGCTCCAGACAACTTCCTTATTATTGCTTTTGGTTTGTTAAAAAATCGTTTATATAATTGATGAACAACAGGAAGATAACGAACAGTGATCATTCTCCTAAATCGTATTATATGTACACATGTAAATTACACATGTAAAATACACATGTAAATTACACATCAAGAATAGACGGCAGCCTAACGTGGACACAACACTTCCTCTTTCAGACAGACAGACTTGTTTCATATACATGTGTGTACACTAGTATATATTATTACATGAATGATATCTGTATTTTGAAAGCTTTTTTGGTTTATAATTCACGCGGTTCCAAACCCATGGTAAAAAGCAGGCAGGTACATGTAGACGCATGACCTCACCGATATACTTTTATATTTTTTTCATAATTAAACAATTACATGTAAATTATTTTTAAGGGATTTTACGTCATGGGGGAAAGTTTTTAATGAGAAATCATTGGTTTTAAAAACAAAATGCAATTAACTTCTTGTTTATTAAAAGACCAAAATAATTAACGCATTGTTGCTTTAGTTGTTTAAACGTTAATAATTTAATTCTGTTTGCATTCTAACCTCTGATTGGTTAATATCCAAAAAGGAACACAGGTTAAATCTGTATAACCTGGTTTTGTATGGGGACACACCCCCTTGACAACCAGCTGAATCATCTGTATCCATGCAATCCTTTCATTTCCAATCCTTTGGATTCATGGAAAATGCCACATTTAATAACTGTACCTTTAACTTCAAACAGTAACTCGATCTAACCACATGTTAACAACAACATGGCTGCTAGGCCTATATCTATCAGTTTCTAGATCCCCTAATTTCCGTTGCTAGGTTGTATTATAAGGAATAACTCTAATTCTTGGCCAAACTATTCGAGTATAACCTGGTTTGGGTCAGTTAACGCTATTTTATAATCCACTTCGCCGTTATAAAGCGTAAACTGACCCAAACCAGATTATATTCGAATAATTTGGCCAAGAATTAGAGTCATTTCTAAAATAGTCCTCATAAGTAACAAAAAATGAAACAATGGTCAATTTCATAAATAGTACAAACAAAACAAATTGAGAACGGGGCAGAAACACAGTTTCCGGAGTAAAGACAAATAATAACCTCCGTAGAATAATGATCAGGGGGTCATCGAAAAATGGCCCCTTGCCGTAGAAAAATGTATTTCTTTTTTGTAGAAAAAGAACCCTAGGGGTCAGTTTTCTACAAGTGCAACCAATAAGAAATTTACCCCCGTTGAAAAATGACCCTGATCACAACAGAGTGATACAAATTTCAAAAGAGATGACTGATGCCAAGGTTTAGGTCTCATTGGGTAATTCTGATTTTCTGATTAACACTTGACGAACACGCAATTAAAATTTGTTGAACAACTGTACATTACATGTGTTTCTTTTTATAGACCTATTGTGTTCTAAACTCAAAATTAAAATTACACAATAGATACGTCAGAGTGGCTACTGGTTAATTTCAAGCTGTTATCATGTCGTTCAGAGGGTAAGTCAGGACGATATATTGTTATCGCTAGACTTATTATTTGGTCCGAACATTTTCTCGGACATGACTTGGATAAACGTAATGAAACGTTACAGAAATGACAATGAGCAACTCTAGATGTTCATTGAATATTTTGATTTTTAAGTAACTCACCACCGTTGTCATGGAATTGTCAGCAAATACTCTCACAATTGGCTTTTACTATCTTTGTGAAACTTCAAAAAAATGCATTTACATTTACGTATTTAGAACTGTTTCCATCGCCTTGGAAACGATTGGGCAAACTTTTTCTCACCACGAACGAGTGAACGAAATTGCACAGGTACAAAATTGTCGTTACATGATCATTATGTATGGATCATTGTGTATGTCTGTTGTATGAGGCGCCGGATTGGTATTTATTGCCATTTATTGATATCACCTAATCGAATATGTTACATCACTTATTCGAATAGGTGATATCACGTTTTCTAGTTGGTGATATCACCTATTGTAAATGAATAGGTGATATCACATATCGGAATTGGTGATATCACCTATTTGAGTTGAATTGGTGATATCACCTATTTGTTTTGAATTGGTAATATCACCAATTTGAATTGATGATATCACCTTTTTGCATTTCTTACAATAATAAATAATTATTGCTCCCTTCCTCAAGACAATCTAGCTTCAATGCAAAGTAAAAGATGAAATTTTAAACGGCTTTCAAAGAGCAATTCTATTTCCTTTTAAATGTGTTGGATCAACTTATGAAAGGAATGGAACAATTAAAGCAAAGCTGCAAAAAGTGCCTCTATTTTTAATGTGTTACATTTTCTGTGTCATATGTTCATCCCAGTACAATGCTAATTTATAGGAATTTAAAATTTACCATTTTCTACTTACTGTAATCGATACAGTCTATATGATTTCCTTGCAATTTTTTATTAATTCATTACAGTTTTAAACACAGTGCATCTTTTAGCTTCATAACAATTTTACCAGCTGCAGTAGTTGCCTCCATTTGATTTTGAAAATAATCAAAATTTAAGACTTTGCATGGTATGTTGATCTCATTATACCTAGTGTCCAGTCCCTGTAAATGCCCCATGAAGCAGGTGTATGTACTTCTTGTGAGTTATTTTTATGCCCCCGGATCGAAAGATCCCGGGGGTATATTGTTTTTGTCCTGTCTGTCTGTTTGTCTGTTTATCTGTATGTCTGTCTGTCTGTTGTCAACTTTAACCTTGCCCATAACTTTTGATTGGTTGGAGCTATGACTTTCATATTTCACATGTGTATTCCTTGTGACAAGACCTTTCTTTGGGTACCATCATATTTGACCTTTTGACCTTGACCTTGGAGTTTGTCCCACTTTTGCAAAATTTTATGAGACTTTAACCTTGGCCATAACTTCTGAACAGTTGGTGCTTGGGGTTTCAAACTTCATATGTGTATTTTTTGTGACAAGGCCTTCCTTTGGATACCAACAACTTTGATCTTTTGACCTTGACCTTGGAGTTTGACCTACTTTTGAAAAACTTTAACCTTGGCCATAACTTTTGAACAGTTGGTGCTTGGGGTTTCAAACTTCACATATGTATTCCTTGTGACAAGACCTTCCTCTGGATATCAACCACTTTGACCCTTTGCCCTTGACCTAGGAGTTTGATCTACTTTTGAAAAACTTTAATCTTGGCCATAATTTTTGAATAGTTGGTGCTAGGGCTTTCATTCTTCACATCTGTAATCCTTGTGACAAGACCTTCCTTTTGATACCAACCACTTTGACCCTTTGACCTTGACATAGGAGTTTGACCTATTTTCGAAAAACTTTAACCTTGGCCATAATTCTGAATGGTTGGTGCTAGGGCTTTCATACTTTACATATGTAATCCTTGTGACAAGACCTTCCTTTGGATACCAACAACTTTGACCTTGACCTTGATGTTTTACTTACTTTTAAAAAACTTTAAACTTCACCATAACTTTTGAACAGTTGCAGCTAGGGCTTTCAAATTTAACATTTTTTATCTTTTGGCCCGGATTTTGACTTGCATTTGAGAAACTTTGACCTTCGCCATAAGCTGCCATACGGGGGCATCAGTGTTTCACAAACACATCTTGTTTCTAATTAATATGTATGTAAATTATTCCTTCTATTGTTCATTCATTACCATGCGAGTTGAAATCCTAGGAAGATCAATTTCTAAAACCTTCAGGTATGTCGACGTTAACTATCATTGCCACAGCTAGATCCCAATTCCAAAGAAATTGCGTTTTGCTTACATCGTCTTTTCTAACGACTTGAGAAGCTTCTTCTTAATGAATATTTTTTTTAATTTTAATAACTATGTCTACTGGAAATACCATATCCTTTAAATTTCACATTGACGTCTTTGAATTAATTCCATATAATTATCTTATTACCAATTCTATGAAATAAGGCCGTGTAGAACAAGAAAATTAAACAATATTTTAAAGGACATTCTTCGTTTTATCAACTCAAGGTCTTCAATATTTATCTTATTGAAAATATACGCCTCCAAAGATGAGTAAATGTAAGACCACCTTACCATCGAATAGTATCATCCAATTCAAGTTCACAGACGTGTTTCTCAAAGTTTACAAGCCATTGCTTAAGCATCATGGTCTCTAGCCATAACAAAATTCATCTATTCAGCATTTAGTCAAGAATTAACGGAGTGAGAAGATCGCCCGCATGGCGCAGTGGTTAGAGCGTTTGCTCTAGATTTGCGGAGTAAGGAGTTGATCCTTATTTCGCGGGTTCGAATCCCACTGTGGGGCGTGGAAACCGGTCCTTCGGATGAAACCATTTAAACCGAGGTCCCGTATCTACGAAAGCCCAGCAGGCTCATTCGAGATTCGAAATACGAGATTCGAAATTCGAGTTTCGAGATTCAAGATCCAAAATAACCAATGAAAAGGCGAATTCAATGTTTTATTACTCCCCTTTATTAAGTTTTTTATATCAAGAAATCACTGAATATATTGATACAAATGGGTCATTTGCTTAAATAATAATGCAAGAAAAAATGTTATATATATATCAAAACAAAATGGAAATGAATTTTGGGGTAACGTTTCGAAAAATATATAAAAAATCTTATTTTCCTCATTAAACAAAACAATATATACATATATAGAATATTATAGGACCCTATCGTTGAATTGCGAAATCAGTATGTCGATGAATTATTTAATATGCGCATTATTAATGATATGAAATACTAAGGATCGTCTTTACACTGATTTTAATTAATGATACATTTCATTACATTTAAGGGTGAATTTATGAAGTTAGACTTATCTACTATTTGATATGGAATATTGTACCATAGGACTGGCGGTAAATTTAGATTTTGCTTTGATGTTGCTGTGGTGTATTTGCCAGAAGAATCACAGTTATTTAAGTCACGCCCACTTTTTGGCATCAAGCCATACTGTGACAAGACCTTGACTGATGAATGAATGATGTTAATTTCCAGACTTTGGCAATGGCTGATGAATGAATGAAGTCAACAATTTTTAATTTAAAAAATACTAAAATTAACTTGCTAAAATTCGCCTCTTAATTTTTTTCCGTATTTTTTCTATGCGTTTCCTTATTCAGTAAATGATACGTTCTATCTCGAATTCTCGTCTTTCTATTTCTTTTCTCCAAGTACATGTAGCAATTTAACATCAGAAGTCCCTGCATTTTTTTTTATTTCATAAAGCATTTCAAACTTTCATTAAAATGTCAGAAATCATTTCATAGTGTCTATCAGGGACTAGTTAGAATAATCTAACTGTGTCTTGGGACTGCTACATTGCCAATACACGGAACGAATTCCATCGTTAAACCGGGTCCGTAGGACGATATCATTTTAATGATAAAACGTTCTTTCTAATCAGGGACCTATATACTAGACAGTATATATGTCCCTGTTATACGGCGATGTTTTCCATTGACCCCCCCCCCCTTTAAAAATAAGGATCTTGAAAGATGAATTTTCTTTCAGAGTTGACGGCGTCAGTATAATACATGTAGTTTACAATCCTTACCCCTGTAACTGACCAAAAAATCATTTCTTCTGTGTCTTCAACATTTCTAAAGTACAACATCATCACATGCACCCATTCCGAATTTTTTATCAGTGATTTGCAGCAGCAGCGCCGTAGCAAAATATGATCCTTGCAGATGGAGAGTCAGACAGCTATTTATACTACAGACTCCGGACCGTGGCTTGACACCATGTAGTAGGCGGTGCTAATTATCAACTTGCTTTTCTTTCATTGGTCCTCTGGTACAAGTACTCTCATTGGTCCTCTGGTACAAGGAACTTACACAATAGATATTAATTGGCTATCGTTAAATACACCCACAGTTTTTATTCTCTCGGGGCTCCGCCCCTCGTGAATGAAAAACTCTGAGTGTATTTACCGATAGCCAATTAATATCTATAGTGTAACTATAACAAATAAATTCCAGTCTGTATTGTATATATGATTTTTAATTAATTCAAGTATTAAAAGCCTTAATTGAAAACTTAATTTTTATGTATTTCTCCTATTGGGAAACATTGGTATATATCGGTATTCCCTTCGGCTAGTGTGTACGCTAATGCGAAGTCACAGATTTCACCTAAAGCGCATCATTGCCGAATTGCGGATAGGCAAGGAGGGAGTCGTCCCCTCTCAATAGAAGGTGTGGGGGTGGGGGGTCGGAGGACCACTTTCTGCGATCTTGGAGGCATCTATCATTGTCATGTTTCCAGTGAATATAATTATAAATAATTATAAATCATTTAAACATATCTTTATGATACAGAAATTAAAATCTTCATGACCACTTTTAATAAAATTGAGAAATTTTAGATTCCTTACACAGTGCTTGGAAATTATGGAAACTTCTTTACTGAATAATCTATATAATTTTTAAAATGTTTTATGTTTGACTCCCTACTAACCCAAACATATTTCCTAATTTCTGTTCTCTGTCCGAATCGTAGACTCCTGTTGATGTCATTTTTAATAGTCTGACATCGACTTCAAGGTAACATTTCAATTTTAGATTTAACCAGCTATAAAAATCAAATTTTGTATACTGTAAAAGTTGGAAAGGCATAAAAGTGTGGATTGCTAAAAATACTTTTATTGCATTTGATGAAAAAATAATCCAGTCACTGGTAAATAAATAAGATTTATGATCAACTTTCCCCAATTTTTCAACCAAATACATGTATAAATAAATATTTTTTTACATCAAGAAAATGATGTGTAGGCTACAGCCTTTTTGCCTATATGGAATATACACCATTGGGAAACCGAACGCGATTTTTTTTTATCACTACTACGATGTCTTTCAAGATTTCCTGTGTACACTAAAAAGGCGTGCATGAACTAAGTAATTTTAATACATACTCCTTTAGGTTTTGCGATTTTTTCAAAGTCCTAAAGGTGTATAGAGGGTCCATTGTTTTGTTTAAATAATTATTTTTTTATCATTATTAAATACTTTTATATCTTTTTTTTCTCTATGGCCATTACATCATGTATTGAAACTTGTGTATTGATTGGTTATGTATCTTGCGAGACCCGAGCGGTTTCCTTATAAATAATTATCGAATATATGATTATTTTGCCCATGCATCGCAAGATTGACACTGAATGTTGGTAACCGAACATTTGTCTACCGTTGTAATAAAATAAACAACATAGCCATTCTCTCCCTCCCCCCACCCATATTCCCCTTATATTTCTTACCGATATAATTTACTATAGAAAACATAGCAACTTTATGATTTTGTCCTTTCAAAAATAACGTCTAATGACGTGATAACCTCGTTTTTTTTGGGGGGGGGGGGGGGGGGAGGCTTTAAGTAATTTTTTATTTTATTATTTCCTACGGGCCAAAACAAAGAGAAATCATTATCTTTATTAAACATGTATATTTCAGCCATCCGTACTTAAGGGGCTGTCTCTTGGTTTCACAAACTTGGTCACTGGTCACTTTCTAACACCTTGTCACAAACTATATCCACTTCAGTGGCGTAGCTTCCATTGAGGCACGGAAGCATGTGCTTCCACATTGTTCGGTGGGGGGAAATGAATTCATAAAAAGTTAAAAACGATTTTCAAAAATAAATTTGAAACACTCCCCGAAGAAAATACTGAACTGTAGAAAAAGTTTGCATTATTTGTATAATGTTTTAATTTTTCAATTTATATTAAATTTATGAATATCATTTCTATATATAATTCGTAAGACTCAAGTTCACGAAAACATGCATGTATGATTGAAAATTCAAAAGCATTTTATAAAGGATTATACATACTTAGTGTAAGATATATGTCAGTTTTGAATATTTTTAATATTCCAAACAACCAAAATGAATTCGAATTACCATATTTATATTGGATTCCGAAACTTCATAAAAATCCTTACAAACAAAGATACATAGCGGGTTCCAGTAAATGTTCAACCAAGCCTCTATCTTTACTCCTCACTAAGATATTAACAGTGGTGAAGGAGAAACTTCAAGAGTACTGTGCAACAATATATTCGAGAAGTGGTGTAAATCAGAGGTGGATACTTAAAAATTCCAAGGAACTTTTGGAAACTTTGAAATCACAAGATTTTACCAAAATCAACAGCTTAGAAACTTACGACTTTTCAACTTTATACACAACCATTCCCCACGATAAATTAAAGTCCAGGCTTTTTGATATCATTGACAGCTGCTTTTTCAATAAAAATGGAACTCGTAAATATACTTACCTTGTCATTGGTCATTTGCAAAATTATTTTGTTAAAAACATTCTGATTGTACACACAAGTACTCTGAAGTTGACATTAAAAAGATGCTTGAGTTTCTAATTGACAATATATATGTGGTTTTTGGAGACCAGGTCTTCCAACAATCTATTGGAATTCCTATGGGTACCAATTGCGCTCCGTTATTAGCAGACCTTTTTTTGTATATGAAGCAGAATTTGTCCAAAATCTTGTACGTGAAAAGAAAACACTTGCTGTGGCGTTCAACTCGACATTTAGATATATCGACGACGTATTGTCAATTAACAATGGCTATTTTCATTCTTATGTCGATACGATATATCCTGGTGAACTTGAGATAAAAGATACCACAGAGTCTGACACATCTGTTTCATATTTGGATATTTTACTTGAAAAAGACGTTAATGGTAATCTAACAACCAAGCTTTATGATAAACGTGATGACTTTAACTTTTCAATCGTCAACTTCCCTTACTTATGCAGCAATATACCTTCATCACCTGCATACGGGGTATATATCTCTCAGTTGATTCGATACGCAAGAGCATGCTCTATGTATGTACAATTTCTAAATTTATCATTGAGTCAAATGCTGACTGACGTTTTTCATACTAATTGTTAGGCCATTATTTACACACTGAATTGTCGACGGATTTTTCCGTTATTTCCCGATCATGACAAGGAGCAAACGGCGGGTGTGACCGGTCGGCAGGGGATGCTCACTCCTCCATGGCACCTGATCCCACCTCTGATGTTTGGAGGTCCGTGTTTGCTCTGCTCCTATTTTGTATTGTATAATGGACTTTTGAGCTTGAATACTGTTCGTTATCTCCATATATTTCATGTATTACATTGAATATATGTAAAAAGCATGTAGGCCTATAACAGGCTAATAAGAAGGACATCTGGGAGAACTGCTGCTAAAAAGTATTTAGAAAAAACAAATTAACATTTAACATTTTATGGTTTAAAATGTTATTAACCTTTTCTTAGTCGATCGTCACTTGTCTAAAATGCGCCAGCTTCCAGGGGCTTCGCAGCCAGAGTCCCCAGGACTTCGCCTTGGTCCCACCGGAGCCTTGTGACCCCCCCCCCCCCCCCCGCCATTTTATGCTTCCACATTGATCAACTTCAAGCTACGCCATTGTCGCTTTAAAACTCGTATTGGTCACTGGTCACTTTCTAATACCTTGTCACAAACTATATCAACTTTGAAACCCGTATTACTAATTATTATTAATCGCTAGTCACTTGTTTTATTGCAGACTTAACTTTGAAACCCGTATTAGTCACTGGTCACTTTCTAGTACCTTGTTACAAATTATATCCTCTTTGAAACCCGTATTACTATTTATCATTAATCGCTATTCACATGTTTTATTGCACACTAATAATTCTCATCGACTACAATATAGGGGTGAAACGATACACCTCCTTCACGGTTCGATACGTATTGTATAATTTTGTCTCGGTTCGGTTATTTTCGATACGATACATTTTGATAGAAGGAAACAAATTCAACGTTGTTTTATGCTTTCTTTTTCTAAATCTAGTCACATATTTTACGAATTTTATTTGCAAATTGACTAGAAGAAATTGATTAAAATTATTTGACGTTCAAAAATTATTTTACAAGCTATCAGTCATCAAAAATTTACGTTTTCTATACTTATTTATACTGAGTAACGTGTTTTACCTTATGCCAAACCCGACTGAATAACGATCCCGACCGAAAAATGAACCGAACCGAAAATTAGAGATTTTGCACCGTGTATCAAACCGAGAAAAAATACCGCGGTGAACCGTTTCACTCCTACTACAATACGCCCCCTCCCCCTCCCTTTGCTCTTTGAATCCGATAAACAATATTTATTATTATGACATCAAGCCTGCAAACAAAGTAGGTGATACGATATAGATATTCTTGATATAAATCTATTATAATGTTTAAGAAGTTATAATATAAATTTAAGCATATTTTGCAGACCAAAACCCCAATATTTTTCTAATTTCGTTCTTATATATATAACACTCTTTCTTGCATTGTAATATAATCAAATGACCTCTTTGGTTTGCATATATTCAACGATTTCTTGAAGGTCAAAACTTAGGAAAGGAGAGTAATTGAATCTTAAACCGCCTTTTGATTGGTTATAGTTTGGATCTTGAATCTCGAAACTCGAATTTCGAATCTCGTATTTCGAAACTCGAATCTCGAATGAGCCTTCTGGGCTTTCGTACATGTCGCAGTAAATGCTGGCACGAAAAAGATCCCTCACTGCTCAATGGTCCTAAGTGTCGAGTATAGGTCAAAAAATGCAGCTCTCCACCGGAAAGTGGTGGCGTCTCCATATGAGTGAAAAATTCTCGAGAGGGACATTAAACAACAAACAAACAAACAAAACAAACGGAATGAGAACATACAAATATAAAGGGTACTTTAAGGCTTATGGAAATTGGTATGGGTGGCACAATCTAACAAGTTCATTTTGTATATCTGTATCTGGACTATATCAAGGACACATCATTAAAATAATCGATAAGGCACCTGTAGTATATCTTAAATGTTCAGTAAGAATAGGTTGCACAGAAATGTGATAAACACAATGATAATATAATATATTATATATTTGTAACACACAAAAAAAAATATGAATACAGGTACATATTGTTTAAATAGAAATAAAATTATGAAATTCCATATAGCCTAAATGGTATAATATCATTAAAATGTGACAAATCTGATGCATAAAAATGGATTAACAAACAATGAAACTGATTGAATCAATGAGCAAAGGGAGGTAATGACCCTGTCATCCTCTTCATGACTGCGTATTCTTACTAACTGAGATCAATAAATTAATGTTTGTAATATATAACTTACACCACATACTTATTGTAACAATTTAAAATATCTGAGCCTCTACAAGAAACGTTTACTGTCAATTCTCTCAGAAAACCAAATATAATCACTCTCTTAAAAAGTACATTTTACTCTTTTAGAAAAAAATATGCTTAACAGTTAACACCTCAGCTTTGAAAATGATTTTTTGTCGAATGATTAATGTTTAAAAAAGAGCAACATGACTTAATGAAAGTTTTATGATATGACATTTGTATTGATGATGAAGTAGTCACAATCATTTTCATAAGTAGAACATTTTTTCTACCTTTTATTTCCCCCTAAAATATGTAGTAAGAAAAATAAAGTAAGCATTTTATTTTAAAAAATCTTACTTATAAAGAATCACTCACTCGAATTACAAAACAATGATACAGTCTCATTGTCTTAATTTAATGTACACAGTATTGCTTAAACAATAAAATGCGTCCTTTGTTGCAGAAAAAATGCATAACCCGCGTTTACAAGCGGGTTATGTTTACGCTGTTTTTGCATCTTTTTGCAATACCTGCAACGTTAATTACCGTGCTAACAAAGAAGGTCTTTGTATTGTTTATATTTATACCTGTACAAATAATCATTTGAAGTAGGATTAAGTACGTTAAATATTGTATTATTGATATGTACGTCATTGTATGTTTACTAATGTTCGATGAAAGAGCCACTGCTCAGTAAATCTGTAGAGGTGAAATGCTTAGCGGTGTCCACTGACTAATAAACAACAATGGTTTTCTGAAGGCCCTTACACAATTGGCGCACGAGCAGAAGCAACAAAATATTTTGATTTGGGTCGTAATCTGTTGCCGAAAGAATCGCATATGAAAAAATATTCGTACGAAATTCGCACGATCTAAAGCGACCATTGTGCGATGCAAACTCATTAAATCTTGCGATATATCTTGCGTCTATATGCGACTGTTGTACAATGGAAAAGAGTGTTGTAAGATAATGTGATAGGATTGCGCGAGTGATCAAGTGATCGGACGATTGAACGTGCGCCAATGCGATAGGACGTGCGGCGCTCGTGCGATCATGCGTTCCATGGTAAGAATGCTCGTGCGAGTCACAGGAGGTATATATAACCGCCCGTTTCCGACCCTCTTCAGTTGATTCAAGAGAAGATGCCGCCCAAGAAGATGACAAAAGCAACCGTCAAAGCCAAGGTGAACCGTAGAAAGAAGGCCCAGGAGGAGGAAGCCCAAGACCTGCCGCATTATAGCCGAGTCCTCTTGATGATCCACCGGAGCCTGCCGGCGAGGGGGAAGAGCCGCTAGACCAGCCAGCTGAGCCTTCAGATTCTGATGGGTCCAGTGAGGATGAGGAGGATCTTAACAAATAGAAATCCTTGGACCTGACTCCAGAGCAGGAACAAGAGCTGGCAGACTTCTACCAAGAAAATCCCTGCTTGGCTGCTTCTATGATAAAAGTCGGAGTGACTTTAAAAATATCAAGAAGAAGGATCGCCTGATTCAGGAAAAGGCAGCAGCTATGGATTTGACTGGTGAGGAAATCAATATAATATTATTGAACATATAAATTGCTTTATTTTGATTTATTTTATTGTTGAATATTTTGAATTGTTAATGTTAACTAATTCTGGCATTTGTTTCTTTTTAGTGGCAGACCTCTGGCTCTGGTACAGATCCCAGCGGACCATCCTAGGTAAGGTCCAGAAAAAGAAGAGTGGCCAGAAGAGATGTAACCTTACAACCAGGCAGAAGTGGGTGGAAAGAAAATTAAGTTTCCTGAGAAGGCACATCGTGCACCGGCCACAGGGGTTCCAACTCGGACAAGTACCAGCAGTGGTAGAGGATGAGGATAGTGAGCCCTCCTCTTCATTTACACAGACACCCAACAGGAAAAAGCAGAGGAAGAAGAAGGACTTGGATACAGCCATCATTGACTTGCTGGAGAAGACTGACAGGCAGACGGTCGACCTGACGGCAAAGGTGGACTCAGTAATGAGCCACGGCAGCGACGAGAAGCAGGCCTGGGTGGACTGGATGTTGCAAGCCCTCCACCCCCTTTCTCGACACCTCTGGCGGGACTTCACGAAAGAAGCGTTCGCCCTCGTCAACAAGTACCAGGACAGGGCGGAGAGTGAGCAGCAGCGCTAGCAGTGCTTTGCACCGCAGCCCCTGCAACAGCCACACAGTCCATGGCTAGCGACCCCCCAGATGGTTCCGGTCAGGCCAGCGTCGTGCAATGATAGTAAAACGTTGCAAGATAACATGAGACACGTTGAGCAACAGTCACATGGTCGCAAAACACACGCATAGACAGCTGCGATTCCTCTTACGACCTTTAAAATCGTACACAAAACGTTGTAAGAGGTTCGTACTAATGTTGGTAAGCTGCATTGCGATAAAGTTAGTTAGCATTTGGTCACGTCTGAATAGTGTGCATATCCACTATTTTGAAGAGATTGATGCGACCACTAAAACGCATGTAACGAATACGAGACATAGTGCAAGGTATGCGAGAGCTCGTGCGAAGCAAAAACTTTCCAATCTCAAAGAGCTGTAAAGTGCTAATGCGCCAGTTGTGAAAGGGCCTTTAAGAACTAAAGGAGATAATATTCAGTGGATGTAAATACCGGTATTATATGTTGCTTTCTTTAATTCCCAGCCCTCTACGTGTATGCCTTCTCCATTTGCTTCTCAGTTTTTGCAGGAGCAATTTGCAAAAGCAGAATCTTGCTGACGTCCAAGTTCCGAGGTTAAGGGAGCCGTCTTTGATAGCGTTATTGATTGAGTTCTAGCATGGAAAACCCTTTAGAAACCCCCACTTTGCACCGTGGAAGCACAACAGTCATTCCCTTATGAATTTGCACTGAAATCAATGCCATTATGACTAAACTTAATCTTGACGCCTTAACCTGTTAACTCGAAGGCCATATTTGCGATTTTAAAATAGGCCGATAGTCTAGATCATTTTGATGTTTGTCAAACGTTTTACTGATTTCTAAAATGCAGTCAAAATGCAGTCGGGGATTCCGAATTTTTTTGCACTGCACAAGCGCATGAGAGAAAGAGATATAGCGCCCTTTCCCCGGTATTTCGCCTACTACCAGGTTTAAATGGGAAGTACCTGTTACTATAAATAGATTTACTTGGCGCATTGGCATAGGAAACAAACTTTATGAAATAAATATTCGGAACTATTTCTTCATATATATCATTTAAAAAATTGACCCGTAAACTTATGCACTGATTAGGGCTATAAATTCACGAGAAACACTATATACGAGATGTTTCTCTTTGATAACTTCAGAACCAGTCATTCTGCATATATGAGTACATCACTATAATCAAATCAAATATTCTTTATATCTTTGTTTTGTTTGACGTTTTACAGAATAACATATCAAGATTATTTCTTGATTGTTTTCAAGAGTTTTGTTATCATGAAAGGTCTACATCACAATTCGTTTCGGGAACTACTGCTGCGTCTTAAGTACGTCGTCAACGAATCAACTTTTTTCCTTTATGTATCTCTTCTTTCCAAAAAAGTCGAAAACCCCATGTTATATTAAGTCAGGTAAAGTTAAATTCATATGTATCTGGTTAGCAGACAGGCTTGAACAATAATATTTGTTTCTGATGTGTATATCATGTGGAAAAATTGATGATGATTAAAAATTAACTAGCTTAAGTAAAAAAAAAATGGAATTAAATACGTACTTAGAACAATCATTAATGCAAAAAAAAAAATTCTAGATTTTGGGGAGCTTGAACCGGAGACCTCAAACACAAAAACAGTTCAGCGTACACCAATAGGCTACGCAGACTGGTAATAAATCATGTGTCTTTTATGTACATATAGCCCCGAGTTAAAGTCTTTAAGAAAATAGGAAAACTGAGGTATATAATCAATTTTTAATCTGAAGACCAAGTTTAACCAAAAAGATTTTAATGTAACTGTATACAATGAAATCAAAAGAACACAACCCCTTCAAGTTGTCTCTGGTTAAAGTTGGTTCAAATATATAAATCTTAATTTTTTGAATGCTCAGTCAATAGTTCTCCACATATCCCATACAAATTCTGTAAATTTCATTAGTCTTGTTTGAGATAATTATGACTATTTTTGCGAGATACTGGTATAATTTGTATTTGTTTATACCTAGATTCACTTAAGATCATAAAACAATGTAATATTTTGGATGTTTGTAAATGCGCTATATTGTAGGCCATTTGGTAGACTAAGTGCGCTATACCTCTTTTATTTTATTCATCTGAGGATAAAAATGGGTAATTCGCATTGTTGAATGAAATGTGGGTGCGCCTGAGAACCAAGTTATTAATTTTGTTTTTAGGCTTGAGACGTTGTTAAATTTGTATAGATGCAAGTGCATACAGGAGTTCTTCATTCTTTTGGCTGACGAATAAATCTTATGTTAATAATTTCATTTTTTGGACAAAATTCTGTAGAATCATTCTAATTTGTGGGTGTCAATAATCATAACCTGGAGAAATTTTACTGGTTCGTGAAGACATAATTTCGATGGTACCTTTTTAATAAAAGGTAGATTCAACTAATCAATGCGATGACAAAATAGTCGATCCTGGCGATGTATTTTCAGGGGTATGAGTGACCCACGAAATCCACGAACATTAGTCTCCAACGAACAACAATTTAAAATAAAGGTTTATATTATGAATTTTAACAACATGATACATGAATCTATGCACATTATTCAAACACGCACATGTACAAGTATTGCAATTTGATTGGCTGAAACTTTATATGACCATAAAATTCTTTTCAAACTAACAGGGCAAAATTTAGAATATAAAGTGTAATGTGCTTCTACATTAAGCTTAATTAGAACAGAGTGCACGGAAAAGAATGCACGAAAATGCATGCATGTAGGCTGAATTCTAATTGGCTATAATACTTAAATTGTTGCTTAATTTTCAATTAAATGCTTTGATATTCAATATATGTATAGGTTTATTGTGAGGCACTATAAGAAGACATATCCGAGAAATCCGGGAAACATGTGCATGTACATGAGCTGAAATCTGACTAGCTGGTTTTCATACTGTTACATGTATATCTCTTACCACGCTGACGACCACACATAATATGTCAGAAAAAGTCTAAATAGAGTGAGGAAGTCTTTAGTTGTGGTCTTCAATATGACATTTAGATATATCGTCTACTTAATCAATTTTAAAACATTTTCATTCACACATTGATCTGTTTATCCTAATTACCTCGAAATAATGACACCACAGAGTCTGACACATTTCTTAAATAACTATCTTGATTTTTTTTCTTTCTCGACTTTCTCTATTTTTTACATCTTGTATGCTTAAATAAATATACAAATAGCCCTCTACAATGCTTTTGGCATATTCTTGACAGTAGGAACCAATGTTAGGGCCCCAGAAGGAACTAAGTCGATCACATACTGAAGTATATAAGGTATAAGAAATTCATCTTGTATACATGTATGTATAGAATTGCACATGCTTTTACATACCGATGAGTCCTCAAGATGTTTCAAGTTTTTGTCATTCATAACCCCGTGGTTGGATTAGATTGAAAATTCTTACATTCCTCTTTACTTACACATATCACACAAACATTTGTTTCTTATGAGTAATATACTTTCACCAGTATTGCATGGTGTATATCCCAGGATCATCAGTTCGTGCTTCAGGATGGGATATCACACACTTTATCTAATCTTTGAGGTCCAGAAGATTTCCACGTTTGTGTATGTACATGTTTTGTTAATGCACACACTACCTAAAATAATTTAATTTTACACACACTACCTAAAATAATTTAATTTTAAAAATCAAAGTTTGTTACATCTGAATCATCCTTATTGGCCTTCACAAACTTGGACTGAAGGATAAGTAAACAATTGAGAGATATTGAGTGAAAGTAGATATGCTCGTCCTAGGTACCTGATCCCACCTCTTTTTTGTTCACTGGGTTTTATGCTTATCCTAGGCATATGATCCCACCTCTGTTTTGTTCACTGGGATTTAAGCTAATCCTAGGCACCTGATACCACCTTTTATGTTTTAGTATATCCATTTTATGCTCATGCTAGACAAGTGATCCCACCTCTTTTTGTTCACTGGGATGAATAAGATTGATGACTGTTCGTTATTTTCACCTTTAACATGATCACATTTAATATTGAGGATGTTAATGATCCAAGAGCTGTAACATAACTGATAAAATGTCATTCTAACTATGTCAAGGTTACTCAAAATAATTTGAAATTTGTACTGAGGGCACATATAAGATTATGGCAGAAAAACAATAAAAAATGTTGACCAAAAAAAAAAAAAAAAAAAAAAAAAAAAAAAAAAAAAAAAAAAATTAACATTATTCACTTGGCCAGAAAGTTTTATCTTATAAATTTATGACGAAGAAACAATAAAAATTGTTGAAAACTAAAGGGATTATGAAATTATTCACTTGGCTAGAAAATTCTATCGGACTAATTTAGAAACTTCTGCATATGATATATAAATCTAGATTAGATTTTATCTTGATTATATGCTGAAATGCATTACTCTTCAAAAGACTAATATCTGTTAAGCCCATGGGTCTATTGTTCTTTTACCCAAAATTATGATTTCTAAAATGGCTACAAAAAAGTAAAACCACATTCCTTAGAGGAAAGGATTTTAGATTTACCAAATTAAAATCCCGCTCCAGACATCTCTAACATTTATAATACGTGAGTATCGGCGGAACACTTCCACTGACCTCAATCAAAACCAGTTTTCCATTTGCCAACTACAGGTTTAATCTTAATGACATCGACATTTTAACAGTTTATTAAGATTGTTACATGTAGAAGGTATTTATATTTCAAAGTCTACGATTTCATTTAAAATATTTCTTAACATGTACGTGTAACTAAAAACATCTAAGACAATCAAATAATACTTTATAATTCTTCAATACCTTAACTTGCTGATGAAAAAAGAAACTTTAAAAGCTATTAAGTCGTTAATTAACCCAGTTTCCAGTATTTTTCACGTACTTGCAAAGTTTTGGTAGCATTGAATCAGGCACGTAGAATTAAGGGGGGCTGTCTCCTGGCTTTAAGCTGGCTCCCCCACTTCAAAAACAATTCTATGTGCCTGTGAGTAGAGGATTTTAGCATAAATTATTTTGGATGAATTACCTATTTTAACAAAAATTATTCTGGGTGAATTACCTATTTTAACAAAAATTATTTTGGACGAATTACCTATTCGTTCAGACGAACTAGACTGTATTCAGATAAATTATCGAGTTTACAAACTACATATTTATCCGGTTACGTATTCGTTAGTAGTCTTTTGCTAACACGAATAAATTTAGTTTAGATGAATTGGATATTTGGTCCGACGAATAACGAATTAATTTGAACAAATTGCGAATTTATTTGTAAAAAGAACTAATTTGTCCAAAAGAAAGAAGTCCTTTGCTCATACGTATGCATTCGTCTTGATAAAAGAACTTGACAAAAAGAAAACCCTCAAATAACAGATAATTCACCTGGGTAGTTGAATGGAAGGACATGACATACTAAATTCACAGAAATGAGTTAAACATAATTTTACAATCGATAAATTAGGTATATTTATTATAAACTATACTTTACGAAGCGTAATTATAGTTATCGACGTAAGTTTATATTTAGCATCTCCAAACCTTTAGTTCAATCTATCTTTTTCAAGTGTAAAACAATACTTACGGAAGTCCGATCCTCAGGTTCTGAAAATCATTAGTTAAGTAATTGAATATGCTCACAAAAATGTACCTGAATTCACTAAGTAAATTGTATTTATTCATGGTATTCTCCAAAATTCCTCATTATAGTTAATGATATTGTATAGGAAAATTATCAAATCTCAAATAATTTTTCAGGAAACGCAATTTCTAATAGAAAATTGATCAACAAATATACTTTAGGATAAAAGAAAACTATGTAGGTATCCAGGTATTTGGAGAAAAATTGCTTGTTTTTTTTATATTTATGATGTTGTTCTATTTATTTCGGTAATTATATAATACAAAGCTTGTGCTATCATTGCAGATACAGCACATACAACTTCTAAGTTCATATCATGCTAATAAGCATTGTTATCTAGGCTTGATTAAAGGAAATTTGATTTTATTTCCTTTTTTAAAAGTACTTTTATGAGGTGCAAGTCGTAACCAAACTTATACCCATAGCTCCCTTTCTAAGCAGGAGATTTTTCAAAATCATGTGTCAGTTTTAAATATTTTTAATATTCCGAACAATCAAATTGAATTTAAATCAACATACTTATAGTGGATTCCTAAACGACATAAAAATCCTTACAAACAAAAAACGCAGGTTCCAGTAAATGTTTTAACAAGCCCCTTTCTTTACTCCTCACAAAAATATTCACGGCAGTGAAGGAGAAACTTCAGGAGAACTGTACAACAATATATTCGAGAAGTGATGTAAATCAGATATGTGGATACTAAAAAAAGCTTATAGAAATTTGAAATCACAAAATTTTACCAAAGTCTATATGATCAAAAAGTAGGACTTTTCAACAACTTATACAACCATTCCCAACGTTAAAGGACCATTCTCTATAAGGCCGTTTTGCGGCCTACAATGACTTCAAATTTTCAAGTAGTATTTTTTCCTTTAAGAGGGCTGGGGGGTTGTGGCCGTTTTCAGACTATATTGACCTCCTTTAGAAGAAGAGCTCCATATAAAGATATACAAAAATTTCAAATTTCAAAACTAAAATGTGTGAAATTTTTCTTTACCAAATGATAGTTGACAGCTTAAGATATCATATCTAAAAAACTAAGTCATATTTGATGGTTAATTTGTTGACCCCCAGCCTCCTTAAAAATTGCATGAATCAGTAGGCTAATGATCCAATTTAATGATAAATGTTGATTGGTTAACAATGCTATAGTATTTGTTATGATATAAGGTCACAAAGTAATGTACTATCAGCCCGTATTAGCATTAGGGTAATGGGAAAATTAAAGAGGGTGCGTGTGTTAGGCAACTCCTACACATGTCATAACCACCTTAAACCAATACCAAAATTTACATGTAGATTTTTTATAAACATAAAAAGTAACTATCAGATTATGAACTTGGTTTGGGGTGGTTATAACATGTGAATAAAAACTTTTCGCTTCATTTTTTCGATCCTTGCAGGAAAATCTAATGAATGAAAATAAAGGCTATCTAGCTTATGAGGATTATTTTTTATATTCTAAACTTTCAATGAGATCACATGTTTCTGTTGAACAAACAAACAAAAAAATATAAGTCATGCATTTTTACTCAAAAAATGTCAGTTTCTTACAAAAAAATCTAAAATCAAAGTACTTGAAAGACTGAAAGTTATGAAATTACACGTGAAGACAACTTTCATTGCACTGTCTGCTAGAAATAAAAATTAAAAAAAAAAACAAACTTTTTTACATACTCAGGTGTGAGTAGAAGTTTTCATTATAATTATTTTTTTTTATTATTATTATAGTTTAGTTTATTTATGCTACATTTTTGTATCTATTCCTTAGGAGTACCGCATATCTCTTAGATAGAATTGGAAAAAGATATCTTTGTTATAGTGGGAAGCTACATTTACTATTTATGTTATTAATTTATTTTTCTATGGGTACATATATAACTTTTATAGGTAGGGAATTATTGATTGGGTGGTTTCATAATGGGAATTCTCGTCTCAACCTTTCAGAAGGACCCTCATATTTTTCCGTATGAGTGACATAAGATCCAAATAATTTGTGTTACCTGGGTGTTGAAAGGACTCAATCTATTTGGATTTCAGGAAGTAACACATATTTTTGGTAGCATTATTAGCTACAAGAACAGCAGTTCTGTCTTAATAAATGAAATGCCAAGGGGGAGAGGAGTTTCTTAAGGTTACATGCGATTGATAATTGAATGTTGCTTTACGCCATTTTAGAATTTTCCACCGAAATAAAGAGATTATCCACTGTAGGTGATTTATGCATGGTTTCATTATTGACGCGACTTCCTTTTGTAAGGTCATATCCAAAAGACCCATGACTTTTACTTTTAACGCCGAAGACTTGGCAAAGGAACAACCACTAGCCGCGTTATATGCTTAGTTTTTGACGCGGAACTGGGAACGAGAATTTAACCCTTGGGCCTCAAGAGTTCAACTCCCCTCATAGGACCCATTTTGTACCTGGAATATTAGTCCATGGATAAACTAATACTTTTGATATGCATAGTGAAAGAAAAAGCTGTTGAAAATCTTCTCCGTTTTTATGGAGTGCCGTAAAAAGGGCCGGGGGGGGGCGGGGGGGGGGGGGGCAGAGACTTGATTTTTATATAAACATTAATTTTGTGTATTATATGTTATAAAGCATTTTTAATTAAATATATTGTTATACATGCGAAGTAAAATGAAATCAAAGCAATTTTTACGATGTTAACTCATTTTACGTTCCAGTGTATATTTTTAATAAAGCCGTTCTTTGTTTTATATACTCACTACTCATATGATTAATCAACATGTACTTGCATTAATATTTTAATCCTGTACGTTAATGGAGTCTTTATTTTTTGTTAATTTAGAATCTGTTTTATTAATACTAACTCAATTTTTAGTCAATCACAAACAAAAGTCCTTCAATGTTTTCAACAATTGATACACAACTGTGTAAGTTCAATAGATACTTCGAAACCATATTTCTTATCTGAGTATTTCATGCGTAAAATAGGTGAACATCTAAAAAACAATACAAAATTACAAATAAAACTTATATGACATAATACTTTTAATTAAATGATAATTAAACATTTTTCAACATCATACAGGGTGCATTTTGTAAAGATTTACATTCAAAATATGCAAAAATGTAAATGCTTCAAATTTCACGTCATAAAAAATTATCAATATCCTTAAATGAAACAATCTTTGTATTCATTACTTTAATTTGATGTATGTCCGACATACATAAACAATGTTTGATAATTTGAATGTAGAAACGCATAGAAACCTGATGTTTATAGACCTACCCACAATTTTTCATAACTTGACCACCATTTGTTATTTCTAAATCACGTGACTTAGGTGATCGATGTTGAAAAACAAACATCAGAATCATAAAATGGAATGATTTAAGTTATATAAAATCTCATTTTTAAGTGATTTTATCGTAGGCCGCAAAATGGCCTTATAGAGAATCATCCTTTAAAGATTACCTGCAGTAGCATTTTATTTTTTGAAATGATAAAGAACACAACAAAATAATACGAAAGAAGAAAAACCGCATCGAAATCTATGCACAAATAACGAAGTTATCGCGCTTTAAAAGTGCCTATTTTTACCTGTTTTGAAAATCCAATCAAGCGAAAATAGAAATGATCGATAACGAGGCTCTACTGGCGTGACGTCACAACAAGCACCGCATAAGCGACAATGAGATTAACTTGGAAAACAACGACGATTTTAGCTTTGATATGAGGCATTGGTCTATAAGTTTTAAAAATTCAGACGGAATAATTATTGAGCTTTGCATCAGACCTTACTAGGCTGAACCAGAAACCGATTCTAACGGAGAATTTATAGAGATTTCAAAACAGCCTACAGCCAGGGTCGTGTATACTACAATTAAAGTTCCTGTATATATCTCCCTGTTACAGCCTACTGAATATGATCAAAACCGAAATACAGGAATTTTTAATTCTATATTTCCAATGTCCTAAAACAGTTCGCTCATCAAGCTGTTAATTATTTCCACAAGATCTTCATTACTATCGGCTTAATGATAATCGACGATTTTCTCGTTTGGATAAAACTTCTTCTATGTCTAAATTTGATAATCAGTTGTTACAACTTAGCAATCAGCAGCAACAATATTATCAATTTAATTTTACTTCAAAGTCACAACCAAATATATTTTCAAAAATCGGGTCATTCTCAATATAGAAGTAATTAAAACTAATTGTTAAATAATGATACCCCCGTACTCCTAATTATGGTAATGTACTTATAATTTTTTTGTCACTGTACTAATTAAAATTAATTTACAAAATAAAAATTTAGAACACTTTACATTATATCAAATAGTGTGTCTGCAATGCTAAATAAATCTTAACCCCTCTCATTTCTCTCTCTCTCATAGCCCAGAGTCTATGGTCCTAATTACAGAAGACCCCCCTCCCCTTATCAAATCTGTAATAGATTCGGAAACAAAACTCATATGTAATTCCGATCGTTAGTGGTTTTATGAATAATTTAAATTCTTAATGTATGTTGAATTTAGAAGAATAACATGTCAACTGAGAAAAAAAATAATTTTTTTTAAAATTATCACTAATTCAACAGACAATCTATTATAATTCAGTAAAATATGAACAAAAAGTTTGGTGAATATACTTGTGTTTTGTATATTTTTTTAAAACTGTATACAAATCACCATTTGACAGACTAAACAGTTTTAATTAAATAAAGTGTAAAATATTTAATCTATCAGCTTTTTCAACAAGTTCATGGTAATCAGTTTAATTTACACGTGTGGTGGGGTAGGACTTGGGGTTACGTGATTAATACACTTGCTATGGTCAAGACCGATGACTTGGAAAGGTGTGATAAACGGTAACGGGATGTTTCGCACCTAAGCATGGTTCGCGCTGCGATGTTTCGCACCAATTCCGTTTCGCGCCGAGATGGTTCGCCCCACATTGTTGTACAAATATGTGCTAGCCTATTGAAGTTCGTTTAACAAATTTTAGATTTTAAACATGTTATATGGTGTAAATTTTGATATTTTTTGAAACATTTTTTTTTTAATTCAAGAAGATTATATTTGTAGCAGAGACATAATTATTTATGTCTGTGTTTGAAGTATACATAGCATATAATTATGTATTATTTTAACACCATGCTAATTATAATACCGCCATCTAATTAAGTAATTATTGCTGGTTTGACTACCAACACGTCAATTAATAAATTCTAACCTTTCGATCTACAACTAATTACAATTAAATCCTCATGGAATATTTGATGAACACGATCCGTAATCTTTGGCAGTGCATTCATGTATTATTAAGTCAGGCATTTGAACACACAAAATCTATATATGTATATCTTATAATTGATAAACAATTTTTTAAAATGGATAAAAATGTCATGGAATATTTAAAATAAATCGTGAGATGTTTCGCACCTAAATCGGCGCGAATCATGCAGGCGCGAACCATCTCAGTGCGAAACAGAATCGGCGCGAAACATCCCGGATTCTGATAAACATTCGGTACCTCCGGCTATTTAGTTATGTCCCACTATGTATTTGACAAAGGACCCGATGAATGTCTCAAATCGCACCATTCAAGATTGCGTCGAGTGATTTTGATTGACAGGTGAAGCACGTGGATTTCGTACGTAACCACGGAGACGAACAGGTTACAGGTCCCTGGTGTAGGAAAATAAGAAACACGAATAAACAAAAGTTGAATAAGCAAGAAATTTATTTAAAAATGGCTTTGACAGATTATGCAAGAAAGATGAATACAGAAACACTTGTTTGAATCAAAAAATTGTGTTTGTGTGTTGGGGGGGGGGGGGGAGGGAGGGGGTGGTACTATTAAATTCAACGGACGTTAAAAATGAACAATCCAATTTAATAATAAAAATGTTACTGATATTGAAGATATAACGAAGAACATAAAATTAGATAACATTTGCTGAATCAATAATATGGGGAGGGGGGTTAAACAAGGGAATCTCTCACTCACTCACTCATATTAATTCTATGTACTTCCCAATACTAAATAATAGAAAAATATATATTCTATACTTTCACTTTTCAAAGAATACAACAGCAAACATCATATAAGTACTTACCAGGGACCTATACACTAACCCTGTACTTAATATTTTTTATTTAAATTAGAAATGTTTTCTTTTATTAACGTACGTTTCTGTACTGTCTTTTTGTGATTATTGCTTACAAATAGAATTTAAAAAAATGTCAATACATATTCGGAAGGAAAAAAATGATGATAGAAATGGCATAATCCATCGATTCCTAATTGTTGGAAAATAAGAATCGATGATTTTTGGCGATTCCTTGTATCGTTACTTATTATAACCACACACAAAGAAACAATGAAAAAATATTCACTAAACTAATTTCAAACAAAACTAAGAACAAATACTATAGTCATAGTTAATTTATTATTCACAAAATCCCTAAAAATTAATGGAAAAACACTAAAAATCCTCATCGTGTTTCCACCGTATTCTATGCATTCAAAATGGCCGGTACATGTTGTGACGTCACAGCGGCTAAAGCCCGAAAACCGAGCGTTTCAGAAAATCGCTCAGGTGTGAAATAGGGTTTTTCCCCAATAGCTTCGTTAGTTGTGCATAGATTTTGGTGCGGTTTTTTCTTTTAGTTTTAGTTTAGCATGATCTTCAACATATTTAAAAATAAAGAGCCACTGCAGGTACCCTTTAAATTCAGGCTTTTTGACATTATAGACAGCTGGTTTTATAAAAATAAAAATGGAACTCGTAAATTTACTTACCTTGTGATTGGTCAATTGCAAAATTTTGTTTAAAAAACTCTGATTATATACATAAGTACAAGTTGATATTTAAAAGAAGCTGTAGTTTTTGATTGAGAATATCTATTTAATTTTTGGAGATCAAGTCTTCCAATAATCTGTCGGAATTCCCATTGGTAATAATTGTGCAGCTTTATTAGCAGACCTAGTTTTGTATTAATATATGAAACAGCATTTATTCAAAAGCATACACGAGAAGAGGAAAACACTTATTGTGGCCTTCAACTTGACATTTATATATATTGACGACGTATTATTAATTAGTAATGGTTACTTCCTTTCATATGTCGACTCGATGCATCCCGGTGAATTTGAAATAAAACATACCACAGAGCCTGAAACAACTTTTCCATATATTTTGGAAATTTTCCAAGACAAAGACGTTAATGGTAACTTAACAACAAAACTTTTTGATAAACATAATAATTTCACCCAGTTGATTCGATACGCAAGGGCATGCTCTACTTACGAACAATTTCTAAAACGAGGTAAGTTATTGACAAACAAGTTGATGGAACAGGGATATCAACAGTCTCGTTTGAAGTCAGCATTTTGCAAGTTCTACGTTCTATACAATGATCTTGTCAGCAAATACAATTTATCGTTAATTCTAATACTGACTTAAGTTTTTCATACTAATTATTAAGCCATTATTTACACACTGTATTGTCTACGGATTTTTCCGTTTTTTCCCGATCATGACAAGGAGCACATGGCGGATGTGACCGGTGGACAGGGGATGCTTATTCCTCCTTGGCACCTGATCTGACCTCTGATGCTTTTAGAGGTCCATGTTTGCTTTCCTCCCGATTTTTTTTTCAATGGACTTTTGAGCTTGATAACTGTTTGTTATCTCCATATTTCACGAAAGCTTTCAATTTAAAGCTTTATTTAAGACTTTTCAGATTAAAGAATTTTAAGTGTTATGGCTATTGGCTGAGAATTTGATATATTTCAGTGAAACAAAATTATTTGCAAGTATTAAACATAGTGTATCTGATAAATGAAGTAAACTATGGATAACAATGAAAAGCGATCGATCTAAGAAAAACCTACAAACAATACAATCTTTGAACAGTACATAAAACACGGACCCCTGAAATTCCAGAGGCTGGATCAGGTGTCTAGGGGGGAGTAAGCATTCCCTGTCGACTGGTGACACCCGCCGTGACCCTATGTATTGATCACGTAGAAGGGTATTCCGTAGTCATATTCAGTATAAAATCAAAAATCTAACAATATGTATGACATGTCAGGCTAAATAAGACACAACGGTAGGTTATATTTGATAACAAGGTCATTATAACAACCATAGAATTTACAAAATGCTGACTTTAAACGAGGTTGTTATATCCCTCTACGTTAACTTATCTGTTAGTAGCCTGCCTCGGTTTAACATTGGTCATATCAGAGCATGCTCTTCAGTATCGAATAAGTTGGGAGACATAAACACCATAGCAGGTGATAGCGGAATATTACTACATAAAAGTTCAAGATGGAAAAACTGATGTCATCTAGTTAACAATACAATTTAGATGTAAGTTGGCCCTTATCGTCTATAGTCAGTAAAACATGCAAATATGAAACAAGTGTGGCAGACTCTGTGCTGTCTTTTATTTCCAGTTCACTTGGATATATCGAGTCGTTTTATGAATGAAAGTAACTATTGATAATTGATAAAGCGTATTAGACATATTTGAATGTTGAGTTGAAGGTCACGGCAAGTGTTTTCTTCCTCTCATGTAGTAGCTTTTTAAAAAAATAAATTCTGCTTCATAGGAATATAAAACCGGGTTAGCTTATAAAGGAACACAATAAGCGCCCATTGAAATTCTAACATACTGCAAAAGCAGGTGCCTATGATATCAAAAGGTCTAGTTTTTAATCTATCGTGAATTTATCGTAAAGAACGGTAGTATAAAGTGGAGAAAAGTCATAGGTTTGGTGTTACTTTTCTAAAAGTTCTTTGGAGTTTTTGAGAATCCATCTGATTTACACCACTTCTAAAATATGCTGTAGTACAGTGCGTCTGATATTTCTTTTTTAAAACAGTAAATATTTTTTTGAGGAGTAATGATAGGGGCTTGGTAGAATACTTGCTGGACCCCGCAATATATCTCTATTTGTAAGGGTTTTTATGACGTTTACAAATCCAGTATAGGTTAGGTAGATGAGAAAAAGATATTATTAAAGACTTAATTGCAATTTTGAATAATTTCATCCATAGAAAGTAAACTGTGAAAATAGGATGGATTTCCAGATGAGGAATAAAAAACAACTTCTTCTAAAATGCAGCTTTAATAATAAGCCTTATAAAGACGATATTGTTACAGGCCTCGTCTGCTGTAACCTGACATATTCATGTAGTCTTTCTAATTCTTGTATCACCTCTGATTTAGTGAAATGAAGGATAGATGGTCCGCACATTGTCGTTTAGTCGCACGACTGGCACAGTGATTAGAGCTCTAGAGATGATAAACCGAGGTCCCGTGTCACATTAGGTGCTGGAAGGAAAAGGATCCTTCACTCTCAAAGGCTGTAAGTGCCTTGTACAAATCTAAATTGCCGTTTTAATCAAGAAAAAATGTCTAAATCACCGGCAGGTGGTGGC
The DNA here is from genome assembly GCF_033153115.1 of Saccostrea echinata. Taxonomy (NCBI): domain Eukaryota; kingdom Metazoa; phylum Mollusca; class Bivalvia; order Ostreida; family Ostreidae; genus Saccostrea; species Saccostrea echinata. The sequence goes on along the minus strand of NW_026889763.1, from coordinate 6,041,238 downwards.
GTCTCAGTGTGAGTAAGAAATTCTTGAAGGGACGTTAAACAAACAAACAAACAAACAAACAAAAAATTCCTTCAATGATTATAACACGATTTTTAATGTACTTCTAAAACACTTAATCCATTCTGACAATTTAAAGTGTTCAGGTCTCCTCTTTATATTTTATCCAACATCTAGCATAATCTTCGACAGAATCCATAATAGGAATGAAGTTTTGTTGCCTTGCAATTTAAAGTGTAAGGAACCTACGGGTTGAATCGGAATTATCTTCTGAGAAATGCAGCGGCTTAAAGAGGCTGTGCTGGGCAACATCCATACGGTCTCATCCGAAGGACAGGTTTCCACATCCCGCAGTGGGATTCGAACTCCTTACACTGCGATTCTATATAGAGGAAAAGCTCTAACCACTGCGCCTGGCGGGTGATAGTTTTATTAGTAAAATTGTGATTAAGAACTCTTAACTATGAATAATGGATGTGAATTATAGTTTACAAATGAGAACATTTATTTACAGGCAGATATACTTGGTTTAGCATTCAAAAACTATAGTTTGCAACCGTTAAACATAGTATTTCAGATAAATGCTATAGTTTGCAAATCATTTATTATAATATACGTATTGCAAACTATAGTTTACAATTGATAAACTAGATTATCAGTTGTAAGACTATGTTTCAGGCTAACTAGCACCTTGTGAAAAAATGAGAATTTTGGAATAAAATTAAACAATTTTGTAACTATTTTAGGGCAGTTTTAGACACTAAATTGCCTTAATTTCGCACATTTAACTATTGAAAACACTTAAAAATACTTAACGTACAGAAAGAACGTCTTGACACATGGATATATTGGTCAACTGCCTTTTACTGCATAATCTGAATAAAACACTGCAAACTATATGAATACACATTTTGTATGAACGCATTTTCAAAATTGCTAGTGTAGAAATATAAAAAGAAATAGAAGTTGACATGAAAAATTAGGGCTTTTTCAGGATTCCTCTTTGAATGCAACCTTTTTAAAAGGAATTTTAACAAAAAAGAGGATTTTTTAAAGGATTTTTAGGGCTGCTGGACAGTCTACTGTTTCGAAGTAAGCTGCAGTGTTCTTCCAAGGTCATCCAAAAGGCTGAAGAGGTTTCAAATGGATCAAATGGAATTACTGCTCACAATCTTTGAAATCAGTCTGTTAATCACACATTACTCCACACATACTATTTATACCTGCATACGGGGTTTTTATCTCTCAGTTGATTCGATACGCCAGAGCATGCTCTATATATGAACAATTTCTAAAACGAGGTAAGTTATTGACAAACAAGTTTATGAAACAAGAATATCAGAAGTCTCGTTTAAAGTCATCATTTCTAAAGTTCTATGGTCGATACAATGACCTTGTCAGCAAATACAATCTTTCGTTAAGTCAAATGCTGACTGACTCTTTTCATACTAATTGTTAGGCCATTATTTACACACTGAATTTTGACGGATTTGACCGGTCGGCAGTGGATGCCCACTCCTCCATTGCAAATGATCCCACCTCTGATGTCTTAGAGGTCAATGTTTGCTCTGCTCTTATTTTGTAATGTTTAATGGACTTTTGAGCTCGAATGTTGTTCGTTATCTCCACATATTTCATCATTAAGTCAAACGCAGACTGACGTTTATCATACTAATTGTTAGGGCATTCCTGACACACTGAATTGTCGACGGATTTTTCCGTTATTTCCCTATCATGACGAGCAGCACGCAGCGGGTGTGACGGTCAGCAGGATATGCTCACTCCTTCTTGGCACCTGATCCCACCTCAGATGGTTTAGAGGTATTGTATTTGTATTGTTTAATGGACTTTTGAGCTTGAATACTGTTCGTAATCTCCATATATTTCATTGAAAATATATTTCTACCGAATCTGAAACTGTTTATGAGAATTTTATCAGATAAAATGTTTACCTGGTTGTAAGGTGGTAAGCAAAATAGTAGAATGACAAATACTGTGTCCAGGAAAAAAAATTGCCCTCAGTTTTATTTTTGTCCCTTTTGCAATCGTCACAAATGGGCGAAGTAAAACGGGGTAAATTCATAGATGATAGAGTTACTTCTTAAATACAATTGTGCTTGTACGAATTTAAAACGGAAGAAAATAACCCTGTATTCAGTATTACAATAGCAATAACAAAATTCGATTGCTTTAATGGTTTCATTTTGTTTATTAAAAAATACAGTTTGTTTATAAAGTGGAAGATTCATTTCAGACTCTACCTAATGAAGAATAAGTAGTATATGAAGTAAATTTCTATATTGCTTACAGTTTTTTTTAACTCTTAAACTTATTTGATAGAAATAAACGCATTTCGCTCTATAAGAATGTTGATGTCATAAAAAGACTTTATTTGATTTTATCAAAATATTATTCGTCAAAAAGAATAGCCGTCGATTTGTTATTATTGTATGATAATTGTATAAATATTTTTAAACTTAACGAAATCTATTACAACAGCCTTGAGGGTCTTTAATTTATTTGCACAAGGTTTGTTTGTGTCTGAAATATTATTTTGTTTTGAATTTTCATACTTTAATTTTACATTTAATTATCTATAATAAATATCATTCCTCTTCAGCGTCCTTTCTCGTAAATTACTATATTCCTAATAACTCTTACCACAAATTCTTATATTCTCCTGGGGATATTTCACACATTACAAGTAAAACAACATATGTATAAATATTTTATTAAAAACCACCCTATATTATGATCTCATTTACATCAACTATGCAAAAAACTAAATAAAGCATTGGCTAATTTATCATTAGCACTCTAAAGAAGAAACCCATACAGGTGTTCATGAAAATTAAATTGTGTAAGTGTACATGTTATGAAAACTTTCTATACACAATTGTCCAATTTTTGTCACCATTAAGTTATATATAAAACCATTATTTACCATATACTTGGATTTGATCAGAAAATTTTTGTTTAATCAAATAGGTGAGAATGAAAACCTAATCCTAATGGAACTAAACTGGAGCAGTGTACATGTTAATATACTAAATGAAAAATGCCAGATTAACAATAAAGTACTAGTAACTATAGTTTGTAGAGTTTGTTTGTTTGTTTGTATGTTGTTTAACGTCCCACTCGAGAATTTTTCACTCATATGGAGACTCCACCACTTACCGGTGGAGAGCTGCAAATTTTGTCGTATACTCGGTACTTACGGCCATTGAGCAGTGAGGGATCTTTTTCGTGCCAACACCTACTGTGACACGGGACCTCGGTTTATAATCTCATCCGAAGGACCAGTCTCCACGTCCCACAGTGGTTTGCAGAGTGAAGTGCTTTCCTGTTTGGATAAGAAGGAACCATCTCAAATACGTTGATTTAGATAGAAAAAGACCAACAACTTTAGATAAACATCAGGATAGACTGACGTTCTAGAGATCTAGAGTGCGTATAAAGAGGTAGAAAGCTTTAAAATGGTACAATTCAGGGAACCTGTCAGCAAAAAGTCAGAATTGACGAAATATTGGAGTACAGGGAAGTACTCAAATATATACAAATGCCTCAAAGAAATTATGAAATGCGTTGGGAATATTTGAGAGAATGTAGGCAAAATATTGAAAATACAATTTAGAAGAATTTTGATAAGAAAAAAATGAAACACAATTAGAAATATTGAGGGTAAGAACAGAAGAAAATCCGCGTTCATGTGGTTCTGGATTCTAATTGAATCTGGACTCTAGTATTTGTCTACAAACCTTCTCGTGTGTTTCCATCTTAACTATGGGTTGTTTATAAGTTATCATTGCTGTTATCATTACTGTAATGTACTTCCTGGATGGTTCCCTCTTTCTTTTACTAGATTCCTCAGTCTGTTACATGTTTGCATACACTTCATCCTACTTCAGTTTACTTGCATTTTTGCAGCTTCCCATAGAGACATACAGTAGTTGGAAGACGTTGTTCTGTATCAGGTATTTTGCGGTTTCAAAGCCGTTTACCGGATCTGTTTATTAGGTTTTTCATCCCCCTCTATCACACATTGTTACTATCGGTCCATAGCTTGTCTTTTCTCAAATGATGCACTTTTGTTCATTAAGCCTTGTGTTTCTAACACCAATCTTCCCTTGCTGTGACTCATCTTCCCAGATTATCACCTATCTTTTCTTACCTATCAACCAAACTTTCCTGCTAGTCATTATGTATTTTAAGTAAAATTACATAGATAACGTCTGTATCGTGCTAATTTAGTTCCATCATCAAGTGTTCCGTAGTATAGATTCTAATCCACAATAATTTTCAGAGTGTGCAGGATCAGGTGATCAAGGTTAACCAAGAAGTGTTACCTTTATTTTTCGCAAAATAACAAAGTATCTGAGCAGATAAAGCCAAGGGCCAAAAAAAAAATATTGCTTCCTTAACCTCTTTACGTTTTGCAGTAAAACAAGCCATATTCAAGTATTATAGAATTCAAATTATTCAGTAAAGCAAAAGATTATAGTAAGAAAGTTTAGAATAATTATAATTTTTAATGCCCCGTAGCACGTGCTACCCTCTAAAAGATATTAGCTTATTAGTTTTAAGTGTAATTAGAACTTTTTGTAGAGTTCAAAGTAAGGGTATTGAAAAGATTCCCCGTTCAGACATAAATTTACCACAAAATATAGTGATCTTACCATTTGAAATATATATTTCAATAAGTATGAGAAATGCCAGGTCAATTCGCTTAACATCACATGCCACTTCCATGAAAAATACCCAGGAGATGCTAATTATAATTAGCTTTCTTTACTTGTTCTGTTCTAGATAGAAGATTAAGCTTTTCTAAGCTTCACTGAGATAATAAAGAAAATGCCTCTAAAAATAAATATATAAATTTGTTTTTCAATTCCACAATGATGAGGATATAGACACGAGAAAAGTGTTTTTAATTACGTCGAGGTTAATCGATCACATCAGAATCACATCTCGTTATTTTTCATGATTTATCTATATTGAAATTTCTGCCATTGGTGAGTATTAGTTTATAGAATAAAGGTCATGGAAGTCAAATCTGAAGTATTGAATCCATAAGCCATATATTCATTCTATTAAAGTACGTTAGTTTTGTCAGTAGAGAATTTTTTCGGCAATTGTTAACGTCAACCAAGTCTCCCACGTGGCGCAGTGGTTAGAGCGTTCGCTCTAGAGTTGCGATGTAAGGAGTTGATCTTCAAATCCTCTGTGTGACTCGGAGACCAGTCCTTCGGATTAAACCGTATAAACCGAGGTCCCGTGTAGCAGTAGGTGCTGGCACGAAAAAGATCCCTCGCTGCTCAATGGCCCTAAGTGCCGAGTATATGTATAAATTTTCAGCCCTCCACCGGCAAGTGGTGGCGTCTCCATATGAGTAAAAAATTCTCGAGAGGGATGTTAAAACAACAAACAAGCAAACCATCACTCAATGTTCATTAGTGAAATATGGAGATAACGAAAATAACCAAGCTCAAAAGTCTTTGAAACAATACAAACCGCGGTCAGAGGAAACACAGACCCCTAAAAGCATCAGAGGTGGGATCAGGTGCCATGGAGGAGTTAGCATCCCCTGTCGAACAATCACCCGCCGTGTGCTCCTTTACATGATCAGGCAAATGGGAAAATCCGTAGACAATTCAGTTTGTAAATAATGGCCGAATAAATAATATGAAAAAAAACGTCGGTCATTCAAATTAATGATAGACTATATTTGCTGACAAGGCCATTTTTTCAACCAGAGAACTTGTGATATGTTGACTTCAAAAGAGACTGTTGATATCTTTGCTTCATTGACTTGTTTGTCAATAGCTTGCCTCGTTTTTGAAATTGTTCGTACGTAGAGCATGCTCTTGCATATTGAATCAACTGGGAGACATAAACTTCTTATCCAGGTGATTAAATAAGGATTTATTGCTACATAAATAATTAAGAGAGGTTGGCGATTAAAAAAATCACAATTTAATGCATAAAATTTTTATTATGTAAATAGAATTAACAAGGGTGTAATACAAAAATAACCATGTTTTAAATGCATAAATGCATTTATGAAGGCAGTTCAATTTATTTGAAATATTTGCATATATATTTTATTATTTTAATAGATAATTTAATTAGTTAATGACAATGCTGATTTACTAATAACCTTTTGCACAGTCTTGTTACTATCAAACTTTGATTTTGAGAACCTTAATTCAGAATCACTATGGATTCTAAGCCTTCGCTTTCCCTGAACCTTGGGTCCTACTGTGCCATCTGCACAATTCTGCAGAATTGAGTGAAAAATAGAGTTCACATTCAAGTTCAAATAGGCACTGGTTTCTAAACACCCAATATTCATTTCCAGAGCTGCAGTTTGAAAGGCATAATTTGTTGAGACTTTTCTGGATGGTCCTTTGTCCATTTTATTACCGACTAAAATGATGTTGGAGAAATGCATTCCTATTAAAAAAAAGTTGTATTGATTGAATCATGCAACAAACTACAGAGTAAGAAATATCAATAAAGGTATTCAAGAAATTGCATATGCGATGTTTTATTTTAACGTACCTTTAATTCTGCGTATCTCATTGCAGAGATTCTGTGCAGTTGAGAAGGAGTTTGGACATTCCACTGAGTAAACAAGTACAAAATGGTTACTATTTTGTATGTACATTTCTCTCATTGCAGGAAATTCTTGTAACCCTGTGGTATCCAAAATCTCAACCAGTTTGTGCAAACCATCTGAAAAATAATTTGCAAAATGATTAAATTGAAAATGCAACTTAGATTGAATTAAAGCAAATACGAAGTTGTAAAATTTGATCTATTTCACCAGACTGACACTTACTAGGAAGACGCACTGTTTCGTGATACGACTGTCCAAGAGTTGCTGATGTCCTCTCTGTAAAAACCCCGTACAGGAACTGGTGGATGAGACTTGTCTTTCCAACCTCTCTATCGCCCATAAAAACTATTTGTAAAGGCTTCATAATTTCAGATTTGATATTTCTCGTAACTGTTTTTACAAAATTATATTTCGAAGTCAAACATGAGACCTCTTATATAGCAGGTATTTCTTCAGACTTTATCTATGTCTTGTTAATTACCTCAATTCAATTGGTCTAGACAAAAGTTGACAGACTCTACATGAGAAAAACATATAAACTTAGCATGAGAGATTAGTAACGTCATTATTTTAATGAATATTTATACCTGCAGATATGACATTTAAATTCATAAGTGTAAACATTATGTATAATTGATATTTTAAAGTTAAAAACATGTCTTTGATGAATACAGTTACAAACTATATATAAATAACCTTATTTTGGAATATAAAAACACTATAAAATTCCGAAGCAATTTTCTCAAAATACTGAATTAATTAAAATTTATTATACTTATTTCACACATGTCAATTTATGTAATTTAAATTCCCCTATAACATTCCAAGCATTTTAAAATTACTAAATCAATAACAAAATATATTTTGATACCGAAAAAAGTTGATACAGTAAAACTATTCCTAAACTCTCTGTCATCCACTCCAACTTCTTGAAATTGAAGGAACTCTTTCCATTGTTTATTAGTCCCCTACCGGTGAAACCGGAGGGGACTATAGGTTTCCTCTGAGTCTGTCCGTCTGTTCGTCTGTCTGTCTGTCTGTCCCTCTGTCTGTCTGTCAGTCTGTCCCACTTGGTTTTCCGCACTTTTTTCTTAAACGCTTGCAGATATTGAGCTGATTTTTGGTATGTGAGTGTATCTTGATGAGTTACAGATCAAGTTTGCATTTCGTTCCGCTTCATTGATTTTTGACGGAATTACGATCTTTTCAATTTTTAAGGGTTTTCCGCAATTTTCTTCTAAACGCTTGTAGATATTGAGCTGATTTTTGGTATGTGGCTTTACCTTGATTAGTTATAGATCAAGTTTGCATTTCGTCCCGCTTCATTACTAAGTAATTTTTGACGGAATTATGGCATTTTCAATTCTTAACGGGAACCAGATTACACTTGCCGGTAGGGGACTAGTATTGCTAATGCAATACTCTCAGAATGCTTGTTCATTGTGTTTTATGGTTCCATACATGTCTTAGTAGATGTTATTCTCAGGAGTCCAAGTATAACTGACTCCCATCTCCTCCTCTCCTCGTTGTCCTGTTAATAAAAAAAGACAGCATTCGATATCGGTACTACTCCAACGAAAGGTGAAAGAAAAAATGATGGTCTTAAAAACAATTAATTTACATGGAAAAAAAGCTTTTAAAAAATGTCAATCTCCTTGTGATTGTTTTCATCATTTTGCAACAAATCTGAACAGCGGACAGCAAACAAGGAAAAATGGTTTTTCAATGAGCTTTTAGATAAAGAATGCACAAGTTTGAAGAATTTTTGAAGAACTTACAATATGTACTTTTCCCGTACTTTACGACTATAATAGAATTATGTAGAAAATGAAGCATGGGATTCAATTTCATTGAAATCATTTCAAAAGTAACCATATACAAATATTCAATTTAATGTCATTTAAAGAAAAAGTGAAGAAGATATGAAAAACCGTAGGAGAGACTGTAGGCAATATTGATACAACTCTTTTGTCTGAGATGGAAAAAACTCCCATGTTTATACATAATTTTCTTCCCTTTTTATTGAAAATGGCATTTTAAAATACATTTCTTTCACTGAGTTTACGTCATAATTATATCCCGGTGCACCTTTTTCACCAAGCTATAGTTATAAAGCATCATTAAGGAATTAGTTTCTCGAAATTGAGAAAAATGTAGGCACTTTCATTGACTAGATCTTGATATTTAATGTATTGATTGTGATAGCATTTATTTATAGTAAAAGATCCTTGAATATCCACCCTATATTAAACATAGCTGGTGACTGTTCCATCGCCGAGCGCCCGGCAGTACATGTGAAAGTCACGGGTGTTGTGGATGAGAGCTTGAAAACCGAAGTCCCATGTCACGGTTGGTGGTAGGATGATAAAAAAACCCTCACTGCTCAATGGCCTTGAGTGCCGAGTATAGGATTAAACTGGAAGCCCTTCACCGGCATACGGTGACGTCTCGATCTATAAGTGAAAAATTCTCGAATGGGACGTTAAACAACATCCACAATAATCCACATAATTATCTTTTTCGAATGAGAATATTGAGTTGGTTTCTGAAGTCTTGAACTGGAAAAGTCATGAATGAATAACATACAATTTAAAATTTGCAGTGCTTATGTGGCATGTTTTGCTTGGTATATGATTATTTAAGCATTTACATTTTGAAGGTAGCAATCATGTTTAGGCATTTACATTATTAATCCCCTACCGGTGAAACCGGAGGGGACTATAGGTTTCCTCTGAGTCTGTCTGTCCGTCTGTCTGTCCGTCTGTCTGTCTGTCTGTCTGTCCGTCTCTCTGTCTAGCTGTCCCTCTGTCTGTCTGTCAGTCTGTTCCACTTGGTTTTCCGCACTTTTTTCTTAAACGCTTGCAGATATTGAGCTGATTTTTGGTATGTGAGTGTATCCTGATGAGTTACAGATCAAGTTTGCATTTCGTTCCGCTTCATTGATTTTTGACGGAATTACGGCCTTTTCAATTTTTAAGGGTTTTCCGCAATTTTCTTCTAAACGCTTGTAGATATTGAGCTGATTTTTGGTATGTGGCTTTACCTTGATTAGTTATAGATCAAGTTTGCATTTCGTCCCGCTTCATTACTGGTAATTTTGACGGAATTATGGCATTTTCAATTCTTAACGGGAACCAGATTACACTTGCGGTTAGGGGAGTAGTATTGCTAATGCAATACTCTCAGAATGCTTGTTCTCGGTACTTCGGCGGAAAACCATACGTTTTGTCATTTGGCCGATTTCAGAATCACAGTATGAATGACCAAGACCAAATCAATGAAGCGAAATAAAGAATTCTATTGGCTTGGGCATTCGGCATCCCCCCCCCCCCCACCTTTTTTTAAAACAATTTATTTTATTGTACCTTACACAATACGAAATTGCTAACACCCAACTTGTTATCCTCGTTTGTTAATTGAACATTTGTCTAACGGCATTAGTATATCTAAAATGCCATCTTTAATATACAGTGGAATTGCCAAATGTCCTATTGTCATGACAAGACCCTTAAATGACCTTCCTGTTCAAAAACCAATTTCCCGACGAACGCTGCCCCCCCCCCCCCATTTTTGCCCATATATGAATTTGGTGTTTACAGATGGTGGTCAATGAGATAGCAACAGAAGCAGTCTCCCAATTAAAAATCAAATATATATTATACAGCAATTGACTATCGTGTCGCCTAATAGTCATCCAGTGACTTGGTGTCCATACCGAGTTCATCCGACTTCCGGTTGCCCCGTTTTGAAATTGTCGTGCGGTGACAATTAACTTAATGGCTTGGCTATCTTAAGAAGACATTTTCATGGTTGTTAATCTATTTGCAACAATTTTTCACTAGAAGAAACAATTTTTTAAAAATTGTTTCAATTTTTACAATTTTTTCCGATGGAACACCCTGCAGACACCATTCTTAGTGCTTACACGCTCTTAGCATAAAGAACACAAACACAAAGAAAAAGAGAATAGAAATTCGTTTATTTAAAAAGTGTGGGAACGATTTTATTTTTTTAAGAAATGGTTACGCTTCAATTAACATTGTAGTTATTTCTCAGTTATGACATTTAAATGCCTTAGTTTTTTTTTTTTTTTTTTTTTGGGGGGGGGGGGGGGGTTACATATATATATATATATATATATATATATCAAATACATCATAAACAAGTTCTAATAAGTGAAATATTAATTTTCGTTGATGGTGCGTTAGCGATTTTGTCTAGTGTATTCTTAATGATATTTTGTGATTGATGTACAGTGTAACAAATTTTCAAGATTCTATTATTGTATCAGAAATCACTAGCTGTGAAAATTGAGAAATAATATTTATGACTTAATTTGAAGGGTATTGTTTTCCCCTAATAAACATGAGTTTCTTTTTGTTTTTATGTAAGTAAGTGTTTATGCGTAACAGTCCTCTTAGAAATATATGTATGTTCTAGATCTTTAAGGAGATGGTGTTCTGCTTAAATTTATAGTACCCTTGTTTAAAATAATGAAAGGAAAAAATGGTCAAAGATCTACCATTACAATAACTTTGTTATGAATCAAGAAAAAAAATGGAGAAGAAGAATTATTATTCTTTTATACCAAAGAACCGAGTTCTTCAATAAAATTCTTTCAATATCGATATAATGATTACTATAGAGAGAACATGCTCATTAGCTTTCAACAACTGCAAGACTATCGATCAAAATATTTTCTTTTTTTTCTGAATTGAAATGGAGAAAACTATTAATTAGAATCCTCTACAAAATACTCAAAGCGATTACAATAAATAAAACATTCCTTTGTAAACATTCTTCAAATACATAAAAAATAAATTAAAAGGGAGAATTCTGGTTTTCTTTTTCCTCCAATTAAATCAGAGTAAAAACCGATAAGGTTGGATGTCCTAATATTAAACAGGCTGTTTCTTTTCACCATGAGTTTAACTTTCCAGCGTCAACTCATATTGAAGATATTGAAATATGAAGTTCCTCCGGGAAATAATCTTGGTGACGATGCTATTTATACTTGTCTCTACCAGTATGTATTATTCTTGTCAGATTCATAGACACATTTTCTAAGAAAGATTAATTAAGATTTATCGCCTATACTCGATCTTCTAAACATTAATTTGTACTATGATTTTTAAAATGGTGTATCGTATAAGCAGAATTTTTAGCTTGGATTCAATTTTTGCATTATTAGCGAGAATGCCGAGATCGCTAAAATTGAATATCACTAATTCAGTTTGTATCAGTGGTTATAAGTTTTAAGTTTCTTTCTTGTCATTATCAAATCGCTAGAATTATTTATCGCTAAAAAATATTCCAATTTTTAAGAATAAATTGCTATATTTGCACCTCACTAAAAATTCCACTCGTACGATATTTATCATTACATTATGTAAATTAATGATATCAAAACTTTATTTTCTAATTTCTTACTTAAAAGAAAAGTAATAATTTCGATTCTAATTTAGTACTTTTCACCCGATTTTTTTTAATGAAATTTGGCAAAAAATACATAAATGGAAAAAATTTTTAAAAACATCAAAAAATTCTTTCATGGACCATTAAATTCTTAGTGGCTTACGAATATAACTTGGAGGATGAGCTAGTTAGTAAAGTTATAGATGTGTCCTATGATATTTTTCCAAAAAGTGCCATTTTTTTCAAAATGACATTTATCCTTCATTTAAGGCAGTGGAAATACTTGCACTGGAGTACTAGTGAGCGGGAAATGTTACCATAACAGTGCCGACTCATATTCTTCCTACACGGAGGCAGAAGGATATTGTGTGACAGAGAGTTCAAACCTTGCAACTTTTAGAGACGACATAACAGTGGACGAAATCATGACTAATATATACGACCCTCTGAATGCAAATTTTCAGAAAGTGAATGGAATAACCCTTTATTTATACATAGGTTATAAGAATATAGGTGGAGGGACAATTCAACGACATGATGGGTCTCTCCTGCCCCCTACTTGTAGTTTACACATGGCCCTGTCGGATATCTATCAAAAGCACAGAGAGTGTACCGGTATTGACGACACTGGATTTGTCGCTCTTTTCTGTACCGAGGCCAGACGAGTTTTATGTTTAACTGCAGGTAAAGTTTTCATATAAAAGCTACAACATTTACAAATAAAATATCATGAAATGTGAAGATAACGAACAGTGATCATGCTCAAAGTCCATTTAAACAATACAAGTAGTGAATAGAGCCAACACGCCATGGAGGAGTAATGAAATGTGGAGATAACGAACAGTATTCAAACTCAAAGTCCATTTAGACAATACATATCGGGAGCAGAACAAACAAGGACCTCCAAAAACATTAGAGGTGGGATCAGGTGCCATGGAGGAGTAAGCATCCCCTATTGACGCCCACACCCCCGTGGGCTCCCTGTCATGATCGGGTAACCGGAAAAAATCCGTAGACAATTTAGGGTGTAAATAACGGTCTAACAATTTGTATGAAAGACGTCTGAAACATCAGTCAACATTCAACTTAACAATAGAGTTTTTTTGCTAACACGGTAATTGTTTCGACTATAGAATTTGCGAAATGTTGACTTTAAACGAGACTATTGATATCCTTGAATCATTAACTTATATGTCAACAACCTGCCCTTTTAAAAAAAATATTCGTTTCTAGAACATGCTCTTGCATATCGAATGAAATGGGAGACATAAACTACATATGAATGTGATAATGGTATGTTATTATACCTCATTATAATTATACTATACAACGCGTTATCTGATCGGTTTTAGATTATTACGTGAAAGGGCCATAAAACTTTACATTTCCCCGTTGTCGTCATGCTTTTCATCATATTCAACCTCTTCGGAGACCTGGTGCATTTTCCCGCAATAGTTATCGTTTGTTGAACGAAAACTCCAGAGAGTAGTAGATGTCACAATAGCCTGGTTCACGTCACAAAATTTCTGATTGATTCATCGGAGTGTATAATGTGTCAAGGGGACTTCTGTAAATTGTTTCAGTAACTTAACGTTAAAATCGAAAGTGAATTTGAGAGCGGTGCTGCATTTGAAAGTTTATGTTTATTTCTAAAATTTTTGCTTGATTCGGTATAATAAACAATCTATTGCATGAATGTTCGGGAAACACGAAGATTTATTCAGCCAAGAAATATCATATTCTCCTCTGGCAAAGCCCTCGGGGAATATGATTTTTCTTGGCTGAATATATCTTCATAATTCCCTCACGATCGTGCAATAAATGTATATTGCTACATTAAGCAGGGAAGTTGACGATAGAAAGTTGAAGTTATCATGTTTATTATAAAGTCGTAAGTGGGCCATCGATGTCTCTGTCTGGGAAAATATGAAACATATGTGTCAAGCTCTATTGTATTTTCCATTTCGAGTTCAAAGGGATATATGAAATCATCAAAGGATGGGATATGAATATTGTTCATTGATAAAACGTCGTTGAAATATCTAAATGTCAAACTGAAGGCCACAGCAAGAGAGTTCTTCTTTTCATGTAGAAGTTTTCGAATAGATTCTGCTTCATATGAATACAAAACAAGTGTGGTGATAATAAAGGAGCATAATTAGTACTGATAGGAATTCCAACAGAATGATGGAGGACCTATTTTTGCAGATGATCAATGACAAGGTACTGAATATAAATTTACGATATTTATTTTTACTGAAAAAGCAGTTGTCTATGATGTCAAAAAGCTTAGTCTTTAATTTTTTGTGGTGAATCGCTGTATAAGGTGTTGTAGAGTAGGTTTTGATGCTATGGATATTGAATTAATTAAGCATTTGATTGAATTAATAAATCATTTGATTAAGCAAGCAAAATATACACGTTATGCAAACAAATGTAAGGCAAAAGAAATTTTCTTAATTTTGTCTAGTACATGTTGATGGTGACTATGGTTTCTGCTTTTCATCTTCTAGTACTTAGAAAAGGCGAAATGTACTATAATAAGAATAACATAAATATATAACATCCATTATATGCTTTGATTGCCAATGACGTTAATATCTTTTGAGGGTGTATTTTAGTACCTTGACAGTTTATTTGCTTGCACATTGATTAAAGAAATGAAATCAAAAACAAATTTTATTCAGCGATAAAAGAATGTGGTATAGTTTTTCTATTTTATCATACTAATTTAGTGTTAATTACTAGCTTTACGGATTAACTCTTACACATAATGACATCATTTCGTCTTATACAACAAGAGAATTGTCGTGGTGATGTTATGACGTTAGGAAAGTGTTAAGACACTTCAATTAGTTCTTCAAAACAACATTCATGAGCATAGGGGTCTTTGACTTCACTGTTTACATACACGCAATTTAAATGTAGAAATAGGCATTTTTTTTAAAATGATTTATTTTTGTAAACTTTGACTAAACTACATACATTGTTTAAACAAAAACATATATCCTTCCAAGAAAGCATCATGAAAGTTTGTTTGTTTTACGTCTTTTCGAGAATTTTTCACTCATATTGAGACGCCACCACTTGCCTGTGTAGGGCTGCAAATTTAGACATGTATTCGGCACTTACAGAATCGGAGCAGTGAGGCATCATTCTTGTGCCAGCATCTACTGCGACACGAGACCTCGGTCTCATGGGAAAGACCGATCTCCGCATCACATAGTGGATTTCTTTTGTGACGTAAGGATCAACTCCTTACGCTCTAACTACACAGCGCGACGCGTGCGACCATCATGAAAGTATGAAACATATACATGTAAGGAAGAAAGTGAACCAATATTTTTGTCAGCATCCGCACTGTATTAACTACTATTCTAATGATAAATCTAATATTCATTATATTACATATGTATATAGCAATAAAAGATTATTTTGTATCTATATTATTACAGTAAATAGCAATATCATTAATCAACAATCCTGTTCACAACCAACGATACAAATAATATCATTTATGAAAAGTGATAACATCTGGAGAATGAAAACTTTAATTCTTTTAAGTAAGTTCATCAATGATGAAAGGGGTACAAATATATTATTTAGGGGTGCAATATCATTCACAAATGCTATATCATATCCACTGTGAATAAGTCTGTACGGAGGTAAAAGTATTTACATTTTCTTTGTACATTTTACAGATATGTTTTCTTGTAAAAAGATACTTATTGAAAGCTCTTAAAAACTCTGAGCAAATGCTTATATTTCACCGTATTCAGTCTGAATGAACAGTGTCATGATCCATCATAATTGTGAAATATGTGTAAAATCAACTAGAAACCTATCTTAGAGTTAGAATTTTCATTTTTCAGCCAATATTACATATGCACAAACTACTCAACGTTTCCCAGTCTCTAATTATGAGGCAGCAATCTCAACAGAAGGATTTTCTACTTTGTCAACCAGTGACCCAACAAGTACTCAACAAACAGAGGCATCATCCAGTTACTCTCAAACGTTAGAGGTCAACCGATCCACCACATCTCCTAATTTCTTGGATGGATATTCGTCGAATTCAAGTGAAGATGTATCTACAGAGATTCCCTTTGAAACTTCATCATATCCTGCAAACTTGACCATTTACAGACAAAATCAGAAAAATTCAATCGACAGTGAGTTTAAATTTGACATTTTTAAAAACTCTTGGGTGTAATGTTTCAATCATGTCATGAAGTATGAATAAGATATACAAGAAATGTTTTTACTTTTTTACAGTAATATATGAGAAAAGCTATAAGTAGATAAATATTGGATAACACAGACATATTTAAATTTATAAAAACTACAGCATAAATTATTTGCAACAATATTAAAAACAATATTTCTTGAAAGTAAAGTAAAACAGCTCATATATATTAGTAGTACTTTTTATTGTTTCAAGGATATTTGTCTTATCTAAATTCCAGCTAAAGTTTTCTTATTATGGGATATGAAAAGAAGACGTCTTTAACAATGAGAAGGAACATTATAATTAGCATTATCATATTCCTTTACGTCCTGATATATAACCATTATGAAAATAGAAAGGTTAAAGTAGTTTTCCAAAAGTAGGTCAAACTCCTAGGTCAAGGTGAAAGGGTTATAGTTGTTGGTATCCAAAGGAAGGTCTCGTCACAAGGATTACACATATGAAGTATGAAAGTCCTAGTACCAACTCTTTAAAAGTTATGGCCAAGGTTAAAGTTAGGTAAAATTTTGTAAAACTGGGTCAAACTCCAAGATCAAGGTCAAATTTGATGGTATCCAAAGAAAGGTCTTGTCACAAGGAATACACATGTAAAATATGAAAGCCATAGCTCTAACCAATCACAAGTTATGGTCAATGTTAAAGTTTTTGCGGACAAACAGACAGACAGAAGGAGGGTCACAGGGAAAAAACTATATACTCCCGAATCTTCGATACGGGGGCATAGATAGACAACACAATCATGAATTTTTACATGACTTTAAATATTGAAATCAAAATAAATTAAACATTTCAGAGTGTAACACAGATCTGATTTATAGTAGATTGAGTACTATATTTACAAAGCAAACCATAAATGCCAAAACTACAGTTTTGTTATCTTCCTTATACCAAAGCCACTTTTAATGTCAGTAGTTGTTAAGCATACTGTGCATATTTTTCTGAATATTTGCTCATCATTGTATCATCAATTATATAAATATATATATATATATATATATATATATATATATATATATATATATATATATATATATATATATATATATATATATATATATATATATATATATATATATATATATAATATTTATGCCAGTAGTAATACAATTTTCATCATTTGTCACCCATTTATCGCTAATTAGAAGATTCAGATTCCTCCAATCATAGAATATTACTTAATATATTCAAATAATTAAATAATATACCTATACCATTTATACTGCTATAAATTAAACCCTATTACAACAAAAATTAATACGCTGATGCAGTAAAAACTGCATTTGAAACCCGAATTCTCAAAGTACTTTATAATCGAATGTTTTTTTCATATTGCATAAAAGTTAACTAACAACATTAATGTTATATATATATATATATATATATATATATATATATATATATATATATATATATATATATATATATATATATATATATATATATATATATATATACTGTTTCTCGCCGTTTACCAGGAATTTTAAAATGCTCAGAGTTGATACTCCATGACTTATTTATATTTTAAATGTGATGATATGCTCTTTGATATTTTAATTGTGGATTTCTTTTTTCGTAGATTTTGAAAATAACCAAAGGGAAAGAGGATTCAAACGCAGAAGTGAAAGACAACAGTCATACGTCAAAAAGACTAAGAGTCGAAGTAAAGTGGAATGTGCACACCACTGCGTCACCAGTGTATCTTCATGTACAGAATTCTGGTATTACAAACAAAACCATGAATGTGTGCTCGGCTGAAAGCAGATCGACATAAATAATGAGACACCATCTTCGAAATCAACATTTATTTGATTGATTGTATGATTGATTGATTGAGAATTTTTTACTCATATAAAGACGTCGCCATATACCGGTGAAGGGCTTCAAATTTAGACCTTTACTCGGCACTCAGGGCAATTGAGCAGTGAAGGTTCTTTATCATGCCAACGCTTACCGTGACATGGGACATCGGTTTTTAAAGTCTCATTTACAATGACACATTTTGAACTATTGAAGACCTATTGATGACCAACTCGACATTCAGATATATCGACAATGTTTTATCAATTACAAAATAGTTAATTCCATTCATATGTCGACTCGATTTATCCCAGTGAACATGAAATAAAAGACACCACAGAGTCCGCCACATCTGTTTCATATTTGGATATTTACTGACTGTAGATGAAAGGGCCAACTAACAAAAATTGTGTATGGCGAAGGAGATGACTTCAGCTTTTCCATTGTCAACTTTTCTTATTTATGAATTAATATTCCGCTTTCACCTGCATATGGATTTTACGTCTCCCAACTTATTCGATACTCTTGAGTATATTCTGACTACGATCATTTTTTGTCTTTATACTAAATTCGACTACGGAATGGTCCGTCTACTTGATCAATACCCAAGGCTCACGGCAGGTGTGACTGGTAAACAGGGTATGCTTGCTCCTCCTAGGCACCTGATCCCACCTCTCTCGAGGGTCAGTGCGTTATGCCCTGTTCACAGATTTGTAATTGAGATTTGAGATCGATCTATTCGTTATCTTTACCTTTTTCATTCTACTCAATCGAGCATTTTATAGCTATTTCTCTATCAGTTTCACCTCTCTGATTTGCTCAATCTGGAGCACATGATGAAATAAAAGACAGCATATCAATTAGATGTTTCTATTGGGAGTTTCAAAAAAAGCTAAAAGTATAGTTGATATCGACTGGATATTTTTCCACATATTGATATAAGAAATGATAAGATTAATATGGTTTTTTGATTGCGTACATTCCCTTGAAATATTGATCCAAGAAAAAAGCACTTCCTACACGGCCGATATATGCTTTCTCTGAGGTCGATATATCTAAGTATTGGTCTGATGAAAAGACTTTATTTGTAAAATACAATTATTGAGTGATAAATTTGAATATTTTTACCTCAATCTCTTCGGTCCTAGGGATGAGATCCTATAAATCGAGGTCTCGTGTCACAGTGGGTGTTGGCACGAAAATGAAATGCTCAAAGGCCGTAAGTGCCGAGTACAGGTCTAAATTTGCAGCTCTCCACTGGCAATATGAATGAGAAATTCTCGAAATGACTTTAAACAACCAATCAAACAAACAAACCTAAATTTCTCATACTTCTTGTGTAGCAATAAGAATTGAAATCTACAAATGATAAATTGTGGATAACTCTATGTGTATTAACAATATAACTGTATCATAAATATACTTATAAACAACCATGTAAATCAAATGATACAATGTGCACAAATAATACAAAATTTACAATTTACCGATGCAGTATAATTGACGAATAATCTGAAGTTTGCTTTACGGATGACATTTACTCAGATTGCTAAAGAATTCCACTGATCGATGGCAATGAAAAATAACCTATTGTAAATTATAGACATATGACTGTGTTGCTGTTTTTCAGTTTCAAATAAGTAGTTCAATGATCTTCTCTTCATGCTAGTGGCCTCTGTGTATTTCTCGGGGGGGGGGGGGACCCATTTTCATGCTTAAAATTTTACACTATGACTAAGATCTTCTTTGTCAGTAAATTTTAAAAAATGTTTTGGAACAGTTTGGATAATTGAATGTCATATAAATGAGGATAGTGTTACTAATAAAATCAGAGAAACAACTGGGCATTAAATATAAAATTCAGTTTGGATAATTGAATGTCATATAAATGAAGATAGTGTTACTAATAAAATCAGAGAAACAACTGGGCATTAAATATAAAATTCAGTTTGGATAATTGAATATAATATAGATGAGGATAGTATTTCTAAATCAGATAAAAAATTGGACATTATATAATATTTACATTTGCTATGTTTTTCTACTAAGCCAACTGTGCAATTGATTTGAAGTTCATTTTTGTGTATACTCACGCGTAGAAATATACACGGTGAAACTCGCGGTAAAGTGACGTCACAATGAGGCTACAGAGACGTTAATAAAAATGTAACGATATATGGCAGCAAGAAATTCAAATATTGAGCATAATATTGCTGCTTTTGAACTTGTAAAATGTAAATATAAGGAATGTTTTTAAGTTTAGTGTGAATTATTGGTGTGTAAATCACACAGACTTGCACGTAGGCATATTTTTCATGAAGCGCTAGCGCGCTTCATGAAATATGCCTATACAAACTGAAAAACATTCCTTAATAAATTCTTAAAATATTCCAGTTTCGATTTCCTCTGTCAATTTTCTGAATTTTATCCATTTTCATTCTTACATTAAAAAAAATGAATGATGAAAACTAAGCTATCAATACTCTCAGTTTACTTGTATTGTCCTTATTCTATTATTATCAAAATTATACAATGTCAGTGATCAATTTTTTTATTTATTATACTGTCTGGAAAAACTTTTGTTCATATTTCAGATTTTCTTGATTGCATTTCCTCCAATTATTTATGACAATACACGAGCTTTAACGAACATAAAATTTCCGAACAATATACATGTACAAAAAAATCATATAATGTTAAATTTTAGGATAACATCCTTTCAAGAAAAAATTTAAAAAATAAAAATTGAAAATTTAGTCGGAATTTCCTCTGCATTTCCATAAATCTTCATTTTTTTGTTGCAAATTGTTGACAAAGGTAGCATTTATCCACTAATAAATACAGTATATAATTGATTATTTATGAATGCAGAGTTTCCATGAATGCTACATTTATGAGTGAATTATACATCAATGGACGTTAACATTACAAGACATCAAAGTTTGGAATTGAATAAACCCTCATGTGTCCCAAACATCCGTGAAATAAATTCTAAGTACAACTTCACCGCGTCAGCTTGTACAAACTTCATTTAAAAAGTTTCAACGCATCAATAAGATTAGAAACATAAATGCGTGTATTCAATACACGAATAAAAATCGCTGGTATAATTTACATCTCAAATCTGATCATATGAAACAGATGCTTAGCCTTTTTGTGGTTTATTTTTCACATCAAGGATGAAAGTATTATGTATCGAATATACTTGTTAAGTTCATCAATGATATTGAATAAGTTTTGGTTTCTCAGTCTCGCGATTGAAACGTAGGACTATTTGAAATATTCATATTAGTATATACTTGACCGACTGATATAGAAAGAGAAAGAGCAATAGTACACTATACAGATTAATTGTATTACTAAGATTGTAATGTACTGTAAGTTTTAATAAGTTTTTGAAAAAATTTATAGTAATGAATTTTACCTATCAATGTTTTGACCAAAGCGGATATTTGTAGGCAAGGAAATACATGTAAAATTATTTTTTAGCATCAGAAATAACCCTTTTCAAGCATGCATACATTTAAAAAAAAACTGCTAGTGACCAGGCCCGTAGGAAGCAATTTCAGTTTGGATGGGGGGGGGGGGGCACAGCCAAATATATTCAGTTGAGGAGGCACTATCAACTACCAAAAATAGCAAAAAAAAAAAAAAAAAAAAAGTCATCAGACGTTTTTATTGAGGGGGCACAAGAATATAGCAGCTATGTTTTCTATAGTAATCTATATATCGGCAAGATTATTTAGGGGGGGGGGGGGCACGCCTCCCCCCCCCCCCCGTGCCCCCCGGTTCCTACGGCCATGGTGACAGCAATGCCAGATTTAATCTTCAAAACAAATATTTCTGATGGCAAAATACTGTAAACTGGGAAATCATTAGGAAGGATTTAATTTCAATATCCATGATTTCTCCTTTTTCGCGAAATGAACTCCATGGTAAGTTTTTACATAACTCAATAAAGTATCTGTCGCAAGGAACATGTCTATATCGTGAAAATGAAACCAATTGCAATCGATATCCTTGAAACAAATCATGAAATTACAGCACCGTTGAATTAAAACGATTTACGGTAAATTCTGGTTCACCACATGCATTCATGCAATCAGTTGGTAATAATGTTGCTTTCAGCAGTAAAAACTTTAAAAACTATTATATAATTAAACTTATACAAAATACTTCTAATTAAAGGATCACGAGTGACCTTAAACAGGGTTTTCCCACGTTGATACGAATCTAAATAGTTACTAAATAGGTCAGTCCAAATGAATGTTAGGCTTGACGTCAGAGGTTGTTGTTTCTATCATAACCGGGTCAACCTCATTCCGGACTCCAGCCTAATTGTTTTGTTTCCCTATATGTTAGTGGGGGGAATTTATCATAACCGGGTCAACCTCATTCCGGACTCCAGCCTAGTTGTTTTGTTTCCCTATACCTCAACCATTGTAGTTTGAGGAGGCAGAGTCCCGAATGACATTGGGCCGATCATGCATTTTGTTTGTATGACCCGGGATCTTTGGCTATGCAAGTGAGAGGACGCACCAAGTGGAATAACTTTTATACTCCTTGAGTTTGGTCAGAGTGACCCAAGTCAACTTTTATTTTTTGCGAAATGACCCTGGAATATTACAATTCCAATTTCCCTCAAGATCTGAGGACCTTCCCTCACCAGAGCGGCTCACAGGTGTTAAGGAGTGGCACTGTTACCCAACCTGTATAAAATGCAAGCAGAGACAGACACAATCCAGTTTCTGACTTTAATCCATTTTTTCTATTAATGATACAAGAAATAATTTTACACAAGATACTAAACATTATAATAAACATTACTACTTATAATCTAAATATTTTAACCTGTAAATAAAATAAGCCATCTGAAAATTTTACTTAAGTTTTATAAAAACGCGCAAGTCTACAAAATGATCTGTATAAATGCAACCAGAAAGAGACTAAATCCAGCAGACCACCGGCTGGCTATGTCTCACTGCGCTACATTTATACCCCCGTATATGCCCTGCATATTTGCGTATTTCTTCAATATTTGCACTAATGACTTTTAATTTTGCTCTGAATTTAAATTAATATTATCCGACCTTAAACCCTCTTTTTATCTTAAATTGCTCCCTAAAATTCTTGTTGAACTTTTTGCATTATCTTGACTTTTTATTTCCTGTAGGTAATTTATACAGATGCATCAACCTCTTTGATTGGTTACACCCTTATTCTTGACCAAACCAGCATCTTATAAGCAAGTTCTTAATCTACAAACAAATAGCAACCTTCATGGAGCTAATTATCAGCGGTGAAGAGTTCATCCTGCACTCATGCCCAGCATCTGTTTTCTTCTATTTTTATCCTATGCGATCGGCTAAACCTTAATACATTTGCCACTTCACCCTCGAGATTCATAAATTCCACAATTTTCTATTTTTATGCAATTTTTGTTATGATATTTCAAATGGTCTATAAGGAATGTACACATAACACGATAAAAGTATATATGTTGATGTTCGAAATATTGCTTGTTTAAGTGATATATTTAAGTCGGCCTATTTGGCAACTCTTTTGACAACTTCTTCTTTTTTTTTTTTACAGAAATTCAGAACATGTTTAATTTCTATAAATGAAACTGCATAAGTATCTGTGTGGGGGCATTTTCATGCAGATTCAACTAATCTTTTCTCAAATGAAGATCCGGAGTATTTGCCGTCTTTCAAATCAGTAAAAGACACCCACTGATTCTTCTGTTTCTTTCTTTTATTAGGACGCCTACTAAATCTATACTATCTCCTACTATTTACGTCAGCGGACAACCTCCTCAGCCCACAACTCCGTTGACTTGACTTGGTGATTAAACTTTAAAGAGGCTATAAACTTAAGGCCCAAATTCTCAACAGTTTTAAATGACATATAAACCTATAGTTTGAAAAGAACCAAATTTAACGCTATGGGAAGTTTTTGTACACAAATTTTATGACCCAATATTCCTAGCAAATATTTCAAAAAGACTAAAGTCGATTTCCTACGACCTTAATTCAAAGGATGCAACTTCATTCAAGAATATTACGAATTTTGTTTTTAAGAATAAGTTCAAATTCCTCCACTAATAAAAATGATACAATTTTATTATTGTGTATACAAAGCCTTCCTCTACTGCTACATTTGATCATGAGTGATTTTTTTTTTTAGATCTTTAGATTTTTATTAAAGAACTACGAATGGGACTGAATAAACACTCATATGTCCCAAACATTCATACAATCGAATCATACCGAAAGTGTATGCCGCATCAGCTTGTAAAAACATTTAATTAAAAAAGCTTTAATACATCAATAAGATTAGATATATAAATCCCAGTTTTCAACATATACATGAATCAAAAGCACTGGTATAACCCGCAACATCTCAAATCTGATCACATAAAACAGAACACTAATAAAAGCTTATTTAACCTCATTATGGTTTATTTTTCACATCGATGATGAAAGTGATATTGAAAATACCTGTGAAGTAAATCACGGAAAATTAACAAGGTTTTGGTTTTCCTTGGGAAATGTATTTGAAATACTCATATAAGTGCATAACAGACCGCTTTATAATTAATAAATTCATGAATAATAAGTAATCATTTTTTGGTGACATATGATGAGCAAAAGGGGGGGGGGGCTCTTCCAAAAATATGAAATTTGTGGCCCCAGGGTAAGGGTTTCTGGAGTTAGGGCGGGGCTCTAATGATCATATAGTGAAAATGCGTAAATACTTTAAAAATCTTCTCTCCTCCTGTGTATTTAGAAGATAAAATAGGTGCCTGGTTATAATAAGCAAGAGTGTCTCTTTCAAAATTGTGAAATTTGTGGCCCCAGCGTCAGGGGTTCTGAAGTTAGGGCGGGGCTCTAATGATCATATAGTGAAAATGCATAAATTGTATAAAAAATCTTCTTCCCCCCCCCCCTTTATATTTAGAAGATAAACTAGGTGCATTAATTGTTATGATGAGCAAGGGTGCCTCTTCCAAAATTATGAAACTTAAGGGTCGAGGGTCAGGGGTTTTGGCATTAGGGTGGGGCTTTAATGATCATATAGTGAAAACGCATGATTTCTCTTACAATCATCTTCTCTCCCCCTCTATAATTAGAACATAAACTAGGTGCCTCGTTATGATAAGCAGGGGAGTCTCTTCCAAAATTGTGAAATTTGTGGCCCCGAGGTCAGAGGTTCTGGCCCCTAAAACTTATACGAGCTCAATTTTGATCTCAGTCTCACTTTTCCACTATATATAGATTTCCTTGGTAAAAGTCAAACTGATATCAAAAGTGAGCTCGTCTAAGATTTATGGCCCTGGAGCCTGGGGATAGGATGGGGCTATAATGATCATATGGTGAAAATATGTAAATTCTTTTAAAATTCTTCTTCTCTCCTCCTGTATATTTAGAGGATAAACTAGCTGTATGATTATGATGAGCAAGGATGCCTCTTTCAAATTGTGAAATTTCTGGCCCCAGGGTTAGGAGTCTTGAGTTAGGGCGGGGCTCTAATGATCATACGGTGAAATTGCATAAATTATTTGAAAATTTCTGTTCCTAGGTATTAACCAAACAATCAAACTAAGTGCACAGTTATAATTAGCGAATGTGCCTCTTCCAAAATTGAGAGAACAAGAGAGACCAATGTGCAATGTGGAATGCAATTGGTATTGTAATAGTGCTGATGCACTTTTGTTTGTTTAGTCTGAATGGTGATAGTGACAAATGGGGGCAGTTAAGGACAAGCAAACAGATCAATTTTATAACACTTGTTACTGAGTAATAGACTTACTATTTTGTTGATCCCCGATCAACTGATTTTTCTTGCTTTTGGGCAACATAGCTTCGATCATCTATTTAGTTTATTCTGTTTTATTCTATACTTCTGTGTGGATCCTTTACAATGTTGTATTATACTCAGGTGACCGTTAAGACCCTTGGGCCTCTTGTTTAGTAAGCAGAATATAAAATGATCATTTTAATATCAAGACTAACTCAATTCAAGCAAACATTAGTTATATTACTACTCTTAATATAGACTGTTAGTTACAGAAATACGCGAATTTATTCACCAAAGAATATTCTCTGATGGCTGCGCATCAGGTTTGAGTGCCACACAACATACATTCGTGCAATCAGTAGATTATGTTCCTACTTTTACTTGTAAAAACTATCAATTACTAGCATGCAAAATACCTCTGATTTAAAGAGCGCGTGTAGCCTCATTTAAATAATGAATCTTAAGTGAAGTAATTTAATATAATCTAAATTTAGGTTATTTTTGACGTCAGTGTTTGTTGGTTCAAATGGTAAAAATTGAATGTACCTTTGTATTAGGTATGGGTTTTTTTCCAAACTGAAAATACAGGTTGTTTATGAGATATATTTATAAGACACAACTACAGAACTCCAAAACTGAATTGCTATAAATTCTACTGCGCACAGGAATATGTATGGTAAAGTATACCCGGTAGAGAGCTTAAGAATTTAATTTAAAGAGGTAAGATGCTTAATGAAATACTCGTAATATTGCATTTTAAGAGTGTGATGTGATGTAATATGCTGTTTGTAATAAAAATACAATTAGGCCAAATAAAAAAATATGTGTGGTTCCGGTTACCCGACCGTCCCTATTTTATACCCCCGACCCTAAACTTTTTTCCGGCAATTTTCATATTTTTTCCGGAATTTTCCCAGATTTCTATCAATGGCTTCGGTTTAAATTTTAGTTTCAGCAATGACGGCCTCCTTGCAAAACATAGTGCAAGTGTTTAATAGTGTTAAATCCAAAGCAAGCTAGCATGTAGGTGTCCCTTACCATTATTGACTAGTATATTATCACACCACATCTAACTGCCACTTGCAAAGGAGTGATAGGCATTATTTAGAAAAATTAAGAAAATAATTTTGTTAAAAAAAAAGACCCTACCTACCTACCCTAATTTTTTTGGAGGTGTAACCGGAACCACACATATTTTTTTGTTTGGCCTTATATAAATCATTATATAAATGAAGTTCTTTTTGTTATATTAATCTACATGAAAAGGTGAAGATCTTGAAACACATGAGGTCGAAACATGTACAATGGAGGATTAAGCATCCCCATATTTATCAATTCTTGTAACCAAGATATGGCTGAAATACTGCGATTCAGCGCTAAGCAATAAATCAAAGTACTGAAAGTACTACTACGAGTTGATGGTATTGATTATATAATGTTTGAATGGTTTTAGATCTCTAGTCCATATATGGATTATGTGATATTTTGTGCAATGATGAAAACCATCACTTTAAAATCTTTCCTTTTTGTTATCTTTGAGAAATAAAATTATATAATTTTATTTACACATTTTCCATCATGCACAATGTATATTTATCTATATTTTCAATATTTACTGGAATGTATAATAATTTATCACAAATCGAACCTTTAAACATAGAAAACAAATAATACTAGTTAGTTTTGGGATTTTTAATAAAATGACAATGTAGCTTGCATTTAAAGTAATTTGTATTTTTACAAAATATTAAAGATACCATCATTGAAATGGTCACAGAGCACAGACTATCAGCATTAAAACTACAGAGGACAGTTTTTGGGCACTCGATATTATTTGACAGAAATACATATCAAGAGACTAGAAATTTCAAATAGAGAAAAATGGCACAACTGTTGTAAAATCATATTACAGTATTAAAACAACTCCTAAATAGACAAAAAAAAAAAACAAAAAAAAACAAAAAAAAAAAAAACAAACAAACAAACAAACAAACAAACAAACAAACAAACAAAACAAAACAAAAACAAAAACAAGAAAAAGCTTTAAACTCACATATCTCAAACTAATTGGCCAAACCTACAATAGTATTACAAGTAGAGAATTATTATTTACAAACAGCGCAAATTTCATTAACATGCTCATTGAATATTTTCACTGCTTTCTTATATTGACAAACAATTTGACATTTTCAATGCACATCAATATGTTCCAATTCTCCTGATTAAGCCAGTCTTAAAATTGATATATTTTTTCTTTCATTTATATGTATATTTCAATTTTCTTGATTTAGTTACTATTGAAATTCAACTCCTTGTCTTTCAAAATTTACATGCAAATATGATTTCAAATCTCTTGATTTAGCCACTCTTGAAATTCAACCCCCTGTCTTTTATGATCATTGATATGCGCAATAATATTCTAATTCTCTTGATTACGCTACTCTTGAAATTCAGCTTCTTGACATTTAACTGAAATGAGCATTTTATATGTCATTTCGTTTAGTTTAGTCACTCTTGAAATATAACTACTTGACTCTAATTGATATGCACATTTCATATATCATTTCTCTCGGTTTAGCCTTTCTTGAAATTCAATTACATTTGTACTTGACTTTCATTGATACATGTATGCACATTTAAAAATTTCAATTCTTTCGGCTTTTCGACTGAAGACTTTGAATTCATCACAATGGCATGATATTGACTATTTACATGATCTATCTACTCTTGAATTAATTTGATTTCTTGATCATTTCACATTTATAAATATGCATTTCACATTTAATTTATTAATAACACCCCATTTAATTTTTTTTTGTTTTTGTTTTTATTTATTGCCTTCAGTACTATTAATTCACTTTATAACATGGCCAGCATCTGATAGCAAAGCACAGCTGGACATATTAAAGGAAACCACTTTCCAGTGTATTGCCGACAATTAATGAGATAAGAATCACAGGCGTGTTAAGTGACCATTGCTGTATTTAAAGCTTGCTTTGAAACAGATCTAGATTGTGGAAGACAGGAATTCTCAAGTGTCCTTAAAGGGAAAAAGAAATTGGAGCACAAAGTTGTCCGCTGCTGAAAAAATCTAACCCTTGAAGAAATGGAAATCTTTTATTGCTTGCAAAAGAAATAAGAACTTTAATTTCAAAATTGTTTTTCAACTAGTACAGCTCATTTCTTCCATTTGAGATAAGTAGTTGATTTACTTCGACCTTCTTTACTGCAAACTTCTCGCTTTGTTTACAAACATAGGCAGTGTTCTCTGTGTTGAACGATTCATCACTAACGCGGGAAAACTACTCTGTTCATTAGCATAACAGCGCAAGAATTTATTTATATACTATCAGGACGTCAATCCTTTAAAAATAACCTGGTTTGTACAATTTTTCAATTTTGTGAATTTTGTTTAAAAATCTGTTTTCAAAGTACTTCTTATTATATAAAACATTTATTGATTTATAAATCAAAACTTTGCATGGCATGTCACTTTTGTTGACCGCATGTCACTAACAATATTTTCTTTCGCGGATGGACACAAATTCCAACAAAATTGATAATAAATATTTATTTTTATAAACACTTCAAAGCATATCAAGAAACATATTCTTGTTCTGTAGATTATGAAAACTGTAAATAAACTAATATTATACAAGAACCCGTATGCAAAATACTCAAATGAAAATGTGATTAGTTTCGATACATTGGGGAATCCCTTACAAGTCACATAACATGAGTTGACACCATCAACTCGTAAAAAATCAATCACTTACATTTCGATTTGGAAAATCAAAGCTTTCTGAGTCGCACAGTCTCAAACCATGACTCAATTTTGTGGCTCTTAATTGATACAGTGTATGACATTGAATAAATCTAGACTAATACGAAGTATTTGCACTCTATGTGTGTAATTTTGTCCTATAGAACACCTGCAATTACAAGTACTCTAACATATAATATGCTTACCAGTAAATAAATAAGTTTTGAAGAGATATTTCTATCGGGTTCCTAATTGTAAAAGTTTGGACCTTCTTTTATCTGCCACTATAGGTCAGGAGAGTAGCTACCATATGTTCATGAAATTGTTAACAAAAGTGTACAACAACAACAACAAGAACAAAAAGACCCCCTACAACGTTGACTGTAGGAGGTATTAAAAAAAACAGAAATACAGCAGGATAAGCACTTATTTATGGAAGCCCCCAGCTGAAATAGATAGTTTGTTTATGTTCTGAAGTGTTCAGAATAATGTTCAATTAAAACGAAAAATATGGTAAAAGACATTTGAAGATAGAATAAATAGAACCGAAGACTTACACATATAATCTACCGCAGCGGTCTTAATAAGATAATATACATGTTTGTTAATTTAATGTATGAAATCAATAACGTTAACTAGAAAAATAAGATATATTTTGTATATATTGCATCATATTACCTCCACTATAACAAATGCCCTTGAAAGATATAGTGGACCCCAGCGGGGTATGGTAAAAAATAAATACAAAATTGAAGACAAAAGATACAAACTTTTAGCAAAAATCATAAAAACTAGAAACTCATTGCGAGCAATGAGACGTCTTCCGTCCGATTTTGAAAATAAAATAGTAAATTCAAGCTGAAAAGGTGATAAAAGAAATTCAGACACTCTGGAGATTTAACCCTGGTTGTCAGCGTGAAAATCCAACGTGCTAACCATTAACTTTTTTGCATCACTTCCTGTCACGACCGGAAGTAACGGCGATATAAGATTTCCTCGCGATTCAAATAAACTGATGACTGACTATCAGTTCTGAAAGTTTTAGACTTCAGTCGTTTACTGTTGCCGAACAATATTGTGAGAACAAATTATAATTCTGAGGACAGGTAAACACGCGACCGGAAGTGAATTTTATAAAAAAAAAAAAAAAAAATCTCTGACGTTTCTCTATACATTTGCAGAATCTACAAAATGCATAAAAACATTTCAAGTACTTTATCGATAAGCAATATTTATGAGAAAGTTAAATATCGACATAACGTAGTTTATCAGCTAAAACCGGAAGTTGACGTTTTTGTTTCCGGTGGAATCTAACATATTTCAAAACAGTGAAAGAGATGCAATTAAGTGATGCAAACTTTAATTTAAAAAAGAAAAGTTAAAATTTTTGATTTCTTTGATCACTTCCTGTGACGACCGGAAGTTACGACGAACGCGTTTAACCAAAATGGTTTTGCCTACTCCTCAAGGTCTGCTACTTATAAAAATTTGGTGTTTTAATCTTTTACCTGTTTTTGAGATCTCGCTCAGACAATTTTTCATTTTGAGGACAGAAAAACACGCGACCGGAAGTGAATTTTTGAAAGATATTTGAGGTTACTTTAGACCTTTGCAGTCTGAATAACATATTTCAAATTCATTCCAAATACGTTATCTATAAAAAATATTTATAGGAAAGTAAAATACTCAAATTTTGTAGTTTTTCTCTTATAATCGGAAGTTGTCGTTTTTCTTTCCGGTGGGATCAACATCTTTCGAATCTGCGAAAACGATGCAATAAAGTGATGCAATTTTTAAATAAAAAAAGAAAAGTTAAAATTTTCGATTTCTTTGATCACTTCCTGTGACGACCGGAAGTGACGGCTGATGCTCTGAATCCAAGTCGTTTAGGCTACATCTTAAGGTCTGTTGCTCATATAAGTCTGGTGTCTTAATCTCTTACCGTTTCCGAGATCTTGCTCAGACAACTTCTCATTTTGAGGACAGAAAAACACGCGACCGGAGGTGAATTTTTGAAAGAAATTTGAGGTTACTTTAGACCTTTGCAGTCTGAATAACATATTTCAAATTCATTTCAAATACGTTATCTATAAAGAATATTTATAGGAAAGTAAAATACTCAAATTTTGTAGTTTTTCTCTTATAACCGGAAGTTGTCGTTTTTCTTTCCGGTGGGACCAACATCTTTCGAATCTGCGAAAACGATGCAATAAAGTGATGCAATTTTTAAATGAAAAAAGAAAAGTTGAAATTTTCGATTTCTTTGGTCACTTTCTGTGCGACCGGAAGTGACGGCTGACGCTCTGAACCCAAGTGGTTTTGGCTACATCTTAAGGTCTGTTGCTCATATAAGTCTGGTGTCTTAATCTCTTACCGTTTCCGAGATCTTGCTCAGACAACTTCTCATTTTGAGGACAGAAAAACACGCGACCGGAGGTGAATTTTTGAAAGATATTTGAGGTCACTCTGGACATTTGCTGTCTGTATAACATATTTTAAAATCATTCCAAATACTTTATCTACAAAAGATATTAATGGGAAAGAAAACTACTCAAATTATGTAGTTTTTCTCTTATAACCGGAAGTTGACGTTTCTATTTCCTGTGGGACCAACATATTTCAGAACTACAAAAGAGATGCAATAATGTGATGTAAGAATTTATTTAAAAAAGGAAAGTTGAAATTTAACGATTTCTTTGATCACTTCCGTAAGCGACCGGAAGTGCCGACGACGAACGAAAAGGTTCCCTCTCCAATCTAGAAATCATGTTCTATCATCTCTAACAAGTCTCCAGTTAATATCTTAAGCCATTCTTGAGAACACTCGCGGACAAAATGTCATTTTAAAATCAGAAAATTGTCCATAACTTGGCACTGGAACCGAATTTACCAAAAAACGGAATTTTATATAAAATTCATATAAAGACCTTTTATCCCTGAAAATTTCAAGGAAATTCATTGAATAGTTTTCGAGAAATCGCGTGCACAAAATTTTGTCTAAAAAAAAAA
The DNA here is from genome assembly GCF_033153115.1 of Saccostrea echinata. Lineage (NCBI taxonomy): Eukaryota > Metazoa > Mollusca > Bivalvia > Ostreida > Ostreidae > Saccostrea > Saccostrea echinata. The sequence continues at coordinate 6,008,589 of NW_026889763.1, read as the reverse complement.
AGAATAATAATAATAACTAGATGAGATCTCGTTGCGAGCAACGAGTGGGTCTTCCGTCCGATTTTTGATAAGATGAGATAAGAATTTGACTGAGATTTTCGTTCAAATATAATGATATAAATAAATTGTTAAGACGAACAATTTTGCTTTAATAATGTTTTACAAAATATTGATCATTAAAGGAATATAGATTAAAGACTTTCACCCGTTCTTGGCCCCTAATGTGAGAGGTCAGCCCCTTGATATCATTTTAAAGCTCTCATGATTTTGAACACTTTTTGTTCAAAACCTTGTCAGAAATTCTTTTTTGTTTTCGGAATACATGCAAAAGAAAGATTAAAGTCCAGCCCTCCAAGTCCTAAATGGGGACGTCTAGCAAAAATTGAAAGAGTGCATATTGTTCAGAATATTATTTTGATCGTCTTTTGCTCAATACTGTTTATAAAAATATTCTTCCTTTTCGAGATATATTGCGCCATAGATTATGCAATCTGGCCCCCTAAAGACCCCTTACTGTGTAATATATGATATCATCATCATGTTATTTAGATAAAGTGTGTGAAGATGTACTATTTTGCTTCAGTAATATATTACAAAATATTGATCATTAAAGAGTTATTGATTGTATACTTTCGGCTCCTGTCAGCCCCTTATTTAGTGGGTCAGTCCCTTTTCCTTGATATCACCTTAAAGCTCTCATGATTTTGAACACTGTTTGTTCAAGAATTATTCAAAAATTCTTTTTCGTTTCCGAGATATATCCGAAGGATATATTTAGGGGCCGGCCCTTCAACTCCTTAATGGGGACGTTTAGCAGAATATGAAAGGTTGCATATTGTTTAGAACATTATTTTGGACATCTTTTGTTCAATATTGCTTATCAAAATATTTCCCACTTTTGAGATATAAAGTGTCAAAGATTTAGCATTCTGGCCCCTTATGGCCCCTAATTATGTAACATATGATGTGAATATCATAATATATAGTTGTAAATTGTTGAGATGAACATTTTTGCTTCAGTAATCCATTACAAAATATTGATCGTTAAAAACATATTGTTCAAAGACTTTCGGCCCCTATCAGCCCCTATTTTGAGGGGCCAGCCCCTTTTCCTTCATATCACTTTAACGCTCTCGTGATTTTGAACACTTTTTGTTCAACAACTACTCAGAAATTTTTCTTCGTTTCTGAGATATTTGCAAAGGAAGTATTTAGGGGCCGGCCCTTCAACTCCTATTGGGGACGTTTAGCAGAATATGAAAGGTTGCGTGTTGTTTAGAACATTATTTTGAACATCTTTTGTTCAATATTGCTTATCAAAATATTTCCCACTTTTGAGATATAAAGCGTCAAAGATTTAGCATTCTGGCCCCTTATGGACCCTAATTATGTAACATATGATGTGAATATCATAATATATAGTTGTAAATTGTTGAGATGAACATTTTTGCTTCAGTAATGCATTACAAAATATTGATCGTTAAAGAGTTATTGTTCAAAGACTTTCGGCCCCTCTCAGCCCCTATATTGAGGGGCCAGCCCCTTTTTCTTCATATCACTTTAAAGCTCTCATGATTTTGAACACTTTTTGTTCAACAACTATTCAGAAATTCTTTTCCGTTTCCGAGCTATATGCAAAAGATATATTTAGGGGCCAGCCCTTCAACTCCTTAATGGGGAAGTTTAGCAAAAATTGAAAGGTTAAATATTGTTTAGAACATTATTTTGAACATCTTTTATTCAATATTGCTTATCAAAATATTTCCCACTTTCGAAATATAGAGTGCCAAAGATTTGGCATTCTGGTCCTTTATGGCCCTTAATTATGTAACATATGATGTATATATCATAATATATGGTTGTAAATTGTTTAGATAAACATTTTTGCTTCAGTAATGTATACCAAAATATTGATCGTTAAAGAGTTATTGATTTAATACGTTTGGCCCCTCTCGGCCCCTAACATGACAAGTCAGCCCTTTTTTCTTGATATCATATTAAAGATCTTGTCAATCTGCACAAATATTGTTCAGTATGTTTTAACAAAATATTTATACTTTAAAAGATATGATACAAAATGTCTCAAAAATTCACTCATGATTCGTGTCCTAAATTTCGACCCCTACCGAGCTTCCATACTAGGCACTTCCGAAAAATATCTAAACCCAGGTGCAAAATGGCAACATGTCCTCTATCATCACTAAAAATTTCAGGGCTCTAGCTTAAGCCGTTTTTGAGTTCCATCGCAGACAAGGAGGTCCTCTGAATTTTAATAAAAGGGCGATAACTCTCGACCGGAAGTAAATATCCCTTAACGAAATTGCCGGAATTAACTTCAGATGTCAACACATCTACCATGAAAATTTGAATAAAATCGAACGAGCCATCTTTGAGAAATCGTCTGCACAAATTTTGTAAGAAGAAAAAAGAATAATAACTAGATGAGATCTCGTTGCGAGCAACGAGTGGGTCTTCCGTCCGATTTTTGATTAGATGAGATAAGAATTTGACTGAGATTTTCGTTCGAATATAATGATATAAATAAATTGTTAAGACGAACAATTTTGCTTTAATAATGTTTAACAAAATATTGATCATCAAAGGGTTATAGGTTAAAGATTTTCGGCTCTTCTTGGCCCCTTATGTGAGAGGTCAGCTCCTTTTTCTTGACATCATCTTAAAGCTCTTATGATTTTGAACACTTTTTGTTCAACAACTATTCAGAAATTCTTTTTTGTTTTCGGGATATATGTAAAAGAAATATTAAGGGCCGGCCCTTCAAGTCCTAAATGGGGACGTCTAGCAAAAATTCAGAGTGCATATTGTTCAGAATATTATTTTGAACGTCTTTTGATCAATACTGTTTATCAAAATATTCTTCCTTTTCGAGACATATTGCGCCAAAGATTATGCAATCTGGCCCCCTAAAGACCCTTACTGCGTAACATATGATATCAACATCATGTTATTTAGAAAAAGTGTGTGAAGATGAAATATTTCGCTTCAGTAATATATTACAAAATATTGATCATTAAAGAGTTATTGATTGTATACTTTCGGCCCCTCTCGGCCCTTTATTTAAAGGGTCAGACCCTTTTCATTGATATAACCTTAAAGCTCTCATGATTTTGAACACTTTTTGTTCAACAACTATTCAAAAATTCTTTTCCGTTTCCAAAATATATGCAAAGGATATATTTAGGGGCCGGTCCTTCAACTCCTTAATGGGGACGTTTAGCAAAAAATGAAAGGTTGCATATTGTTTAGAACATTATTTTGAACATCTTTTGTTCAATATTGCTTATCAAAATATTTCATAGTTTTAAGATATAAAGCGTCAAAGATTTGGCATTCTGGCCCCTTATGGCAACTAATTATGTAACATTTGATGTGAATATCATAATATATAGTTGTAAAGTGTTGAGATGAACATTTTTGTTTCAGTAATGCATTACAAAATATTGATCGTTAAAGAGTAATTGTTCAAAGACTTTCGGTCTCTCTCAGCCCCTATTTTGAGGGTCCAGCCCCTTTTTCTTCATATCACTTTAAAGCTCTCATAATTTTGAACACTTTTTGTTCAACAACTAGTCAGAAATTCTTTTTCGTTTCTGAGATATTTGCAAAAGAAGTATTTAGGGGCCGGTCCTTCAACTCCTTTATGGGGACGTTTAACAAAAAATGAAAGGTTGCATATTGTTTATAACATTATTTTGAACATCTTTTGTTCAATATTGCTTATCAAAATATTTCATGCTTTTAAGATATAAAGCGTCAAAGATTAAGCATTCTGGCCCCTTATGGCCCCTAATTATGTAACATTTGATGTGAATATCATAATATATAGTTGTAAAGTGTTGAGATAAACATTTTTGCTTCAGTAATGCATTACAAAATATTGATCGTTAAAGAGTAATTGATCAAAGACTTTTGGCCCCTCTCAGCCCCTATTTTGAGGGTCCAGCCCCTTTTTCTTCAGATCATTTTAAAGCTCTCATGATTTTGAACACTTTTTGTTCAATAATTAGTCAGAAATTCTTTTTCGTTTCTGAGATATTTGCAAAAGAAGAATTTAGGGGCCGGTCCTTCAACTCCTTAATGGGGACGTTTAGCAAAAAATGAAAGGTGGCATATTGTTTAGAACATTATTTTGAACATCTTTTGTTCAATATTGCTTATCAAAATATTTCATAGTTTTAAGATATAAAGCGTCAAAGATTTAGCATTCTGGCCCCTTATAGCCCCTAATTATGTAACATATGACAAAAATATTATAATAAATAGTTGTAAATTGTTAAGATAAACATTTTTGCTTCAGTTATGTATACCAAAATATTGATCGTTAAAGAGTTATTGATTTAATACTTTTGGCCCCTCTCGGCCCCTAATATGATGAGTCAGCCCTTTTTTCTTGATATCATATTAAAGATCTTGTCATTCTGCACAAATATTGTTCAGTATGTCTTAACAAAATAATTATACTTTAAAAGATATGATACAAAATATCTCAAAAATTCACTCATGTTTCGTGTCCTAAATTTTGACCCCCACCGAGCTTTCATACTAGGCACTTCCGGAAAATATCCAAACCCAGGTGCAAAATGGCAACATGTCCTCTATCATCACTGAAAATTTCAGCGCTCTAGCTTAAGCCGTTTTTGAGTTCCATCGCAGACAAGGAGGTCTTCTAAATTTTGATAAAAGGGCGATAACTTCCGACCGGAAGTTAATATCCCTTAACGGGATTGCCGGAATTAACTTCAGATGTCATCGCATCTACCATGAAAATTTGAATGAAATTGAACAAGCGATCTCCGAGAAATCGTCTGCACAAAATTTGTAAGAAGAAAAAAGAATAAAAATAATAATAATAAAAGTGAAAAAGAAACCGAAGAATAATAGAAGGGTCTTCCGCTGAAGACGGAAGACCCTAATAAAGGTAAAAAAGAAACCGAAGAATAATAGAAGGGTCTTCCGCAGAAGACGGAAGACCCTAATAACTAGAAACTCATTGCGAGCAATGAGAGGTCTTCCGTCCAATTGACCACCCTAATATATGATATTGTTGCGTGATGTCAAGAGCGTCAGGCAGGTTAAGAATCTTTTTTTTTTCTGTGGTGCAAAAGTTAAGGGTATAGTAATCAAATTTTCTACTTGTAGAACTAAAATAGTTTTAAAAGAAATCTCGGGTCGAAAACGAAAAAATCCAGTGTATGTTTTTATACATTTACTGGGAATGTGAAGTCTATAGATCTAGTTTGGGGTATTATAAGTATAGATGTATGTGAAAGAGGGGGTTAAAAATAGAATTTTATGCACAAATGAAAGATAATCGACTTTAAATAAAAGAAAGTGGAGTTTTCTTTGCAAGAGAAATAAAAGGGCAGAATTATATTTTTCCCCAGAGGAGAAGCCCCCTCTCCAAATGAAGAAGGACGGAAACTGAAATGTTCCATTCTTAAATGCAATCCCACAAGAATTTTTTATGTTTCTTTTTATCATATTATCTTTCCTGTGGAAATATGATTATCTTTATATTTCAGTATCTAATTGCTAGCGCTCTCGAGCGCTAGCAACTACGTTAGTCTATATTTCTGAAATACGCATGCTCGATTTCACGGTCGGGGATTCTTGGAAAACTACTGTAGATAGACTGTACGATAAGAATTTCGTTTTGTCATACAAAAATAGAAATGATCCGAATTTACACTGGCTTTTCCTGTCTGATATGCGCGAAATACATTTCGTAGGTTAGAGAGAGTCAATACCAGTCTAGATCCGGATTCTGATTCTTTTTTTAATTTATTGTCTAACCTACACATAAAAGTACAGGAAAAAATTTGGCCATATTATGCCAAGATTCTAGACATCTAGCTTTCCTTACAGTTTTACAACTTTAGTGGATAATTCCGGCAAGCTCGGAAAAAACAACAAGAACAACCACAACAATCTTTTTCAGAGTATGTCGGAAAGACATGTCAATTTAGTGTTTATCATCTAAAAATACATATGATCTGAAGTTTCGTGTTTTGTTGTCTAACCTGCACGTAAATGAACAAAAAGTAACAGTAACTCGGGTCTTATAAAACCAAGACTGTTATTTCTAAAGCTGTAATGAATACATAGCTTTTCTAATCTACCTTCATGGATCTTTCCGGCAACCTCGGATATGTTTTCCGAGCTTGCCGGAAAGGCCCAAAGGTGCTCATTGGTTCTACCGACCTTTTATTTTTCACCTCGAAATTGAAATTACAGTAAAATGCAGAATGCTTAAAGCACAGTTAGGAGTTATGCCATTGCCGACGTGAAGCACGCTCTTAGATTCACCATTCTGAATTGTGACCCCCCCCCCCCCAACTCAACCCCCAGTGCACCAATCTGCCTTCCTATTAATAATTAATCGATTCAGCAAATTTAACAAATGGTTCAGATATCTTCTTCTGTATTTTATTATGCTATAGCGCTAGCTCACCAATCTTTTTAAAAGATAAGCTTGTTTACAAGTTACACTGTACATGTGCATGCACTACTAGTATTAGTTAAATGCCGTATGCCGGTTTGAAAATTGCATGTCAATTGGCAAAAGTGTACATGGTATGGACATAGAATTCTTTTTTAAAAAAAAAACATAATTTAACAGACTGAGATTCTGTTTTACTGGGACATGGAGTAGTGTGGTAAATATGTAATTTACAACCTGCTGAATTCCAGACTTGCAAGAAAAACATTTTTTGTACGAGTTGTTAAATCATATTAAAATGCTTGCGGTAAAAAGTGTAAAGGTTATGAAAACATTCCTGGATTTCACTCTTAAGGATTTCACTTCTAATATACTTTCAGACATATATTTTGTATTCTTTGAATATTTTTTTTGATAAGTGTGATATAGGAATTATTATGGTTTCGGGTTTCCACATCTATGAAATGTACTAAATTTGTTTTGTGGAAGTGAAAATTTTAGTTTTGCGTATTACACAAGATCTTTTAATTAGACTGTGGTACTGTTTATTGTACAGTACACGAACTTTAATGTATAAAATATATCTTAAAAGCATAAGTAAATAAAAATGTCTTTAAAATTCGGAAATTTGGATTTCCCGTATTCGGCTTTCATCCATACTATGTTTATCAACTGCCTGGTAAAACTGACGTCATTCTTTGTTTACGCCGCCTGGTGCTAGCGTTGAAAATACGAAGTCAGAAGTCAATTACTTTATTTCGGCATCTGTTGATTTACTTGTCGTAGAGATCAAGATATTTCAAGTCTAAAGCGGGGAAAGTATACTGCGTCAATTTTATTTGACAGTCGTAAGTATTTGAAAGTGTTTTACATGAAATGTTATTTCACTGAGATTTGTTATTTGAACTCATCGCGCCATTATGCAGTTACGAAATTGAGGGTATGTCTTGACCGTTGATGTTGAAAGAAGAAAATTTTATTCCAACGTTATAAATAAAGTTTTTAAAACTACTGCATGTCTTTTTTAATAAAAGCTTATCTGTATTGTGTGTTTGTGCCTATGTTGATGCGTGTTGCAATGCTAATTATATCCTTCTCAACAACCCCGATATTTTCCATGCATATGTTGCTTTTTGTTGTCACAGTAATTTATTAAGAGGTAGTCCACCATAAACCCATATATTATTATTTGAATTGGCGGCCAATCCAATGTGACGAATATTTAATATTTTGTTGACAATGACACTAAAGTTGCCCATGTGGATTAATGTAATTTAAAAAATCTGTTTGGAAGTAGCTCATAAACTAAAATATTGCTTTGTTTCATGTTCTTGAATTTCCCAATATTACCGGTCAAGTACAACCAGTACATATACCGGTAGCTACTTATATATCATGTATATAGCTTGAATTTCCTACTATATAGCTTTATTTAGGTACTGGAGGTGGCTTTCAATGATAGTTTACTTTTTATTTTAAATAGAAAAAATCGCAAGTATATGCCTATTAATATTTATACAAGGGAGTTTTTAAAAAGCAATCCAGAGCAAAGATAGTTTAATATTGCTGCTGTTGATCACTTTAAGTTTTAAGCAAAAGGTGTGTTTCCATTAACTAACTGTAGTCTGTACACCATCTTGTGTGCAGTGAGGCATGGATAAGTAGTTTTTAGCTCACCTGAGCTGAAAGCTCAAGTGAGCTTTTCTGATCACATTTTGTCTGTAGTCCGTCCGTCTGTCTGTAAACTTTTCACATTTTCAACTTCTTCTCCAGAACCACTAGGCCAATTTCAACCAAACTTGCCACAAAGCATCCTTGGGTGAAGGGAATTCAAGTTTGTTCAAATGAAGGGCCAGGCCCTCTTTCAAGGGGAGATAATAAAGAATTAGTGAAAAATTAATAGCATCTTTTAAAAATCTTCTTCTCAAGATCGACAGGGCCAGGAAAGATGAAACTCATGTGGAAGCATCCTCAGGTAGTGTAGATTCAAGTTTGTTCAAATCATGACCCCTGGGAGTAGGGCGGGGATACAATGGAGGATCAAAGTTTTACATAGAAATATATAGGAAAAATCTTTAAAAATCTTAAAAATCAAGAACAGCAAAGCCATGATGAGTCATATTTATATGGAAGCATCCTCAGGTAGTGTAGATTCAAGTTTGTTCAAATCATGACCCCCGGGGATGGGGTGGGGCTACAATGGGCGATCAAAGTTTTACATAGGAATATATAGGAAAAATCTTTAAAATCTTCTTCTCAAGAACAGCAAAGCCATGATTGGTCATATTTACATGGAAGCATCCTCAGATAGTGTACATTCAAATTTGTTCAAATCATGACCCCTGGGGATAGGGTGGGGCCACAATGGGCGATCAAAGTTTTACGTAGGAACACATAGAAAAAATCTTTTAAAAAAAACTATTTCTTAAGAACAGCAAAGCCATGATTGGTCATATTTATATGGAAGCATTCTTAGATAGTGTACATTCAAGTTTGTTCAAACATGACCCCTGGGGGTCGGGTGGGGCCACAATGGGTGATCAAAACTTTACATAGGAATACATAGGTTAAATCTCTAAAAATCTTCTACTCAAGAACAGCAAAGCCATGATTGGTCATATTTAAATGGAAGCATCCTCAGATAGTGTACATTCAAATTTGTTCAAATCATGACCCCTGGGGATAGGGTGGGGCCACAATGGGCAATCAAAGTTTTACGTAGGAACACATAGTAAAAATCTTTTTAAAAAAACTATTTCTTAAGAACAGCAAAGCCATGATTGGTCATATTTATATGGAAGCATTCTTAGATAGTGTACATTCAAGTTTGTTCAAACATGACCCCTGGGGGTCAGGTGGGGCCACAATGGGTGATCAAAACTTTACATAGGAATACATAGGTTAAATCTTTAAAAATCTACTACTCAAGAACAGCAAAGCCATGATTGGTCATATTTAAATGGAAGCATCCTCAGATAATGTAGATTCAAATTTGTTCAATTCATGACCCATGTCCCCCCCCCCCCCCCCCCCCACCACCACCACCACCACCACCCCCCCGAACCACTTTTATATTTAAACTTTTCAACCTTTCAAGACTGAACTGGTTTCTGCTTTTTTCCTAGCCATAGTGCTCAGGTGAGCGATGTGGCCACTGGGCCTCTTGTTTGCTTCAGTCGAGGCAGCCGACCGTCTCCCCCGACCAGCTCGGCGCACGGTCGGTGCAGCCAGGTCGAGGGGCTCAAAATTCCATGGGGATCCGGACCACCCCGAACCCCCTCTAGATCCACACATGGATTTGTATCTCGCGTATCATCGAGAAATGAGCTAAATACCTAACTATCAGAATCTGTGAAATATTTAGAACTGATACATTAAGGAAGGCCCATACTTTTACGGATCCAGTTTTAATTTTATACACCGATTATAAGATCTGGTTATCACATGTCTATTGAAGTGTTTTTTCAGACAACACAACAAGTGTCATTGTGCATATAAGACTTTTAACATATATAATTTATGGAAATTAGGACTTTGCGCTCTGTCCGTTGGATCTATAAGTCATTTATAATTATACAAACACACAGAGACAACATTTTTAATTGCCTGTATGGACCAAAATTTTAAGTATTTTTTATACAAATTGACTTGAGATCTGTATTTATTGATTTTAATACTACCAAATTTATTGATTGATTTGACAATTCATACTCTGTGCTTCTCATAACATGAGGATAAAGTGATCAGTTTGAAATGTATTGAATTTCAAAATGTAATGAAAATTGGATATTGAATATTCAATTTGTAAAGTCCCTTGTTTAACTCAATTTTAGACCACCTATTTTTTTTCTAAAAATATTGATGGTTTGTTTTTCTTGCATAATATAGGATAAGGGTTGTACTATAAATAATATTTATTGGCATATGTAGTTTTTATATCGAAGCAAAAAAGCTTAGTAATTTTTTTCACCATCATGTTGACCTTTTTGCACTTGAAATTAAGCACTAGAGGGATACTAAATAAAATTTTGAATGTTGCATGTGTAAACACTTGCTTTAAATTAGTCTACGTATGCAAAAAATAATTTAAAAACCATGACGTGTGATGTGCCACCCATTGCCTGGTTTTATTGGTGGACTGCCTCTTAAGGAGAAATGCCACACCGAAATTTTATTTAATACATGTAGATCTTAAAGATCATATGCAATGCCTGCTGAAATTAAAGTAGTTAAAAGATTTGAACATTGTTTTTAGCATTGAAAGACTGATATTCACTCTTAATTTTTTTATTCAGTTTTTTTTTCATTTTTTCAGAGGAAATGTAAGAAATGTTTTATTTGCAAATAAGATGCTCTGTGGTTTATAATTTCTTATTAATTGATGCATAATATAAATGTCTATTAAAATATGCAAAGAAAGGCTGGATATATGTTTTAATTTTTAGCTCATCTCAACGAAGTTGGGGAGCTTACGTGATACCCTCGGCGTCAGTATCCTAGGTTAAAGTTTTTGGTGCATTTTATTTAAGTAATTCTATGCCGTAATTTCATAAGAGATCTATGCATGACGATGCTTGTAGTATGTTTCTTTGTACCAGTCAAGGTTTCAGATGCTGCAATTTCAGAAAGGGAATGACCAGGTTAATGTTTTTATGTGCCATCTTAAGACCGCACATACTATGTTATGGCATTCATGTCCGTCTGTCTGTCTGTTAGCTTTTCTCGTGTCTGGCTCATAACTTGAATACATGTACTATTAGGCAGAGTTATCAAACTTTGTCAGCTAAATACTTCTTGGGTAGAAGGTGTGTCGCACATTAGAAGTAGGATGCTCTGACTTTTAATTAAGATGCTATGGTCAAATATGGAAGAATCCTGTCTGGCTGATAACTAGAAAACTATTAGACCTAGAATCATCAAACTTGGCCAATTAGTGCATCTTAGGTAGAAGGTGTGTTGCACACTTCAAGGTCACTGTGAACTTTAATTAAAGTAAAATTTAAAAAAAAAAAAACTTTTAAATTACACAATCCAAAAAATATATTAATTTCTATTTCTTTACAATAAATTGCAGAGTGTTATGTCTCACTAGAATGACAATTTTATAGTCTAAAGAATAAACATATGTTTTGATGTATTATTAAGCTATAGCATTGTTAATCAGTCATAAAATATACAATAAACAAAGCTGCAGATGGGCATTTGTTAGGCTTTAACACAACCAGCTGAGAAATATATGATAAATTAATTGTTATAATCAATGCCTACACCACAGGAGACTTTAATATTTACATCAAACATTATAAGGAATAGAAAAATCATTGAAATGTTTGTATTAAGGTTGACTTGATTTTCTTGCACTCTAAACTGTTTATGATAGTTGAGCAATATTTAACGGGCGTATCACACTGTGGCGGGGCACTTTATTTCATTTTCTATGAAAAATTGGAAAAAAATCTTATAAAATAATTAAGAGCTTATATCGATCTTTTAATGCTAAAACCATAATTTAACAGCAATGTCTTGAAGATCCATGAAATAAAATTTTGGTGTGGCATTTCCTTCTTTACTTCATCTTAATGAATGTGTTCATGTTTAGTAAAATCAAGTGGTCTATTTAGGTAATGAAATAATCCAAATTGATCTTTTCTGTCCCATCAGAATAGAAGAGAAAATGTTCACCTTTATACCATAAAATGAATTAGAAGTGCAATGTTTGCCATTCAATGGGTGACACATTATTTTTTTTTTTTTCATCTTACATTACCTTTGTTTACAATTCATTGAAGTTTACATGTATTTGTGTTTGTTTGTACTGCACTGACCTGTGCATCTGATGACAAACATGTTCAGTTTTAATATGAAAGCATCATTAGGTACCATAGATTCAAGGTTTTTCAAATCATGATCCCCCAAGGTAGGGTGAGGCCACAATATGTGATCAAAGTTCTGCATAGGAATATATTGGAGAAAATATTTAAAAGTCTGATGAACTACAGCAAAGCCCCCATTAGTCATATTGCATGTTTTATGAAAGCATAGAGTAGATTCAGGTTGTTCAAATCATTATCTCTGGGGGTAGGGTAATTAAGGGTACTATAGGCAGTCAAAGTTTTAACTACATGTAGGAATAAATTGGAATCTTTTTCTCACCAAGAGTTAAGTCATGATTAGTCATTTTAATATGGAAACATCCTCAGCTAGTGTAGGTAGTAGTTTGTTCAAATCATGACCCCCTGGGGTAGGGTGGGGCCACAATGGGGGATCAAATTTTTACATAGGAATAAGTACTGTAGAATTATTTTAATTCATGGGGGTCAATATTCGTGGGCAAGCAAAATTTAATTGGTTCGTGGGGACATAATATTGTGGGTAACTTGTTTATACAGAAGATTCAATGAATAAATACATGTATGTACAAAATAAATGTTCATAGGGATGTAAAATTGTGGATAAGGGTGACCATAAGTCCATGAACATTGGTCCTGCATCTTCAGGTAGTGTAGATTCAAATTTGTTCAAATCAAAGATCCCAGGGGGTAGGGAGGGGACACAAAGGGGGAGCAAACTTTTACAAATGAATACATAAAATCTTTAAATCTTCAGCTCATGAACAACTAAGCCATTTGTTGTAATTGATATGACTGATTGACTGTATGTTGTTTTACGTCCTATTCAAGAATTTTTTACTCATATAATGACATCACCATATACCGGTGAAGGACTTCAAATTTTTAAACTTTACTGGGCACTCAAGGCCATCGAGCAGTGAGAGTTTTTTTTTATTGTGCCAATGCCTACCATGATACAGGGCCTTGGGTTTTAAGGCCTCATCCGAAATACCCACAACTTTCACTTCAAAGTGTCAAGCACTTGTCGAAGGAACTGTTGGTTCTTATTTTTTTATGCCCTGCCATGAATATGGCTGGGGCATATAGTGTTTGTCATGTCCATCTTCCGTCCTCTGTGTTTCCGTCAGGCTTTGCGTTTAGCTCTGTTCAAAGCCCAGTTTCAAAGAAACTATCCAAGATATTTTTATCAAACTTCATATGCTGATAGATGCTTCATATGCTGAGAGCTATGCAACTGCATCAACATTTTTTGACCTTGACCTTTCCTTTGACCTTGACCTCACTTTTCTTAAATTAGTGTTTAGCTCAGTTTTAAAGATACCATTCAAGATAGTGTGATCAAACTTCATATGCTGAGACATACTGATGAGAGCTATTCAACTGCATCAACATTTTTTTGACCTTGACCTTTCCTTTGACCTTGACCTCACTTTTCTGAAATTAGTGTTTAGCTCAGTTTTAAAGATACCATTCAAGATAGTGTAATCAAACTTCATATGCTGATACATACTGATGAGAGCTATTCAACTGCATCAATATTTTTTGGCCTTGACCTTTCCTTTGACCTTGACCTCACTTTTCTTAAATTAGTGTTTAGCTCAGTTTTAAAGAAACCATTCAATGTAGTGTTATCAAACTTCATATGCTGATACATACTGATAAAAGCTATTCAATTGCATCAACATTTTTTGATCTGACCTTTCCTTTGACCTTGACCTTACTTTTCTTGAATTAGTGTCAAACTTGATATTCTGATACATACTGGTGTAATCTATTCAACTGGAACAACATTTTTCGACCTGACCTTTCCTTTGACCTTGACCTCACTTTTCTTGGAATTAGTGTCAAACTTCATATGCTGATACATACTGTTGTAACCTTTTCAACTGCATCAACATTTCTTTTTTACCCTGACCTTTCCATTGACCTTAACTTCATTTATTGTAAATTAGTGTTTAGCTCAGTTTAAATAAACCATTCAAAATATTTTTATCAAACTTAATATGCCGATACGTATTTGTGAGAACTATTAAACTGCATCAAAAACGGTTGACCTTGAACTTTCCTGTGACCTTGACCTCACTTTTCTTTAATTTGCATTTTGCTTAATTTTAAAGAAACCATTTGAGATATATTTATGTTAGGTTATGCACTTAAGCATAATTTAGTGAGAATTTATCATCTATATCCAACTTTTTAGATTTCAATTTCAATTTTTAAGAAACTATTCAAGATATTCTCATCAAATTTCATACATTAATACAAATTTTCATGTTGGATTACTAATATACCCTTGGCAGGGCATTCATGTCCTATGGACATATTTCTAGTTTATTGACCTAGGTCAGTTGAGTTTTATTGATATGGAAGCATCCTCAGGTCATGTTAAATTCAAGTCCCCCCCCCCCCCACCCCCCCCTGTAAACTTTTCAATACTGAACTGATTTGTGCCTTTTTAGCTCTTCTGAAACAAAAGCTCAAAGAGCTTATGCTATGGCCATTTGTGCTGTGTGTGTAAACTTTTTAGAATATGGGCCATATCTCAAGAACGCCTTGGCCTGTTTTTGTCGAATTTGTCACAGAGTATCCTTGGCCCAAGGGCTCTCTTTTATGTAGCAATTTTTAAATAGCAATAATCTTTCAAAATTTTATTTTCATGAATAATCAAGATAACTGATAATTATACACCAAGTATCCCCATGCATTTGGGAATAGATCAGCTTTGTCTAATTCTGGATGCCTTAGGCTAGGGTGGGTAATATCCCCCTCCCATTTCTAAGAAAGTTCAAAGGGTATATAGGAATCATATTGTCTGTTTGACTGCCTGTTCTTGCAATCATGTCCCAGACCATTACTACCCAACAGAGAAACATGTAAAGCTCATACTCCACACAAAGTTTGCTTACAACTTGGGGTATAAAAATCTTTAACAAGATCATTATATCAAGTTCCAGGTTATGGTGAAGTGTATTATTCATGTTCAGTATATAACTTTCTAATTGATAGACTAGTATTCCATAATTTAAAAAAAGATTACATGACCTGAGTGTCTTCTTAAGAACAGTAAAGCCATGATTGGTCATATTTATAAGGAAGCATCCTCAGGTAGTGTAGGTTCAAGTTTGTTCAAATCATGAGCCCCGGGGGTAGGGTGGGGCTACAATGGGGGATCAAAGTTTTACATAGAAATATATAGGAAAATATCTTTAAAAATCTTCTTAATAACAGCAAAGCCATGATTGGTCATATTTATATGGAAGCTTTTAAGCATCCTCAGGTAGTGTAGATTCAAGTTTGTTCAAATCATGAGCCCCGGGGGTAGGGTGGGGCCACAATGGGGGATCAAAGTTTTACATAGAAATATATAGGAAAATATCTTTAAAAATCTTCTTCTTAAGAACAGCAATGCAATGATTGGTCATATTTATAAGGAAGCATCTTCAGGTAGTGTAGATTCAATTTTGTTCAAATCATGACCCCTGGGGGTAGGGTGAGGCCACAATGGTTTTACATAGAAATATATAGGAAAATATCTTCAAAAATCTTCTTCTTAAGAACAGCGAAGCCATGATTGGTCATATTTATATGGAAGCATCCTCAGGTAGTGTAGATTCAAATTTGTTCAAATCATGAGCCCTGGGGGGTAGGGCGGGACCACAATGGGTGATCGAAGTTTACAGAGGAATATATAGGAAAAAATCTTTTTCTCAAGAACAGAAAAGCCATGATTAGTCAAATTGATATGGAGGCATCCTTGGGTAGTATAGAATGAAATTTGTTCAAATGAGGACCCCCCGGGGACTGAACTGATTTTTGCTTTTTTTCCTAGCCAATGTGCTCAGGTGAGTAATGTGGCCCATTGGCATCTTGTTAGCTCACCTGAGCTGAAACCTCAAGTGAGCTTTTCTGATCAGTAGTGTAGATTCTAAATTGTTCAAATCATGACCCCCAGGGCTAGGGTGGGGCCACAATAGGGAATCTAAGTTTTACATTGAAAAATTAAGAAAAATCTTTAAAAATCTTCTTCTCAAGAACCACTGGGTCAGAAAAGCTGAAACTTATGTGGAAGCATCCTGGGGTAGTGTAGATTCTAAATTGTTCAAACCATGGCCCCGGGGGTAGGGCGGGGCCACAATAGGGAATCCAAGTTTTACATTGAAATATATAGGGAAATCTTTAAAAATCTTCTTCTCAAGAACCACTGGACCAGAAAAGCTGAAACTTACGTGGAAGCTTCCTTGGGTAGTGAAGATTCTAAATTGTACAAATCATGACCCCCGGGGGTTGGGCGGGGCCACAATAGGTATTACAAGGGGGACATCTGGTAAAGAATAGCATGGCCAAAGTTACTCATGTGAGCGACGTTGCCCATGGGCCTCTTGTTTTTGACCCAGTGACTTTGACCTTGAAATTTGACCCACTTTTTGAAAAAATTTAACCATTGATTCTGAAAAGATGGGGCATTTATATTTTACATGTGCAATATCTGTGACAAGAACTTTCTAAATGTACTATGATTTTTGACCCCATGACCTTGAAGTTTAACCTACTTTTTCAAAATTGTTAACATTGGCGATAACTTTTTAATGTTAGAAGATAGAGTTTTCATGTTTGACAAGTGCATTATCTCTCATAAGCAGTTTCAATACTCCTCATCTTAAATAAATTTTGATATGATACTGCCAATTATGACAGAAGCTATTGAAAAATAAATAGAGTGGCAGGTGAGAAGCTGATTAGTAAATTAAACTAACAACTCAGGTGCATATTGTTATGAAAGCTAATACAGGGTTTGTGTTTGTATCCTTATGTTTATTCAAATAAAAAATGTTCTAAATGCTTTTACAGAGAAAAATAATCTCCTTAATTTTTTAGATGGCAAGAAAAAAGAACTTGTGTGGAAGAGAAAAACGACTTAAAGATAAATTGCGTAAGAGAGAAAAGAGGCAGGAGCAGTCCCTCCCCTCGGCAGATGCTTCTACTGATGATGCACCACCAGACTCTGCCATCCTTTGCAGGATGGTAGATGGAGCTGTGTCAGTTCCACCCGGTAATTTTCCGGGTCAAGGCTCTATAGGGTTGCCGCCTTTTGAGGGAAAACCCTTGGCCAGGTTGCAGGCCTCTCTTCGCGAGAAAATGCAACCAACTGCCCTGAGTAACGCATCTTCTCAGGGAAGTCGTCTGTGTGCCCGAAACGGAGGCATGGCACCGTCCCCTGACTCCCCACCGTGGGTTTGTACCTCACCGAGGGTACCTGAGCTGGACACCGTGCACGTGTCTGGCTCAGCAGGTCAGGCGCAGCTGGATATGTCATCCCCTCAGGGGGATGAGTCCAGCAGGATACAAAATGATGCAACAGATTTTGAAACGGATATTAAACAGAGAACTAAAAGGAATTTATATGAACAAATTGAGAATATAGACAATGGAAATGAGAACAATAAATCAGAATGTAGAATTGAGAAATCATGTACTGATGGACAAGATGATGTTGAATATGCATGTACGAGTGATGATGGACCAGTAACAATGTTCAAGGTATCTGTTCAAGGTTCTTTTCATCAAGGTGATTTAATGTTTGGTGAAAATGCAGGAACACAGTGTGTTGCAAACTCTTTGGCAGCATTAGCATACCATAAACTGAAGAACACAAAGCAATGGAAAACTTCAGATATGAATAAAGTGTTAGCAACAGGTGATGAACTTTATACATATTTGCAGCATAGTTCAACTATTGTTAGCAGATACCTTTTAGTTGATGAGTTGCCCCAGTTTTTTGAGTGTTTCAATACCACATTTGAGTTCAATGCACAAGAATCTTTATGTAGCCTGATAAATTTGTCTGATGTAGAGCCAAACTTTAAAGAATTTAATGCATATTCCCTTTCAAATGCATTGCAGATTGCCCTTGGAGAAACAAGTGGATGTTTTGTGTGTTTTAGAGGCAATACATTTTTGGTTGGGAAAACAGAAGATGGTTACTTTACATTTGATTCACACTCAAGATCACCATTAGGATACATGAGTTTATATGGAAAGAGTACAAGGATACTTTATCAATCTGTTGATGATATTTACAATCACATATTATCATTAGCATTGTCAATGGGGTTTTCTGGTACCACTGAGTGTGAAATAACAGGTGTTGATTGTACAGTTAGGCACTTTCAATCAACTGATCAATTTGATGTTGAAATTAAGCGAACAGAAGTTGCACAGCAAAATAAAGACTCAACTTCAGTCATTCAAGAAAACACAAACATTTTAACTGCAATTAGTCAGTCAGTTGCAGAGGATGATGTTGAATTTGTTTGCAGTGAAAATCATGAAATAAGTTTCTTGCCACTATCTCACAGTACGAAAGTACAGCTATGTCAGATTTTGGGAATACCACATTCAAATAGAATTGATCATGATGAACAGGATCACCATATGCAAGAAATAGGAGCACCTGTTGAATGTGTTGAAATTCAAGGGGATGGAAATTGTTTCTTCAGGGCTATTTCATTTTGTTTCACTGGTGTGGAGGATTATCATTACCCAATACGATTAGCAATATGTCAGCATCTAATGCACAATAGAACATTATTTGAACCTTTTGTAAGATGTGGAGAAAGTTCTGTAGAAAATCACTTGTCTTTAACAGATATGTGTAAGGATGGTACATGGACGACTGAAATAGAAATTCTTGCACTCTGTCATCTGTTGCATACTGATGTACATACATATACAGAGAATCACTGGGTTACATATTCAAGACAACTGATTGAACCTTCAACAAATTTTCTATCCACAGGGTCAATTTACTTAGAACATGAGAATCAGAATCATTATAATGTAGTGGTAAGGGTTGCCGGAAAAGAAACTGAAAGTTTCAAGAAAACACCCGAAGAATCTCACTTTGTTGGCAAAGACTGGTACAGAAAAAAACTTAGAAATCGAAACCGCATGAGGGCCGAACGTTTTATTTTATCCCCGAAAAGGAATGTGAATAACAAGGAAATGAAATCAAAAGCTGCGAAACTTAAGTACAAGACAAACCTTAAATTTAGATTAAAGGCACTAGCAGATGGGAAAAATAGGTATAGAAGTAATGAACTTTACCAAGCCAGTGTAAAACAGAGGAGTGTGGAAAAATACAGTTTGGATGCAGAACACAAGTTGAAAGTCAAGGAATCCAGCAAAAGAAAATATATAACAGACAATGTGTACAAACAAAACAAAAAGAAAAGAAGCATTGAGAAATACAGTTCAGACATAGTGCACAGAGAAGTTGTAAAACAAATAAGTATAGAGAAGTACAAGAATGATGATGTACACAGAATGGATGTTAAACAAAGGAGTACGGAGAAGTACAAGAATGATGATGTACACAGAATGGATGTTAAACAAAGGAGTATGGAGAAGTACAAGAATGATGATGTACACAGAAAGGATGTTAAACAAAGGAGTACGGAGAAGTACAAGAATGATGATGTACACAGAATGGATGTTAAACAAAGGAGTACGGAGAAGTACAAGAATGATGATGTACACAGAATGGATGTTAAACAAAGGAGTACGGAGAAGTACAAGAATGATGATGTACACAGAATGGATGTTAAACAAAGGAGTACGGAGAAGTACAAGAATGATGATGTACATAGAATGAATGTTAAACAAAGGAGTACGGAGAAGTACAAGAATGATGATGTACACAGAATGGATGTTAAACAAAGAAGTATAGAGAAGTACAAGAATGATGATGTACATAGAATGAATGTTAAACAAAGAAGTATAGAGAAGTACAAAAAAGATGAACATAAACATATGACAAAGATGGCTAGCAAAAGAAAGTATCATTTTAGTGCTGATGAGAAAAAGAAGAAGAAAGAGAATGTTCAGAATCAGAGACGCACACTGAAAGTGAAGCTGGAAGATGAAGATGAAGTTATGAAATTGTTTAAAGAAAGTGTAAGAAATGGCCCAGAGTACACATGTTGCTGTTGTCATCGTTTATTGTTTGAACATCAAGTCCAAGGATGTGCATTTGAAATGTATGTAGAAAGGCAGCAAGCAAATAAAATTGCACAAACATGCATACAGAAGAAATATCTTCATGATTGTACATTGAATTGCCCAAGGCCTTGCCCTCAGTCATCATTGTGGATATGTTTTACTTGTCATAGAAAAATATTGAATGGTAAAATTCCAGCAGAGGCAGCTGCAAATAAAATGGAAATAGAAGAAATTCCAAGTGAATTAAAGAATTTAAACAGTTTGGAACAGCATCTCATTGCCTTACATATTCCATTTATGAAAGTGATGGCTCTTCCC
Source organism: Saccostrea echinata (assembly GCF_033153115.1). Lineage (NCBI taxonomy): Eukaryota > Metazoa > Mollusca > Bivalvia > Ostreida > Ostreidae > Saccostrea > Saccostrea echinata. The sequence continues at coordinate 5,987,961 of NW_026889763.1, read as the reverse complement.
CAAGGTGGTCAAAGGAATGTACATGGACCCGTTGTTTGTGTGCCATCAAATATGAAAAAGGCAGCAAGTTTACCCCGAAATCAGAATGACAATTTATTGTTAAGAGTTAAGCTGAAACGAAAGCTAGCTTACAAGGGCTATTTTGAATACCAGTTTGTTGATCCAAATCACATAATGATTGCTCTTGATTATTTAAAAAAAAAGAACAAATGGTATCAAGACATTGTGATCAATACCAGATGGGAGGGCAATGGTGTTGAAAATGATTTGCTATCGAATGAGTCCACTGAATTTGTAGATGAGGAAATGAAAGAGAGAGAAGATAGAGAGGAGAATCAAGAGGTTGTTACTGATACATGCTTACAGCCTGTGGATGTTGCACAAGAAGTTCTCGATCATTACTTTGACGATGTTTACAATATAGCACCAGGGGAAGGGAAAAATCCAATCAGAATGTTGCAGGAAGAGGGAAACGAGGCAAAGACATTTCCACATTTATTTCCAAGTGGCAACTTTTCTTGGAATGAAGACCGAAATGTGAAGATAACACTTTCAAGGTATTTAAACAACAGACTGATGAATGCTGATAACAGATTTGCAAAAGACACAAATTACATATTCTTCTCTCAATACATGTCAGAATTGAACCAAGTAATTGAAAAAACCCAAATTTCAATACGGAAGTCTTTATCAAAGCTTGATAGTGGGAAAGCAGTTACATCTGAAATGCTGCAAAATCCAGATATACTTTCAAAACTCCTAAAGAATGATGAGGCTTTGCGCTTTATGCAACCTATTCGAGGAACTCCAGCATATTGGTCAGCAACCCAGAAAGATCTTTTTGCTATGCTTCGACAGTTAGGTATCCCAACGTGGTTTTGTTCATTTTCTGCAGCAGAGTTTCGGTGGAATGAAATTATTGGATCAATACTGCATCATGAAAATGATCCTAGATCCCCATCTGAATTAGACTGGTCGGAAAAAAGTGAAGTTTTAAGAAGCAATCCAGTTACTGTGGCCAGAATGTTTGAACATAGATTTCATATGTTTCAAAGGCATGCAATACTTTCACCATCAAAACCAATAGGGAATGTTATTGATTTTTTTGTGAGAGTAGAATTTCAACAAAGAGGTTCCCCACACATGCACTGTTTGTACTGGGTTGAGAATGCACCAAAATTTGATGAGGATGATGAAGAAACTGTTTGTGATTTCATTGATAGATATATCACATGTGCTCTACCCTCTGAAAGTGATGACGCAGAACTGAGAAGAATTGTTTTAGATGTTCAGCAACATAGCAAGAATCACTCAAAATCATGTAGGAAAAAAGGAACAGAATGTAGGTTCCACTTTCCAAGACCACCATCAGAAAGAACTTTTATTACAAAGCAATGTGAAGAAGATGCTGAGGACTCTGAGACTGACGGAAAATTTTGTAAATCTTGGGCAAAAGATATTTTATTGCGTGTTTGGGATGAAGTTCTTGATGATGTGAATGGATGCAAAACTACTGAGGAAATTTTCAGGAATTTGCAATTATCACAAGAAGTTTATGAAATGGCACATAGAACATTATCTACAAAAGCAAGTACTATCTTAAGACGAAATCCAGATGAAATGTGGACAAATCAATACAACACATGCCTTCTCAAATGTTGGGATGCTAATATGGATATACAGTACATCCTTGACCCATTTAGCTGCATTGTGTACATTATTTCATACATTTCAAAATCAGAACGGGAAATGGGAATGTTGTTGAAACAAACTCAAGTAGAATCCGCAGAGGGAAATTTGAATGCTCGAGAAACGATACAAAAAATAGGATCAGCTTACCTCAACCATAGAGAGGTCAGCGCCCAGGAAGCAGTATACAGAGTTTGTAATCTAAAAATGAAAGAAAGTTCAAGAAAAGTTGTTTTTGTTCCTGTGGGTGAAAATCCGACTCGTTTGAGTAAACCTCTAGCACAAGTGAAAAAAACATCAAAGAATGAAAATGAAATTGAAGATGATGATGAAAGTATTTGGATGACGAATATAGTGGAAAGGTATGAAAGTCGTCCTGATATACATCCTTTTCCTGAAATGTGCCTTGCAGAATTTTGCTCCGAATACCGTGTTTTGGCGAAGTCTCAGATTCCTCAGGGAGAAAAAGAAGGAGTCTATGAATTGAAAAATGGAAATGGTTACATCCAAAAAAGAACAAGAGGTAAACCAGCTGTAATAAGATATCCAAGGTTCAACCCTGAAAATGCATCAGAAAAATATTATCAATCAATACTTCAGCTTTTCCTTCCATATTTGACCCAAGATCAACTGAAACCACCTGGATTTGAATTTTACCAGATGTTTTTTGAAAACGGATTTGTCAAACTGAATGCCGAAAACAAATTGCAATCAGTCAGAAATGTGGTGGAAAATAACCGTAGTAGTTTCTCAAAGAATGAGGATGCCCTTGAAAATGCCCAAGAAATTTTAGAAGTTTGTGGTGAACCTGAGGATGCTTGGGCTAATCTTTGTCCGGAGACTGAAAGAAATCGGGAAGAATGTCTTAACGAAAAGAGGAGAATTGAGCAATCTGAAAACAAAGAACCAGAGATAACTAATGAAATTGAAAATGGTGGCTCTTCAGAATTGATATATCATATAAGGGAGTATTCAAACTCCAGACAGGAAATGCTTCCTTTATTAAGAAGTTTGAATGAAAAACAAAAACAAGTTTTCTACCTAGTTCGTGAGTGGTGTTTGAAAAAAGTAGATGGGAAGAAAATAGAACCATTACATATTTTCGTTACTGGAGGTGCAGGAACAGGTAAAAGCCACCTAATCAAGACCATACAGTATGAAGCCTCTCGAATTTTTGAGAAAACAGTTTTGTCTCCTTCAGATTTGTCAGTTCTAATCACAGCTTTTACTGGAACAGCGGCTTTCAATATTGGGGGAAACACAATTCACCATGTCTTTTCTTTAACAAAAGCTCTACCAATTCCATATGAACCCCTGAAAGAACAAAGCTTGAGTGCAATGAGAACAAGATTAGCATCATTGCAGATTCTAATCATTGATGAAGTTTCCATGGTTTTCAAGTGACTTTTGTATTATATACACGAACGCTTGGTCCAACTCAAGAAATGCAAAAAACCATTTGGTGGTATTTCAGTTATAGCTGTTGGAGATTTCTTTCAACTACCACCTGTGAAACAACGAAAAATAGAAATACTGTATAAAGAAAATGGAGAATATCCAGTAGACTACTGGTTAGACTTTTTCAAAATCATTGAGTTGGACGAAATAATGAGACAACGTGACGACGCTGTATTTGCATCAGTTCTAAATTCACTACGAATTCGAACGATTGAGGAACCTCTATCAGAAGAGGCGAAAACAATGTTGAAAGAATGTATTAGAGATGGACCAGATGATGTTTTGCATGTGTATCCTACAAATGATGAAGCAAATGAGTATAACCTGAAGATGTTGCATACAAACTGTGAAGAATTGATAGAGATTACTGCTGAAGATTATCAGAAAGACAAAACTACAGGAAAGCTGACCTTATGCAAGAAACCTTTCATTAGGACAAGAACAGACGGCCTCTCAGCTTCTTTGCTTTTTTCTGTGAATGCTAGAGTGATGTTGACAAGAAATATCAATGTGGAAGATGGACTTGTAAATGGTGCAATGGGGCATATTTCAGCTATTGATTTTGGAAAAGCTCAGCAAAGAAATAGGGTAGATGGCATTAGTGTAATTTTTGATTGTGAAGACATTGGGAAACTGCATGGAAAAAGGACAACATGTGGAAACGAAGTTCTTATTCAAAGAATACAAGAAGATACGAAAGAGAAAAATACAAAGAATGTTGTTAGACATCAGTTTCCTTTGAAACTCGCATGGGCATGTACAGCACATAAAGTTCAAGGAATGACAACAAACAGTGTTGTAGTAAATTTAGATCGTACTTTCGCTCCAGGACAGGCATATGTTGCAATTAGCCGTGTCACTTCCCAAAATGGTTTATTTATAGAAACAAGGGATGAAAATGCATTGGAGAAAAAAATTTACGCCAATCCAGATGTGAAATCAGCACTGAGTAAGATGGAAAAATTAATCACTGAACAGGATTTCCCGAACTTCTCTGCAGAAATTGAAAAATTCAAAACTATTGTCTTACTTAATGTGCAGAGTTTAAGAGGACATGTTCTAGACCTAAAAAGTGATACCAGAGTTCTTCATGCAAACTTTATATGTGTAACAGAAACATGGTTGACAGACAATGACTGTACTAAAGACTTTGAAATTAAAGACTTTGAATTCACTCATATTACAAGGGAGCAGTCTTATGATGAAAGTATATATGGACTGTTTTGCTAAACTTCGCACAGCAAAAGGTGGGGGTGTCGGTATTTACAAGAAGAGAAAGGAAAAGGCATTAGTTCGTGTTTTATCTCAAAATAATATTGAGGGAATGGCTGTAGAACTTTGTGAGGAAAACACTGTAATCATCCTTGTATACCGACCAAGTGTACTCAATGTCAGATGTTTTCTTGAACGCTTTCAGGGGGTTGTCGATTTCTTTAAAGTACAATATTCTCAATGCCTTGTACTTGGAGATTTCAATGAAGACGCGACATTGGAAGGACCGATTCAAAGAATGTTAGAGACTAATGGTTTCAAGCAGAAAGTACACCTTGCCACAACAGAGGGTGATACTATACTGGACCATGTATATATCACAGAACAGATGGAAGCACGTATAGAGATCATGCCAGTGTATTACAGCTATCATGATGCTGTGACAGTGCATTTCAAAACAGAGTAATTAAAAGCTTAAAGAGAAATTCATGATTTATGTATTTTGAATAAAATTGACAGTTTTATAAAAGCATTAATGGATAACAGTATTTTTATTTTTAAGACAATAATTTAGATCGAAAATTCACATTTTTTTATTAATCATTTAAACATGTTAAAGTGGATACAATTATGTCTTGAAGAAAAAAAGAGAATTGATGATTTTTCAGTGTCATCCTATACACATGTCCTGCATTTTATTGTTTTATGCCTGAAAAGATGAGGAGGTTTCAACAAAAACCTTGAATATTGAGAAGCATTACTAGCTAAAAGTTTACTTAACTTTCACATCATGAAGTTTAATTTGAGTTTTAAATGACCTCATCACAATTGTATGAGAAATCAGGTTTTCATGCTTCTAATACAAGTTTAATTATTTTCAGCTGCAAAAGATGCGGGTTTTTTTTATTTTCATCACTTTTAGTGAAATGCAAACCACCAACATGGACAAAGATGAAAGTGTATTATAAAGGTCAATGATGTAGACATTACACATTTTTGTCCGTGGTATTTAATTCAATATTCTGTTTACTGTCGCTATTTTTAGTCCGGACTGGCTTTAACTTAAAATCTTCGAATTGGTCAAGACAGACCACATGTTTTGAACATAAATAGAATTAATAGAGATGTCATTGATATTATTGAAAATTTCATTTTTTATTCACGTCTGGTTGTAAAATAAAAGGTTTTCGCCACATTCTTTAAAATCTTTTCCTCATTCATTCCCGTGAGTTTCACAAAGAAATCTCTAGTGGCCATGCATTTAGGACTTCCGAAGACAAATCTCTTTAATGCATTTGTCGTAAATCTAAATTACAGAATTACTCTTTTTTCCTTATGAGACAATATCATATCATTGCTCATTGTCTTAGAAAGTTAAAAAAAAAGGAAGGGAACACTAAATACTTCTTGAGAAGTTAGGATCATTGTCTAAAAATTGAGGCGTTGCATGTAATAATCTGATACCCATGTAGGCTTATAAATTAATTAATTTTGCATATTAACTTTAAAATGCCTACACCAGAGTTCATACTTACTCCTCCTAGTATTTCAGTAAGTACGAGATGATGTTAAAAACAATATATTTAGATTTACTTGCATAGTAATTACCGTAAATTTAACTAAAATGCTTCATTCATTTTCGATAAACAGTCATGAAATAGCAAAAGTACGATGTTGGTTATGGTTAGCAGATCTAAATTACTGGCAATTTGTTAATGTAACTGGCAACAAGCAATCGATCGTTTAATTATTTGACAAAATGTCATAAATGAATTATTCAATCAAAACTTGATTTAAGTGACACAGAAGAAATAACTTGTAATAACTGATTAAAAATCAAAATGCATATTGATTTCGTCAGTCCCCTTAGTTAATGGAATATTCTAGAATGTCAATGGCATCAAACCCCCTATGAAAACAAAAAAGAAGAAAAAATAACGTGGTTAGCACTATATGAATAAAAAACAAGATGTGTTTGTGAAACACTGATGCCCCCGTATGGCAGCTTATGGCGAAGGTTCAAGTTTCTCAAATGCAAGTTAAACTCCAGGTCTCGAGATCAAAAATGTTGTACCTGAAAGAAAGGTCTTATCTTGAGGAATATACCTGTGAAATTTAAAAGACATAGCTCCAACTGTTCAGAAGTTATGGCGAAGGTTAAAGTTTTTGAAAAGTAAGTAAAACGTCAATTTCAAAAGGAGCCCCAAGGGAAGGTCTTGTAACAAGTGATTACACATGTTCATAAAATATGAAAGCCCTAAAACCAAACGTTCACATGTTATGGCCAATGTAAAAGTGAAAGGTCTTGTCACATGGATTAGATATGTGATGTATGAAAGCATTAGCACCAACCATTCAAAAGTTATGGCCAAGGTTAAAGTTTTTCAAAAGTATGTCAAACTCCTAGGTCAAGGTCAAAGGGTTGGTATCCAAAAGAAGGTCTTGTCACAAGGATTACATTTCTGAAGTATAAAAGCCCTAGCACCAAACATTCAAAAGTTATGGCCAAGGTTAAAGTTTTTCAAAAGTAGGCCAAACTCCTAGGTCAAGGTCAAAGTAGTTGGTATCCATGGTATCCAAAGGAAGGTCTTGTCACAAGGAATAAACATATTAAATATGAAAGCCCTAGCACCAACTGTTCTAAAGTTATGGCCAAGGTTAAAGTTTTTTTTCAAAAGTAGGTCAAACTCTTAAGGCCAAAGTCAAAAAGTCAAAGTTGTTGGTATCCAAAGGAAGGCCTTGTCACAGGGAAAACACATGTGAAGTTGGAAACCCCAAGCACCAACTGTTCAAAAGTTATATCCAAGGTTAAAGTTTTTCAAAAGTAGGTCAAACTCCAAGGTCAAAAGGTCAAAGTTGTTGGTATCCAAAGGAAGGCCTTGTCACTGGGAAAACACATGTGAAGTTTGAAATCCCAAGCACCAACTGTTCAAAAGTTATGGCCAAGGTTAAAGTCTCATAAAATTTTGCAAAAGTGGGTCAAACTCCAAGGTCCAGGTCAAAAGGTCAAATATGATGGTATCTAAAGAAAAGTCTTGCAACAAGGAATACACATGTAAAATATATAAGTCATAGCTCCACCAATCAAAAGTTATGAGCAAGGTAAAAGTTTTTGCGGACAAACTGACAAACAGATGGACAGGGCAAAAACTATATACCCCCAAATTTTTGATATGAGGGCATAAAAACTACTAGATGTGACAGTAAAATGTGCATATTTGCCGCTGACAGCACAATGGCAATGAACTTGAAGTACAATTTGTATATAGTAATATAGTTCTCACTATAATAAAGTGGTTATAAAATTGTACTTTAATGATAATCAATACATTACATTTCAGTAGGTTTTTCTGCAAACAGTCTTTTGTATTAAATATTAGGCTATGCATAAGGTGTGAAAAAATAATTTTACCCCCCCCCCCCCCCCCAAATAATGTGCTGACAAATTCAGTAAAATGTGGATAGTTATCTCTTTTCTCCCTTATAAAACTGGAACCAGAGCACCTGAAGAACAATATGTTGAACGTAATACAACAATTATCAAAATGAATTTGCTAACATGAAAAGAGGAAACGGCAATTAATGAAATTTATGTTTTTCAATTAAAAAAAAAAGAAAGAAAGGGATTCATATATCTACTTAGAACTGCTCCTAAACTAACTGGGAGATTTTGAACAAAGTAATATTTATGCAATACATGTTGTTCAGATATTATTTTTTCCAAATATTTCTACTGCTTTTTTTCCTGGATTAAATAGCACAACACAATATTTGTGTGAATTGTCATTTATTGAAAATGACAATGGGTATTAACAATACAATAAATGGGGAGATTCAAAAAAGGCTTATCTTTTACAAATATTCCTTACATAACAATTTAAAGTAAAGTTGTATAATGATCTCCCCTATTACAATTTCTTCCTCCTTTAAGCCTGTAATTAACTGTCAGTAGAAACTTAAAGAAGATGTTTCCATAAAGCTGTTTTTTGGCCCATGTTTTTTGTGAAAAATGAAATTGGATTGTCTCCAAGTTTAAACCTATTTTTGTTATTTTCAACATGTCTAATTTTGTGCTGTATATTTTTTTGTGAGAAAAGAATTCTGATAATATTGGAATAAACGATGAAAGTTGGTACCCTCAACCACTTTAACATTGAGCATATGGGAAAATGTTGGAGGGTTATGTTGTTTAACCTTCTAGTAACTACATGTTGCATTGGGAACCAAAACCATATTTTGATAATTGATTACTTATATGTACAGACACATTAATGATTATACTGGAATATGGTTGTGTTTCTCAATGCAACACGCACTAAGATACTAATGACTTTGCTAATTTTGCAATTTGTTTTGAGTTGTGGTTAATTTATGTATACAAACATTTAAAGTGAGGCCTAAAAAAATTATGTTTGTTTCCTGTAACATTCCCAAAAAATCAAGGGTCGGTAGGTTGGGATTTTTTTTTTTGCTTATGAATGGGGTCAAACATCCCCAGACTGAAATAACCAAGTGTGATATATACAGCGGACATCCAACATGGCCATCTAGCAGCAGAAAACGAACTTCAAATGGTTGTGGGGGAAATGCTTGATGTTACAAAAACGATTTCTTTATATTTAAGTAATTAAATGTTGACTATTTTGCCATATTTTATATCTCAAATAAAGCTACACTTAACAGTTTTTGTATAAATTGAATAAAGCTACAATTAACATTTTTTGTATAAATTGAATCAGCTGGTTGATCAGACACAGATTTGACAGAAAAAAAAAAATCCACCCAGAGGTAATTTGAATGGGTCGGTCAGGTTACAGGAAACAAACAAAAATTTTTTTAGGCCTGATCGATAACATATTCATGACATGGTCAAATTAATCAAACAGATTAATTATACCCCCACTCCAAAGGAGAGGGGGGGGGGGTAAACTGTTTTATCCTTGTGTATCTTGTGTAGCAAGGTTGGTTGAAATTCGCCCAGTGGTTCTAGAGAAGAAGTAAAAATGTAAAAAGTCTACAGACGGACAGATAGACGACACACAAAATGTGATCAGAAAACCAGAAAAGCTCATTAAGCGAGCTTAAAACTTATGATCACAAGTGTTAATAGCTACAATATTTGAAAAGCAGCTAAGTTTTTTTTTTTCATGCATTGTTTACAAAATAGTTCAAAGCTGAAGATGTATTCCATGTCACCATAGTATGACTTTTATCCATGTTGAAAAAACTGCACATTTCAGAAAACACTAAACAGTATGATAAATATAATTAGCTAATCAAGATGTTTTGAGTATCAAAATAAAGCTAAACTGGTATAGCTAGTTCACCACAGAGCTTAATCAATTTTGCAAGAATGTTTATCATTATTCCTGATTCAAGGGAGAACTAGAGATATGACCAGAAGTATATCTGTTGTCTAATAAATATGTACATGTATGTTGTGAGAAGAGTAAATTTTAATAATGACAAGGCAGAAGTGGGGTTAACATTCATTTTAGGAGTTTTCAACAATTAAGATGTGCAATAATATACCCCCCCCCCTTCCCAGACTCCAGTTTGTTCATGTATGCAAACCAGTTCTTTATTTTTCACAAAAAAGTGAATATATACAAATTGTTTAATGGTGCATCTCTCTGAATGATTTTCATTCCTAATTCTAGGAGGGTGAGTTGACCCAAAATCATGAATGGAATCTCAGGCAAACATATCCTGATATCACTGATGCACTTTTGAATACCATTAGATACAAAATAACACAAGAAACAAAATTATGTATAGTCAACTGGAAAAGTTTTCAATTATTTTTGAGTTACGTGATCATTTGTCATTTCAGAGAGGGAGATTGGGGGGGGGGGGGGGTGTTATGACCCCTTATACCATTTAATCTGTCATAATAGGAAGACGGCTTTGAGGTTTCCAATTTTATTTAAAGCTATCTGATTCAGATTGTTTCAATGTCAAGGGAATGGGAATGCAGATCCCCTAGACGACGACTTTCACATTTACAAAAGTTATTTCCCTTTGCAGGGTCAATCTTGGGTCAACCGTCGTAAGGCACTAGCTGTTTTCCCTCTTATAACGTTACCAACTCTTACAAATGAAATTTATATGAATATGTTCATTATGTTTTTCATGTTGCCCCATACTCAGCTGATATTCTGGAAACACAGGAACGGATCAAAATTGCCTGATAGCACTTTTTTTTACCTTTGAAGTTTGGAAATATTTACAGGCTAACTTACAACAGTATACAAAGGACTAAAGTGAGAAAAATGAGCGCTACGTCGACAACGGTAGATAACTCTTCAGAATATGAAATTCGTCAATTTTGTCATCTGATGATCTTTGATCCTTTTAAACTATAACCTAACCATTTGCATTTCAGATTATTTTACCCCAATCTATACCTAAAGTTGTACTTACCGACTGTCATAGGCTGTCAACATGAAATATAATCCAATTAAAAACACACAATGAATTAATTCCTACTGATATGTAATGATGTGTACACCATGTGCAATCTGATGATGGTAAAACTAGTACTAGTAGGGTGACGCAAGTCCAATTTGTGGCACGGATATAGAAATTTTCAAAAAGGTGTACACATACATGTATGGTACATGTACTTTTATATTATCATTACAAACGATGTTTTAACATAACTTTGCTATCTATTTCCAAAATTGTGGGGAAGGGGGGGGGGGGTGTTTTGACAAAATTGATTAGGTGCAGGCCCGTAGGAAGCAATTTCAGTTTGGGGGGGCACAGCCAAACATTTTTCAGTTGACAGTTGAGGGTGCACTACCAAAAATTTTCTGACAAGCAAAAAAAAAAAAAAAAAAAAAAAAAAAAAAAAAAAAAAAAAAAAAAAGGTCATCAGGCGGTTTTATTGAGGGGGCACATGCTTATAGTATCTATGTTTACTATAATAATCTATATATCGGCAAAATTATTGGGGGGGGGCCCGTGCCCCCCCCGGTTCCTACGGCCATGAGGTGTGGGTTTTCAAGAGGGCTTTTGCCTATCCAAATAAGTTTGCACAATTTGATCAATTCTGAAAGTTGGCATCTAATTTTTTAAGTTCATCAAAAATGCTTTGCACTAAAATAATATAATTATTTGTTGTTAAGAAAATAAATTTAAAGATCCAAAAATTTATATTCCCCCTTTTTTCAAAACATAATTTACATCATTAATTAAATTCTGTAATTTAAGACTGGTAATGAATTAAGTATATATGAAATACCTGCATCAGAGGCTCATGGGTCACATATTCACCTGAGCATTTTATGCTCGATTTGACAAATACATGTACTGTGTAAATTATACAATTATTTTGGCTTTTTCCTTGGTTACTCAAATATGAAGGAGTGTGCATTTAGAGGCAAACACCTTAGTGTGGGTATTATTGTCTTATGACAGCGTCTAGTTTGGGTATGTTGCTGCATCACAGATTTAACTTACGTCTTTTTCTGTTACGAAAACCAAATGCCATTAGTAGCCGGCTCTTTTCAACTTAATGTGAATTTGAATTTTTACAAGATGTTGTTGATGACGTAGTTTGTACCTCGATCAGTCTAAAAGCTATAATTACTCATATGACCAGTGGTCTTATCAATGCTTGAGTCAGTTGTAGTTTTGAAAGAAAAAAAAGAATTGCTGAAAGTTCCTTCGAATCCATAACCTGTTTATCTCTCCTTGGTGGTGAATTCGCGAGAAAGAAATATTTTTTTGTACATTTTACATCTGAATATTGAAGATAAATGTGCAATCCAACGCGTATCTTTAGTGTTGCAAAGACTTTGCAATCTGCGACTGGAGGAGGACCTCAGATGTCAGAGGAGATTTTCTGACATAGTAGTGACCTACTTAAATGAAGACATTCTGACACTCTCCACATTTTGTATAAGAGAACTTAGTTGATGGAGTTATTGAACTTTTTTTTGTCGAGTCGGTATATAATTTAGGCAAACAAAGTAAATATAGCAAAAAAAGTAGCCTCCAGATAAAACAAAAGATAATGCTGGTCTGTTGAGAGCAAGAATTCAATCCTATCTTCATGAGATATCTGTAGATACTTGCCATTTACCCCCAATCACTGGTTATTATTGACAGTGCAAGGTATGATCAAGAACTATTGGTTGATGTACACAATTTGGTACCTGCGGTTTCAAAAAACATTTCGAAGATACGTTCCACACGAAAATGGGCACAGACATGGATTCAAAGGATATGTCTTTAGAATATAAAAAATGTATATAAAAATGAAGTTTGATAATAGACACATCTTTCATCCAGTTTCTATAAATATAATATAAAACAAGTGTATGGGAAATCCTTTTTTATATCTATAACTCTTTATGCATTATATACATGTAAATAATGTATAACTGCCTGTTTATTATGGTGCATAGTATACACTTTCAGAATCAATTCTGAATGCACAATGAATTTTTATTCCTAAAATCCCATTAGCCATGCAAAACAATTTAAGAGATTTTTACACTTTTTCTGTGTCTATTTAAACCAGATACGTTGAAATCGGTGTGCTTACAATGTACTAATGTTGTGTAGAGGTCTTTTTTCTATACTTTGTAAACGCATGTAGGACTTGCAAGCAAAGTTGTTGTTTTAATAATACATCACAATATATGATATTTCTTAATATTGAAAGCTTTTATTTTCATAACTGATTATATTTTTCATATCTTTTTATGTTATTATAAATAGCAAATATATCGACCAAGAATGCATACACAATTTCTATAAATTTTTATGGCTACAATTACAGAAATTTTGTTTTCAAAAAATATTAAATCAATGAACCTTTTGTGTTACTTCAGTCCTGTTCTATGTTCCCTGATGATATACTGTTATCTTTCTTTGGTTTTTCACAATGAATAGTCTACTACATTTAATAAATCGTCATAATCCTCCTTAAACGCTTTTAGAGGAACCCTTTAGATACCCACTAATATACTTTGGTTTTGCAAATAAATTATGAAATATAACAGAAGAAACATTACTAGATATTACTTAACAAATTAATTTAAAATTCATTATGGGCCCAAAAAAAACCTGTTCTTTGGAATATAAATGTATTATTGGAGTTGTTTCGTCAGCTGTGGTAAAAATTCGATTCCTCGCGCTTGCGCGGGATTTCATCTAGTCAACTCTAAATGAGAGATTTCTAGTTACGCGCAGTATTGAAAAAAGGTCATAAGGACTTGAAGATTTTCTATAAAATACCTGAAGACAAAAAAATTTAAAACAAAAAAGGAATAGTTCATTTTTAGTTAGAAAAGAAATAAAATATCGCCCACCAATGGGTAAAATCCTGACGATATGGAAAAGTGTAATTCGCCGAAGTCTGCAAATATCATCAAATTCAGAATGCATTTACAATTAGAAGTAGATGTTTACATAAGATTTCTAAATAGAAATCTTATGTAAATATCTACTTCTAATTGTAAAAGAAATATAGTGGCCATAACAAGGATTGAAACTGTCAAACTCCAATTGCCCGTCCTCACTATTACGCCAATTGGGACCACCCCTTCAAATTTCAAAATGCATATATATCTAGAGTTTGGACTTATCAATTGTAAAACAAATTATATATTAAGCATTTGCAGAAAAGCGTGTATTAATCCTATGAATATCGACCGGATAAGATTCTCTATTACCCCTACTGAAATCATAGAAAAATATTTAAAAATGAAAAATTTGACTTTTTTGAATCGCTTTCGGTAGCGACCGGAGATACTCACGGCGCACAAAAAGGAAAACCCGCATATAAAGAAGTCATGTTCTATGTTCTCCAATTTAGCCGTTCTTTAGATCCTGAGCGAAAAAAAATTTCATTTTAAATCAGAAAAATGTCCATTACTTGGACCCGGAAGCAATTTTCTCCAAAACTCTTTCAAATGTAACAATGGCATTTAATAGCGCATTATCCTTGTAAGTTTGAAGAAAAACCATTGAATAGTTCTCGAGATATTGCGTGCACAAAATTTGTCTAAAAAATCTATTTTTAAAATGTCTTCTAGTGAATAATTTTTAAAATTGATTATATATTAAGCATACAGATAAGAGTCTCTATTACCCCTTCTTAAATCAAAGAAAAATATTAAAAAACATAAAAGTTGAAAAATTTGACGTTTTAAATTCGCTTCCGGTAGCAACCGGAAGTACTCACGACGCACGAAAAGGCAAACCCGCATATCTACAAGTCATGTTCTATGCTCTCCAACAAGTCTCCAGTTCATATCTTTAGCCGTTCTTTAGATCCCGCGCGGATAAAATTTCATTTTAAAATCAGAAAAATGTCCATAACTTGGAACCGGAAGCAAATTTCTCCAAAACTCTTTCAAATGTAACAATGGCATTTAACAGCGCATTATCCCTGAAAGTTTGATGAAAAACCATTGAATAGTTCTCGAGATATTGCGTGCACAAAATTTGTCTAAAAAATCTATTTTTAAAATGTCTTCCAGTGAATAATTTTTAAAATTAATTATATATTAAGCATACAGATAAGAGTCTCTATTACCCCTTCTTAAATCAAAGAAAAATATTAAAAAACATAAAAGTTGAAAAATTTGACGTTTTAAATTCGCTTCCGGTAGCGACCGGAAGTAATCACGACGCACGAAAAGGCAAACCCGCATATCTACAAGTCATGTTCTATGCTCTCCAACGAGTCTCCAGTTCATATCTTTAGCCGTTCTTTAGATCCCGCGCGGATAAAATTTCATTTTAAAATCAGAAAAATGTCCATAACTTGGAACCGGAAGCGAATTTCTCCAAAATTCTTTCAAATGTAACAATGGCATCTTAAAGCGCATTATCCCTGAAAGTTTGATGAAAAACCACTGAATAGTTCTCGAGATATTGCGTGCACAAAATTTGTCTAAAAAATAAGAATAATAATAATAATAATAATAATAATAATAACTAGAAACTCATTGCGAGCAATGAAAGGTCTTCCGTCAGATTCTGAAAAAAGAAAACTCAAGTTGAAAAAATGATAAAAGAAATTCAGACACTCTGGAGACTTAACCCTGGTCGTTAGCCTAAAAATCCAAGGTGCTAACCATTAACCATACCCCTTTTTTGCATCACTTCTTGTCACGACCGGAAGTAACGGCGATACAAGATTTTGTCACGATTCAAATAAACTGATGACTGACTATCAGTCCTGAAAGTTTTAGACTTCAGTCGTTTACTGTTGCCGAGCAATAGACAGAAGTTGACGTTTTATTTCCGGTGGAATCTAACGTATTTCAAAACAGCGAAAGAGATGCAATAAAGTGATGCAAGTTTTAGTTTTAAAAAGAAAGAAGAGAAATAATATGAGCGCATCCTCTGATCTAAAAAATAAAACAGGTTTTGTAATCCTCAGAAATAGTTCTATCATTTAATAGTTGATATTTAAGATCAGAGGTTACGTCCTATATTATATATCGAAAAATAGCTTTAAAAATTGGCTGTTTTGTAGAAATTTTCAGGATACGAAGAAAATGACGCATTTCATGACGTCTTAATGCATAGGCTAGCCAGAAAATTTCGTCATTTTTGATAGATACGCAGTCATCAAAAGTCTAAATGATATTTAACGCATTGTCAACTAAAACTAAGCAGTTTCGGTTTTTCTGAAATTCACAGGCCCAAAAAGGGCCCTAAGTGAACCTTGTTCTTGAATATTGAAACCACTACACTAGCGCAATGTACCAGCCATCATCGATGTTTACCTTGCACTCATTCCCTGAAGTAACGAGTGTCAGGCAGGTTAATTTTGTTTTCTTATAGTGCTGAATTATAGGATGAAAACTAGCCAGCTAAATTTTGTGCAAGTGCTAGTAGATTTACATCGGATTTGTTACCTGACTTTTAACAATAACTGATAGCAGAGAAAATAATCTGTTAATGATAAAAACTAAAAAAAAAAAAAAAAACTATTGTGTTTACTTCCTTTATTCTTTATGCATTCAACTTTCTATTCTATGCAATTTCAAATACAGACATGTCCGTGTAATCTTTTTCTGTACTTCTACACTACTGCATCAGACCATTTGTGAAAGGCGGCTCAAGATACATTATTTCGCGCCAAACGTCACGAGCAAATCTTCGCACCTTTTCTTTGAAATGTGTCTTCAATTGAATAAGTGTACGTGATAGCTTCAATGAAATTTAAAAATATATATATGTTGCTATAGCCTGATTTTCGAGCCTAAGAATGTTTATTTATCACACTGTAAATATAACATATCGTATACGGGCAAGTAACATAAAGGCAGCGCTAAGTTTTCTTACACATTTTATATTCCTCTTTACCCCAAAAGTGGACTATTCCAATGAGTAACACATTAATGAAAAGACTTGAATGTTTTGCAACAAAACACATCTCGCCATATGACGCTCAAGGAATCTGATACCTATTATGTTCGTTAACTTGCATCTATAAAGAAATATAACCTTACTAAAATCAAAGAAAAATATTGAAAAACGTAAAAGTTGAAAAAAATTGATTTTTTAAATTCGTCTCCGGTAGCGACCGGAAGTACTCACGACGCACGAAAAGGCAAACCCGCATATCTAGAAGTCATGTTCTATGCTCTCCAACAATTCTCCAATTCATATCTTTAGCCGTTTTTTAGATCTCGCGAGGATAAAATTTTATTTCAAAATCAGAAAATGTCCATAACTTGAAACCGGAAACGAATTTCTCCAAAATTCTTTCAAATGTAACAATGGTATTTTATAGCGCATTATCCCTGAAAGTTTAATGAAAAACCATTGAATAGTTCTCGAGATATTGCGTGCACAAGATTTGTCTAAATATCTATTTTTAAAATGTATTCCGGTAAACAATTTTAAAAACAACTTATATATTAAACATTACGATAAAAGTCTCTATTACCCCTCTTAAAATCAAAGAAAAATATTGAAAAACCTAAAAGTTGAAAAAATTGACTTTTTTAATTCGCTTCCGGTAGCGACCGGAAGTAATCACGACGCACGAAAAGGCAAACCCGCATATTTAGAAGTCATGTTCTATGCTCTCCAACAAGTCTCCAGTTCATATCTTTAGTCGTTCTTTAGATCTCGCGTGGATAAAATTTCATTTTAAAATCAGAAAAATGTCCATAACTTGGAACCGGAAGCGAATTTCTCCAAAATTGTTTCAAATGTAACAATGGCTATTTATAGCGCATTATCCCTGAAAGTTTGATGAAAAACGACTAAATAGTTCTCGAGATATTGCGTGCACAAAATTTGTCTAAAAAATAAGAATAATAATAATAATAATAATAATAATAATAAGAAACAGTAGAATCACTATAAGGTCTTCCGTGAAGACGGAAGACCTTAATAAGAAACAGTAGAATCACTATAAGGTCTTCCGTGAAGACGGAAGACCTTAATAAGAAACAATAGAATCACTATAAGGTCTTCCGTGGAGACGGAAGACCTTAATAACAACTCAAGGGATGTTTATATAAGTAATATAAACATGTAAAACTTTAACTATGTTTAACTGCATAGATTTTAATTTTTCATTCAAAGTTTCACAATAATATCCTATAAAGGGAAAAAAGATGTATAAATTTATGAGGATTATTGCAAGAGGGTAGAATTTTGAACATCATAGAAAGTTGAAAATTTCTTAATATTTTAGAAATTTGATATTTGCATCATTTACAACGAAAATATGTCCAAAATTATATATCAATCCAGACATCCACTTTTTTGTTTGCATCATGTCCTTAAAAACAAAAACAAAATTTAAAAAAATCAAAATTTAAATTAGAATATATATTTTTAAGTTACTAAATGTACCGCACCAAAATGGAAACGTTGGTGAAGGCGAGAGAAGTGTAAATTTTCTATTCAGCTAGCTGTTATTATTCATTGAATAACTGTCTTCATTCTTTGTTTTTTATATTGTAAGGAATCAGTTTGCTCACGGCCAAAGGCGTTAATGCATGAAATTATTAAGTGAGCAAATCTTTTGATCATCATCATTATAACACCAAAGAAACAGAGAGATATTCCTTATATTTACATTTCTACCTGATTCTTGATTTAATTAAAACATTTTTAAAAAAGGAGACTATTATATACATGTAATTTTTAAACAGAGTAAACGGGAAAATTGAATCTGGAGTGGGATTTCCGTACTAGAAATCCTACTCTAGAGCTTATTTTCTTGGGGGAAATCCTTCTCTAGAGCCAGTTTTCAGGGAGGATTTTAGAGGGGAAAACCTACTCTACAAGACCGGTAAATGAATAATTTTAATGAGATATTTCTATCTGGTCGCTTATTGTAAAACTTTGGACATTCCTTAACCTGTCATAATGTCAGGAGCGTAGCTACCTTATGTTCACGAAAATATTTACAAATGTATACAACCCGAAAAAAACAGGACAACCTAGAATTTTAATTGCAGGAGGTATTAAAACAACTGAAGATCAAAAATACAGCAGGGTAAGCACTTATTTCTGAAAGCCCCCAGCTGAAATAGATAGTTTGTTTATGTTCTGAAGTGTTCTGAATAATGTTCAATTAAAACGAAAATATGGTTAAAGACATTTGAAGAAAGAACAAATAGAACCGAAGACTACTAGTACAATTATAATCTACCGCAGAGTTCTTAATAAGATAATAATATACATGTTTGTTAATGTATGAAATCAATATCTAGAAAAATACTTTAAGATATATTTTGTATACATGTACATTGCAACATATTACCTCCACTACAACAAATGTCCTTTAAAAGATATTGTGAACCCCAGCGGAGTATGGTAAAAAATAAATATAAAATTGAAGACAAATGATACAAACATTTTGCAAAAAAAATCATGAAAATAACAACTTAGGCATGTTTATACAAGTAAAATGAATAACTTTAACCGCATAACCGCAAAAATTGTCTGTTTCCAGTTTTTAACTTCACAAACATTAAGTTTCGATTAAAAAAAAACAAACAAGCTAGCTGTTGCTCAAGGTCTGTTGTTAAATTTGTATTTTACTTTTATCCAATACTCAAACATTTCTTAATTTGTATAAAAAGTGTTCAGTACTTACCAGGTGGTTCATTTTTATTTATTAGAGAGTAACAAATTTATTGTCCTCTAAAATTAACTCTCCTTGTAGTAGTTAACATTTAAGGTAGTACAAAACACCTATGAAATCTGCTTTAATTTATTTATTATAAGTATACTAGAAAAAAGAATAATATCACTATAATGTCATTAATCAATGATCTTTGTAAGAAAATTAATAAATTGTGACTTTTTTTTTTGGCCATATAATATAAACCAGAAGTCTCCGTCGAGACCGTAGCTCTACTGGTTTGTACTTATAACAAAGGACGAGAAGAGTAGCACTTGGAGTTGAAACTTTGCAACACCAATAAATCAGTTAAGCCTTATTTTACTTTCTTTTTGTGGCAAGATGAATTGCAATCAGACTTAAACTGTAGAAGGAGAAGCCTTTTAAAAGAATTTTAGAGAAATTTCGATTTTAGTTATCATGGCAACATCATTCATCAACATCAAAAAACAATAAAGAAATTAGGTATCTCAGTGTAGTTTACTTGCATGCCATGTTATATTAAAATCAGACCAAACTGCACGCAAAGTAATGTTTTGAAAGTATATCAAAGAAAGTTCAATTTTTTTGTAACCATGGCAACACTTCACCAAAATCAAAAAATGGATATATAGAATTATGTATCTCAGTGTAATCTACTTGTGTGCCAAGTAACTTGCATACCACGTTACACTGAAATCAGACCAAAACTGTAGGAAGAGTAGCATTTTGAATGTATATCACAGAAATTTCTATGTTTAGAAACCATGGCAACACCATTCACCGAAACCAAAAATCAATATCCAGAATTATGTATCCTAGCATAGTCTACTTGTGTGCCAAGTTATATCGAAATCAAACCAAAACTGTAGGAGGAGTAGCATTTTGAATGTATTTCACAGAAATTTCTATAATTTTTAGTAACCATGGCAACAAAGTTCATTGAAATCAAAAACCAATACAGAGAATTATGTATCTAAGTGTAGTCTACTTGTGTGCCAAGTTATATTGAAATCAAACCAAAACTGTAGGAGGAGTAGCATTTTGAATGTATTTCACAGAAATTTCTATTTTTAGTAACCATGGCAACACCGTTCTTCGAAATCAAAAACCGATAAACAGAATTATGTATCTTAGTGTAGTCTATTTGTGTGCCAAGTTGTATTGAAATCAGATCAAAACTGTAGGAGAAGTAGCATTTTGAAAAATTGTTTACAGACAGACAGACGGATGGACAGACACCTTACTATCGCATAAGCTCTTCTGTCTCTGACCAGTAGAGCTAAAAATTAGAGAATCCTATATAATATTAGTTATCTGACAACCTACATTTTAGAAGGTATACCATCTACACGCGGTATACGACAGTCTGTTAATAAATGCAAAGTAACTTTTGATCCATTTATAGTCGGACATATTTATAAGGAGCCTCCAATCTTTATACACAATTAAGGTCAAGGTCATATTTAGAGGTCAAATATTGTGAAGTCATCTACTGATTCTTTTTTTGTAATGAATATTTCTTTGAATTTGCAAAAATATCTTAAAATGTCGGTTTTCCTCATTTTGACACATTTTAATCTAGGTTCCATTTCAATCAATCTGTTATACATGTGAATTTGGGCTTTGTATGGTTGATTTTTTCATCACATTTTACTTCAATATATACCGGTATCAATATAATTTATTGAAATTTAGTGACAGAAAGGTAGTATTTATATAAAGCATCACACAAATTTGCTATATTAATTGGTATTTAAAAAAAAAATGCATATTTTAAAGTACAGTGTCTGTCACAATCTTCTTACAGAGGTCTAGTAGGACATATTTCAAACTAAGAGGCAAAAAACGTGCGGTTGAATTTCCTTCAAATTAAATATAAAGAGAGATTTTGTATCCTAGAACAAAATTTCAAAAAGTTGAATTTGTGGAAAAATTTGACCTATTGTGTACTACCTTAAAAAAGAATACAAACTTCCCTTGTAATGGTCTTTGTTGGATTCTTGCATTCTAGTTAGTTTTAACCTATGAATTCAAAATACAAAGTTGTTATATGTTGTCTACTTTAATGATTTCCTCTTTGAGGCACAAGTTTTAAAGCACATCGAGGCAAATTACGGATCTCATCCCATAAATTTGATGAGAATAGTCTAGTGAGCCTTCAGCTCTTGTGAGTTCATGACATGTACCGTAAATCTAGATCTGGAGTAAGATTTCATAATGAATATCTGTCAAAATATTATACATGTACCTTAGACCAAGCAAATATCCTTAAAATTCCTAATAAAGAATTCTCAAATACTTGCACTTGGATAACTATTCTGCATAAGGACTTGGGCATTCTAAATCAATTAAAATACAGATAATCAGTCATAATATGGAAAAAAAAAAATTAAAAAGGACACGATTCACATGCTGATGCTAAAAATAACTGAATAAAATGACGGACTTGAATTTTAAACTACCTGATGATGCTTCCATATCAATATAACAAATGGCTTTGCTGTTCTTGAGCAGCAGATTTTTTCCTATATATTCATTTGTAAAAAAAGTTGATCCCCCATTGAGCCCCATCCTACCCCCATGGGTCCTCATTTGAACAAATATTCTACACTATCTGAGGATGCCTCCATATCAGTACGACTAATTGTGGCTTTACTGTTCTTGAGAAAAAGATTTTTTCCTTTGTTATTCCTATGTAAAACTTTGATCCCCCATTATGGCCACACCCTAACCCCAGGGGTCATGATTTGAACAAACTGGAATCTAAACTACTTGAGGATGCTTCCATTAAAATATGACCAATCATGACTGTTGTTCTTGAGAAGAAGAGATTTAAAGAATTTTCCTGTGTATTCCTATGCTAAACTTTGATCACCAGTTCTGGCCCCACCCTATCCCTGGGGTCATGATTTGAACAAACTTGAATCTTTACTATCTGAGGATGATTCCATATAAATATGACCAATCATGGCTTTGCTGTTCTTCAGCAGGAGATTTTTAAAGATATTTTCTTATATATTTCTATGTAAAACTTTGATCCAACATTGTGGCCCCACCCTACCCCAGGGGCACATGATTTGAATAAATTTGAATCTACACTACCTGAGGATGCTTCAATATAAGTTTCATCTTTCCTGGTCCAGTGGTTCTTTAGAAGATTTTTAAATGATGCCATTATTTTTTCACTAATTCATGATTATCTTCCCTCAAAAGAAGGCGTGGCCCTTCATTTGAACAAACTTGAATCCCCTTCACCCAAGGATACTTTTTGGCAAGTTTGGTTGAAATACGTTCTATTTCCACTATGGAAGAGTTATACTTCTTAGTGCGCTCTTTTGTGAAAAAGTCAGAAAATGTACAAATCTCGCAGGATTTTGGGGATAAATGTATCATAAACATGTAAACAATATGTTGAATGTCGATGAACAAATCCTAACAAAATGCAAATAAATATTTTATTGTTGTGGACTTTACATACATCAAGAGTAGGAATGACAACGATATCAATTTATATCTATTGTTGATCGTATGTATCTATTCATTGTATGGTACATCTAATACAATACACATGCCTCGGAAATATCGTATTGTTTATTAATGGATGATAAATTTAAGGTTCTCGCTCTCTTACATATGTCTTTTAGTTCTTCTATTCCTTAATTGGAATGACAAATACATTTAACATTTAAAATTGGATTGAGATTGGCATGTTTTGTACTATCCGCAACGCCATGCCGTCCCAGTCAGACGACCAAACGCGCCTCTAATTTTGAAGAGTTCACTAATGGAAATCAAACGTATTGGCCCAGTGGTTCTTGAGAAGAAGTCGAATATGTGAAAAAGTTTACAGACAGACGGACAGCTAGACAGATGGACACCAGACAAAATGTGACCAGAAAAGCTCACTTGAGCCTTCTGCTCAGGTGAGCAAAAAACCTCAGGTAACAGCAATTTTCTTTTTAAATTTTCTTAAAATCATGAGCAAACAATGCTATCCAATGAGCTATGATCATCAAGAGTATTTAATGTGTAAAATGTCTTGTTTTATTTAACATAAATATAATGGTAACAAACAGTTTTTTCAAATTTTTTTTATTTCCACATGTTAGAAAGATTCTTAAAATAGTTCAGACAATGTACTCCATCATGGACGGATAATAGCAACAAAAATGATTAAAAACAACCAATTAAAGTTCTTTAATGAACATCTTCTATCCATTCTATTTTTTAAACAGCTGTTTCATAACTTGATAGAATACTTTGCAATAACATGTTTATTCACCTTAATTCTCTCAATAAATAACACACTATCAATACAGACCCTCACCAGTAAGCAAAAAATCTTTTCAAAAAGCTTAAAACAATAAATTATATCACAGCCTATGTGTATAAAATAAAAATGTAAAAACAATATACATGTATATTGTAGTTCTTAAATAATTTTAAAAGTGGCTCACAGAAAGACATTTTTATTCCTTAATTTAAAAAAAAAACTTCAGTAGAGAAAATTAACTTACCCACTGTTAAAATATTCGTCTCAATGTGAACAAAAATGGTTAATAAAAAAATAAATATACAAGCCAAAAGAGGCTTATGAAACTCCCTATTGATATGTGAAATATATTTAAGGAATAACTGTCTAATTTTTTAGGATTCATGATGTGATCAATCGAGTGGCTTGCGTGATAATTTGCATAAATGCCGAAGGCGTTTATGCATAAAATTATCACGCAAGCCAATCGATTGATCATCGTCATGAATCCAAAAAATCTGACAGTTATTCCTTATATTTATATGCTCCTGATTCTGCAAATTCCCGTGCTACAAGCCCCGACTCTGTCTCTATTTGCCCCGCCCCGCACGTGATTTTTTTTTAACCGCGCCTATCGATGAACCAATAGATTTATGTAGAAATAAAGTATTTTTACAATTTGTCATTTTATCTCGGACAAAGACATTGGAAATGTAAATATATCTGCATATATTAAGATCCAATGAATCAATGCACTTTGGGCTAATACTACAGTACTCTTCTTAACATTACAGAAAGATCCTGACAAATGTCATTTGTTCAACTAGACATACATGTACTCATGAAATTCAAAGGATAATACTAATTATTTAAACAAATGCTGAGAGTCCCAGCAGGTCTGACAATAAAAATGTTGAGCACAAATATTGTGCTTGAAAAAGAGTTGAAATTGGACCTCAATGCACAAAATCTCAATTAAAGCCTGTTAGGTTATCATTCTGAAAATTAGCAATAAAATATGCTGAGAATCAAGACAAAACTTTGATTTGGACCTTGCAATGGAAACAAACAAACTTTGATTTAGACCTTGTTTGAAGAAATTGAGTTGAAATACTAGCTGGTATACTTCTGTGTACTTCAACTCTTGTCATGGATCACATATGTTTCTTAACAAAGAAGAATTCTATATACATGTACATGTACACTTAATGAAATATTGATTTAATGTACATAGTTAAATGTGCAAATAACTCACATTACTGTACATGTCAATATTCATGCAAAAAAATATTAAGTCAATTTATGCAGTCATTTTGAAATGGTTTTCTTTGACTAATAATCTCAAGAAAGACTCATTTTCAATAAAATACAACCCTCTGAATTCCTTATACACACATTTTACTGTAAATGCCTTGAGTTTCCTACATCTATGGACTAGTTTAGTCAAAAGTCTATGATTTATGTAAATATTACAATGATAATTATGGCATTTATGATATATCCAGGCACTTTAGATAGGTTCATAATCACAAATATTGATATAATTTTCTGAATGCAATATGGACTGCAGCAACTAAACTTTCCTTTTGAGCCAACAATGAGCTAAGAGCATTAAGCTTTTATTACATACATTTACCCCATCAGTAAAATAGTCAATAGTTTAGTTAATAATTGTGATAATTGAGGCATGACTTGTTTAGGTGCTAAAAGTGACAATGAGTGATAAGACTCTTTTGAAATGTTTATGCTTTCTTTCATGAGCATTAAGGCAAGTTCTCAAATTTCACTAGACAATAAGTAGTATTTGATTTTTCCCACTGGATAAATACCATATCCTTTTGCATTCTCTCAGTAGTAAGCATTTAACTTGTCAGCCACAAGCTTTACATAAAATAGATGAGAGGAGTGAAGGATTAGACTAGACGACACCTCTAACCATGTAGCAGCTTCCACTGTCTCTCCAGCCTAGAAATAAAGAAAAAATCAAATTATAACTGCACACAAAGGTTATCTTGTACATATTGTGAATAGGCTATATATTGGTGGTAAGAAGACCCATCAGATGTATACTAGTGTGAAAATTAAATATGAAGAAAAGAAATAACAAATGTGAATTTCAAGTTACCTGAAAATAAATTTTTCTTTGAAAGTTTTTTAAAAAAAAATTCTTAGAGAGTTTAAAAAAAAAAAAAACAGAATTGCAGCTCTCCAAAAAAAAAAAAAGGAATTATTTACAGAACAGAGAACTATACCCATAGAAAGAAACTGTACTACACACAATAAGTTGTGCTTGGTTCTGGATTTGTTTCTCCAAATTCTTACCTCAATTGCACAAAAGCTGGATTTCTAAAAAAATTTCCTAGACCTCTCTATCAACTACCCTTGTAGTTGACATCTTTAGGAAGGGCATTGGGCTGAATTATCTTGCTACCCAAAATGGCAGTATAAACAGGCAAACCCTTGGATGGCCTCATTTTAAGGCCCAGGAGGGCTATTAACATGGTTATAGGAATTTTTTGATGTGGAAATAGTGAAAGAATATGAACACACAGTTACTGATATTTTGAGATTGCAGTTTAAAAATATGGAGAAATAAATCGAAAAATAGCTCACTTTTTTGTGCGCAATAAATTTATACTTTTTTTTTCATGGGTGGCACTGTAGCTCTCTGGTCATCCATTCCAATTTTTTCAGACCAGCGAGCTACAGATCTGCAGCTAAGAAATCATGCAGTTAAAAACAGTAATTTCATAGGGAAAAAAAAAACAAAACTGATTAAGTTGATCAGTATGTCTTTAACAATTCTTATATGAATAAAAACAATGCTTACTCGTAAAAGGAATGGATGAAGAATTTTGCCTGTGTTGTCATGATAGCTAAACACAAGAGTTTCCAACCAAGCGTTATCAGTATTCCTGGGATCATCACAAATTCCTTTGTATATCTAGTCAAAGTAAAGTTTTATTGAGCTGATTCATAATCATTTTAAAAAACAAAATTGCTATGCCATTTTTATTCTTATTATTTTTAATCCTTATTTTTCTTTCATAGGGTTAATTAAGTATTCTAATTAATAATTAGATTATGATAAGACATATTCATTATTTTCAACTGGATGGAAATCTAATCCAAAATTGTCAGAGGAGGCATATGATATGTACATGTATATACTAAGCCAAAATAAAATGGAATCTGAATACAATACAAAAATTTCAGTAGTGGCAATGTATCTGACAATCTCGTGTTCTCCTGAACACCAGTTTTTGTAGCCCCACACTCCCCAATAAGAATAATAAAAGGAGGCATAGGATAGGTCATATAAATTACTGTAAACCAACTATTATTCACGTCTTCTTTTATTCGCGATTCGTCAGTTTAAAATCAATCCGCGACGATTAATTTCTGCGACTCAGGAAACATTCTCTACAAATACAAAGCAAAATAAATGGTTCGAGGCGATTAATATGTGCGAATAAATGTAGGTCGCAAAACTCACGAATATTTCTCGCATGCGAATAAAAGTTGGTTTACTGTAAATGATCACAATAACCCAATAATTCTGCTTTTTAAGAAATACATCACTAATCCTGTTACCTCTTCTCCATGATCCAGCATGTACTGAAGGTCTTTGTTGATTTTATCTTTCATGGTCTGGTCATTGACCAATGTTCCCAGTGCTTCCTCTGTAAACTCTGCCTTCAGGCACTGAGACACCTTCTGTCCTGGTTCACACATACCCTGTAACACAGCATTGATACATGTATGTGATACCTAACCAGCAGGAACATGTCAAAGTCGAAAATCTTTATCAGTTTTCTGTAAAATTTACAATGTTCTAATGCTTCTGGAAGCCAAAATTTGAGTGGTATTTGTCAACTCTGTAAGGATACAGCTTTTTAAAGCAATATTGAAGAGATAAAAAAAAAACAATACATAATCAAAGATTACAAAGCTCACCTTGACAGATGCTATCTATAAAGCAATGTCTCTCATTAATTAAATGCTCTGGTAGTGCATTTAGATGCAATAACCATGCAAGTCTGGTATGGTTAAGATTTATAGTTTCTTGGGAATGTTAAAAAAATTGAACTGTTTCAATATCTTGAAAACAAACGTGAGATCATCCAGACAAGTCAGATGCAGTATATAAGGCATATTTGGTGGTGTTTATCCCTAGATGTATCATCCATGCAACTCTGGTCAATCTACAGCTTGACTGTTATTTGGGAATAGACCTGCTTCAAAAAAAGTATCACAGATCCAGCATCTGAAGCAAGTCTGTTAGTGTGCATTCCTAGATGCATCATCCATCCAAGGTTGGTCCAGGTAAGATTACATTTACTTGGGAATGGACCTGATCCAAAAATGCAGATCATATCCAGCATACAAAGCAAGTCCCTAGTTGTATCATCCATGCAACTTTGGACTAGGTAGGAATTAAGTTACTTGGGAATGGACCTGTTCAAAATGTAGGCCAGATCCAGCATCTGAAGCCAGTCTGGTAGTGTGTATCCCTAGATGCATGCTCCATGCAAATTTGGTCATCATAGAGTTTATAGTTACGGTACCTAAGAAAGGACCTGCTACAAGAAGTTGAAACATGTCACTCAACCAGATAATATAAGTCATATCCAGCATCTGAAGCATGTCTGGTAATGTGAATTCCTAGATGCATCAACTAGGCAAGATTGGTAATGGTAGGGCTTTGAATTGCTTGGAATGGACCTGCTCCAAAACATTAAACCTATTTAGACATCCAGAAAATGTAGGCCAGATCCAGCATCCAAAGCAAGTCTGGTAAATGTGCATCACTAGATGCATTATTCATACAGATTTGGTCCAGGTAGGGCTTATAGTTACTGGACTTGTCAAAAAAACTTTAACCTGGTCACTCTTCTGGACAAGAGGCCCAAGGGCCTTAACGGTCACCTGAGTATAATACAACAATTTAGAAGATCCATAGAGTATAAAATAAACTGATAGATGAAGCTTTGTTGCCCAAAAGCAAGAGAAATAGCAACGAAATAATTAGTCTAGTATTCTGTAACAACTCATAAAGTAAGTTCTAATCTGTCCTCCATTTATCATTATTACCATGCAGACTATTAACAAAAAAGTGGTACATCAGTTCTATTATTTACCCCATATTATCACCTCTCACATTGACCTCTCTTGGTCTTTGAAGAACACTTAATAAGGGAAGTTATTTTTTCTCACTTTTATTTATCTATTATTTACAGGTCTACCTGACCATTAAAACTCTGAAAGTACTTTTTGTATTATACAACAAAAACTCTTGCATAATTTTCTTATTCTATTAACCTTTCAAGAACATTATTTACAGTGATTTGTTATCAAAGGTAATAACAAAGGGGAATTCTCTCAGTAGAATACAAATTAAAAGAGTCTGGATAGAACCAGAACACTTGACCAAATGGTCCAGGTGTTCAAAAATCTAGTAAAAATACCCTTGCGTATTAAAACTTTTAGTCTGCCTCCCATATGCCCAGAAGCAGAAAGATTTTCAAAGAAATAATGCATTTTCACTACAGATTCAACACAGCCCTACCCTAACACCAGAACCCATGACCCAGTGTCATGAAATTCACAAAATTGAAAGAGGTACCCCCATCATCATAATTATGCATTTCAAAGAACTAACACATTTTCACTACATTATCAATAGACCCCTCCCCCTCCCACGAGTAACACTAGATCTCCTGACCCTGGGACCACAAGTTTTAAAAATTTTGTAAGAAGCACCCTTGCTCATCATAACTATGCACTTTGCCAGTGTTCGAAATTCAGAATTATTTTCTATGGGTCCAAAGGACCCACAGATAAAGGGACTACACGAGTCCTTTCAGGGCAGCGCAGGCCAAAAAATAATACCATTAAATATTTTGGGAAAATAAACTTTTACGTATCGATGATCTTGGTAAGTTTATTGCTTCATATGAATTATGTCAATTTAATAAAGGGTATCTACAATTCGCAAGTATTAACAATTTGAAACGGTAAGATATTAATCATCACACTGTCTTACTTGGTCATATATAACATTTAATGAGTTTGACATGTGTTTATTTAAGGAATGACTTTAATAGCTACCCAAGTTATACTGGTATAACCTGGGTTGGGGCAGTTTACGCTTTATAAACCGCGAAGCGGTTTTATAAAAAAGCGTAAACTGTTCCAACCCAGGTTATACCAGTATAACTTGGGTAGCTATTAAAGTTATTCCTTATAATTTAATTTCCCATCATTAAGTGTAAAAAAATAAAACAATTTCTCCTTCAAAAATGCCCTTAAATTGTACGTATTTTAAATGTAACGTCAAGCGGATTGATACGTTTTTAACGTAAGTCATTGTGACGTAGGCAACCCAGGTTATACGCTATTTTCTATTTTTTTTATCCAATCAAATGACGCTTTACATCCAAAATTAAATTATATTACAATATACATACTTTTCCTCAGAAATATAATTTCTGTTTTAAAATCCGCGGATAAAAAATTACGCAGGATTCATAGATTTATTTCAAGGACCCATTTAGTCATACTATTCGTGAGTCCTTTCGTTTGTACGTCGGCGCAGGACCGACGGGCCGACGCTAATTTCGAACACTGCACTTTGCACTTTGTTTTTGCTCAGTACTAAGGAGCAGACAGGATTATTTAATAAAATTAGTGCATTTTCAATATATTATCAATAGAGCCCCACCCTTACACCAGAACATCTGACCAAGGGGTCACGAAAATCACAATTCTGGAAGAAGCACTCTTGCTCATCATAGCTATACACTTAGTTTCTTTGTTTTTAAACATGGAAAAGAAAAAAAAATATAATTTCAAAGAAATTATGCTTTTTCACTATATAATCAATTATAGCCCCCCCCCCTTTTCACCATAACCCCTGACCCAGGGACCATGAAATTCAAAATTTAGGAAGAGGCATCCTTGCTTATCATAACAATGCATTTAGTTTGTTTAAATAATACCTTGGAGCAGAGAAGAAAATTTTCAAAGAAATAATGCACTTTCTAGCACCAGAACCCCTAATGCTGAGGCCATGAAATTCACAATTTTGGTAGAGGATTCAATGCTTATTACACATTCATGCCAACAGTTTGACTGCTTGATGTCCAGGAGTAAAGAAGATGATTTTTGAAGATTGCATTAATTTTGGTAGTTTTAGCCCCACCTCTCAGGCCCCAGGGGGGCAGGGACCATGAAATATATAATTTTTGTTCCCTTTCTTCAAAAGATGCTATATGCCAAAACTGGATGAAATTGGTTCAGCCGTTTTAGGGAAGAAGTTGAAAATGTTCAAATGTTAACACATGATGCATGTTGCATGATGGACGACTGATGACCCACGACGACGGATGAAAACAGATAGCAATAGATCACCTGAGTGACTCAGGTGACCTAAAAATGTAGGTTAGATCCAGCATCCAGCGCATGTCTACTACTATGCATTCCTAGATGCATCATCAATGCAAGTTTGGTCACTAAAGGACTTATAGTTACTTAGAAATGGACTTGCCCCAAAATTTAAACCTGATCACTCATCTGGAAAATGTAGGTTAGATCCAGCAGCCGAAGCAAATCTGGTAGTGCGCATTCAAGTTTGGTCCAGACAGGGCTTACGGTTACTTTTTAATGGACTTGCCCATAAAACTAACAGGAACACCAACACCGATGCTGGGGGAATAGCAAAAGCTAATCCTGACTTCATTAAGGTGAACTAAACAAGTGGACCAAGGGCCTTAATGATCACCTGAGTAAAATACAACACTGTAAAGGATCCATAGAAGTATAGAGCAAAATCAACTGAGAGATGAAGCTATGTTGCCCAAGAATAAAAAAAAATCTGGTAGGAATATTGTACTGTGCAAGACCCAAGTGATCTCCTTGGGATTGTACTTGGTTTTCCCAAGTCTTACAGGGACGATAATGAATGAAAAATATACAAAAACAATGGACACTTTCCTAGTATATCTGGTATTCAATATACACAGATATGTTTTTGTCACTTGCCTAGTGCTACATTTAAGTACATAAAGAGAGAATTGGCTATACAGTGTGACTATTTGCCACTTTTCACTAACTGCAACATGTCCCCTAGTCACCTTGACTCTCTTGTGATCACTTGTTCACTTTGAGTATAAAACAACTTTATGCTGTCTCTTGTCAATTAAACTACTGATCTCCATTATTTTACCTGACAATAACTCATCTATTATCAAACAAAACATCACAGTATACACATTCTGTACACAACTGGCCCTTTTGCTTCATAAATAATCTTTATGTCAATCGTGTATATTGCTTTCAAGGCTTATTTAAATCATTTATTTTTATTTTGTTTATATATATATACAGCATTCTTTCTTGTATTCTCATGCAATCAAATAACCTGTTAATTAAATTACATAAACAAGGATTTCTTGATTAACACAATTTAGCAAGGGTAGTAACTCTCATTTGCTTCACTTATTACAATTTTGTACTCTGTTTGCCTCCTATATACCCAGGAACAGAAAAGGCACATTTACTTATAATTATTGTATTTATACATTTATATTATTGCATTTAGATGGTTTGCTTAATACCCAGGAGCAGAGGAGGAGATTTTCAAAGCATTAATGCATTTTTGCTATATAATCATTAGGCCCCATCCTAGCACCAGAACCCTTACCCAGGGGCCATGAATTTCACAGTTTTGGAAGAGGTACCCTTGCTCATCATGACTATGCATTTAGTTTGTTTGCTTAATATCCAGGAGCAGAGGAGAACATTTTTAAAGAAATAATGCATTATCAATATATACTCAATAGACCCCTGTCCTAACACAAGAACCCCTGACCCTGGGGCCATGAATTTCACAATTTTGGTAGAGGGCTCAATGCTTATTACAATCATGGCAACAGTTTGACTGCTTGATGTCCAGGAGTAAAGAAGAAGATCTTTAAAGATTGCCCCCTAGTGGTGCAGGTGCCATGAATTTCATAAATTTTACTCCCTTTCACTCATAGATCTATGCTATATGCCAAAATTGGTTGAAATTGGCTCAGTGGTTCCAGGAAAGAAGCAGAAAATGTTTAAATGGTAAGGCAGGACAACGGACAAAAACAGATAGTAATCACCTGAGTAAGCTCAGGGGACCTAAAAAAAAAGTTTCAACACTTTCAATAGTTCCAACTACATTAACATCTAGTTACTATGTTCAGAGCTTTTCATTTTTATTTTTTTTGGGGGCGGGGGGTGGGGGGGGGGGAGCAGGGGGGAGGAGATTTCCATCTGGTTTCAGCAATTCAGAATCATTATATCAGGGACACCTGAGAGCTACCAACAAATTTTCTTTGCAGTAAACTCTGCGTCTTTAACACATCTGCACAGTGTAAAGCAGTCTGTTCTTAATTACACTTACCCCAGGAATAGACCAAAGTTCATTGTCTTTTCTAAAAATTGCCACAAACTCCAGAACTTTTTTCCCTTCCTTCATCACAACTTCCCCTTTATCATTTCTCTTCCACCTGTTGACATAAGAAAAGAATAAGATTTTACATCAGTTTACAGGTCTGGACGATTTCCAAATATGGAAGACAAGAACGATAACCGTGAATTGCTATAAATACACAGAATAAACAAGGTGCTAATCCTTCTGACCAATCAGATAACGGCATTTAGACAAACCCATGAGAAAATAAATAAAACACGTGGTTTTAAAGTTTTTTGCTCAAAAGATTTTTTAAGAATAAACTTTTAGTAAACTTTATGCACATTTAGGAATAATATAGTATATTTGGCAATTCTACTGTGAACAAACACGACTTGAAAACTTAATATAAATTCTAAGTGGGATTAAAAATCTGTCACTACGAGGTAGCAATCCCAAAAGTTTAACTTGTGTTAAAATTGATATAAATACGGCAGATTTTCAGTTTTTAGAGCCTGAAATGAAAAAGTTTTTGT
Organism: Saccostrea echinata; assembly: GCF_033153115.1. Taxonomy (NCBI): domain Eukaryota; kingdom Metazoa; phylum Mollusca; class Bivalvia; order Ostreida; family Ostreidae; genus Saccostrea; species Saccostrea echinata. Next base: position 5,954,266 of record NW_026889763.1, on the reverse strand, counting down.
ATGGGAATATAACAGTCTTAATTATTTCCTGAGTGTTTATTACAAAATCATCCATGCAGTTTCTGATATACATGCGAGGTACATGTAAGATATAATAAAAAGCATTCATGAACATTCCCTTTTCTCCATGATTTTCACATTTCCTTATGTCTATCTAAAGTGGTATTCGGCGCTCATGAAACCCGTTATTTTAAAACTACATGTAGTCTATACGATGAATACTTGTGTGCAGTAGAGCTACAGTCCCTGAAACGTTCCATTTTCCCATTTTTCCGTTTGTTCACCGTGCGTTCACCGTTCGTTCACCGTTTGCTCTCCGTTCACAGTTTTGTGTCTGCGTTCACTGTGCGCTCGCGTTCACTGTTCACAAAGCGTTCACCGTTCGCTCTCCGTTCGTTCACCTTGCGTTCAGCGTTCACTTATCGTTCAGTTTTCACTGTCATTTGGAACTCCCAAGTGAAAGGACTTATCTTTTTTTGTAAGAAAGGATTTACAGGATTTGAAATTTAATAATTAACATGTCGTGTTTAAAGGATCATTATTTCATGGGGAAAAATTATCTACACTAGGTTTTATTATTATTCTAACTTAGCTATTATATAATTAGGCTATTTATTAAATTAACCAGGAAAATAAATGTTGTTTTAAACATGTACCTATGTAGAACGATGCTGATAAATTAAATTTAAATAAGGGGCAATATACGGGTACTTCAAGCACTGCAACATTTTGTTGTTATGATAAAGATGACAAATTGTTAATGGAGAGATAATAATCCATGTCAATTAATTTACCAACTGCAGCAAAATTACAAAAGTATTTATTACTAACACATTTTTTTTTCAATTATTATAGAAATACATTATTAGAACTAGTTCCCAGAATTATAATAGTACTGCGGATATCCAGTTAATTAAATATCTTTGGAGCAAATTAAATTGATAGTGTGGTTAAAAATATTTATTTAAATGTAATACACTACAATTCATAAATAAAGTCTAATGTTAGAGAGAAAAAATTCCTTTATTCACAATAACTTTATATTCATTCGATATGATTAAGACACCCCCCCCCCCCCTTTTTCCACCTAAATCGGTTACTTAGTCAGCATTACCAGTCTATTTTAATTAATATTCAAAAAGAAGTTAATGTGTTTTGTAGCACAAAAATTTCAGTCTCAAAACAAACTTGCCTCTATAAAAAAGTCATTAAACAAAAGTAGTTCAAAATATACACGTGCCGATGGTGGTATTTTAAATTGGCTAGGGAGTATGTTTCAAGTTCTTTATAAGTGTTTATGCCTGCCCAATTTATTTTTTGGAAAAGTTGGAATCAGATCTAGAAATGATAAAAAATGTTTAAACTTCTTGGAAATACTACAGTGTAGCACTCTGCCTTTGGTGTGATGAGACTTTCACACCTGCACAGTGTCGAATGATTTTGATTGACAGGACAAACATGTGGACTTCGTGTGAACTTGAAGCAGGAAAATAAAAACCATTATGACTGTCAAACAAAATGAATTTGTTGATTAAAAAAAGGTTACTTTCACTGCCTGATATACCGGAATTTAGATAAAAATTAAGAATTTTTGTTTATACAGGGGAGGTACATGTACATGCATTTGTGGAAAGGGGGGGGGGGGGTAAAACAGAATCGCTCTCTCTCTCTCATTTGTCTGTTTAATCAAAACTATGACATGTATTATTTAAATATCAAGTTCTGAAATTTTAATCTATAACAAATAATATGAATGCTTCTTTGTATCATCTTGTCCGAGTGTAATCACAGGGAATTGTCTACAGATCTATACGTGTAGAAGTCTGCTAATAAATCATCATAAAAAATGAAAAGACACATAAATAAATTATTGCATTAAATTTTTAAAGTACGAGTGTATACATTCAATATGTCCACAGACCGAAGCAAAATATTTAAAAAATTTTTCTCATTATTTTACACGGAATTGCCTTGACACGGAAAACATGTATGGCTGTTACAACTGTTGTAATTCATTTTATAAGTCAGTAATGTCCTCTTCGAAAATCATTATTTGTAATAGTTTTATATATCAAATAAAAAAAACATATTTATTTTACAACTAGAATGATTTTATCTTTTAAACTATAGTGTTCGGTAACAATGACAATGTTTTACAGCGATAAAAATCGTGTGATTAAACAGCTGAATTTTAACATCATACATATTTGCAGAAAATATTGTAAGAAACTTAATTAATAGTTTTACTTAATGTGCATGTTTCGTCTTTCTTAGGACAATTTTTGATTACATTTATTTATTTATTTATTTTGCGCCTGACATTAGAATACAATTGATACGATACAATGCATGGAAAAAATCAGAGGCATTCAGAATAAATCGTTCATCTTGTGTTCACTGTTCGTTCACCGTTCACTTTGCGCTCGCGTTCACGCTCCATTTGTGTTCTGCATTCGCTCACCGTTCTGCGTTCACCTACCGTTCACCAAGTTGCATTCAGCGTTCAACATCGTTCACTCACCATTCGCTCTGCGTTCGCTCACCGTTCAAGTGGGAAAGTACAACATTTCAGGGACTGTATACACATAGAAACTATGCATTATCGATGAAACTGACAGCTAAGCAAAATTATATTTACCATCATAAGACTATGTTCTGCTAAATGTTTTAACTGTACTTAATAATAGCTTGTAGGTGTGATCTATTACTCCATAAACGATCGCATATTTACATGCATTTTTTTTTTCTTTTCCGAGATGAAAATATCAGGTTTGTTCATGGTATATATGTGGGGAATACCTTATTCTTCCAAACTTTTCATCTTACTTCTAAAGATCTTTTGTCAAAAAAATCTTTTTGAGGAAAAAAAAACAAAAGCACTTGTTCTCTTTTTGTTTCTTTGAAATATGTTTTGGGGTGTGTAAAAATGCTATTGTCTGATTGGGCAGAAAAATATTTACATGTATATGATGCATATTTATAGCAACTTTCAGTTATCAGTGTCAACTTCCATATTTGGAAATCTTCCAGACCTGGTTTAGTCCATAGAAATTATTAAATGACACAGGATCAGATAAGAAGTTTACCTGGTCACTATGGGATCTCCACAATGATTAGGTCCATATCGTCCCAAAAGACCTCGTCCTATGATCCCTGTCCGACCGGCAGGGTTCAGTGGAAGTCCATCACGTACCTCATAAGTACCCCAGTAACTTTTCCTATCACACCTGTTGTTGTTGTCATATTCATTGAACTTGATCTTTCCAATTCTGTCTGAAGGTTTCCTATCAGAAAGTGAGGATTAAAAATTGTTAAACATGATAGTCTCTGTCCCATCAATATACTATACTAAAGATTCTTACATACTGCAAACAATAATCACTTCATTATCCAACTGTAGCTTTTTATCAACCAAGCTAGATTACTTTGCAACAGACTGTTCTGTTTGCAAAAAAAAAAAGAAAAAAAAAAATTAATAATGTAATATCATGTTACAATAAACAAATGAAAATATCTCTCTAAATATCTTAAATAATGCACCTATTATATATTTTTCAGTGCAAACCATAAAATTCCACAGATGCAGTTGCTTTAGTGAATAATTTTAATGCAAATGAATGTTTAAAGATAGCATTAAGCAAGCCAGGTTTTCTTCACATGTGACAAACCTTTGTGTGTTTTCAGAGACAAATTGCAAAAAATACAATTTAGTTGCCAAGACATCTTTAAATAAGTGGCAATTTTAGTCTGAAAATGGTTGGGGTGAGGAATGATGATTTGAACAAACTTGAATCTACACTAACTGAGGATGCTTCCATATTTCTTTGACTAATCATGGCTTAAATAGATTTTTCAAGATTTTTCTCGTACGTTTGATCTTCTATTGATGGCTTGCCCTACTCCTGGGGATATGATTTGAACACACCTGAATCTACACTACCTGCAGAGTGCTTCTGACTAATCATGGCCTTGCTGTTACTGAGAAGATTTTTTTATTGATATATCCTTTATATTCCTTTGTATAACTTTGATCCCTGTTGTGGCCTCTTTCTACTCCTGAGGGGTCATGATCTGGCCCCACCCTATCCCCGGGGGTCATGATTTGAAGAAACATAAATCTACACTACCTAAGGAAGTTTCCACATAAACATGACCAATCATGGCTTACCTGTTCTTGAGAAGAAGATTTTGAAAGATTTTTTCCTAGGTAAGACTTTGATTGTCCATAATGGCCCCACCCTAACCCTGGGGGTCATGATTTGAACAAATTTGATTATACACTACCTGAGGATGCTACCATAAGAATATGACCAATCATGGCTTAGCTGTTCTTGAGCAGATTTTTAAAGATTTTTCCTATATATTCCTATGATCACCCATTGTGCCCCCACCATACCACTGGGTGTCATGATTTGAACAAACTTGAATCTACACTACCTGAGGAAGATTACATAAGTTTCATATTTTCTAACCCAGTGATTCTTGAGAAGAAGATTTTTAAAAGATGCCATGAATTTTTCACTAATTAATGATTATCTTCCCTAGGGAAAAAGTGTGCCCTTCATTTGAACAAACTAGAATCCCCTTTAAAAAAGAATACTTTGTGGCAAGTTTGGTTGAAATTGGCCCAGTGGTTCTTGAGAACAAGTTGAAAATGTGAAAAGTTTTCTACAGATGGACGCTGGACAAAATGTGATCAGAAAAACTCACTTGAGCCTTCAGCTCAGGTGAGCTAAAAAGTATCTGTGAAATACAGTTGGTTTATTGTACCCTTTTCAGAACAGAGCTTCTACCCTAGCCACCCATAGAAAGTGATAATCGCAGATACACTATTATAGGTAGATTCTGAAAAACTGATAAATATTTATATAGCAATGTTGAACTTTGCATCAGTACTTTATTACATCATCTTGTAAACAACCCATAGAGGAATGAACCATTTCAAAACCTTTACAGCTAGCAATTTCGGATTTTCCTCTTACGCATTGGTCTAAAAACACCAGATTTCCTGAACTGATTGGCTTATGACAGTTGTTTACAAATCAGCAGTGTTAGGATGTGCCATGAAAGTCTTCTTCAATTCTAACATAAACATTTCAAGTCAATAATCAGAAGCAGTGGTAATAATGTACAGTTGAAGTTCTTTATCTTGAGCACTGACATCTCGAATACCAGGGATATGTGAAAGTGAGTTGGCAGCCCCAACTTCTTTTTTTTTGTTTTTAAAAGTTTTTTTTACCCTCATTGTCTCAAATTTTTTTCAACGAACAAAAATAAATGCCTTGAATACAGTGTGTCTAAGGTAGGGTACCAAATACAAACTTCCTGGAAAAATACAAATAATAATTTATAATCACTTTCAATTGTCTGTTCCTTTCCACTATAAATTCATTGTCGTTCTGTTATAAGCAGGTTCTTGCTATAATATATGTCCTATATCAGTGCATCTTTCTTCAAAAGAGTTTCAAGAACTGTTAGGGCTGTCATGGTTCCCCGAAATAACCGAAAACCGTGGTCCAAGTTATTCGGTTAGGTTTCTGTTCCATTTTTCAGTTCGATTCTGGTTTCTATATTAGAATATGTTTTATACAAAAAATGGTGTCGAAATCAAAAGAATAATGACGATAACAGTGCTAAATACACATCACAACTGAATTATACTTCATTCCATGACAAAGCAGTTGTCACAAAAGGATTAGATAATTATCAAAACAAGCAAGAATGGTCAGGTTGTAGCTAATAGTCGGCCTAATAGTCCTAAACACTATGTCAAGATGTTAACATGGATAAAATTTGTTTTCAAGGTGAATGTAACGTAACAAATAAAGATTTTATTATGTTCAATACATGAAATTTAGGTTTAAAATAGAGGCAATAAACCGAACCGAAAAACCCAAAACCGAACCGAAAATTTACAGAACTGACCCGACCCGAAAAATTTTGGAACCATGACAACCCTAAGACCTGTGTATAATTTAACCCTTCATATGTCCTCCCCCCCCCCCTTTCGGATTTTCCTGAACTTACATGTAAATAAGGTCTATAATGTCAGCCCAGTATGGATGACTCTTGACTTCAGGTGCTTCATACACCACTGGATCATATTCCAGAAATGGAATCTGAGAATAGTGTGAAAGGTATGTACATTTACAAGTTAATACATGTAATTTTCAGGCTTAGACAAGAAAATGTTGAAAAAATCATATTTTCCAAAAAAAGTCACAAAAGGCTATTTTAATTTACATAAATTTTGTACGTCATAAAGATTGGAGAGGTAGAATGTAAATACATATAGATGTCAGAGAAATACAACAAAAGAAAGCTTAGCCCTGAAAGTACAAGCTCTGTAAAAAAAATACATTTCTTTCAATCCAAATAAAGTTTCATTTCGATTGTTACTTTGAAGTATTTTAATGAAAAAAATGTGACTCTGTTATTTATAAGCAGGTTCTTGTTATAATACTTTTCTCTATAAGGATTATTCACACTGTATACTTGTACAAAATATAAGTGAAGCATTTTGCTGGTACTACATGTAATCAGTCTTGAGACAAAAATCTTAAATACTAACCTCCCAGGCAACCTTGTCATCGGGGACAGGAAACCTGTTGACCATACTCTGGGGGTACCTAGGAATCCTTGATTTGTAATTCAGACGTTTTCGTTCTTCTACTGTAGATTTCACAAAGGCTTTGTCTTTCTCTTTCTTCTGCTTTGCTGTAACACATAAAACACAATCTATAGCACTCTGAAATTAAATTAAATTAATACTGAATTAAATACACATTTTATTGTCATGAAATGATGAAAATTTGAAGTATTCAGTTCTGGTATAACCACAAAAAATCTACAAATTCTAAGTCAAAAAGCAGTTTTCCCTTCACATAATTACCCCATATACATTTAGACAGTGTAAAAACTATGAACAAAACAACAAAAGCAAAGTTAAGTTTATATCATGCACAAAATTGAATTAGTATTATAATAAATTCTATATGAAATCCTCAAATTACAGTAAAGAATGCAGATTTTTTTTTTAGTCCAATTCATGTAATATAGCACTTCATTATACTTAGCCTTTTAGTACAGGGACCATTTTCTGTGACAGCATTTATATGCTAATTAATTCAAATGCTTAACTGTCTGTTTTGAATGTTCACTTACACTTGCTAAATTATATTTATTCCATGCTAATGAAAGTAGGTGAATGCTATTGGAGGTAGTATCGATGCTAAATATAATGGAATAGGAAGTAAATATGAGCATTAATTGTAATTTTGGCACGTTTAGCATCTGAATTTTATATATTTATGTTTTTTTAATATGTTGATGGTGCAACTAGTGGGGTGAGCGCAGTTGCACATTACAAGATAACAAATTAATTTTAATTTAAATTCAAATTTAACTTAGATCACAGAAGACATTTATAGGAAGATATAGACTGTGAAGTCACATGATGTCTTATGTTAGTTGCATTTCCATAAACAAGTCTGAAAAGTGCAAATTTATAACAAAGGACATTTAATTTATTTATAATCTCTCTGCAATATTCATTAAACAATTGCTAAATCAAGGTGAATTTATTTTATGGTTGACTTTTGTTGTTACTGCCATAATGCAGTTTGTGGCAAAATGCAATTTCAGAAAGGGTTGTGGGTCTGGAGGTCACTGTGTAAAAAATTTAATAGGATCAATATGCACAGTCTGAATTTTCTCTTGACCCATGCAGGAATTGTTGTAAGAGCTCGCTGCAATCGCTATTACTACTATGCATTTTATGTAATGTAATCAATGTACATGTATACCCTGTATCTGATCTATAATAGCCAACACCTAAGAAAACAAGATGCTCATGGGCCACAATGCTCACCTGACACTGTTCTTCATCACCAGATTTTTTTCCATAATGTGGCCTACTCTAATACTCGGGGGGTCATGATTTGAACAAATTTGAACTGTATTCTTCCATCAAAATATGACAAATCATGGCTTTGCTGTTCTTGACGAGAATATTTTTTTCAAATTTTTCCTATGTAGAAGTTGATTGCCCATTGCTGCTACAGAGAAGAAGATTTTTAAAGATTTTTTTCTATATATTCCTAGTAAAATTTTGATTTTGATTGCCCATTGTGGCCCCATCCTATCCCTGGGGTTCATGATCTGAACAAATTTGAATCTACACTAACTGCAGATGCACTGTTAAAGATATGACTAATCAAAGATTTACTGTTTTTCAGAAGCAAATGATTCAAGATTTTTCCAGTGTATTCCTATGTAAAACTTTGATTGCCAATTGTGGACCCATTCTATCCCAAAAGGGTAATTATTTGTACAAATTTGAATCTTCAGTACCTGAGAATGCATCCATATAAATATCACTAAACATGGCTTTGCTGTTCTTAAGAAGAGGTTTTTTAAAGATTTTTCCTACATATTCCTGTGTAAAACTCTGATTGCCCATTGTGGCCTCACCATACTCCAGGGGTCAGGATTTGAACAAACTTAAATCTACACTTCATAATGAAGCTTTCACATAAGTTTTTTTCTGGCCCAGTGGTTCTTTAGAAGAAATTTTTTTAAAAGACACCTAATTTTGATTATTTCTTATTTATCTCCTCTTGGAAGAGAATGTGGCCCTTCATCTGAACAAACTTGAATCCCCTTTACCCAAGAATACTCTGTACCAAGTTTGGTTGAAATTGGCCCTGTGATTCTGAAGAAGAAGATGAAAATGTGAAAAGTTTATAACGACAATGATGACATACGATGGACAAATTTTGATCAAAAAAGCTTACTTGAACCTTCAGCTCAGGTGAGCTAAAAAGCAGCACTGACTGAATTGGGGTATGCTGACTTAATTAGTGACTTTCATGCTGTTTGTTGGTAAGGTGCTTGTTGGCAATGCTGAATTGCTAATTGTTTTTTAACTCATGCATGCTAGTGCTTATGCTAGTGATAATGCTGTTGTAACAGAAAATGATGCCTGCACTGTATACTTTATAAAATTCAAATCTATGAATATAGTGCATACTTCACATTTATATGAAAAATTCTTTGCAATTTAGATATAATTCTGAATAAGCCTTTCGAGAAATTTCAATCATTAATTAAGAAAATAACTTAAGTCTTTATCACCTAAGAAAATTCTTTAAATAAGGCAAAAAACAAAAAACAACTTGGTTCTCAGGCCATTTTTCTCAAAATAAATGCGGGAGGGAGGCTTTTTTTCCTTTTTATCTCATAAAAACCAGACGCAGGATTTTTTTTTTTTTTTTTTTTTTTTTTAATAATTTCAAAACTAGCAACTTTTAATCAATAGTGCTTCAACAATGAGTGTAGAAATCAAGATAATTTATTTCCTGCTTCTTTCTCTTTTCTCTTGCATATCTTCTACATTCCAATGATTCGTGTAATGAAACGACAGCATCCTAAAACCAGACGTGTTAAACTTACAGAACCCAACACTTTTAGTGATGCATTTGGTCAATTGCTTACGTAAAACAACTAATCTAAGAGTGTTTCAGCACTGTAAATAGCACTTGTGATTTTCTTAAACATTGTCAAATTTATCAGTCTTTGGTTTACCCACACTAAATGAAATCTGTGAATCTTGCTGACATCCAAGTTCTGAGGTTGAGGGAGCTGTCTTTGATAGTGTCAGCATGGAAGAACCTTCAGAAACCCTCACTTTGTACCATGGAAGTATTACAGTCATTCCCTTATGAATTTGCACTGAAATCAATGCCACCATGACTAAACTTAATCTTAACGCCTTATCTTAACTCAACGGCCATATTTGCAATTTTTAACTAGGCCAATAGAATAGTCTGGATTGTCTTGATATTTGTCAAACGTTCGTTGTACCGATTTCTAAAATGCAGTCAAAATGAGGTCAGGAATTCCGGATTTTTTTTTTTGGGGGGGGGGGGGGGGGGGCACCGCATGAGAGAAATTTTATCTTTTATTCATTTGAGGATAAAATTTGGTAATGCACATTGTTGAATGACATGCGGGCAGGCCTGACAACCAAGATTTTAATTTTTTTAGGCCTAAAAGTGCTTTTTCAAAATCTTTCACATCGAGCTTTATGTATAATGTATGATGATATTGCTTGAAAGGCAGAATTGGGATTTAATACTAATAAGCAAATCATTACGTTAATCCTAAGCCTGACTATTTGCTCAATAATACCATCAAAACTTACATTGTTTACCATGGCGACCTTAAAATATACAATAGATGAAAAAGAGACTGTATCTACATGCTACAAATATTTTTTTTTTTCCATGGAGAGAAAAGGAACATATAGTTAAGCATGCCAATTGAAATGAAAATACAGTCAAACCTCATTATCTCAAACTCAAAGGGACTTCAAGATATCCAAGTATTTGAGATTAAGGGTTAAATACTTAAGGAATTAAAGGACTTCCAATTTCCTTTGATATATCCATGGTATTCAACATATCAGTGTTCGAGATAGTGAAGTTTATCCATAACTGAATATGCAGTCATACACAAAATAAAAAAATTATTTCATTTATATTCATTTTACATTTTTTCAGCATCTTTTTCAAAAAAGTAATTAAAATATTTATCAACTCCACAAGATGAAAATTAACTTAATGAAGTAGGTAAATTAAAATAAACATAATTATGCAACTAAATCAAAATTACAAACGAAAAATGTCACATCCTTGTACAATTTAATTTGAAACAAAAATGATCTTTAAAAAAATGTTCTCAAAATATTTTTTTTTAATTTTGAATTAATGTACATTTGACCTACCATTTTCTTTTTTATCTTCCATCAGGGGTGGGACCTTTGCAGAGCTCTTCTGTTGTTCTTGCAAGTTTCTCATAATCCAGTTGAGTGCAACAGTACTTTGTTGCATCTGAAATTTATGTAGAAAATGACACATTGCAATTAAAAGGTACCATTCATAGCTCACCAAAAAAGAAATGATCTGTATGTGAGGTAATTTTATTCTAATCTTCCAGAGAAATTACATGTCACATGCTCAAATTTCGCCATACACATTATTTGTGCTACAATGGTATACAATCAGTCATTATCTCATATGGGGCCAAAAAAAAAAAATTGGCGATATCCAAGGATTCTAGATATCGAGGTCAAAATACATAAAGAAAAAGTGGTTGCGACTTCCAACCCACTTTGACATACATCCATGGAATTCAAGATATCAAAGTTCAACTGTATATGGTCAAAGAACCAACACAGTTAATCTGAGGCATTATGTCAGAAATATTTCAACAAGTAAAATGCTTTTCTACCTGCTCCTCAAGAGCTAGCAGTCTCTTGTCCATTTGTGGGGGCATTCTAACCACAGGATTAATAGGGGCCTTGATAACGGGGGGTACCCCTGGGGCTCCGGATGTGGTCTGGATATCCTGTAACTCATCCAGCTTAAAGAATAGCTCATGTATCCTGGAACAGTAATATATTGTTGAGAATAGCTCGAGAATTTAGTAGGACAATGAATGAACATCCTCATACATGTTCCATACCAGATATTACAAGACTTTATCGTTGCTTTGTACAAATTGTATGATACATCCTAGGAATATGCAGTATCTTATAAATTAATACAAGAGATTCCATTTTAAATATGCACCCAATTACACTCTAATGATTTTAAGACTCCATTTCAGAAAACAGGGACCCAGCATATTACAAAAGAACTGAAAACTATAAGACCAAAGTTTGCTTTTTGCAATTCATTTTTTTACATTGATTAAAGTGATTTTAATCTAACAACAAGAATTTGGTTATACATGTATAATTTTACACAAGTACTTGTGTAATTATAAAAATGGTGAGATTTTAAAACTGTCATATTTTTAGTCTAGGTCGTAAGTTCTCTTGTAAAATGAAGCCCAAATCTTTTATGTTGTATATTCAAGTACTCACGATTCTTGGGTATTTATAATTCTGTTTTGAATGTTTTTCTTCTCTTCATGTTCTAAGCGATTCATGTAAGCATCTGCAATCATATTTTCCCATTGGACTAGTTCCCTTGCCTTGTCTGCAGGAAATCGAGTTACTAGAGGGACAAAGAAAATAATCAATTTTAATGGATCAGATGATGTTATTAATTAGGTCAATTATTTTTTTTTTACAGCAGAGCTATAAAAAATTCAAAAGTATCTGTAAATGTTATATGAGTTTTAAAAGTTTTAAAACTTTGTTTATCAAAAATTTTAAAAAGTAAGATGGAAAATTATTAACTAGTCCACGACTCATGCAACTCATAGACTTTTATTACTAAATACACAAAAATCAGAGAAATGAAGCTAAAGCACTAGCTGTATAAAAATTTATTTACAACTGCAAGTCAGATTTAACTTCAACTTCACATGCTGCCTTTTTTGGTTAAAAAAAGAAACTCAGTACATCACATAACAACCTGTGGCTAGCTTAACATCATGCAAAAAAGAAAGAAGGAACAAGAGAACACTTTACTGATTGAGTACCAAATATCCCCAGGTATCCATGATTATCACACCTGTTGATATGTTTTCTTTGATTAGAAATTCATACAATTTCATATGAATATAATCTTGATGTAGCTATAATGTTACCTGTACATTTGCTATTGGACAGGTAATGATTTAGCATTTGCATATTATACAATATACCGGTATATGACAATATCGGATAACGTAAATGGATTGACCTTGAGGTATGTTTAGTACACTACATAATTTGTCTTACGCTTACAGAAAGTAGAGTCATGATTCAAAAATGACCTTAAACATATGACCTTGAAAATGTCAGTCCTTATTTTAATGTTATAAGCAAAAATTAATTGCATGCAGTTAAATATAATTGCAGTGGTTAAGGAAATGATGAAAATGATTAGTAGGCTCTTCTGAAACTTTAATAAGGAATATAGAAACTTATTCTGGGGAAGGAGGACACTCATTTAGCAGTCCATGCAACAAAAACAGTTCCTTAAAGGCAATTTTAGGTAGGTCATATCATCATAAAGGTTAGTACAAGTGCACAGTAGTTGCCAAAATGATTAAATTACAGTATATATATATTTACAATAGTGTGGTGGTACATGGCTTTTTATGGTTATCGCAAGGCAATGTGATTTAGACTTACTCAGGTCACTGGGCTGACTGGACAAACACAGTGAACATTTCCCAAAAATCCAGCGAATGAACAAACCCAAATGGCTGATCAGAATAAGGGGTGGGGCTAGGGTAGGGCGGGTGTAATACTCGTAAATCAGGCGGTAACGCTGGAAACACCAGTACTGGTCAGTATTCTCCTGTATAATCTGATACGTGTTGCTGGAAAGAGAAGAAATTGCCACAATACAACATTTAAAGCAGTCACTTCCAAATAATACAAAAAAGTAAATGAAAGAATATAAATAAAAGACACACAAATCTCTCAGACCAGTTGCTCTTTCCAAGATGATGTTTTTGGTGAACAACATATTATGCTTTTTAGCCAAGTTCATTGCTTGAAGAGCAATAGCCGGCTATTGTCCCAGTGTTCAAATGGATATGCAGTAGTAATGCAGTGCCTACTCTAAACCACTATTGAGACAATATAAACAATAAATCAAAGTAAAGTAAACTGGGTTTTTTTCTAGACAAAGTAATGTATTTTCTCCCATGTTCCTCAGTTGACTTATAATTGTTTAAATTTTTACGCAAAAGGTTTCCGTCAGGCCCCCTTGCCTGTGTCAAAATCTATAAATATAGGTTGCGTTGTCAACACTTACTGCACACCTTGCTGCAAAACTCCCAACTGAGGCCTCATCTGTGCACAAATGTTTGACCTTGCTGCATGAATGTTTATTTACTTGGAATATACAAGTTGTATAAGACCGCAGAATGATAATTTGATATATTGTTTACATTGTTAAATTCTAATTCAATTCTAATTATTTCAATATTGTGACATTTATAAATTTATGATTTTATCTCTATAACACTATGTAAAAGCTAGGTTATTATTTTACCCTAATGCATACTGTAGATTGCTATACTTTCACAACACCTTACTTTCATGAGATAGCCATTTGGTAATTATATTTTAAGCTAGATAAAAATTTCACAATTGTGGTTACTATCGTATATAATTCTTAACAATACAACTATATATATATATATATATATATATACAAGAATGAAATTTTTGTGAGCAGACCGACAAGCATAATTATGCAAAATAAAGTTCTCGTAAATAAAAAGTGATTTACAGTAATATGTCTGAGAATAGTCATTAATGGTAGCATGCAAATGAAGTTTAATATGTATTGTTAAAATGCATCATGCTACTTCTTTGGTGTTTAATTATTGAATATTTCTTCATATTGTATGTGGTTTTTTTATCTAATTTTCCTATCAATTCCTTTTTCAATGGATATTGAAACCAAATTCATTCTCTTAGAAAAAACTTCACAGACTTGCTAAAGTTTCATAAGAAAACAAAATGAAAGCTTGCAAGAAAATCAAAAAAAAAAAAAAAAAAAAAAAAAAAAAACCAAACAAACTATGGAGCATGCTTGAAAAATGAATTCAAGTTCAACATTTCTTCACGACTTACTCATACTGTTTATTTCATTTTTCCTTCGTTTACAACATTTCCGACAAAAAAGTTGTAGCAACAAATAGATATGTGAAAAGAGACAAAACGGAGCAGGCAATGGAGTGCGATCACAATATTCTCGAATTGTATTAAACCGCATGAACTTCCAAATACTGTTGGTATCCTTTTGTGTTATCTCAAAAGTGTAACTGTAATTAGGAATTGAATATGGTAAGTAAAATAGAATACATGTACAAAAAAAATTTCAATTTTCTTTTTTAAATACTGAATTGAATAATAAAAAAATAAATTATTTTGCTTCTAAGATTTTCATAAAATTTCTTAAGAATTTCTTGGATTCAAAATAAATGTAATGGATTAAAACAATAAAGTGTTTTCTACTAAAAATTACTACTAAAAATTAACAAATGATTCTCCAGATACATGTATACACATATTATTTTTCATTTGTTTTCTCTTTACAAAGTATGTGATTATAATTATATGAACATGTTGGCTTGAAAATTTGATGTTATTATCATATTCATTTAAATGGTACCATTGTCAACATAATAATATTAAATGGAAATTAACATACTTTTTAAAGAAAAGTATGGAATTCCCGAAACAAAATGCCATTTACCTACTCTCAGCTAACGTTGCTTTAAATGTTATTTACATTAATTCTGTCAATTATAAACTTATTTGTTGCTAAAATTCATTTATTCCAAAAGCTCTGCAGGTATATATTTGTGCTAATTAAACTATATATATATGCATACACACAAATTTTTCATTTCATTTTATTCCCAAAACAATTTGTATTGACATTATTTTTCATGAAACAGTTAAATTATCACTGTAAAGCCCTTTTAAGTGCTCAATTTAATTATACTTCATCTTCATTAGCCAAGGGTTTCCGATCCAAAAATACTCTACAAAATCTGCCAAGGGTTGTAGAATAGATTTCGGATCGGAAACCCTTAGCTAGCGAAGATGATTATACTTATATGCTTTGAATGATATGTGAATGACTTGTTGACTGTATTTATAAATTGCATATTTAAACAATACTTCTGAATTATTGGCAGTAGTTAGTAGTCAATAATTGCCAGTAAAGATCACAATTTAAGCAAATGGCAATAACCATTTGGGCGGTGGCATAAAGCAATGAACAATCCACCAGAAGCCTTAGGTACCATAGTAACAATTAACAAATTAAGCAACCTGTGTGTAAATTAAACTTCAAATTTCCATTGAACAGAGTTTTATGAATCATTGCAATTTCTGTAAGCTACATGGATAAAAAAACATATTAGAGGAAACTGTTCAAAAAATTGACCAAATTATCTATTTTCAACTGCTCGCCATATATAGTCACAGTTCTCTTCTTGACAAATGAACACATGTATACAGGGATGCCAAATAATTCAAATGGTTTCAAAACTTGAGTTTATTAAACTTTGAACACTTTAATTAAAGCAAAATATTGACTATTTTGTGAAATTTGACCCACATATTTTGAATATATTTTTTCAAATGATATATTGAATAATTAAATATTAATTAAAGGTTCATATAAAATGAACTATATAAATATAATAAAGCTGAACATTCCACACTGAATTGAGAAATCTTGACACATTTATATAATTATACAATTATACATGTATATTAATGCCCTTATCTCAAATATACTTATATTTGATAAAACTTGAGGAAGTTGATCCTTTTTTTAATGTAAGACTGCATGAACACAAATTGTTGTCCAATCCTGACTAAGGATACATTGAAAGATGACAGACATCCAACAAATGATAAAAAAGAAATATAATTCATTAATTTACTGTGAATCAAAATATTTAATGCGCATTCACGGCAACAAGGCATTAGAGTCAAAATATTGGACTGGTAAGGTTGATATTGGAGTCTCTTAGCATTCAACAGTAAAGTATCAAAATACTGGACTACAAAAATTAAAAATATTTAAACAAATTATAATATCAAAGAACTAATTAGAGCTGAATTACCTGAACATAGCAATCAGAAGGTTAAGGAGTAGAATGTTACAGAATAAAACATAAAACCCCATCAGAATCGGCACTGCATAACGACTCACAGGAGTAGGACATCGAGGCAATGTGTCATTACTGTATAATAGCGAGTCAAACGTACACTCAGGCTCCTCCCCTAGAAAGGAAACATTACACTGATCAAAAATAATAAGGATTCAATATCTGACTTCAATGAATAATCAGTAGTAATGTCATTATCAATGTTATCAGCATGCAAATCAACATTAAAATTAATACAAGCAGAAACAAGTAGATACAAAAAATACTATAACATATACATACTTATAAGGTAATGTACTATTAACACATTTAAATGTAATGGTAGAAGATAACTCTGTGCAAACATACTTTCTATTTCCTCCAAAAAGAGCTCTCCATATAGGTTCCAATATCCCATCCTCATGACATTGTACACAAGGACAAAGGTGAGTTCTGTGTTTGGAAACATGACAGAGTGAGCTGCTATTGAATAGGAGACGACAAACACCATCAGGATGATGATAAAATACAGTAGGTCCATCAACTGTCAATACACACAAAGACATGCAAGATGATGAAAAAATTATACAGCAACTCCATCAACCAAATTTGATAGTTAAAATCTCCTTTGCTACTTGTCTCAGAACCAGAAATATGTTTTTAGATCACAAGTGAACTTAAATAAAGCGCACCGCTGGGGTACATGATTATTGATATGCCTGTCAGGTCTATCTATACCCATAAAATTTCAAAATGAGCTAACGGTTACCTAATTATGGATTGAAACACACCTTCCTTCCCAAGATGAATCAACTTACCAAGTTTCATGGTCCTAGGTCTCACAGAGCGCATTAAGGTAAGAACCAGACAAGACTTGACTTATATGAATAGCCACATTTCTAAAATGAGGCCTCTTTGACCTCTTTTGGGTTTGCAACACACCCTCCAAGAAGGATAAACAGAGAGGTTGATGCACTGGACAGAAAATCCATACCATAATACAGCCCATCAAAAAGGGAATACAAGATTAGAAAAATTAAAATTTTTACATTGATTCTTCAGAAATTTCCTCAAAATCCACTCACCATTCTGCCAATCATGACTAGTTTGGGTCCCAGCTGTTTATGAACAGAAAATATATGTAGGATCCTAAAGAAGAAGATGACCAGGTTGAGGGCCATGACACAGCGGGCTGCCTCCAGAGTGGAGGAGTAAGGGAGGAAGCGCAGGATTATCCCCACAATAAACATAATGATGGTCACTACATCCACTATATTCCAGGGATCTGTTATGTAGCTGTGGAGTTTGGTATTGAAGGTCTTGGTTGAGGAGGACACCATCTGATGACAGAGCAGTCCATGATAATTTATTTTTAATTTAATGACTGACGTGTATCTTTAATAATAAAATATTTATAGCAAATTACTAAGGCAAACATAAAATTACCATGAGGTTTATTTAAATTTGTTGAATTTATTTCAAAATTCACAAGTTTCTAGTAAAAGGTGAAAACAGAATTCATTTTATTAATAAGTACAGTCAAACCTTGTTATATCGAACTCACCCAGAAAAAAACTTAAAGGTGTCTGAGGGTTCCAGATATTGAGGTTGAAATACAATAATAAAATAGTGCTTTGGACTTTCAAATCAGTTCGACATATCCTTGGTATTCACGATATCAGAGTTCGAGATACCAAAGTTCAACTGTATGTATATATATTTGCTATATCTGTGTTTGCTACAGACATGTTTTCCTAAATTATTCTTGTTTAATGTTAGTTACACTATAGAAGGTACTACAGACAAAAAATTAATTAAAAAAAACAACATATAAATCCATTATCAGCAGGTTTGTGGTCAATACATAAAAAAAAATGTTTCCATTTATAAGCAGGTTGATCTTTACAAGTGTAAAAAACATTTTTGTACATTTCTCTGTGAATATTTTGCACGTAAAATAATACCGGTATTTTGAAATGTCATTTTATGCAAATCTAAATTTTATTTAAAAAAAAAAAAGAAACATACGATTTAATTTATAAATATTTAACAGCTGAATCTTCTATAAGGATCGCAAACTAGCTTTACAAACAAAGAACAGTAAACACCCATCATAATGATGATTAAGAAAAAAAGTTTTCATTTTAGTTATACAGGTGCTTATATCTACAAACATGTACTCAAGCAACAAAAGCATCACATAAGCGATAAGGTAACTTAAAATACAACACTCCATGCAGTTAACAGAGGTGAACCACAGCTTTTAATAATGTGAATAGTGGTTTAAAACTCTCACTATTATTCCACTACTTCTTTGAAATTTTTTAAAGTTAATACAAAGATTATGAATTGAAAATATTAGTAATTACAGTCAAGTGCTTGAAGCTTTCCTACTTGATAATAAAATATGAGATGAAAATCGGTAGCAATAAGTGAACAGTTAAATTCACCCTGAAAATTATGGAGTATTTTGTCTGGTTAGAGCTTAAGTAATAAAAGTTTATTTGTGTCTTATACCAAAGAAAGATCTACATGATGTATATTAAATATGTATATTAAATACATGATGTATATTAAATAAGACCCAACATGTTTAAAAGCTGACAAAAAATGTGAACATTCATAAGTGATATTTATTTCATAAAGTTTTAAGACATTTATATTGTCTGCTGTAATTATCAAAAAAAAATTGCTGTGAAAACATACACCTCCTCCAGAACATTTTTGGTAATAAATGAAAATTAAAACAAAAAACAAAAAAAACAACATTTTTTTTATTTCCAAAATGCACCCCTTTTTTTTTTTAAAAAAAAAAAAAGATAAAACAGGCAAATGAAAATAGGCAAAAAATTAAAATGCTTCTATTGCACAAATAACTGCAATACCTTTGTGGTAGGGTGAAATGAGTGATTTTTGCCTCGTAAACTTTGAGTGTGATTGGAAGCACTGGGGTTGATAACATGTGGGGTATTTTGATTGGTGGACGTGCGGTATATAGTTATTCTCTCATAAATTGAATACTGCGACAACAACTGTTCAAATCAAAATAAACCAATTAGTGCAATCATGTCAAAAAGTTTTAACTAAATTAAGTACTTAATCACAAAAGTCTTATAACTTGAAGTTGTGATGTAGTAATACAGTCATGTACATTATATATCTAAATGTTCATCCCTCTAAAAGAAATATTCGGTAGGTTAATTAAAAAAGAATTTATGATAACAAGAAATTTTAAAAATAGAAACATATTTGCCCCCCATGTAGCAATTGAAATTTTGAAAACAGGTAAACCTATTTCACAAGATATTGAGCAGACAAGCAAAGGATTTTTAAGATACTGAGGACAATATCCTAAGTCTAGAGTAGTCTGACCTTCACC
Organism: Saccostrea echinata; assembly: GCF_033153115.1. Taxonomy (NCBI): domain Eukaryota; kingdom Metazoa; phylum Mollusca; class Bivalvia; order Ostreida; family Ostreidae; genus Saccostrea; species Saccostrea echinata. Next base: position 5,934,264 of record NW_026889763.1, on the reverse strand, counting down.
TCATGACCTCCAAATCAATAGGGGTCAATTACTCTTTAAGGGATACAAGTATACAAAGACTTGATGTCTTTCAAGCAAAGGGCTCTAAAGACACCAAGTAGACAATATCTTTTTATGTTCAGAGTACTTTTACCCTGATCTTTGATCTTGCAACTTCAAAATAATTAGGATCCTCTATTTCTTAGGGATATCTGTGTACCAATTGAGCAACAGTCAAGCAAAGGGGTCTCAATATATATAGTGGACAACATATTTCTGAATCAAGAGTATTTTGACTCTTGACCTCATGACCTGAAAATCAATTGACGTCATCTACTCTCTAGGGGATACCAGTATACCAAGTTTGATGTCTGTGAAGCAACAAGTTCTCAAGATATTGATTTGACAACACTTAGTCTACTGAACAATGCCAAGAGTAATCTGACCTTTAATTGACCTTGTGATCTTAAAATCCACATGCACTCCCTTTGGGGTACCAGTATACCAAGTTTATGTATGTTTAGCAAAGGATTTGAAGATATTTTTTGGACAACACTTAGGTCTATCGACCAACCAACATGCTAACATACACAGGGTTGCCCCTATAAGAATTGAAATAGCAGGGGACATTAAAAAAGTAGAAGGGTGTCTGAGGTTCCTCCCTTAACAGGAGGTTGAGGGGGAATACCAGAATAACCGGGGAATCACTTCATTATAGGTGGGGAAATTCCCTGGCTCCCGGGTCTTAAGGACAACCCTGATACAGATGGAAAACAATATGCTCCCCTTTTTTCAAAAGGTGTTGGGGGGGGGGGATAAAAATTCAAGGCGCAGTCATTTAAAAAGTTTCCTAAATGAAAACATTTACATTTGTTAAAGTTTAAGTGTGACTTGATCTTTATCTTTAACCAATATAAAGTCATAATTATGTGGAAATTCAAGAGAAAAAAAACATCTGAGGTTAAAAGTCCAAGAGACACAACTTAATTTGAATTTCTGAAATTGACTGAAAACCAACCAACCAAAATAAACAATACACCTGCAAACTCATGGGCATAACAATCCCCAGTTGTAGTAAAGAATTAGCTGTCAGTATTAGACATCAATTAAAGGTTGTTAGCAATTTAAAACATTATACAAAATAATATTTACCGGTACTTGCTGTCCACATAAAAACTAACAAATTGTACCATGTGATTTATTATTCACCACTTATATACCCTCTTTAATTTAATACAACTGCACTTTAGTTCAGACCTGATATATATATATATATATATATATATATATATATATATATATATATATATATATATATATATATATATATATATATATATATATATATATATATGAAAATTAAAAATAACAAGGCAACAATGTTAGTAAAACGTAAGCGCTTTCATTATACTTCTTCAGACGTTTTACAATTCAAAACAATTCAAACATGTGACGTTATAACGCTACCTGATGATAACGTCAACAACAATGCAATGACGTCACAATGCTTATAGAGGAAACAATTATAGAGTCTAAGTAAAATTACTTTGTTCATTAATAGCGTAATAAATAATAAAGTCATGAAAAATTCTATATTAAACTATTTAAGGACGGTTTAAAAATCTTGATGAAATGTTTTTCTTTTTCCCGTCTTTCTAAAAGATTTTCTGTTTTGAGTTTATAAAAGGGATAAACTGAGAATTGTCCCTGTCCACAAACAGCAAGATGTTCACTGAAACATCTTCCTGAAAAAGTTAGTCATGATGCCAAGCTAGTCACAATGGATGTTACTAATTTGTACACTAATATTACTACTTCTCTTGGTGTCAAGGTGCTCGAGGACTGGATTGATAAATATCCACAAAAAATTAATGAGCGTTTCAGCAAAGACTTCATCTTAGAGGCTAGTAAAATAGTATTGGAAAATAATACTTTCTCTTTTAACGACAAACATTATGCACAAAAGAAAGGAACGGCAATGGGTACAAAGATGGCCCCTACTTATGCCACCCTTACACTAGGATATCTAGAGGAGAGGATGTATGAAAAAACTACTCAGTACTTTGACCAACAGACTTCAGAAAATATAAAGAACAATTGGAAAAGATACCTTGACGATTGTTTTATCATTTGGAATGACAGCGATGCGAATCTAGCAGTTTACCTAAATATTATAAACGATCTAGATCCTGACATCAACTTCACAATGGACGAAAGCTTACAAAGCATTCCGTTTTTGGACGTCCTTATAGCAAAGCATGGAGAATGTATTTCGACAGACATATACTACAAACCGACAGACACACATCAATATCTCCATTTCAGTTCCTGTCATCCAAGTCATACGAAACGTTCAATCCCATACAATTTAGCTAGAAGAATCTGCACTATTGTTAGCGACAAGAAAAAAAGAGATGAACGTCTGAATGAATTAAAAAAATATCTGCTTGAACAATGCTATCCTCTTGGAATCATTGTGGACGGAATCAGAAAGGCTATAGAAATCGACAGAGATAAACTTATTAATTCTTCAAAAAGTAACACATCAGATTCTGCAATATTACCGCTTGTAACTACATACAATCCAAAGAACAGGAATATAACCTCTACAGTGCGTCACCTCAACAACATTCTACAGACGGATGAGAAAATGTCCAAAGTACTGGAAAAATATAAATTCATCAACAGTAAAAGACAACCTAAAAACCTCCGAAGAATATTGTGTAAATCTACATTTCACCAACGGAATTTGTATGTGGTCAATAAATGCTCTGATTCACGTTGTGGAACCTGCCAGTATATTAAAGAGGGAAGTACTTTTACACTCGGAAATAAAGAATTTACTATCAATGCAGATATGACCTGTGCATCTAAAAACGTTATTTATTGTATAACATGCGCTGGATGCGGACAATTATACATAGGAGAAACGGGGACCACACTACGCACTCATATACGCATACATAGACAACATATCAACCAACCCGAGTACAGAAAAATAAAACTCAGTGAACATCTTGCTGTTTGTGGACAGGGACAATTCTCAGTTTATCCCTTTTATAAACTCAAAACAGAAAATCTTTTAGAAAGACGGGAAAAAGAAAAACATTTCATCAAGATTTTTAAACCGTCCTTAAATAGTTTAATATAGACTGTTTCATGACTTTATTATTTATTACGCTATTAATGAACAAAGTAATTTTACTTAGACTCTATAATTGTTTCCTCTATAAGCATTGTGACGTCATTGCATTGTTGTTGACGTTATCATCAGGTAGCGTTATAACGTCACATGTTTGAATTGTTTTGAATTGTAAAACGTCTGAAGAAGTATAATGAAAGCGTTTACGTTTTACTAACATTGTTGCCTTGTTATTTTTAATTTTCATATTAATTACCGGACACTGTGATATTTCTTTTCATTTTTTGGATATATATATATATATATATATATATATATATATATATATATATATATATATATATATATATATATATATATATATATATATATATATATATCACAAATCAGTGATGTATACATGTATTATACTGTACTGTTTACCACAAAAAAAAAATTATTAGTTCAGTTTCAGACTAGACTGTATTTGCTACTCAGAGAAAGTACATGTACCTGAAACAGTGCCACACATCACACTTGGTTTAGTCAGAATTAAACCTTTACTAGCCTCTCATAAAAATGCTAAAGAAATATGTGAGGGATTGATGGAAGGTTGAATAGGCACACAATTTTCAAACCAGTATATCTTCTTTGGAGCTAGTTTTACAAATAACTGTTAAACATGTAATGGTTTGACTTAATTGAAGTAGTGTAATCAAGTCCTGTGAAACAAGGGGATAAATTGGGTAGCATTCATATACCCTGTACACATGTACACTTTTCTAGCATTCATTTCTGCACTGCCCTTTTAATGTATATAGATTACACCTATCGAAATGTTGCTTAAGTTCTCATTCAAGTCAAATGAGAAAGAATGCAAATCACATTTACATCTATAGTTTACAAGGGACAACCCTTTTGTACCTAAAGGAATCCAATAATGGCTTTTCTCCATTTTCCGCATTTAGTTTTTGTCAAGTATCATTGATACTTGTTTTGTAAACCATGAAATATTCACAAATCTGTATGAATGCTATATATATGTGACTGATTTATTCCAAATTGACAAGAAAATTATCCAAACTGAATTTGGTGTACATGTATACATGTGCAAGGTTAAGTAACAGAGGTGCAAATAGTTGTTAATTATCAAGATTTCAAGGGAATATGTTTTTTGACAAAACTTACATTACATAGTCCCCAATTTTGAAGGCATTGACCTGAAACCTATAGAGGAACAATACTGGACTTCCTTATCTAATCAGTTTCAGTATTTTTTATGCATTGTTTTCATTCATTTTCTATTAGTAAAGAAGCTAAGAAATAAACACATTTTCATTCCAAAAGTTGGTGCCCTTCTCATTTTGTTGACTTGTATGTTTTAATTCATGCACTTACTAAATAATGTATAATATTCATTTTTATTATATAGCTAATAAATAGACTATTAAAAAAAAAACTACTAAAAGTCTAGAGAATTTTAGCGTTCAAAAATCTTGGCATTTTATTGAAAGCTGAGTGTGTATTATGTATATATGCAGTATGCACGAAACATTCTGAATACAATTGAACGCCCCATTGCAAACAAGAAATGTTGTCTGGTCAACCTCTCAAAGGCAAATTTATGGTAGGTAGTGGCAGCTCGATAAGATGTGTTCATTTTCACGCAAAATTGGCATTATCAATTAATTAATAATGTAGTTGGTATTAGCCTCAATAAAACCTCAATAAGCATTTCATAACGCTTGGGAGGGTCATTGGAATGATGCGATATTGAACGCTTATAGGACAGACAGTAATTTAAATATCAATACTGAAAAGTCTTATCAATTTGTTATTTAGTTGAAATAATTAGTATAAATCGATGGGAGACGTTTTAGCCATATAAAAAAGGAGTTTTTGCATGAACTTATATTGGTGAATATTGGCACTCTTTGGCTGTACAAATGCACTCACCAGCTTGTGCATTTGTACAGCCAGCTCCTGCCAATTAATATTCACCAATATAAGTTCAATTATCCTAAGATACAGTTGTAAGGTATCTAATTCACACTCATCGAGTCTACTACACACTGGTGGCATGTACATGTACTTGCAAGATTAAATGGATTCCACAGGATACATTTAAAATTATGCATTAATGTAAGAAATAACCGGTACTCCCACAAGTCTTCAAATCATTACGACCCTAATTCACCTACCTTAAAGAATTTAAGATCACATGTTATAAATCATTGAACTACATTGAAAAAAGATTAAAAGAATTAGATTGTGAATAAATCAATGTCTGATTTTTTTTTAGATTTATTAGTCTGATTGATTAAAAATTTTTATATATTGGATATTGAAGCATATATTGTTAGCATAATCTGACATACAGTACAGCTCAAAAGAAACTGGCCCCTTGCAGTTAAATATACATTGTAAAAGACAATGATCTGACATATATGCCATATAGTATGGGTATGTGGCTGCAATTGTGTCTAATAATGCTGCAGTGTCCACAAATCTCCTCATAGGAGCCTCCTAATGTTGCACAATGTACAGAAAATAAAAAAAGTTTGGCCTATTTCAGTTATACCTGTCTAACCTCCTCAGCGAATATACTGAACACCCAGATAATAAGGATAATCTCTTCTATGCTGACTTCTACTGAAAACTTCACCAGAAGAATGTAGCTGTACAACCCCAAGAAAATCACATAGGATAGCTGGAACAGAACAAGGCCATATCAATAACAATCAATCAGAGATTTCTTTAAAGACACACTTTTTTCCAAACTTTTCATAAAATAATGCATATTTAATTTATTATAATAATAAATATGCATATTCTAAAGTGCATGCATGAATATATATCATGCACATTTCATCCATTCATGGCTGTAAATTCATGTGATTTAGAAATTTTGAGAATGTTTTACTTTTAAAATACAAAAAATAAATCTGTGGACTAAATAGGAGAAACAGAACACCTTACCACATTGTGAGCAAAGATAACAACAGGTGCTGTGTAAAAATAGTAAAGCTTCTTCCAAAAGCTGAGAGCAAATGGTTTTGATTCATAATCCACATGACTTTCTCTACAAGGACAATATAAATCTTTGTAAGATCTTTTAGCTCAAGCTATAGATATACCTGTACATAAAGAATGACATATACAAATGTATACCACATAATATCAGGCTTTTCAGCCGTAAATTTATGATAATATATGTATAGTATTACTAAACTATGAAAGAGCAACTACTGTGAAATCACATATTTTCATGGGGTCAAATTTTTGTCGTTTGACAAAAATGATTCATGGGGATTAAATTTGATGTTGAAAAATGTGTTTTGTTGTCAAATATTTGAAATCTTACATTTCATAGGAGACATGAATTTGTGGGTCTGATTCATACTAATTATGATTAAATTAAACCCCCATGAAGATTAGTGATTTCACAGTTTGTACATGTATTAATTGGGTTAAGAATTGAAGCAAATCTTCTCATTTTGGATTTCAGAGGTATGGGCCAGCCAAAATTTTTGATTGAACAGTTACAATGACCTTGAATTTTAAGATATTAAGTTGAATCAAGGTGTAGATAGTCAATCTGATAAATAATCTAATTTTAAATACAAAAGAGTACATATTTTCCTGATTTTTTCAATGATATCAGAAACAATCATTAAAAGAAACAACAAAATCTGACATTTTATTGAATAATTATCAGAACTTTTCAAATGCCCCACATACATAAGAGCTAGGCTAGACATGTAAATTAATTTAAATTAAAAATGAAACAGACTTGCAAACTGGCAAAGAAAATCCTCTATACCCCATTTTTTGATAGTGAGGATATGACAATTAAAAATCCATTTCCCGGCCCCTTATGTTGCTTTTAATAAAATTACTGCAATGCATTAAGAACTTACTCTTTTTCCTCTCTCACAGGAATCGAGTTCAATGTCTTCTGCCTTTCAAGTTTTCTCTTCTTAGCTTTAAGTGTTACCTGTCATTGACCAAACCAAATGATTAAAATTCCGCCCAAACAATGGAAATTTAAATTGCAAATTACGTGTCTGAAAAGTTCATTCCATATTTTACAACTAAAGTTTATCATGCTTTTGATAGTAATTATCAGAAATTTTCCACAATTTTCACACTTACTCTCTGCTCGAAGTTTTTCTCTGACATTGCGTCAGTGTCTATCTCCTCTTTGAATTTGATGACAGGAAATATGAGTGGGGGTACAAACACACACAACAACAACTGGAAAAAAAACGTCAATCATGTGTAAAAATAAAACATGTTTCCATAACTGTACAGAGTTTGTTATTGCACAAAAATACACAATGTATGCTATAATTAGCTTATTTTTTTTAGTCATGATCACTTAAATCCAAAACAATTAACAACAGGGCAATGAGCATTAACAGTCACCTGAGCACCATAACATGAACTCTGGACTCATGTGAATAATTGTTACAATTTGGTACAACTCTATATTCATGCAACTTGTCTCCTACAAATTCAGGAGTGAAGACTTTTAAAGATAAAGTGCACTTTATTTATATGATCAGCTTATCAAAACCCATACCTTAATACAACCATCATGCAGTTTGCTTTCTGAGTATTCAAGTACACATAGTCATAATATTTTTAAAGTACACTGTATAAAGAATTGTCAATAAATTTAAGACTAATTTAACCCCTCCTGGGGCCTGATTTGGACTCCTAGAATTCACATAACATGAATTTAATAATTTTGGTAGAGGTTTAGCTGCTCATTATAACCATGCAAATGGTCTACATGCTAAATATTGGTTGAAATTGGTCCATCAAATTAAAATAAGAAGCTGAAAATGGTCAAATGTCTAGGAAATGCACAACAATGGATAATAACAGATAGCAATAGGACACCAGAGTGACTAAATTGACCGTATAAACAACCACAAAGATCTGGTAAATTCAAAGACATGACTTGTTTAAATTGATTATCTGCAAAAACCATATGACTGTCTATAAGATCTTTTAATAAAGGACAACAACCTTCCTGTCAGATATTTTTACCAAATGATAATTCCTACATACCCTAGTATGTAGAACATCTGATATTCAGAAACAAGATCCCACCTGTAGCATTTGGTTGTCTAGGGACAGGTGCCCCATCCACACATTGTTTAGCAGTGTCTGGCAGGCTGTTTGAGAAATGAACTTTTTGTTGTTTGATTCCACAGCTAATAATACACATGTGGCTGCCCCCCAATGTTCAAGCTCACGAATCAATAGATTCTGAGCCTTTTTCTCTTCCACATCATAACATTCATTTAACACTGCTATGGCAAGATTTGAGAATTCCCTACAAGTAAATAACATTATATATCAATTAATTGTTACAGTGTAATCAACTTGACAAAAATTTTTTTTTTTGCTTTATAGAGATATTTTTAGTACATTTGTACTTATACATCATTTCCATCTAAGATGCTACAAGGTCATATCAATTGAAGAAAAAAACCTAGCCTACTGTGAATTGGCTTTGAGTTTTTTGGCTAACTCTGTGTCATCTGTCTCTCTGGCTAGTGAACTTAACATTCCACTCGCCACAAGTGCTGCAGCTGTGGCATCCTATAACAAACACACCACAGTCAGTAATCAGTATAATGTATCAACCAAACCATCCACAGAATCAGTCATCAGTATTTACATGACAAATAAATCATCCATGGAATCAAAGCACTAATCACTTTTTCCATATACATGTAACTAGACACATTCATACATTACTTCAGACATGCTCTTATATAATACTGTCTAGAAAACTAAAAATCATTTACAACATCCATCAATAATGGAAGACTTAATTTGATATCTATTATGAAAAGTCTGAGTGCCTTCAAAGATGCATGATGACATTTTTTTCCTTGCATCTCTAGTGAATGAAAGACAAATGCACTGGACCAGGTGCCCTTGGTCAGTAAACAGGGGAATATTAACAACTGTATACATTAAGTAAATAGAGGATATTCAATGTTTTGTAGATGAATATGGAATTTATTTCACGAGTGGGACAGGATTTTTTGATATTTTCACGAGTGCGAAGCACGAGTGAAAATATAAAAAAATCCTGTCTCACAAGTGAAATAAATTCCATATTCATCTACAAAACATTGAATTTTCTGTTTATTACATTTTCTTAGATTTTCCCTTTGCCTCTGTCTTTTCGTAATACAATGTCATATGCTGTGACATCATAGTTGAGCAGTTGAGACATTAGGGGTGAAACGATACACCTCCTTCACGGTTCGATACGTATTGTATAATTTTGTCTCGGTTCAGTTATTTTCGATACGATACATTTTGATAGAAGGAAACAAATTCAACGTTGTTTTATGCTTTCTTTTTCTAAATCTAGTCACATATTTTACGAATTTTATTTGCAAATTGACTAGAAGAAATTGATTAAAATCATTTCACTGTCAAAAATTATTTTATAAGCTATCAGTCATCGAAAATTTACGTTTTCTATACTTATTTATACTGATTAACGTGTTTTACCTTTTGCCAAACCCGACTGAATAAAGATCCCGACCGAAAAATGAACCGAACCGAAAATTTGAGATTTTGCACCGTGTATCAAACCGAGAAAAAATACTGCGGTGAATCGATACCGCGGTGAACCGTTTCACTCCTATGAGACATCATAGCTAAGCCATTGCAAGATTGAAAAACGTAAACATGGATTTTTTTGGCAGTATATTAACTATTAATCTCTGTCAGGATGGCTCATTAACTCTATCTTATAACAGGCCATGGATTTTTTTAAAAACACTCTTCGTGAAGGGAAGGAAAATCGTACGTTTTGCCACACCTCTGATATTCTCACACTGTGTGACAATACCATTTTGATATCTTTTCACACTGTGTCAGAATACCACTTTTATTCAGTAAATAAATTACTGTATTTCACTGTTGAAAATGTAATAAAGGCTTACTTTTCCTCCTTTCCATAAAATTTTGGCCATTTCCTGTCTGTTGAGTAACACTGCCCAGAGGAACAGTTCCTGGAATGGATTATCAAAATCTGGTACCTGGTACTCATCTGAGGTCAAAAGGTCATTATCCATGGATTCTGAAAAGTGGAAAATTTTGGCAAAATTTATGTCAGACTTTGCTATCCATGATTTATTTGAAAGAGGATGGCTGTAACATTAGTGGCTACCACAATGCTTGATAAATGCTTAACTTATGCTGCTATTAATTCTATGGTATTCATCCAATAATAAGCAGCTATTAAACATTCGATCTACATTATTTTGATATAGTGCATGGATTTTATACCATGTAGTGGTTACTACAATGCAATTATTTTTGCAAGTTGTTTCTTGACCAAAGCAGCTTTAAATTGTTGAGTAAAACATACACAATACATGGGATCTAAACTGGAATTGTACCTCCACATTCACGTGATATAATTTTTTAAAATCATTTATAAAGGTAATTCAGTAAATTTAATATCAAACATACAATATATATAAAAAAAAATTGCAATATATGACAAATTAATTAAGCCCCATACTGGGGCCAGAACACTGGACACAGGAGCTATTAATGTTATAATTACAGGTGAGAGGGCTAGCTAACTTATTATATTTACCGGGTAAGAAACATTTTTCTTTCTAAATGTTCATGAGTAAAGAAAAAGAATTTCAAAGAGTTTTAAATGATCAACTTACGCCAACCCATGGGGTATGAAACAAAAAGGGTAGTACTTGTTAATTCCACAAACAGTTGAGTGCCTATATGTCCATAAGATTTTCAAAGTTGTAATGTATTCTAATACATTACTAACTATGTCCAACCCTTGGACCTTAACATATGGGACCTGCATGGAGTCATGAGTGTTACAATTATGGTAGAAGGTTATGAACTCATTGTAATTATGCAAACATGCATTTTGCCTGCTCAATGTTTTTGTAATGTAAATTTTCAATATATATATAATCAACTTTGCTCCACCCTGGGGCACAAGCCTTGATAATAGGTTCCATGAATTTCACAATTTAGGTAAAGAGCTTTTAAAACTGCTTGCTAATCATGCAAAGATTTTTTTTCTACTAGATGTCCAGAGAAGATTTTGTAAACATTGCATGAATTTGATGTTTTTTGCTCCATTTGCCCACACTGGATAAGATTGGTGTAGTCATTTCATAGAAGCTGGAAATGTTCAAAAGTTTATGAATGTTGCATATTAATGCACAAAGCATAAAGATATACAATTGCATGCATATAGAAATAGGTCAACTAAGTGATTAAGGTGCCTTAAAAAAGAAGAAAAAATTATCAGCTAAAAACCAAGACATCAGAGGAAATTCCCAGTCTTGTCAGTTAATTGTTTTAATTTCATAAAGTGATAGACATAAGTAATTATCTTTATAGGTAATTTAATTTTGCTTCATTGCAGCTATGGAATCAATCTTCTTGCAAAGTAAGGGGTATTTCAGATATTTATCACTTTTTAATACAATATATTAAAACTTCTGTGCAAGCATGATCTTTAATTTCAATTTATCAATTATCACAAACACTATAATAATAAAAACTACTGCCCATAGATATTAACCTCAGCTTTAATGTTATAGTTAATCTCTGGTGAAAAGTACATTCTTCTGTTCTTAATCATGGGAGAATTGACGTCATTCACCCCTGAGGTGTGGGCAGATACTGGGAGGTATATAGGACATTCTGAACCCCTCATCAGACAATTTTAAAGCCATTAGCCAAAAAATGTAGGCAGATGTTAGATAATGATGTGATGTTCTCAACCCACAAAATGCAATAAAGTTTGAACTGTCACTATGCAGTGTCCAATAACATATATGGGCATGGAATTGAATGCCTAACTGTGTTGATATTGAATCCATTTAATCATTACAACTAGAAATTTATCATCTTAATTAATCAATACTTCTTTCTATATATGTATAATAACTGAAAAAAATATAGAAACTCTCAATACAAACCGTATAGCAACATGCACTGCTTAAATATTTGCTATCTGATTGAGATAATGAAATCAAAATGGCATGTATATATATAAAACTCTGTAAACAGTATATAAAAAATAAAAGCCCTTGATATCTGATGAAAAGTTGTTTTCATAAAAATATTCTACAGAATGCATGGATACCCCTGTATACTCATGCATCCATGTGTATTTAACAACTTGAAATTTGCTAATGCACTATGAGAAGTCTAAAAATTCCTTTGGAGAGTCTTTCATGAAATCATCCCCACTCCAGATGACTATGACTTAACTATGACAAACAAATCTTTGCTACATGAGAATGTTCACTAGGAAGAAGGTTTGAAACAATCAATTCTTTCTATATATGGTTGTAAATCTGAACATTGTGGCCCCACCCTACCCCCTGGGGTCATGAGTTGAAAAAACTTGAATACACATTTCCTGTGGATCATGTGTCCATATAAATTTTACTGCTCAAGGATTTACTGTTCATGGATAAAAGATTTTTCAAGTTTTTCCTACATGTTTTCCCATACATGTATAACATTACTAATATATACAGGGACAACAAAGACGATGACAACAATGGACAAATTTTGATCAGAAAAGCCCACTTAAGCCTTCTGCTCAGGTGAGCTAAAAATGTCCTTATTATAATACTTATGTGTAACATGTTTGACACCTGTTGTGACCCAGGTCTGTCTTGTCATCTTTGGGTCATTATTTACATGTAATATATAACTTTAAGGAAGCGATTGCAAGGGTCCGTGAAAAAAATCCGCTCAATGAATTTTTCTCATTTTTACATAAAATTTGCCTGACATTAATGGTATCATAATATGAAAATTTCAACCAAGGTCATCAGGGTTATAAGGATGATATGGTTGCCATGGTAACCGCAGTTTTTCAATATTTTGATATTTATGAGGTGAAATTTTATATATCCCATTATGGTACATTATTGAAACAACATAAAAAATTCCAATAGATATTAAATAATATGCTTTATATTCAATGAAAATAAAAATTGTATTGGAATATATTGATAGATGTAGTAATGCCACCACTGCTTTGGGGAGTATTAATTGTAAATTTGCAGTAATATTTTCACCTCAAGAGGAGTTCTCAACATCTTGACAAAAAATTACCCAATGAATTTTCCAAAAACTAATATATTTTGTACAATTTATTATAAGTGACTTATAGCTAAAATATGAAGTAGGGTCATCACATTCATTTTGAAGTTACATGCATTTCAATACCCCCCCCCCCCCCCCCCCCTTCCTAAAATATTATAAGTTTCATAAATTTTCGTATGATGATTTGCTACTGAACCTTAAATATGTATAGTCTGTAAAAAGACTAAGAAAAAACAGTATGTATAGATTAATAAATACTTTGATACACTTGTCTGAACATATTGAATGAATAGGGGTTATTTCATAGAACTTGTATCTGCAATAAATATATAAAAATCCTAATATCTTATTTGGCAAAAAATAGTGATTTGCTATTTAATATTTACATTTGCAAATATTTTTCCTCATATTCTTCACATCATTTTCTCATGAACTAGGTACATGAGTACATATCTCCATTGTGACGTCATAATGCCACACTTGACGTCAAAACTAGAAACTTTAGTTTAAAAAATAATTGCTGAATGACATAAATTTGGGTCGTGCTTATGCGCTTCATAAAATATGCCGGCATGAAGCGTCTTTGTTCATGTCCTCGTGAATTTTCAAAAATTATTATTTTAAAAATTATTTTTTGCTAGATTTGATATAGAACTATATAGTACACAAAAGCTAGACGTCAAAACAAAACATGAAGATGAAAAAATCTGCGCCGATGCTCCCCAACACTCTGCAGCGTCACGTCCTATTCTTTCTCTGCGTTCATGAAATATTGCCACGAGGACTTTTTGTCATTGGCGCAATCATATCACGCCCCTTATTCCGGAAATGGTTACCGTAAACTTTCTTTTTTAAAACATCACATGAGTCGATCACATGACGCCTTGCAATCGCTTCCTTAATGAAATTATACCTCATGTGCATGATAATGGTACATGGGAAAAAAAATTCTGTACAACTAATGATATTTTGGATAGACGCTATCCCAGGTCTGTAGATTTTACATAACAATGCCCACATATGTGAGTTCAAAACTACATGAATTGCAAGCAAACAATAATTTCACAGTGGAGGTATACCTTGTTTTTTCCCTGTTGCCATGGATAAAATCCCCTTCTTGATCCCTGGCATACCCATACTCTTTGCTGACACCCCATCAAGGAGGTATTCTACATCAAGGTCCCTTACTTTGGGGTCCAGTAGGTACCATGGGGTGTAAAAGTCCCCAATGAGGTCCTGAATCAAGCAACCCACATCCACCAGGGAGATGTACTTCGCCTGTTTACATTAAAAAACAATTTTAGGCTTTATCATTGGTTAAAAGTTTCTTTACAAAACATGGGAAACTTTTCTTACATAATCTAAAACCTAAGGACTGTTTATGTAAGTAAACTTGCCTTTCAACTACACACAAATAATTAAAATTATGTCTGCGAAAAATTATGATAACTTCTTTCAATTGCATGTATTTTCATACTTACAGATGTTCAATGATCTTGCCAATACATTATTATATGTTTTATCACAATTAATAAAACATTATATAATAAATAGATATTCAGTTTAAGCTCTGATCATCATTTAGATTCCTTCTCTTACATTTCCATTTTTTCGGCGAATTTTATCCAGCATCTGATACAGTTGAGTATTCTTGTTTATCTATAAAATAAAACATATAAAATAGTAAGGCCAGCTCTTATATACATAGGTTTTTTTTTTTTTTTTGGAAGATTTTTCAATGAAATTTAAAACTTATGACATTTAATTTTTAGAGGCACATCAATATATAACTGCACTTGTAAAATGAACATCTTTTTCCTCTCATTTTTCATCCAAGGTTATGACTTTATTGAAAACCAAGAATCATTGGAACCTACTGCTTTTAGTTTTTTAATGTGTCTGCATCAGATAGGATTCACTTGTTCTCATGAATTTGATGAGAATGAAATAAACAATCAAAGAATGTCTTGATGTGGTTTGTCCACAGCTAATACCTGTAATACTGTACATAGCACTCAATTAGTACTACAGCACTTCATACCTAGAAGCTCTGGATGAAATGTGTTGTTCAGAGCTTTATTGTTTAACAAGCTTCAAACAATGATTCATATAATTGATGTGTGTTGAAATACATGTATTTGCATTGAGAGTTATACTGAAAATACAAATGTATTTCCCTTTTTTTTTGCAGCTAATTCAAATCTTATTTTGCATGCATGCCAATAAACTCTTCTTCATTTAAAATGTCATGCAAATCATTTTTAAAATTAGATTAACTAATCGCAATATGCCAATATTAAAAAAAAAATAATTTGTCACACTGAAATGTGCTTTTGCAGTCAGCAAGCAGATACAAAAAGTTCACTTTAACTTAATTCACGGAATTCAATATTTTGATGTTGGAGATATCGAAGTTCAACTGTATGTACATGTATTTGTATTACTGTATCACTTACCTCCCCTTCATTAATTAAAAGCTTTAGAGATGACACAAAAGAACATATGCAACAATGATGTCGATACATGTATTCTATTGCAGTTATGGTACAAAAAAAAGTTAACTTATATTTTGCAGACTTGATGCACTGATTTTAATAGACTTGAAAGAATTGAAGTGAAGAACAGGTGGAAGGATTGACTATTTATGCCCCCTTCCCCTCCTCTCTCCCCCCCCCCCCCCCCCCCTCCAAAAGAAAAAAAAACCTTTGCACATACAGAACTGCTTTTGTCAGATGATAAGGTTTGTATTTGCCTCAATCCAAAGTAACATTTTTTCTTAATACAACCTGGGCACTGACATATTACGATGCTAATATTCCTAAATGCAAAAATTAAAACAGTTTTTCTCATTTTCTTAAACGTACTACCTCATACATAAATATTATATAAACAGATGATTTTTCTCTACTCTGATTAGCTGAAATCTGAATGTCAAAATCAACAAAAATAAACATCATGTGCACCTCACAACAAGCAAACTTTCAATTAATACTGAAAACATAAGTACTAGTATGCAATCATTGCGTTATGTCATCATATTTTTCCTGGTTCTGATCGTTGACTTTATAATTATGAAATCCTAACAGACTGCCACTTCAAGCAGTATTATCTGACTTTCAAATTTTCATCATCATTGTAAAGTGATAAAAAATTATACCTATAAAAACTGTCAATATAATAAAACAATTATTTACTTGTAGTTCAATGCATCCATTTAGCTTTGAGTTAAGTGAATAAAACTGAATATATTTTTTTCTGTCGGACTGTACCTTACAAATGATGCTCATAGAAGTCAATGATTGATAAATATGAATTTTCAGTGAAGTTTCATGAAAACAAGCATATTCTGTTTAATGATGTCACAGGTTTTGTATGAGCAGTAGTGGATTACCTATGGAAACAAATAAGGAATTTAAAAAAAAAAATAGACAAAATCAGTCTGAAGATATTCTTCGCTTGGAAAAGCATACAGGATTAAAACTTTGCTGTTACCAGATGAAAGCAAACACACATTATATATATGTTTATGTTAACCACATATATTAGCAAATAATTGCAATAAATAAGATTAAAATAAATATGATTTCTACTCAATGTTGCATAAGTTTTCCATCAAGCTTTTATATAAAATTTTGTATCCCACAGTGAGTGTTAATTATTACAGGTATGAAAATGTTAATTTTGTACACTGGAACTGACAAACTAGCTAATTTGACTACTGTGGGAGCATGCTCAAGTAGATAAAATGTTTAAATATGCTGTCTATTGTTACTTTTATGTAAAATATTTTGAAAGTGAGAAAATTGAGGCTTTTCTGTCTTATGGGTTTTCTACCTGCAGCTCTTAAAGACTAAAGTGCTAATGACAAAAAAAGTAAACTTTTTTTTAGGGGGGGGGGGGGGGGGGAATCTGATATAAAACCTGAAAAAAGATGAGTGAAAAAAAATATCTAAAGTACCAAGAACACAATGAGCAAATGAAATGCCAAGCACAGTTGTGGTAGAATAGGTCAAAGATGTACCCATGAAGCTTGATTAAAATAATCATTTTATTCAACCAAAAAAAAAAAGCATAGGTTGTTAAAGAATTATCAACTTTTTAAATGCTGGTTAGATACAAATTGACTATACAGGCAGCCCTCTAATGTGCATCATGTTTTGCAAGCTGGCAAAGTGCAAAAGCTTCATTAGTTTTTTGGTTTTTTTTTTTAATTTAAAAAGCTTGTACTGATACTTTGTACTAAAAATTTACTGACTTCACTCTCTAAAGAACAATGCAGAAGGTTAATAGACAACAAATTTTAAAAAAAATTAATTGTTAAAGTACATGGAGAATGCTCAATATTCTGACCTCTTGTACAGTGTGGTGTGAAGAAAAAGACAGGTCTCTCTAAAATCATGACAACATATAGACATACATCTATTTGTTTTAAAAAGATTTTGAAAATAAGTATTTCTAGTTGCAAAATACAGGTAGGAAAGAAAACAATTTTTTTTCATGCAAGAAATAAGAAATGAAACTAGAACAAATAAACAAAAGATAAAAAAAAAAAAAAAAGAACAACTTAAAATTCAAAAATAAAGGTCAATTCAGAAAAAAAAAATTAACGAAAGATAATTAGGATGTTAATTTTGACATACCTGATTATAGAGCTTAAGAAGCCTTTTCTTGGTTAGGAAGTCTTTTAGGTTGACCCCATTGTCCATCAACAGTTCTACAAAGCCTACCCGGTTCAGAATTAAGGCAGATTGCATGATCTCAAACAGCATGTTAGTCTGAAGAAGACAATTGTTCTTTAAATGTGTGATCAATCAATTCTTAATAACCTTTTTTTTTTCAGAAATTCTAAGTCTACACTAAAGGATCCCCCCTTTTTTATGTGAAATATATGGAGATAACGAACAGTATTCAAGCTCAAAAGTCCATTAAACATTACAAAATAGGTGCAGAGCAAACATGGACCTCCAAAACATCAGAGGTGGAATCAGGTGCCACGGAGTAGTGAGCATCCCCTGCCGACCGGTCACACCCACCGTGTGCTCCTTGTCATGATCGGGAAATAACAGAAAAATCCGTCGACAATTCAGTGTGTAAATAATGGCCTAACAATTAGCATGAAAAAAGTCAGTCAGCAATTGACTCAATGATAAATTGTATTTGCTGACAAGGTCATTGTATCAACCATAGAACTTACGAAATGATGACTTTAAACGAGACTGCTGATATTCTTGTTTCATCAACTTGTTTGTCAATAATTTACCTCGTTTTAGAAATTGTACATACATAGAGCATGCTCTTGCATATCGAATCAAGTACTTTTTCACCAAATACAAGTACATGTACAAATAAGTTTTACCAGTATGTGCTTCAACATCATGGTTGTTTATTTGTTCATGCACTTTTAAAACAACTACAAAATGTAAGTGGAAAACACTGAAACTATGAATTTAATGTAGATTATCTATTGTAAATAATAAAATATTATTCAATTAAACTTCTTGTTTCCCACTTCTCCTTTATCATGTTTTAAATTTTCCTCTTGCAGAAAAAAGCAGTATGGAATATTAGAAGGATAAATATTCTGACTGGATGCAAGCCATTCTCTCACCTCTCTGTATACAGAGTATAGTAGCAATGAAAGTAGGTGTATTGTAAATCAATATCCTAATGGAACTAATATGCATGAAGTCCTAGCAACTGCTTCACCTATAGTAGTTATATATTTTGTACTTCTTTTACCAGGAACAATATTAAGTGCAGCAACTATGAGTCATGGCACCATAATTTTTTTCATTTATCAAATATATCTCTATTATTTTGAGAGCTAGTAATCATAAATTAGCACACTAAAGTTATACAAGCTCTAAACCCTGACCCACCCACCCATCACCCTTTATTAATTCCATCTAAAGTATGTACAAGGATATTGCTGCACCTAGATATCTCCACTATCATAGCACTGAGAGAGAGAAAAAACCCATCCTAAAACAATATTTGAGAGCATTTCAGCAACTAGGCAAGCAGTTTTAAAGCCCTGGTCAATTTTGCAAGCAAAATTGCAATATATAATGCATCATACCAATTTCTTAAATATACGTTGATTAACACCATCATTTAACTGAAATCATAGTTCTATGATTAAAATTATAGCACATTAGGTTTTTCTTGATAAAGACTAACAGAAATAAATGTGTATGTATGGGTTTGTTTGGGGGGAGGCTGGAATAATTAAGGGTCTGATTACTTCAACCGCCCTAAAAATAAAATTTTCCATCCCCAACCATCCCTTCCCAAAACAGTTTTTCTGCTCTTAATCATTACAACACTGTATGGCCAATTAAATGGAAAATACTACAAATCAATAAATATTCTATGTACCTGAATGAAACGGTCATCCGTAAAGATTTCACTTTTGGCAATATCTATTCTGTTCCAGGCTAAAGCTAACTTTAACTGGTCAAAGATCTGATCCTTATTTGCTGTTAAAAAAAAATTGAAATTGATTTTATTATTTCATTTTGAAAAATTATAATTAAATCAATCTGATATTTATTAAAATTTAAACATATGTTAAATAAGCAGAGAATTTGACATGCATTGAAACCCTACAACTTAAAGAAATACATGTATATAATCAGAGAAAATGAAATTGATGTCTACAACATAGTTTTCATAAAAGTTGTAATAATTGTTAAACTTCTTTCTCTGTCCTTGAAAGTTGAAATAATTGTTAAACTTCTTTCTCTGTCCTTGACCTCATGCAGGCAAGACTAGGAACTCACCCCTGAGTAGTGCCTGGAGAATGGCCTTGTCAATATCTTTGGATGACCCTCGACCTCCAATACTAAATTCAAACACCGTGATCAGGTCTCGATTTTTCAGGGTCTCCTTCACCATCTCGCAGTAACTGACAAGATTCTTCTTCCCAAAATTCTCTTCCACCTGATTTCTTATTTCTGCTTCTACTGAGGCATCAAATATTGTCTGTGTTCTGTAATACAATATCTCAGGATAAAATATCTCAGTCTTCTATTTGTTATTGGATGCTATTTCCTAAAGTTCAGGGATGTGCAATTAGCATCGCCCGACGCCCGGGGCTACCATTTTTTGGGATCGGGCTAGTAGTTTTCTGAACCGATGTAGCCCCTTGGGCTAGTAAATATTAAAACTACCAACGTAAAACATGAAAATCACTATCGGTATTTTCACTCATTTTTGGCTATTAAATTCCCAACCAATGAAAAATTTCCAGGCAGCATGCTCTTATTGTTCGTAAATCTCCATAATCTTATCCATTTTGCAGTACTACCTGACTTATTTACTTCCAAAAACGATAGTTTTTTTCTAATCCGAATTTCCTCCATTCCTCTGTTTACAGTAAATACATGCAGATATCTCATTAAATTATTTACGATCACTCAATCAATTGAAAGATAAATGTTATGTGCTTTACACAAAATATATTTGGGAGAATTAAACTTTAATTTTAAAAAGAATGACATTAAAGCCCGGACTTTTTCAACAATAAACTATTTTTTTTTCAATATTAGTTGTTATTCCCCCTACATTTGGGCTAGTAACTTTTTATTTGGGGCTAGTAACTTTATTGCTGCCACTAGCCCATGGGCTAGTGCTTAATTTTTGTAATTGCACATCCCTGAAGTTATAAAAAAAAATTATCAGTAAGTCAACGTCATAATATTAATGGAAATCTTTGAATCATTTCATGGCAAAAGGTAGGGAAAAAGTACAAAAATGCAGTCACACTTTCTGGAACAAGTTCCCTTACATCTTTTTTGTTTTGCCCTCTTGATCTGTAGCTTCTATTTCCTCTCCTGAGGAATTCTGGTACGCAAAAGCTAAAATGTCCGCTGCTCTTCCAGAACCCTACAAAGGAAGTTTATCTCCAATTATTCACAATGTCACAAATATTTACTATGCAATTGCAATGTAATACTCAAGAGCTCCATATATACATAAGCAAAGAGACATAACTCAATCTTATTCTTTCTTAAAATGAAAAAGTAGTGGATGCATGATTAAAACTACATGTACTTGAAAAGATGAACTACATAACTAATTAAAATAATATCATAAAATGTATGATAGCATTAGTAATGTACTTTCTTGAAATAGCACATACACCTAAACTAAAAAAAATTACATGTAGTTAAAGAATAATAATTAATGTACAATGAATATCATATAAATCTTACAATACCTGAACTATGACAATAGGTGTGTTATTGGCTACAGCTTGGTGGGCTGTTTCCAATGTACCTGGACCACCCTCTAAAACTAGCAGTACCACAGGGACATATACAGAGGCATCTAAACGATACAAACAAGAAAATAAATCATTTCACTCGAAAAGACACTACCAAAGTTAAGGTCACTTATAATGCAGACATTTAAAATTGTGATTCATTAGTTCTTAATGTATTTTCTGAACACAGTCAAGGTAGTACATGTACTTAGTATTTTTTTGCCTCTTGCATACAATCACTCATGCAATGTGCAGATTCATCTATCTGGTCACTGTGAAATATCAGCATGTACTATTTTCCAATACAGTATGAGGATTATTAATCTGATTGATGTACTATATGCCAGCTCACATTTAAATTATAACCCCCAATGGAATTTTTTTTTAAAGTGCTGCATTTGTTTCTTTCTTATAATAAGTCTTATGGACCAGACTCAGATTATACGCTTTTCTGCTGGTGACCTTGAACTTCCCCAAATGACCTTGGTCAAGGTCCAAATACAGCCTTAGCTAATACATGTATGGAATCTTTGTGCCAAGAAGGAGCTTCCGATGCTTCACAATTACAAGATATGACCATGACAGATATTATACATTTTTCTAAAAGTGAACTTGCCAAAATGACCTTGATTCAAGGTCAACACACAACTAAGCTCACGACTAATTTTTGTGTGAAGTATCAACCTTCCATATTTTTTTATTAGAGGGCTATGGACAGGATACATGTCATTTCAATTTTTTTCTGCCAGTGACCTTAAACTTCCCCAATTGACCTAGAGTCAAGATCAGAACATATCGTTAGCTCATAAGAAAATCTCTGTAGCAAGTATGAGCTTCCATTGTGTCTCCGTTACAAAGTTATGCACTGACACAGACAGACTGAAGAGAAATTCTATATAGGTACCAGCCCCCTCAAACTTTGTTTTGCAGTGGGCATATAATTAAAGGTATTACAGTTCAATGTACCAGTATATGTCAAGTAAAATGTCAGAAACTTTTGTTTCCTCACTCATTTAGGTTATTATTAAAGATGTCTTAATAAAATTAAATGGCAGAGAGATTATACTTATAAAAACTTCTTTTAAAGTTTAACCAAATAAAAAAATTTAGAAATTCTCATAAGCTAAGAGTATTAAAATCTGGGTTTACGTTTTATTTCATACGTTTTAATTTGTGCAGATGCAAATGTATTACTTCATTAATGTCAATGAGGTCACATACACAGACACAGCACAAGGTTTAACTGCCTCAAAGCACAATCTGACCAAATTAAACAAAGCATTACACAATGTCTGATAACATAATAATTATCAAACAATGAAACATATTTTTAACAGTCATGACTTGATACCAATACTTGTTTCAAGCCCAAGAAAATGGATACGACAATACACAAGTTTCAAAATTATCTCCCATCGTGCACTCTTTCTTTACAGAGGGGAGTTTTGTTTCCGTGTAAACCGGCAGGTAGGACAGTAATTTATATTAGATACGTTACATCATCAATTTTCCCGTCTATCATAACTGATTGTCGGGATGAACTCTTCAACTCAAAAATTACCAAATTTAAAAGGCGTTTTTTTTTTCTACGAAAAAATTGGAACAAAAGAAAATATCACAGTGAATAAGACTCATCAGAGGAGGAACAAGATATGGATCTCTAATAAAAACAGGCACATCTGATCATTGCACGTCTGCATTCTGAATGACACACCGACTCTTCCTCTTATAATAACTTGAAGGAGCCCACTAACTTTTTAGAACAGTTTGTACAATTAAGGAAGCGTCTTTTTCACAAAGACAATGACAGGTTTTTTTTTTGTTTTCAAGTATTCTAATATTGAAAGTAGATTTTGTAAACATGTAAAGCAGAGCTCAATAATATCATCAGAATCATCACTGCTTGACATTATCATTTTTCTATCACATTAAATGACTTTTAAAAGCCCTAGCCATTGTTCATTTATTTATACTGGTTTGTATATATCAACAACCTGTTCCACTTTCATGCTGATATGGATACTTTTTGTGCCTCTATAGTTGGAGAGTTATAATCTTGAAATTTGCGTATTACGATTTGTACAATCAAATATTCAATCTAAATTAAAAGTTCAATGAATAATAAATTTTTAACTTCCCTAACACTTCAAGGGGTAAAATTTTTGTGGTTTGAGGAAAAAAAATAATGGTTCCTGGGGATTTGATTTCCAGGCTGGTAAGCAAACATAATACTGTAGAAAATTTTAACATTTTGTGGTGGACTTGATGTTGTGGGTCTCTTTAAGCAACAAAAATTACCCCCCCCCCCCCCATTGGAAATTAGCGATTTCACAGTAATTTGCCATGACAGACCTTAGTTGATTTGAAAAGCTCAGTCAGAAAGAGAATAAAGAGGTGGCCTTTTTTTGTTTGGTTGTTTGTTCTTTTTTAACATTTGTATATGCTCACTTCCTCATTTTAATAAATAAAAAAAACTGATTTCAATATAAATGTTATAGATCTTCGGCCTCACAGCATTGCCTTAAAGCTGGCTTTAAATACATTATCTAGTAAATACTAGTATCATCACAACCTAATTCAAAGTACATTTACCTTTTTACAGTTACTTTACTTATAATACTGAGTAGTCTTAATAATTTAAAAAAAAAAAAAAAACTTTTATGACACATGTATATCAAAAGAAACTATATCTAAGAAATTAGAATACAAGTTATATCATTTATCAATCTCACTTTTGCCAGTGTTGGTTTTCATGTTTGCTATGGAGTTCTCCATTCGGGCTCTGAATGGAATCTCCACTCCGAACTGATGCTGAGTTCCATTGTCAACCAACACAAAGTGAGTGTGATTCGGGTCCAGGAAACTTTCCTTTGGTCTCTGTTTTTTGCCTAGTCTGTATGAAGCGGGCCACTTTCCTCGGCACTGATAGAATAAATAATTGTATCTTGCAGTAAACTGTCATTCACATCAAACTTTGGATAAATGTTTTTAAAATCATTAAAAAATCTCAGTAATTGAAGAACAATTGAAAAAAAAAATAACATCAACACATTTCTGCTAAATCTTCTGCAGTTCATATAGTTTGGATTCTTTTCCATTTTGATTTAAAAAAAAAAAAGAAAGAGGGAGGTTACCTCAGGATCAATGAGGTCCTCCTTGTTTTGTATGCATCCCCAAGTTGCCACTCCTATGACTATGATGGGGTTAGTAGAGGCAGACACTAGCCCATAATCTCTGACAGCTTCCCCAACATGCTTCATCACCCCTGCATTTGTCCCTCCCGTAATGATCCAGGCACCTAGAAAACAGAACTATACAGACTAAAAGAAGAACTGCGACAGCTCAGCTTAAAAATAATAATGCTATGTACAGTATAAATTCCTGTTACAACAAAATCACATATCAGTATATTCTAATTCGAATTTATTATCTGACTTCAGATTTAAATTTGCTGTCATAAACTATTTCAAATCTATACTGTCAGGCAATTTGAAGTAAAGGTATTTTCACCTGTTGCAAGATCAAAAAGGACAAGATGAATAATGCTAATTCATATCTTTAAGCCACATGACCTTACGTCTGAGTACTGATTAATCTTTACATACACAGTCGAACTCAGTATGTTAAGCAATTGATTGATTATTCTTTACATATACAGTTGAATTCAGTATATCTTAAACATTGATATCTCAAAATCCATGGATTTGTCAGTGAGTTTAATAATTCTAACCACTTCTTTTTGCATTTTAACCAGTTAATATCTTAAATCCTCCAATACCTACAAGTCTTTTTCTTGGCCCTATGAGTTCAAGATACCAGTTTTCACTGAATGTATCACAGGCAACCATGTTAAATATCTAGCTATATATAGGCATCTACATATTAACTATCACTTCTATTTCAAATTGGAAATCAGCAGTCCTCATCATTATCAAAGTTTCTGTTTTAAGGTTTCCAGGAATAAAAGCTTTGACCCTCTGCTCCTATTAAGATTACAGTCAAATCTTGTTATCTCAAACTCAATGGAACTGAGAAAAAAACTTCCAAGATATCTGAGGATTCGAGATATCCAGGCAGGGTAAAATACTTAGAGAATAAGGGGTTGTGACTTCCAATTCACTTTGACATATCCACGGTATTCGAGATATCAGTGTTCCAGATACCAAAGTTCAACTGTAATTTACTCTTATGTACTCACACTTGTGGACAACTACACACAAAACTACATTATTTACCTGTACTGCGTGCCACCTTCATGAGACCGCGGCGGAACTCCTCTTTGATTTTCTGTTTCATAGTAAAGTTTTTGGCACCACCTGTGACTGAGATTAGAAGGTTGGGTTTTTCCAGACCCCACACGTCCATCATTAGCTCCATCATGTCTTCCATCTTGGTGTTAACGTCCACACGTACATACTGTCATGTGATTAATTGTAAGGTAATTAAATAATATCTATCATTTTTTGTATATCTTTCACTTTTTTAAATAAACATTAAAAAGACCTGTTTGTAGTGAAACACAATAGCTATTTTAGAATTAATTTTTACTTATGTTTATGAAGAAAGTGACAATACTTAGTAACACGATTGCTATCGATCTTTTGCAATAAAGAAAGAAAGCTCTAAATCTCACATCATTTTTGGGGCATAACATATTGTTACACTAGTGACAGTGAAACAATGATAAAGCTGAAAGTATTGCCAATGGTTGCACTTCAGAAGTCATCATATTCAGAATGTTTAGACTTCTGGATCTTGATGCAAAATTAATGTTTATCAAAAAGAAACAGTTGAATTTTAAAGTACTTTTTAACAAATGTTTTCAAACCAATCAAAGCTGACTATTTAACAAGAAAGTATAACAAAAGCGTAACACAACTAGCATCTCCTAAATTTTATCAGCGTGGTGCACCAAACATTTAGCAAGATATTTCACCAGGACTTCTTTCTTATATGTACTTTTAAATTCTATAGTGGACAAGCTCCCAATGTATTCAACAGCACATTGCCCCCATGCAGCTAATTGTTGTTTCTACTTCCACCAGGAAATAGTTTTGTTAAGGAGGGATTCTTGTCTGGTTTCTGACTAGATGAAATATTCAAAGTATATTTGCTTATATGTTTTATATATTTAGATGTAAGAGATTTAAAAGATCATATTTTTCTTTCCTCATCACAATTGTTCAACTTTAAATAGAAATGGTAAACTGAGTTTGAAATCTAGCAGGGACTATATTTTTGGCGGAATGGCGGCGTATGAAAATATCTTCTTTTCTGCCTCTCAAAATAATTAGAGAACAATGAATTTAATTATAATTTTTACACAATCAAAAACTTGGAAATATTTTTAAATATAAGTTAGATTAATAATAAGAACCTAAAGTTTTAAAATATATCAAATAAATATGATTTTCAAAACAAACTACAATTATGTTAGCTTTTAGAAGCTTCCAATCTAAGTTCAGATTTGAGCCAAAAATTCGTAAAAAGTGTTTTTTCTCTCTTAGTAAACGGTCAAAACTTTTTATTTTTATATCATTTTGTATCTTTATGTGACAACTTTACCATATGTGAAAATAAGAAAAATTTAAATATAGGAAGCATATAAAGATAACTAAAATATCTTAAAATTTTAAGAAAAATAGAGAAAATTCGGATTAACCAATATCCATTTTAGTTAAATTATTTATGTCAATTTGGTAATATCATCTTATAGACGCTATGTGGTAATATCTTTTTATGCAAAAAGAAAAAAATTTAATTTTTTGAAAAAGAAGTAGGCATCACATGATTGGCAACAGTATTTTTTTATTCTTAATGTCCAGGGAAAAGGTACTGACCTTGACCTGACCTTGCCTCTAATATAAAACGGTCAAATTTAATCTAGCTGATACCATCACTTAGTGATATTGTCTTCTTGATTCTGTGAAAATTTCATTGATTTTTAAATATAAGAAATAAGTATTCTTATGAGAAGAATCCCTCCCTAAGTTATCATGATATAAAGTAAACACATGTAAATAATGATATATAATATTTCAAATAAACTTGAGACTGCATGTACATAAATAACCAGTTTAACAATTAGTCTTAAAAAAAACAAACTTGTAAATCAATTAGAAGTAGTTATGTTTCGAACTCCAAATTAATATCGTTTCCATTTTACTCACATTTCTCTCATTTTCTCCAAACCCAAGAAACTCAACCGTGCCAAAGGCATTGGTTCTGACTGCCTTGGTGTTAGTCTCTACCCTCCATTCTTCGAGTCCTGAGGACCCCGGAGAGGACAGTAAGGACATGTGGGCAGATCTAAGGTAGCCACATTTACATATAGCTTCAATCTCTGCCCCAGCACTACAATAAAGAAAATACAGTGTCACAGATACTAAGTGCTAACCATAACAGGGACCATCAGATGCTATTCAAGGGCTTATTCTTCTTCTTTAATTCACAACACAGCTAGTTTACTTCAGGTACTTCAAGCTAAGTTTTGCAACTGTTGCAGCTAGGTGTTCAGTAACATTGATTGGCATTTAGTATCTTTGTACACAAGAAATCCACTACCTAGTTACTATATTTACACGAAAAAAAGGTAGAAAGGTATTATTTTGCAAATTTTATGGAATTTTAGCATTACTCTGTCATAATTTAGTGTACAAAGAGCAGGAGCCACTTAGGGCCTTTTTTGGCCCTGAGAATTTCTGTAAAATCGAAACTGCTCAATTTTGGTTGAAAATCCAGTATCTATAACTTGGACCCTTGTTGACCGTGTATCTATTGAACATGACGTAATTTTCTCTCTAGTCAATGCATTATGACGTCATAAAATGCGTCATTTTTCCCATATCTGGTAAATTCCCTTAAAAATGGCCAAAAGTTGAGGTATTTTTTCAATATTTCATATAGAGCACAACCTCTGATCCAAAATATGCAATTACACAATCAAAGATCTGTTTCTGAAGATTTCAAAACATGTTTTAATTTTTGGATCGTGGACTGTGCTCATATTTTAATTCTTTGCTGAAGGTAGTCAAATTCGCATGTTTTCTGCAAAATTGAAGAACATTGCATTTTCTCAAAGCCTGTTTTCCAATACCTGGATTCTCAAAAAGAAATGTAGTTATAGGAAATGAAAGCACTAAGTCTCTACTTTATTTTGATATATGAAATGGGACAGAGGGTGATAGTCAATTAATTGATATAAGGACAGGGCCATTTTAAGCATAAAGTGAACCTAGCTCTTTATGCCATTGCAAAAGTACATTTTCATTGATATCAAACAATAGGACATCCTAATTGCACACATTGTTCACCAAAGCAAACAACTTCAGATACTTAGCAGATAATATTTCCATTTCTATTTGTTTTCTCTGTGAAAACTCTTTGAAAGTTAGGAGAGTTGATTTCTTGATCATTCTACCAGAATGCAAATTTCGCCAAGCGAAAGGTCAGGAGCGAAGAAGGCCTAATATGCATGTAATTCTCGTGTGGCTGTCTTTGTGTCTGACTCTAAGGAGGCCTAATTTGCATGTAATTCTCGTGTGGCTGTCTTTGTTTTTGACGTCAGTGGGCGGTGACTATTGAAATTGACATGTGAGGCCTCGTGTAATTTAAATCTATTAGTCTACATTTTTAAAATCTAAATTTACAATTTTATTTTACAATGAAATGGAAATATAAGGAATCACTGTCTAGTTAGTAGAGTATGCCAGGGACATCAATGATAGTTGGAAACGTGGGATAATTTATTCATAACGGGCTTGACATAAAATTAACACTTTTTTAGTAATATCTAAAAATTTACATCATAGACCCCCACTTTTGTTTTTCTTTTCTGAATATATAAGATAACTTTGATCAATCTGCCTAAATTCAGAAAAAAGTTTAAGATTTTAAAATAATTTTCTTGCTTGCTAAATTTTTAATGCCAGAAAAATCACATTTTTTGAGTGCAGAAAGGTCAAATAATTGATTATGCGTAGCAATTTGAAACTTTTTCTTAGTCACAATTTTGAAGTGTCTTTTTTTAAATAGACTAATAGTTTAATTTGTCCCATGATTTATTTAAATAAAAACATTGGAGGGAAAACATCGAAGACGTGATTTTTGATTAAGACACAAATTTCAGTGCAAAAAGGTCATATTAAATGTACTGTAGTGCCAAAAGAAGCGTATTGACCCCCATGTTTTGTTTTGATTTTTAATTAAGCTATGTGTGTAGAAACTAAAATTATACTTGACAAAAAAAGTTTAAGACTTTAAATATCAGGATCCAACTTCGTTAAATAATTCTCAAACTGAGTCTTAATTACTGCTTATATACAGGGAAATGTTTGCCCCCATTTTATTTTGACCCCTTTCATCCTTGTCATAAGTGGATAAATTTAAAACAGAGAAATACTCATCAGAAAAGGAGTTGTCTATCTTTTAACACAACTTTGAAACAGGGTTAAATCGTTTGCAAGTGTGATACATGTACATGTACATGTACACTTTCAGTATTTCATAACTTTGTTCTACTTTATGACAAAAATTGATACTTAATTGCTGTAAGCAATTCATTCAGAGAGTGTTTGTCATAAAATATGATACTAAGTGCATGGATATAATCAGAATCAATAATAGTTGTTACGCTCTATATCTGAAAGAATACATGTAATTGCATACTGATTTTTTCTTGTGTAAAAGATAAAAATCTATGTAAACAAGGTATATATATATACATTATGCTTTTCATTGTTTAATGACACTGCAGAAACTAAAAATACAAAAGCATATATTATCAATATTTGTCCATTGAGAAATATTTCATGATGGACTAATACTGCTTTAATTTTTGAAACAAAATTTTATGCTGTAACAATTAACATTCATTTCAGTCTGCTGAAAACCTTAACATTAGGCCCTAATATGGCCAAGAAAAGAATTATTTTCATTGCATGATTACACAGATCTACAATGTATCACAAAGTAAACATTTTATAAAAGACAAAGCAGTCTGCAAAATCACTTGGCATATCACCTTAAATTGCTCATGTGGAGCAACAAGATATAAATAATTATACAATAAGCAGCAAATCTAACTGCAAAGCAATAAAAGCAATCTATAATTTTAAATGCCAAAGATTGGGAAATTTTTGACACATATAAGTTTATCTGAATATAATGCATAGGTCTAAATATCGATAAGAGAGGTTTCAAGTTATATAGTGCAAACAAATAATATCATCACCATCATATTATTATTCCACAATTTTCTTTGTTAAATGTGCATGCTGCAAGCTTATAATGATTAATATTTACATTTGCAAATGTGTCCGAGATAAAACTACAAATAAGGTGATAGCTTCATGTCCTCATAAAGCGCTAATTGCTCAGCACATGACAAAACTCCATGCTTTCTTGCTGTGTGTTGATTAGTAATACACTGGGTGGGGCCTGCAGAGATTTTTCATTATTGGATAAAAATATTTTTCTTATTGAATCAAGGATCATGTGAAAATGTAAATATAAGGAAAAATTGTCTGGTTTGGGGTTTTTATGATAATGATCAATCCATGTCTGTCAAAAGCTCTACAGAGCTTATGTTATTTGTTTGAAGATCCGACTTTAAATAAAATTTTCTGATTCTGAATCAGTTTGCACAAGTAATAATTTAATGCATAAATGCCTTCAGCTTTTATGCAAATTGCAAACTGATTGATCAAATCATAAAACCAAACAACTAGACAGTTACTCCTTAAATGTATCATCATGAGGATGATCCTATAAAGGTCATGAATATATTGAACTCCTGTGCAAAGGGTAGAAAAAAGATTGAACAGCAAATGTAAAGTGTACTTGTAAAGCCAATTTTAACAAGAAACTGCGAGCAAGAGATGGTATGCCCGGATTGCTAAGCTTATTCATAATTTAAATGATAAAAAAATCTTATGATTATTGTGTGCAGTGATATATTACCTACATACTAATGATAAACTAATTATGTGTCCTGCATATCACATATCAATTTAGTATTAAAGATCAAGGTCAGTCAACTCAAAACACATTAAATCATATTTGCATCACTTAAATACTGACTTGCAAGTCAAGGGTCAACGTCTACTCTAGGTGAAAACAGAGGTAATCAAAGATAAAGAAGCTCACATGATGAATGTTATCTATGAGCAAGGCAAAGTCTCACATCAAATGAATGCTCTGTTAGTGTGCATACCAAGTTGCAACATCACAGCAAGTTTGGTCTGGGTAGGATTAGTGCATGTAGTTCTTAGGAAGAGACCTGCTCCAAAAACTTTATTTCAATTACTTGGAAAATGTAGGTCAGATCATCCATGTACATCAAATGCTGCATCCAAAGCATGTCTGGTAGTGTGCATCCTCAAATACTTAATTCATGCATTGTTTGGTCCAAGTAGACTTTACAGTTACTCCGGAATAAACCTGTTCAAAAAACTTAGACCTATCGCTCATCTGGAAATGTATAGGTAAGATGCAGCCTTAGTAGTGAGCATCCCTACATGCACCATCCATGCAAATTCAGGCACCATAGTGCTAATAGTAACTTACATGTAGGAATGGACCTGCTTTAAAAACTAAACCTGTTACTCATGCAGAAAATGTACGTCACATGCAGCATAAAAAGCAAGTCTTGTTGTGTGCATCACTAGATGCACCATCCATGCAAGACCAAGTTGGGAAAGTTGCAAATAACATTTAATAACTGTAAAGATACACACTACCAGACTTTCTTCGGATGCTGGATCTGACCTACATTTTTTGAATGACAAGGTTAAAGTATTTGAAGCAGGTCCATTCCTTAGTAATTAAAAGTCCTTTGGTATCAAAACTTCCATGGATGATTCATCTAGGAATGCATATTACCAGACATGCTTTTGGTGTTGAATCTGGCCTACATTTTCCAGATGAGTGACCAAGGATTTGACCTACATTTTTCAGATGATTGACCAGGTTAAATTTTTTGGAGCATGTGTGTGAGTGTGTATCCCTAAATGCATCATCCATGCAAGTTTGGTCCAAGTTGGGATTATAGTTACTTAGAATTGAACTTGCTCCTACAACTTTATTCATATAGCAATGCATGCTGACACCAATGGCAGCTGTATAGCATAAGCATATTGCAACTTCCACAAGGTGAACTAAAAAGTACTTTAAAGTTCACCTGGATAAATTAAATTGAATCTACTGAAGATGAGTAATTTTCCCTGCAACACGTCTCTGGTGACAAGTAAAATTTTCCACTGATATTGTCTTTGAGTAGACACACCGTTATGCATTGGTGATAGTATCCAGTAAACGCTTGATAAAGAGAAAACTGACAAAGTCCGAGTCATACTGGGTCCTGCAGTGCACTTATATCATTAATCTTGACTTCATGATCTTTGTGAGAGAGGCCTCAAAATTTGCATGTATATCTCTATTTATGTAGTGAATAATTATAAAGTTTGCAAGTTAAAAATAACATAATCAATGCTTTAGTGCCAGTCAAATGTGTGCTTGTAATAAAATAAGCTTTTTGACAGAATGACCTTAAAATCAAAAACATTGGTCACATTATTTTGAAAATCTGATTATACATCCTGAAATACAATTACTCCCATCAACTATGCAAGTCTTAGTCATTAACCAAATCAACAGTCTCAACCATTGGCCTTGATCTTTAATGGAGACACCAAAATCAATAGATGTCGATCTTCATCAAAACATTATCTACCTAGGGAGTAAATAAGAAGATTCACTATAAAAAATATCCAATCCAAGCTTATCACATTGGTCATATTAATTATCTTGCCTTTTGACCCTGACCTTTCACCATGTGACCCTAAAATGTGATTACTATTGGGCACCTGCATATATACAAACTTACATGAGATTTTTTTATGGCGAGGTATATTTCTTTGGTTCAACATGAAGTAAAGAAAGGGTACATGAGTGAAAGCATCAAGC
The DNA here is from genome assembly GCF_033153115.1 of Saccostrea echinata. NCBI lineage: Eukaryota > Metazoa > Mollusca > Bivalvia > Ostreida > Ostreidae > Saccostrea > Saccostrea echinata. The sequence goes on along the minus strand of NW_026889763.1, from coordinate 5,900,779 downwards.
AACAAAATTATAGGACTTTGATGTACTTTTACCATTGGACAGCTGGTCATGGAAAACTTTTTCTTAGCCTACAAGGACAAGGTATCTTACAAGATGCAATCAAGTGACAGACAGTATTCTTCAATCATAAGGAGTTGGACATCATAAATCTAAAAACCTTGTTTGCTTAGCAATCCGGCAAAAAGTAAATCTTGACAGTGTTCAAGACTTACCCTAGGAGACCCTTGCCTGGAACTCTGACGGGAGGCAATGAAACACTACCAATCAAAACACAGTAAAATGAAGCCAAATAACCAATCAAAACACAGTAAAATACTGCCAAGTAACCAATCAAAACACAGTAAAATAATGCCAAATAACACAAAAACATAAAATATGATCTTATATTTATATAGACAGGACAAGAAAGATATTTGATACATGTATTTGCTTCTATGATCAAATGAAATTATGAAATAAAACAAGAGGCCCAGGGGCCACATCGCTCACCTGAGCACTGTTGCCAGGAAAAAAGGAAAAATCAGTTTAGTATTGAAAAGCTTAAATGCATAAATGGTCCCAACCTACCCCTAAAAGGGAGTGGGGGGGGGGGGATATGACTTGAACAAAATTAAATCTACACTGCTTACATAATTTTTTGACTAACTGTGACTTTCTTCTCTACAAGTTTGAACTTTCACTGTGGCCCCACCCTACCTCTGGAGGTCATGATTTGAACAAATTTGAATCTACACTATCTGAGGATGCTTCCATATAAATATTACAAACTGTGGCTTTGCTGTTCTTGAGATTTTTAAAGGTTTTTCTTATATATTCCTATATAAAACTTTGAACGTTCATTGTGGCCCCACCCTACCCCCGGGGGTCATGATTTGAACAAACTTGAATCTACACTACCTGAAGATGCTTTCAAAAAAATATATCCAATCAAAGCTTTGCTGTTCTTGAGAAGAAGATTTTTGAAGATTTTTCCTATATCCTCCTATGTTAAACTTTAATTGTCGTCCATTGTGGCCCCATCCTACCCCCTGATAGTCATGATTTCAACAAACTTGAACCCACACCACCTGAGGATGCTTCCAAATAAATATTACCAATCATTGCTTTGCTATTCTTGAGAAGAAGATTTTTGAAGATTTTTCCTATATATTCCTAGGTAAAACTTTGATCGTCCATTGAGGCCCCACCCTACCCCCGGGGGTCATGATTTGAACAAACTTGAATCTACACCACATGAGGATGCTTCCATATAAATATGACCAATCATAGCTTTGCTGTTCTTGAGAAGAAGATTTTTGAAGATTTTTCCTATATCCTCCTCTGTAAAACTTTGATCGTCCATTGTGGCCCCACCCTACCCCCCGGGGTCATGATTTGAACAAACTTGAATCTACACTACCTGACAATAATTCCATATGAGTTTCATCTTTCCTGGCCCATGGGTTCTTAAGAAGAAGATTTTTCAATAATGCCATTAATTTTTTGCTATTTCGTAATTATTTCCCCTTTGAGGAGGGAGTGGCCCTTCATTTGAACAAATTTGAATCCCCTTTACCCAAGGATACTTTGTGCCAAGTTTGATTGAAATTGTCCCAGTGGTTCTGGAGAAGAAGATGAAAATGTGAAAAGTTTACGACAACGACGACGACGCCAACGACGACAATGACGACGACAGACAACGGACAAATTTTGATCAGAAAAGCTCACTTGAGCCTTTGGCTCAGGTGAGCTAAAAAAAGATATTGAGCCATATAAAGAGAAAAATTTCAGGAAATGCTAACATAATTACTAATTTTTGTTTTTAAAAAAAGGAATAATGTTTTAGGTTTTTTTCACAGGCAACATTGATCAACTTTCATTTTACCATGCAAGTAACATGAGTAAGACATTTATTGATAAGCATTTTTTAAAAAACATAAACTGTTCGGATTCTGTGAGAGTAATCAATCAATACACAATCAAAAAAGTGTAACAGAACACTTGAAAGAAGAAGCCATAAACCAAATAATGAATTGATCATTTAATGGAAGATTATGACGTCCATGCAAAAAATAAATTATCTATAAAGCAACTTTGAACCTGTTTGATATGTTTATAGTTGCATGTGTAATACATCTGCAGTATAAAACACGTAATTTACCACAATATAAAACAGAATTAAGACAATGAAACATATATTTTAGGACATTTGCTATTAATGCACATATCTAGATAAATCAGAGAATACATTGAAACATGTTTCTATATAAACATTACAAGTACCATACAGAGCCTGTATGTTGATCTATTTATACTGTATTTAACAAATTCCAACTGCAGATAATTGACACACATTGAGTTTTAAAGCAAATGTATTGATTTTACAATTATATTGAATACTCCACTAAAATATTAAACCTTGTTACCAAGTTCTCAAATTTCATTCGTTAACTCATCTCTTCATAAATCATCAATACAAACAACTAGACTAGCACAATTATGCCTGTAAATTAACCATGTTCAATTCACAACCTATTGAATATTTTATTATCTAAACAGAAAAAAGAGAGCCTAGATCTTGTGAACAAATCTAGTGGGGGAGTAGATCATTACAATACATTTTTGTATAGCCTGGTTTGTTTGGCCTGGTTTTCTTCCCCTGATGTCAATACAAAAGATGTATACATACTAAATACAATGATGCACACTGAAGTGGTAAAATTTTTGCTTGAATGAAACATTTTAAGCTTTAATTTCTTATTCTTATTGTTGTTTTTGCATAATGACATGCCCAGAAAGGAGAAAAGGATTTATTGTAGGGTCTAGTGGGCAGAGAGACGCCAGTATGCACAGAGAGGGAGAAAGTCTTTGATTCTCATAAATTTTTCTCACATGCTTCATTTGAATACCTGAAGAAGAGGTATTCTATAAATACAAGAGATTCAATCAGATACTATCAGATTGGCAGCTACATAAACACTGGGTAGACGAGACATGTGTTGGATCTACACACTGTTGTGATAACTTCAATAGACATGACAAATGCATACATGTAATCATGCACATAATCAATGCAATACTTGAGTTTTACAGAAGTAGGGAGTCTCTAGCTCTCTGGCCAAAAATACTGTATGCCGTTTTAATTCCACGCTGTTAAAATTTCACGATTTCTCAAAGAGTACCAATCGCGATAGTTTTTAATTTCTCGCTGCAAGAAATTAATTTAAATTTCATATAAGCATTTACATGTTTTTTTAAAAACTAATGATAGCATTCACGATGGGTTTAATTTCGCGGAAAAATGATGGATCACGAACATAGCAAAATTAAAACCATAGTGATTATTTGCAAATCTACAGTATATGAAATCTCCATTTCAGGAAAACTTGTGTTGCTAGTCTCAGAGAGTGGGGTGTCTTACATCATTGTGCCAGCACAATGAATATTGCTTTCTCAATTCTAAAGAAAAAGGTATGTCATTATGTAACAAATGACATTCGATAACAAGACCCAAACGTTCCATTAAAACGAAAAATTTTACCACTTCAGTGCACATCATTGTATATGAACACAATTCTGTATAGAACTACAATGTCTAATTCTTAGAATATGAAAACCTTGTTCCATTTCAAACTTCCTTTTCTCACAAAACAGTCTATGATGACATGTTCAATCACAACTTATTATGCATATTTTTATATTCACAAATGAGCCTTAAATTACCATGTATTTGCAAATATTGGATAAATGCACAGTGGAAATACATGTACGTATATATAGTTATATTCACAGCACTCTTAATCCTCTCAGATCAAAACAAATATTACATCGGACAAATCCAAAGCTTTTTTTTTCCCCCAGAGATGCATTTATAATAAATTCATGATTTGGGAGGTAGATTTTTTTTAGGAATAAATGCATTGAAGGACAACGGACCTAATTCGAAATTTCGCGCCACTGCGCAGAAAACTGCACATATGCCTTGAATCAAATTGACTTGATTATGTATTCGCCATTTTCACAGTATTTGTGTTTTTTCATACTCACTTATGTTATAATGCACTCTGCTTCAAAATATATGATTAAACCCTTAACAATTATGACCAAATTATGACAAAATGGTACCCCTAACAAGTTAAATGATATATAACACTCCCATGTTCTAGACAATAAAAATATTTAAGATTTACTACCTAAAATATGGGGTATATTTTGCGTTATGCTGTTGCAGCTGAAAAATGGCTTTGTTTTCCAGTTCTTGTTTCAGGAGATTTACAATAGAAACTCTTAGTTATAGATGTCAAATCATTGTGAAATTATCCCTCTTTTATATGCAATTTACTGTATGTAAATCAACAAAATATTAGCGAAATAATGTTTAAATATGTGAAAATGCAGATATGTTATGAAATTTAATAAAATTCTACTGTTTGAACTTGCAGTTTAAAAAAATATATGTTAATGCATTACTATTACTTTAGGTTCATTTTAAAATTAGAGTTAAATGATAAATGAAACAATAAAGAAAAGTTTGAGTGGATTCTTCGAAACTTTAGAAAATGACACATTTTCTTCTTACTGGCATAAAAATGTCCCAAAATTCTGTAGTGTCCGCAACATGTGCTTATTCTGGAATGCATTATGAATTATATTTCTTTTATTTTACATGTAAGAGGCCAGTACAGCTACTAATCTATGTACCAAAAAATATCAGACTTTAGCTCAGTGTTGCTTGGAATTCTGGCAAATATATTGTGTTTTGTAGAGTCCGCAACGCTGTAGAGTCCGCAACAGCTTTTTAAATTCACAGTTTCTTCAAAGAAATGTAACATGATTTCAATTGATCATCACTATAATTGTCCAAATATTCAATACAAATATGTAAGGTTACAAAACTTAGTGGAACTATAACTTCATACTTTGAATAACACCCATAACGACTTGTTTATACATAATATTCAAAATCTTTCAATTGTCAGTCTTATGTTATATATTGAAAGTTAATTTTCATGTGGTATTTAAAACTGAATAAGTGGAAACTAAAGAATATATCAAGATGTTAATTGTTAATTAATAATTCTAGTTCTAATTAATACAGTTGTGTTGCGGACACTACAGTAATAACTATATACCACATTCATTTATTATTTTCACTTTTTATTTCATTAAATATTTTTGAAATGTAAAACACTTCTCTGATATTTTGCTCCTTTGATATTAATACAATTGGTTAACTGGATTAAGATAACAAATGGTGATTTTTGTACAAGATAACACTTCAAACTTACTGGTATATATATGGGTTTTATTTTCCAGGCCGGATAGCCATTTTTGACTAGCCTTTTTTATTTCCCTATAATATAACACCATTTACTGTACATATAGAACTAGTTAGAGATTAAGATTTTCAGTTTACTCCATTAAAACCAAATATGGTGTCATATAGCAATATTTCAATATATTGTAGTGTCCGCAACAATTTCAATACTGAAAAAAAAATTATGGATGCCTCAGTAAATTTTTAATTCATTGAATTTATCTATAAAACTATTTGTTATAACTTCTTTAATTGTTTTAAAATAAGTAAAATCATAGACATTTTTTAAAACTGCAAAACAATTATACATCAAGAAATAATTAATGGTCCTTGTTATGTGGTTATTTTCATCTCAATAAACCACATTCTGCATCTTTTTATATGACACATTTTCAAGAGTTGATCCGGTGGTATATAATTCAGCCTAGAAATGAACATTTATCAACAATTATTTTTATAAAAATGACAAAAGATTATTCTTATGGTTACTTGTAGTGTCCGCAACAAAAATGCCATGCATTTTCAAAGCTAGACAAGATACAAACGAAGATATCCAGGGTGTTATGACAAATGTATTTGAAATTTAGAAGTATTCAATTTAATTTTCACATGATAATTATATAGGTCTTATGTGTGATTGTAAAAGTAGATAAACTTAAGGAAGGGAGATAAATTAGGCAAAAAAATTAGCAAGTCATTAATGTGAATAAAATTTTTGTTTTCAAAGAGAACCATAAGATTTTTCTTTTATTTCACTGCAATTAGGTACATAATCAAAACCCGCAAGAAGTTTGGAATAAATAAATATCCTTAATATTTTATTTTAGACATAACAGGTGTAATGTAGTGTCCGCAACACAAGGTCTCGCCCAAAATTTGACTTTGCATAACTTTTTTCATAAGAATGCTTATATAAAAAAAATTTGGGACTCATTTGCATAGGTATTGTACTTTCTAGAAAACATGTCAATAATGTGCTGTTTGAATTTTTATTTTTTGGTCCAAGTGCAACACAATTAGCACAAATACTGTGAAAATGGCGATTGCAAAAGATAAAAAAAATTATACAGTCATTTTTAATTCTTTTAAAGATATTCAAACATTTCCTCTCAATTCAAAAATATTGTAAATATTTCAATTTATATTCATTTGTTGATTTTATGAATTAATGATTTATTTGGCCAAAGTATTTTCATTGAAAATTTCCCCAAAAATGTGCCCTACACCTGAGTTTGACATGCCCCCCTAAAAAATCTAAGCAGATGACCCATTTATTTTGTGGCATAATTTTCTGGTACATTTCTTGTTAACATTGTCCTTAAATATGAATAAAAATTCTATTGCAGAATTTTTTCAATGATCACTCTTATACCCTACACTGGCAATTTCCCATTACTTTCTATGGTAATTATCGATTCCCATCGCCAACTTTTGAAACACTCCCCATTAAAAATCTACATCGATGACCACATGATTTTTTTTTATTGATTTTAACTCACCAAAAGTCACTTTACCTCATATTAAAATTTGAATAAAAAATCTATTGCAGAAATGAATTAGGTCCATCGTCATTAAAGAGAGCCCTGGGCTACTAACTGTTATAAATAACTGGGGGAAAAAAGACAGTAGATCTATAATTAATGCTATGTTCACTTTTGTAACTTGAACAAAAAGTGATTTTGTTTTCTTTTGTTAGTAGCATGTACATTCTCAGAACTTGCTCAAAGGACACAATCACTGGCTATAATTACCTGTTGACCTCCACTGGTTTCTCTACAAACTTTTTACAGACCCTCATTTTGATGTTGTCACGAATCCATCTTTGTTCAAAGGTCATATTCACCTGCAAAAACACAGAGAAATTTATGACTATGATTCATGTATTTTTATTTAATTAAAGAAAATGTGCTTTAGGAGTAATGTACTGGTATTTTTGAAGTTAAGTCATATATATATATATATATATATCTATATATATCTATATATATATATATATATATATATATATATATATATATATATATATATATATATATATATATATATATATATATATCATATAATCCCCTAGTATATCAAAGATTGTATAAGGTTTACATCACAATTATATTTGGTTTGACCAATGATTATTATACTGCAAAAGTGGTTGCGTCAATGTTGACACAATAAAAATTTCTAGATCTAGTAGTTTATAAAAAATGTAATAAGGAAAAAAGTGAGTTTTTGGATTTATGACATTATATAAATATATATATACATATAGTTTTGCCATTTATTATGCAAATGAACATATGTCCTCTGATGTACTTATATATATATATATATACACCATTACAAAATCAGTGAACTATAGACAGTTTCTACAACCTTTAATTACATTATTCAGATTTATTATCTAGTATCTACATCTTGCAAATGCAATGGATTAATGAATTGCAGTTAATTTGACTGTATGCTACATGTACCTAAATAATTAAACTCTACGTAATTATATCTCCTGACAGGCTCCAGTCATGTGCATTTTTAATGAGACAATGTATACAGACATGCATCAGTATTTATGCAGGTATATAGAATTGATGCTGAAGTGTGACTGGTATTGATAATCGTTTTGATCCCATTGGATTTATGGTTTGTTTTGTTCTTTTGCTCTATTAATCCATTATCTATGAAAACTGTTATACTATCTCTGCTACTCCACCCATTTGTAATTGAAGGTCATACTGTATATTACAGGAAATGTCATTATACTTGGTTCTGCATATATATACATTAGGGATGGCAATCAAATACAAAATTGCCAATCGGTTAACCGCAAGACGTTCCGACCGATTAGTCGGTTAATCGTATCAAAAATTCTCGACATAGCTACACTATAAAGTGTAAACTGTAAGACTATAAAGATGTTCATGTACATGTAGTAACATTGTGCTTATATTTATATATAATCAGAATACTACATATATTGTATTTCAATTTTAAACTGAAATTGCATATGCTTTAAAAAAATTTCAGAAAAGATGTCAAGAAAGTTCATTCTGCATTGTCGCCATAATCAAAATTAAGTCTGAATTATCGCTTAACTTACGATGTTTGTTTGAGAATATAATTTGATAGGTAACTGCAAAGGATAGAGGAGGTAAGGTACACCTTATAATCAGTTTATAAAAGCTTATATGAATTAAATTATCCCAGGACAAAGAAGTTTAATTCACTGTAAAGTTTCTACCTTACCTCAGGGGCAGCCCCAACATTTTGGGCATCAACTGCCTCTTCATTGAAATGGAGACTGACCAAACTCTTGTTGCGTTTAGGGGTCCCCATCTCGTATGATATGGTGTCGGAGGGGTCAGCTGGACTGACCCTCGTTACTTTCTTCTCCATTCAGTTAGGCCATCCTTCCTGTCTTACATGTTGATCAACAGCGTATTGTGTAATTCTAAAAAAGATTTTAAACATTAGAATTTTCAAAAAAAAAAAATGTTCCATTAAATTATCTCAACCGATAGCTTTAGTCAGTGAACCCAGGTAATGAAATACATGATCATATTTTTTTCTAATTTATTTGGTATATATATATATATATATGTATCTATATCTATATATATATATATATATATATATATATATATATATATATATATATATATATATATATATATATATATTTACATGTACATTGCAGTAAACTTAGTTTACTATATGTTATATGCTGTGTTTGTAACTGAAACTCACTGATTTTAATATTTTTTTTATTTACCAGTATATATATTTTTTTTCATTTTAACATATATAAACTTTATAATTAAACACAACTGGGGAGTAATACAGGTTGACCACACCATTTTGTAAAACAAATTTCAACCTTTTTTAACACTTTTTATTACATTTATTTATTATTTTTTTTTTGATTAATGTTGTAAAATATACCAGAGAAATTGTAAACTTTACTAGCATGTACTTGTTGCCTTCACAAAAGATAAACACTGTATTGTATTAAGGTGGCTTTTTATTACTGGGTTATTAAATGATATATCATTGATACAGATTCCTTTGATATGATGCTGATACAACTGCTGAATCAATATGAAATACACATCATTACAAATTCAAACTATGGCTGATTGAAGAAATAGGGTCATACAAATTAAATCATCTCTCTATAGATATATACTATAAAGTGTAAATAGTTAACCTTTCCAAGCATGACTATCAGCTAAAGGTTCTTCTCAGAAAATAGTGAAATCATACTCCAATCCCCATCCCACCCCTGAACGTACACTACAGGTCTGTACTATGGCCCAATCCTATTCCTATAGCTCCAGAATCTATTACATGACCAAACTTGATTCTACAGTACATAAAAATGCATATATATAAGCATAATAAAAAGACTACATTGATTTGAACTTTGTTATAGATATCTCAAATACCAAGGATATGTTGAGTTGGAAATCCCAACCACTTTATTTTTATGTATAATGTACCTTAATCCTCTTACAGTCCTACCCTAGCCCTAGATGCCATGCTTGCATTGCCGATTCAGTGACATTTGAAGCTATACACTAATGGAATGAAATGTATGGAGATAACGAACAGTATTCAAACTCAAAAGTCCATTAATCAATACAAATTTTGGAGCAGAGCAAACACGGACCTCTAAAACATCAGAGGCAGGATCAGGTGCCATGAAGGAGTGAGCATCCCCTGCCGACCGGTCATACCCGCCGTGTGCTCCTTGTCATGATCGGGAAATAACAGAAAAATCTGTTGACATTTCAGTGCGTAAATAATGGCCTAAAAATTAGTATGAAAAACGTCAGTCAGCATTTGACTTAATGATAAATTGTATTTTCTGACAAGACCATAGAACTTACGAAATGACGACTTTACACAAAACTGCTGATATTCTTGTTTCATCAACTTGTTTGTCAATAACTTACCTCATTTTTGAAATTGCTCATACGTAGAGCATGCTCATACATATCGAATCAACCAAGAGATATAAACCCCGTATGCAGATGATGAAGGTATATTGTATTTTGTATTCATATGAAGCAGACTTTGTTCAAAATCATAATATGTGAAAGGAAGAAAACACTTGCTATGGCTTTCAACTTGACATTTAGATATATCAACGACGTATTGTCAATTAACAAAAGTTGTTTCCATTCTTATGTCGATACGATATATCCCGGTGAGTACTGATAACAGACCTCATTCTTTGTTCAGACAAGCTCAGTTGAGCATTTTGGATCGTGGGCCAGGGATAAAAATATCTTGACATATAAAAATGTATAAGCCTATTACATTAAATAGACTAGAGAGTACCACTTTCAGCCATTACCTGATTATACATACACTCATTCACTGTACAGCTGTACAGTTGTGCGGTAGGCCTACCGTAATAAATTATAATTCAGTTAATTGATTATCATTGGAACATAAGATGCAGCATGATTCCTGTAATCAACAAATATACAGTGAATAAAAATATGTCATGATGCACATAACAGTACGATAATTTGATATTTGTAAGGCACCATTGGCATATTGCAGGACTAATCTTACGTACCGTCGTACGCCGTACTGGCCATAGTGATAAAACCAAAATTCGTTATATAAACCTACCATTCAACAGTTTAACTTCCTCAAAACCTACTGCATCCCAATCGACTGATGCAAAGGTACATACTTACCAGCATTCTAAATTTATACTCCCGTCAATCATTTCATGTATACATATCCAATTTATTGAACGAAAAATCAAGTAAACAACGTGATCGTCTGGTTGTGTATCCGAGTGTAACGCGCGCTTTCCTGTACAGGAAGTGCAATGTTTTTCTCAGATCGATTAAAACGCTATAATGACTCGGATGGGCACTATGCACTGGTTGCTAAGCGATGATGTAATTTGCTTGTCATTTTGGACGAGATTCTGTACATAGATTTCGATTTGAAATATATATATATATATATATATATTTTTTGTAGGGGAGAAAAGAAGTATATAAATCTTTGATAATGTAGAATAGAATAAGTTTATATTTTATATTTATTGGTTTTAATTTTTCTTTCATAAATTACAAGGGTATTAGAATATTAAAATCACTGCATAGTAATATGTTGACGGTGCGACCGTTGGGGCGAGCGCATTGTTCACTTCATTTTAAGATCCGCCTCTTCAAACCGCACGAGACATTTGGAACGTCTAGACTGTGACGTCACATGACGTACGTTAGCTGCATTTCCATAAACAAAGTTTAAAAAGTGCACATATTTTAACAAAGAACGTTTAATCTACTATCTGCATGCAATATCCATTAAATTAAGGTGAGTTTATTTTTTGTGAAATTTTAGTTGTTGCTACCGCGTGAATGAAGTTAGCAGCGAGAACAAGAAGCAATGCATTGTGGGTCAGAATTACTGCGGAAAAAAATTCTATTGAATGAATGTGCAGTAGTCCGAATTTTCTCTTCGCCCAGGCGTTGTCGTTAGAGCTCGCAGTGACGAGCGGCGCTTCGCGCCGCTCGCTGCGCTCGCTATTAAATGAAAATCTCACTTAAATTTGAATTTGTCTTTATTTTTGTTATCAGCAGCAGCAGATTTTTTTTTTAAATTGCGGCTATATGGCAGTTGGTTTAATTAAAGCAAAATGAACAGAAAACAATCAATGTCTATTATTTATCTAACAAATTATTTCTTTCTTTCTTTCTTAGTTTCTTTCTTTCTTTCTTTATTTATTATGTGGTTAAATAAAGAGGCAAAGAGTTAAAACTGCTTTTCTTGTGCATATATTAATTAACTTATTTTTGAAACCGCAGAAACACGTATTCCAGACAAAAAGACTAAAACTATAATTAAACATTTCTCTAATTATTGGGTTGCAATAAATAACAATCAGTGGCGGATTTAAAGGAAGGGATCACCCGGCGTGCCCCCCCCCCCCTCCACTAAAGTTGTAAAATTCAATATAAATCATGGTTTCTTCCATGAAAAGAAATGATAATTATCGGACAAAGCCCCGGTGTAAATATAAAGTTTCATTTCTATATCCTTACAAGGCAGGAGAGTTTCTTGACACAGGACTAGACTTTGATTCAACAAATCAGATATACATGTACAAAAATATTTGTAGTTTAATAAATTCTCCTTTGGAATGATCTTGATCATGATGACAAGAAATAGTAAAATATCTACTTAGAGTACTTCATTTTTGCCTTACAAAACTTCTAGAATCCAGGAGCTTCCAGGGACTTTGTCATGGACCTCATGGTTGATATTAGCTGGCATCCAACTCCAAATCCTGGGTCCGCTTGTGGTCATGACAGGTGTACATCATAGCAATAACTAGTATACAAGCTACTAGGGTTGGAGTGTATGGTTGTGGATATGTTTCAATTAAAACAAAATTTGGATATGAAAAAAAATTGAATATACTACCTAAAAAATTTAAAACAATTTGTATCAAATTCAAAACAACAAATCATCATGGTGTGGAATTCCCCAAAATGATAGACTTTGTCATATGTGTAAAAAGGGACAAATAGCAGATGAGTAACTCTATATTCTAGTATGTCAATTTTTTTTCATAACCGAAAAAATTATATATATATATATATATATATATATATATATATATATATATATATATATATATATATATATATATATATATATATATATATATATATATATATATATATATCTATTAAGAGAGAGAGAGAGAGAGATCACGTTAAATCAAGCATAGTATGTTACCGGTGCCTGTGACATTAACAGAAAAAAATATGCGAAAAATTTAGCTTTGTGTACGCCCCACCCCCATTGCTTTAAAGTTGGTTCATTCATTTTCAAAATAGCTACTACGGTCAGGACCTAAAATCGCACAGAATAATATTACAGAAATTTACATTATTTAATACTGTAAATGTACCATATTTACTCATTATAGTGCACAAAACATTTTACAATATTTGGTGGAAACTGATTCATTAATTAGTTAACGTAGATTTAAGCACATTTCTGAATGTGCTAAATATTAATATATATGTTAAGACATTTAGCTATGTGCTAAACATGAATATATATATGGTAAAGACATTTAGCTATATACTTGATTTATTTTTGTACTTGCTTTCCGACAAAAGCGATAAAAAAAAAAATGCATAGCCAAATGTTAGACGTTTACACATGATGTCCTCAGAGGTTATAGAATAATACAATCGTTTGCATTTCTGGTAATTAATTCTTGAAAACCAGACAGCTTCAACTCAGATCTTGAAACACATCAGCTTCAACTAAAGACGAAAAACCAAAAAACTTTTAAATTCAAATAGAATGGTTAAATGCGATTGAATCAAGAACAGGGGGAAGACAAACACTTTAGTCATATCTGGAAATGAGTTTAAGGACACCAGCTGTTGTATGCTAATTAAAACGACAAAGAAACCGGTAAATCGATGGGATCGTGTACAGTTCTGATTTACGATTTCCTCGCACTTCTTATCAGCCCTCCGGATGCGGGACTTGTCTCATTTTTTTCTAGAAACAATTAAGACAAAATATTTCGATCACTTCCTATATTTCATAAAAGTGCTCATTAAGACATTAATATTAGGGTTTTTTCATGCATTATATGCTATATTGATGAAATTGCCAACAGCCTTTTTTTCTGCACGCAAAAAGAAATCTATAATCAGTAAAATATACTATAATGATTTAATTAATTTGAAATTTCTAAGCTTGCACAGAACAATCTTTTAATAAATAGTAAAGGTAAAATTACATGTTATGAAGATGGAAAGATAAAAAAAAAAATTACGTTAACAAAAGGTAAAAACACAAAATTGCCCAAGAGCCTTGCCTATTGCCTCAACTTATCTTGCAGCTGCCTTTTTTCTGAATACAAACCATAACAAGAGGCCCATTAGCCAAATCGCTCACCAGAGCACATTGGCTAGGAAAAAGCACAAATCAGTTCAGCATTGAAAAGTTGAGAGGGAGACTTGAATTTTACACTACCCGAGGATGCTTCAAGATCAATATAACAAATGACTTTGCTGTTCTTGAGCAGAAGATTTTTAAAGATTCTTATAAAGATTTTTTCCTATATATTCCTTTGTAAAAATTTGATCCCGCATTGTGGCCCCTCCCTACCCCCGGGGGTCATGATTTGAACAAACTTGAATCTACGCTACCTGAGGATGCTTCCATATCAATATGACTAAACAAGGCTTTTCTATTCTTGAGAAGACCTTTTCCTATATATTCCTATGTAAAACTTTGATCCCCTTTGTGGCCCCACCATACCCCCGGGGGTCTTCATTTGAACAAACTCGACTCTACACTGCCTGAGAATGCTTCCATATCAATATGACTAAACAAGGTTTTACTCTTCTTAAGAAGAAGATTTGTAAAGTACATTTTGTCCTATATATTCCTTTGTAAAACTTTGATTCCCAATTGTGATCTCACCCTATCCCCGGGAGTCATCGTGTGAACAAATTTGAATCTACACTACCTGAGGATGCCTCCATATCAACATGAGTAATCATAGTTTTGCTGTTTTGAGAAATCATTTTTTAAAGATTTTTTTCTGTATATTCCTATCTAAAACTTAAACTTTAATCCCCCATTGTGGCTCCTCCCTACCCCGGGGGTCATCATTTGAACACACTTGAATTTACACTACCTGAGGATGTTTTTCATATCAATATGACTAAACATGGTCTGACTGTTCTTGAGAGGAAGACTTTTAAAGATTTTTCCTATATATTCCTTTGTAAAACTTTGATCCCCAATTGTGACCCCACCCTACCCCCATGGGTCATCATTCGAACAAATTTGAATCTACGCTACCTGAGGATGCTTCAATATCAATGTGACAAAACATGACTTTGCTGTTCTTGAGAAGAAGTTTTTAAAAGATTTTTTTCTAAATATTCGTATGTAAAACTTTGATCCCCCATTGTGGCCCCACCGTACACCCGGGGTCATCATTTGAACAAACTTGAATCTACACTATTCAAAGAAGGTTTCCTAGTATATGTTTCCACTTTTTGGCCCAGTGGTTCTTGAGAAGAAGATTTTTAAAACATGCCACCGAATTTTCAGTACTTCCGAATTATCTCCCCTTGAAAGAGGACATGGCCCTTCATTTGAACAAACTTGAATCCCCTTTACTCAAGGATGCTTTGTGGCAAGTTTGGTTTAGCTTGGTCCAGTGGTTCCGGTCGAAAAGAAGTCGAAAATGTGAAAAGTTTACAGACGGACGAACAGACAGCTAGACAGACAGACAAATGGACAGCCGAACTACAGACAAATTGTGATCCTACAGAAAAGCTCACTCGAGCTTTCAGCTCAAGTGAGCTACAAACAAGTCACCCTTTATGCCGCATACCAAGATCTTTGGAAATCAAGTGTGGACGACATCATTATCCTATGACAATATAATTTGTATCATGATTGGACGTCGATTATCATTAAATTTCTTGAATACTAATTTCATGGCGTCAGTAAATCAAATCGTCAACAATTGATGATATAATTTGTATCATTAGTGGTAAGCGCCAGGGTTAACACTTCTGTCAAATATGTGCCATTCTAAGAAAAAAGCCAGGGAGTTTACATTCATACCACTCTACGACGGTCTCCATAATCTCATCATCAGACAGGAAATGAAATCAACGGAAAGAGCGTTTTAGTTTGGAGGAAAGGAAATTATCGCTTGGAAACAGGTCGAAGGAATAAGAATGGACTTCGAATTAATTTCCATTAACGCAGCAACTGTTACTTATATATATGTACAGTGCTTTGAATTGAACTATCAACAGAGGTAAAAAAAAAAAAATGTCCCATCAGTGGCTGCATATAAATCTGATCAAATGATGGAACACTGAAAATATAAAATATTTGATAATGGGAAGCGGAAAGAACACATTTTGCATTGTCAACTAAAAATAGAACCAGTAGTCTATATGCAGACTTACTCAACTGAAATATGGATACAAGCTCAAAAGTCCATTGAAACAATTTGATACAAATCAGAAGCAGAACAAAAACAGACCTCTAAAAGCTTTAGAGGTGGGATCAGGTGCCATGTAGGAGTAAGCATCCCTGTCGTACCCGCCGTGTGCTCATTATCATGATCGGGTAAACGGAAAAATCCATTAGAAGTTGAAGTCAGCACGTTTATCAATTATTTTATAACAGATTCATCATGTAAAAGCTGTGACTATTTCCAAGAGGATAATTTGCATTATGTTTTCAATTGTCCACTATATTATGGTCAAAGACAAGTTCTATCAATAAATTTACAAAATCGTAATCTTCCTTTTGACTAATCAAGACCCCGTTGTTGATATGCCGCGGTGAGGGGGATTCAAAGAACTGTGAACGATAGTATTGTTCTGCCGCCTACCTCCAAGTCAAATTTCAAAAGTTAACATATTTGAATGATTTTTATATAAATATTTATGTGAATTTTCGTAAAACATAGCTTATTTGGGAAAACAAAGAGAGATAATTCTTTAATTTGGGTAGAAATAGCGTTTTTCACTAGAAATCAACGGAAAAGGGAAAATATTTTTAAAACATTTTCCCCTCCGTGAAACAAAAATTCCCTTTTATGGGTTTTATGAATTATTATTTCACAAATCCTACCAAAGCTTTTGTTGTTTCACAAGGGGGGGGGGGGTATGTTTACAGACAAAAAACTGCAAAATTAGTCATTTTAATACCAATTTCAAATGAGATTACAAATAAAAAAAGGTCTTTTATAAATCTCTTATGTTGAATTTTGCAAAAGTTAAACATACGGAAAGATTTAAGGGTCATTTATCCATTTCCATGCGTTTTTGAAAATCTAGCGATTTTTAAAGCCTGATTTCAGTAAATAAAATTTTTACCCCCCCCCCCCTTTTAAAAAGAGTCGTAAATAAGAGCAATCAAGTTTTTGACACTGGTTTTAAATTTATTAATTAATCAATAATGAATGTTAACTCTTCTTTCCATTCAATCAAGTTTTAATGGCTAAACTGCCATTTATATGGGATGAAATAGGTGCAAAATGTTGGCGGGAATCAAGTTTTAGCGAGCGTATTTCTTTAGATCTCTACTCGGTAATAAGGGCCATTGAGCGGTGAGGGTTCTTTATTGTACTGACGCCCACCTTGACACGGGGCCTCGGTTTCTAAGGTGACTGGTCTCAACCGAAAAACCTGTAATATTAACTTCTCTTGTAGGGCGCTTGGCGAAGGAACAGTTACTACTTCATACATACATATAGTACTGAGTATGCTTACGTCTGAGGTCCATTGTTTGGCGTAAATAATTGTGATTATGATTTTAGCACAAAAATTCTGTACATTTGTTCTTGCGTACATTGATACACAAGAGCATGCTCTTAGTACGAACAATTTCTAAACGAGACAAGCTATTGACAAACAAGTTGATGAAACAATAATATCAACAGTCTCGTGTAAAGTCATCATCTCGCAAGTTCTATGGTCGATACAACGACCTTGTCAACAAATACAATTTATCATTAAGTCAAATGCTGACTGACAGACATACTTCTTGTTAGGCCATTATTTACACATTGAATTATCTACGGATTTTTCCGTTTTTTCCTATCATGACCAGGAGCACACGGCGGGTGTGACCGTTCGGCAGGGGATGTTCACTCCTCCGTGGCACCTAATCCCACTCTGATGTTTTAGAGGTCCATGTTTGCTCTGCTACTGACCTGTATCGTCATCACCAGTTATAATGCTCACGATACAAGTTTCATTTTTGCCATTAATTCATTTCAAAAGGGACAAATTCTTTAGGTACCATCTTGCTGCTTACTTTTCCAGGTCTGAATTTCCTTAAAATTTTGAATACGCTGCATCCAATGCCTTTAAAACCAGCAAGTTTTCAATATGTCTTGATACTCTTATATTTAACAGCTACATGCAATTCAGTGGCGGATCCAGAGGTTCACGGGGGGGGGGGGGGGGTTGAGACCCAGAGGGCCGAAGGGGGAGGGCATGGGAGGGGGTGTCCCCCTCCCGTTGGTGGGGGTCGGGGGCTCCCCCGAGAAATTTTCTTTAAAAATGGCTCCAAATAGTGCATTTTCCAGCATTTTAAATTGAATTGTAGTTAGTTTTTGGCCACTTTTTTTAAAGTTGGTTTTTAAGACCGACCTACCCAAAATTTCAAGAATTTGAACAAAAAATTAAAATTTGGGATTATTTCTAACTTCCATGTACACATGAAAAATTAGACTTTTCTAGAAAAAAAAATTAAATGTAAAATATGATAAAATTAGAAATATCGCAATTTGATATTATAATAGTATCCAATTCTTCATTTTAAAATGCACGTCCAATGTGTGCATGGCATTTGAAGCTCTGACTACAAAAATACAACTGATGTGCAATTTCCCAACACTTAGAAAATTTGGATTCTGTGTAGAAATCCGGGTCTAATTACTCTTTCAATAATTTGCAGTATATAAACAAATAATGATATTTTATATTGAAGAATAAATATAAATTATTTTGGGAAATTGTTGGAATTATAGCTTATTCACTTGGAGGGGGTGGGGTAATTATATGCACTCTTTAATTCTATTTTTTTACTCACTTACCAGCCTAATGTTTGAAAAAAGTCTTTGGGAAATTGTTGGAATTATTGCTTATTTATTTGAGGGGGGGGGGTTAATTATTTAATTATATGCACTCTTTAATTCTATTTTTTTTTACCCACTTACCAGCCCAATGTTTGAAAAAAAGTCTTGAAATACAATCAATAAAAAAGTGGCCAATTCTTGTTTTCACAGGACCTCTACTTTATACACATCACTTTTACTACAATTCATTATACAAAGTTGTAACCGTTAGTTGTTTTTTTTCAAACATCATTCAACTGTAATTTAAAAAAAAATATTTGCAGATCTTTTGTATTTTAAAATTGCATTGTAACTTTCATCTACAAAAGGAACACTTTCAATGTGCTTTTTGGTACAGGTCACAATCTAAACAAATGGTAAACCGTTATTACTCGAAGGGTCTACTTTAATTCCCAGAAGTAAAAGCAACCTGACGATGTCAGGAAAATATTGTATTAAATGATTTTTTTTCTAAATAATAAAAATATTCTCAGTTTATTCACGTAGTTCAAAAAACACTGATAAAGTAACATTGAATTATCGAAGAAGAAAATTCTTGAAAGAATATTACTTTAGCAATACCAAAACAGTACCGTAATAACTATGTGCAGTTTTGGTTGTCAGTGTATGACCTTGTATCATCACTAGCTGCACGGACTATCGACTATCATGATCGCTGCACTATTGATTTATTTACCTGTGTATTGTGTGCGCTCAAGCGGAAAGGGATTTCTCGTGATGACTGTATATTTCACCTCTTTGTGTAAAACAATGGGCTTGGATGGAGTCTCATTTATGAAGTATATTGTTAAAATGACACTTGTGTCCCGATCCCCCCAACCCCCCTGAATCCGCCACTGCAATTCAGTATCTGTAATACAGCATTTGAAAGTCTGCCAAGCGCATCCTCAGTTTGTTCTGCTCCGTGTGCACACTGTGCTTCAGTTTGTTTCACATGAACTCTTCTATCTCATTTTTGACATTTCAAATAATTTTTAAATTATCTTGAAAGAAAACAATCATCAAACATCAAAATAATTATTTCTAAATAGTTTCATAGTCAGATTTCTGGAACGCCTCGACTTCGTTGTTTTATCAATGTTGCGATGATCCTTCGATATGCTGAAAGTTTATTTTTATGCCCCCGGATCGAAAGATCCCGGGGGTATATTGTTTTTGTCCTATCTGTCTGTTTGTCTGTTTGTTTGTCCGTTTGTCTGTCTGTCTGTTGTCAACTTTAACCTTGCCCATAACTTTTGATTGGTTGGAGCTATAACTTTCATATTTCACATGTGTATTCCTTGTAACAAGACCTTTCTTTGGGTACCATCATATTTGACCTTTTGACCTTGACCTTGGAATTTGACCCACTTTTGCAAAATTTTATGAGACTTTAACCTCGGCCATAACTTCTGAACAGTTGGAGCTTGGGGTTTCAAACTTCACATGTGTATTCTTTGTGACAAGGCCTTCCACTTTGACCTTTTGACCTTGACCTTGGACTTTGACCTACTTTTGAAAAACTTTAACCTTGGCCATAACTTTTGAACAGTTGGTGCTTATGGTTTCAAACTTCACCTGTGTATTTCTTGTGACAAGACCTTCCTCTGGATATCAACCACTTTGACCCTTTTGACCTTGACCTAGGAGTTTGACCTACTTTTGAAAAACTTTAACCTTGGCCATAACTTTTGAATGGTTGGAGCTAGGGCTTTCATACTTCACACATATATAATCCTTGTGACAAGACCTTCCTTTGAATACCAATGACTTTGACCTTTTGACCTTGACCTAGGAGTTTGACCTACTTTTGAAAAACTTTAACCTTGGCCATAACTTTTGAATGGTTGGTGCTAGGGCTTTCATACTTCACATATGTAATCCTTGTGACGAGATCTTCCTTTGGATACCAGCCACTTTGACCTTGACCTTGACGTTTGACTTTTATTTAAAAAACTTTAACCTTCACCATAACTTTTGAACAGTTGTATCTAGGTCTTTCAAATTTCACAGGTGTTTTCCTCGAGACAAGATCTTTCTTTGGGTATCAACATTTTTTATCTTTTGGCCTGGATTTTGACTTGCATTTGAGAAACTTTAACCTTCGACATAAGCTGCCATACGGGGGCATAGTGTTTCACAAACACATCTTGTTACATGTACGTATATGGCGATAAATCTTCATTCCACAATGATACTTTACCTGCTGATTTTTCTTCATTAAACGGTGATACTTCGCCATCATCTGCTCATAATTTGTCTTATTTCAAATGCTGATACTTCAGACCTTATAATGAATTATTTTTTTTAATAGATTACCTTGAAAAATATGCTGATTTTTTGACATTATATGCTGATATAAGATTAATCGAATATGCACTTTTTAATTTTGTAATTTCAGATTATATTTATGTGGTATTTTATTTTGCAACTCTTTATTTTGCTTTTATCAACAAAATAACAGCGAAATTATTTGCGATTTTTCTTCACAAACGACCTCGCGATCGCGAGAGAATGACGCAAGCGAGGTATATACATTATTTGTTTTAAATACAGTATGTAAATATGTTCATTTTTGTCCTGGAGACTGTAATTTGGACTCGTGGGAAAGAAATTTCCAGATTCGAAGGTTTCAGTGTTACCATAAATGTAG
Source organism: Saccostrea echinata (assembly GCF_033153115.1). NCBI lineage: Eukaryota > Metazoa > Mollusca > Bivalvia > Ostreida > Ostreidae > Saccostrea > Saccostrea echinata. The sequence goes on along the minus strand of NW_026889763.1, from coordinate 5,879,173 downwards.
TTCAAACAATTAATCTATTAGATACGAAGAAGTAAATATGAAGATAATTATTATAGACTCAGGCTGCATTTTCATTAACTTTGTAACCATTTTTCCTGTAATTTATTGAGGCTTTCAATTTATACAATATCACAAGCATCCTAACTTTGGCTAAGAACAGACCCGTTGTAAGGATGTAAAAAGAGTAGGGATGTCAAAATATTTATTTTTCTTAGTCGATTATTCGATTGCATTATTCGAACGATAGTCGAATATTCGGAACATTTTCTGAAAATAAAATTTTATTTCAAACTTCACTGGTACATGACGCATTTATAACTCAAAAACCCTTAATCTATTTAAAAAGTAACAAAAAAAATTAATGCAGCGTAACGTTGGATAGCAAGATTATATGATAAAATTTAGAAATCTAATATTCCCAAATTCATGATTCCCCATCAATCGAATTCATAAATTGGTCTGTACATGCACTTAGTTTTTATTTTAGTTAGCATTCAAAATTTGCTAGTCGATATTTTTTTAAAGCTTATTGTGAAATAAATTGGGGGGGGGGGGTAATCTCACACTATCCAAACGCCAGGTGGCTGTTAAATTGATAAGCAGTTAGTTACTGTTTATTCATTTATTGATTGTTCTGGCTATCAAAATGTCCTTAATTATGAACAATTTAAGAGCCATTCTCTGTAACGACTTGAACTTTTATATAGGAGCTGTGGCACGCATAGTCTTAGAATTTCTCCAAACTCTCTATGATAAAAGTCTTTGATACCGTAAACTCAAATCAGGCAGAAATTGGTTGCTACGTGTCATGGTTACCATGGTAACATGTCCTAAAGTTTAAAAAATGGCATTTTTCAACATGTTCAAAGTCCCACAGTTAACGTTTGCAGCAAAGCAAACAAGTGGCAATGATTGTTTCTGAAAGTTGAAGGCCTGATGTATTAAATGCATGATAAACATGTTTGGTAAATCAACTATAACATACGTTACTATGGAAACAAAGTATTCAGAAGTAATAATTTTGCTCATTTAATTTTATAAAATCATAAACTTAAGAATGAAAAAAAAATATAGGTTGAAATGCAAGCAAATGATAGACAAGAGATCCTTGTAACATATACCAAGGACGAAATATGATATTTCTCACAGGTTGGCAATGGTTGCCATGGTTTTAATACCAAGAAGGGATTGTAAATTTACTCTCTTAGTGTTTAAATCTAATCCTATCTTTTTAAAAAGCATATTTTTATATAAGTAATGATCAATTTTTAAAGACGTTCATGTGACCCTAATTTTCACATTTCAAAAAATTCAAATTCAATTCTTTAAATAGAGCGTTGCTATGGAAATAAGCCGAAAAAATATGCATAAAAATCTGAAAAAAATTATGTTTCCTTGGATACGTACCCTTGTATGTAGATTCCCAAAACTTTTATGATTGATAATTATGAACAACTAACCTGACTTTCAATTTTGACTCCCACCCAATCTCGAACTGGATGCAAAAAGCTGGCACATAGGGTTTTATATTGATATAAAATTAACAAAATCGAACATTTTCTGTTCTTGGTTACCATAGCAACAGTGTTGTATTTTTCAACAAACGTTATCAATATATGATATTCAACTTTAGTTCTACCAGATAAGTACTATTCAGGGTGAGTCAGATAATATGTTTCTTGAATAAAAGGTAAGTAAATTCCTAAGGCAGCAAAAAATATCACTTTAAACAACTGGTACATTGTTTCCATGGTTACACTGCAAAGTAACAATTAATCCCAATTCTTCTTATGTTGTCGGTGTTGCTAGGTCCTAAGGATGTATATGTGCCAGTCATGAATTTTATCGATTTTCCGGAAGATAGTAGCATTAACCCAATCTTAGCAACATATTTTGCATGGTTACACTGTGTTACCATGGCAACCCTGAAAGTTATTTTTAGAATAATATTGCCAATACCTAATTACTTAAGGTCAAATATTTTTATTGTTTTTTCTTAGGTTGTTGATTGAGTTTGATCATTTAACACCTATCATTAGTGAATATTGAGCGTTTTTCTGCATTTTTCAGCATCTAAATGTATTCCAAATGTACCCATGGTTACCACTTACTTAGAGATAAATTCTAAATAGTTTCTTTAGAGCATAAGTGGCAACAAGGTGTCAAATTTTTGTGAGAATGGTTTCTTTGTTTTTCTTAGTCTTTATTAAGGCTTAATAAAGATTCAAAGTAAGTGAAAATCTCAATTTTTCCAACTTTTCTGCCTGTTACCATGGCAACCAAGACATATAGCAACGAAATTTTATTTGAAATATTTATCTGGTGTCAAGTTGTAATAATGGGCAAAGTTTCATCAAAATCAGTGACCATGCGTGGCAAAGAAGTTTAAGTGGTTACAGAGAATCGCTATTAAAATGCAAGCAAATTGTTCTAATAATTATCGAAGCGTCAAAACATGTCACATGTTCCTCTCATTTGAGCAATCTTAAAATAAAAGATAATTGGTACATCGTATAAAATCAAGTCCAATTAATTATTTTACAAACAAAGCCCAGATATATATTGATGGTTGATTTATTACAAAAACAACACAAGCAGTAACTGGTAGATAATTAATTCTCGCGGTAGCGAAGCATTTATAATTACTGTACTTTCTATACGCACATGGAAAATCAAGTCTTTTTGGTAGAGGAAAATTATCTTATCAACTGTCTCCGAGGAAAGACGGTTTCTCAATTTTGAAATGAGAATTCCATATCGTTATCATTCTTTTATTGCATTTTTTTTTAAATTATAATATTCGAATGTCGTTTCATTATTCGATCGTCGGTCCATTCGACTGACAGTCGAATAGTCGACTATTCGTTGACATCCCTAAAAAAGAGGGAGGTGGGATTGGGGCAACTTTCCAAAATAATCTGACAAGCCAAAAAAATCTAAATAACTCCTAGAATTTTCCAGTGCTCGGCCTTACAGCGGCAAAAGGGGGGGGGGATCTTAAGGAAAATTTACTATTGCAAAATACCACACTCAGAGTGTACCATGTTGTCAAATATAAACGAATTAGTTTTACCCGCTTTAAGCGTTACATACGATGTAATGAATTTACATGTGTATACACAGTACATAAAGGGTCCAATATCAACAATTAAGATATAAAAGTTACAAAAATACACAGAATCCTGATAGAATTTGTTATACATGTATATTGTGAAATCACTAATTTTCGTAGGGGCTCAATTTACCTTGTTTTTGAGATATAAAGAGACCGACAAATTGACAGGTCCACCACGAAATGTAAAATTCTGTTTATATGATATAACTACGCAACAATACTTCATCCACGAATGCAAATCCCCACAAATCCAAAATTTTTCCTTAAACCTTGAAAATATGAAACCACGAAAATATGTGACTAAACAGTATTGTTTATAAAGAGTTTTCTTTTCAATCAGGAGATCGACTTGAAAAAAAAAACATGAAAAGTATTACGTTTTGATATAAATATATTTCCAAAATGTTCTTCTAGTTGTGTCCAAAGCTTTATGTATACTTTTAAATCAAATAACACTATTTTCATTTCAATTTTCATGTGATTTTTAAAAACTGAAATATCTTGCCCATGCAGGTTGTACTTTTATCTATTTCACATTTATATACAGTGTTCAACTCAGGCGAGTACATGTATTCAGTAGTTTTGATAATCAGAAATTCTCAAAATTGCATGAATCATACTTTTTTTCTTGTATTTTCTTGTTAATTATTACAAACCTAATAAATTCAGCGGACAATTAAGGGATACGTGTAATAAACACTATTGAACTCTAGTATTTGACCAGGACTTTACAAGCGAAATAAAACACACCTTTGCCAAGATTTAAATTTGAAAAAAAGTGCTGTTTGGAATTCATGGATAACCATATCGGAAAAAAAAAACATTCCAAAAAATATTTATTTTGTATTGGTTCCTCTCTAGATACAGTAATTGGCAACATTTAGCCATAAAAATTATCTGTAGAACTTCCGTTATGTGATTTTCACATAATGTGATCACCTCTTTGATGCCTTTCTACCTGTGCCTTTCGTGAGGTTTAATTTCCGAGGATTTTTAAATTGATTTCTTAACTATATCATTTCTATTCACAAATGTTCAAAGACGCACCATGAATTGTCAATTTTATTGAATTAATCTCTAGTTTCAATGCCTGAACTATTTCGGCTTCATTAATTGGCTACTATCAGCACAACGATATAGACTTGTATTGGGAAATAGATGCTATCCTTTAGACTTCCATTATATCCTATACACCAACAATATTTTCGTCAAATTCAGGGTTAGCATGCACTTAAGCAGTATTTAATTTTCCACATACATAGAGTTGTTGAGTACAAATAAAAGCAAATACTTTTGAAATGCTAGAAAATTTATACTTTAAAAAAGTAAAACTGTAATTAAACTCACATGTGTTGAAATAAAAGCGAAATGTCTTTATTTAGTTTATACTATTTAACTAATTCAAAAGTATATTTACCTAAGAAATGTTAATCAAATACTGCAAAGCAATTTGGTATTAATTAGAAGTCATGATAAGATCATTTTTTGTGTGTTTGCACCACAGAGTTGGAGAATTTCAGACTATGTCAACAGGGGCTCGGTTGAAATTAATAATCAATGAAACAATAAAAGTTTTACGACTTCCTAAAATCAATAAGAGATATGAAAATACGCTATCCGTGAGCATACATGTATGCTGAAAATATCTCAGAAAAAAATAAAGAGTGTCTTAATAATTCATGGTTAAATAAACCGAACAGGATAGTGCCATACGAGTTTTATATAATTTTTTTTTTAAGTACCAGTATGGGAAAAACGCAAAGCAATATTTCTGTAATGTTTTCTGGAGAACATAGTGGTTTTTATTTCATTGGTTCTAACAGTACAAAAAGTACATTAATAACAAAACTCACCCGTCAAGATTGTACCATCCTTTCACCCATATAGAGTAGCAGGATCATTGATTACTTCGGAACCTGCTCGGGAGTCATTAGCTTTTATGGTAGTGTATTGAAATCATTGATTGCAAGTCATGAACCGACACTCAGCAATATTTACATTTTTACAAAGATATTTGCCCCTGTAATTGCAGAATGAATTATCTATATGCCTCTGCTCCATAAAATCTATATCTATTTAGGTGACAACCCTTTGTTTTATGCTAGGTGACCGGATCCACTCATCTAAGCCACCTTTACTTGTTTTAACCTACAATACGGATATAGATCATATGCATCCGTAGAATTATTGATAATGAAAGAACAATACGCATTTTACCTGTAAATATCAAAATAATGAGTAAATTGATAGCTTTTAATGTATTTTGGGGAAACCTGCATGTTTTTTTTTTTAAATTTAAAGTACAATTGCATTTGAAATTAAGGCCAGTAGTTATTCAATGATTGAGGACTAGGCCTTGAATATTATAATAAAATAGTTTAAAATACCACTTTGAAAATTTGATGAGTAAGATATCGACAATAACACAAAACATTCAGGAAAAATACACCCCGCATGTACTTTTATATATTTATCACTTCCGTAACTATGTACATACAAACAAACAAACAGGAATTTGCTGTAATGTCAACGAATAAACCATGCTCTTTTGTTTCGATTTCCTATTCTAAAAGCAATGACAAAATATGTACGAGAGGGGATTGAAAATATTCCTATGTTGTACTGATTACCCCATCTCTACTGAGCAGACCTGGGGATGCCTGCTTTTGAAATCGACTATCGTCAGCTATTGTAGATCACTAAATTTTCGCGACATCTTATTTTCGCGAGAATTTTCTTTGGTTTTTGTAAGGGAAACAAAATTTTCACAAATTTTGGTTATTGCTCTATATCATCTTTAAAAAGTAGAATTAAAGGCGAGAATGAATTTTTTACGATGAGACGGTCTCGCGTAATTGCACGAAGATAAAGTTCTCGCGAAAAAATTAATTTACGGTATTATTTTGAAAATTGTTCGTCGCATGTGGGTGGATTTAAAACAGGTCAAATACGAAGTAGACAGCATCATATGTTAACAAGCAAATTCAAAAATTGTGGTCCCCCGCTTTCGGTGTCTTGGTTGTTGGGATGCCATTATTTATGGCATATTGTAAATGTCTTGTTTGTGTGTCTTGTCTACAAAAAGACATAAATTATTGAATTAATAACAGCAATGGCAAAGATTACTAGTATAGCTTCTCAAAACTACATCAAACTTCAAGATCAAGATCATGAAGTCAATTATCATAATACAATCCGAAAGGTCTTATCACAAGTAATGCCCATGTGAAAAAAAATATGAAAGCCGTGTCTCTTTTAGAGCATAAAGGTTATGGTCAAGGTTAAATTTCTTATAAGTAGGTGAAACTTCTAGGTCAAGGTCATAAAGTAAACAAGAGGCCCATGCGCCACATCGCTCACCTGAGCACATTGGCTAGGAAAAAAAAGCAAAAATCAGTTTAGTATTGAAAAGTTAACGAAGGGGGAGGGGGTTTGAATTTTAAACTACCTGATGATGCTTTCATATCAGTATAGCAAATGGCATTGCTGTTCTTGAGCAGAAGATTTTTTCCCATATATTCATTTGTAAAAATTTGATCCCCCATTGTGGCCCCACCCTACCCCTGGGGTCCTTCATTTGAACAATTTTCATTCTACGCTACCCAAGGATGCCTCCATATCAATTTTACTAATCATGGCTTTTCTGTTCTTGAGAAAAAAGATTTTTTCCTGTATATTTCTATGTAAAACTTTGATCCCCCAATTGTTGCCCCACCCTACCCCCATAGGGTCATGATTTGAACAAATTTGAATCAACACTACCTGAGGATGCTTCCATATAAATATAACCAATCATGGCTTTGCTGTTCTTGAGAAGAAGATTTTAAAAGATATTTTCCTATATATTTCTATGTAAAACTTTTATCCCCCATTGTGGCCCCAACCTACCCCCGGGGGTCATAATTTGAACAAACTTGAATCTACACTACCTGAGGATGCTTCCATATAAATATGACCAATTATGGTTTTGCTGTTCTTCAGAAGAAGATTTTTAAAGATGTTTTCCTATATATCTCTATGTAAAACTTTGATCCCCCATTGTGGCCCCATCCTACCCCGGGGGTCATGATTTGAACAAACTTGAATCTACACTACCTGAGGATGCTTCCATATAAATATGACCAATTATGGCTTTGCTGTTCTTAAGAAGAAGATTTTGTAAGATATTTTCCTATATATTTCTATGTAAAACTTTGATCCCCCATTGTGGCCCGCCCTACCCCGGGGGTCATGATTTGAACAAACTTGAATCTACACTACCTGAGGAAGCTTCCATATAAATATGACCAATCATGGCTTTGCTGTTCTTAAGAAGAAGATTTTTAAAGATATTTTCCTATATATTTCTATGTAAAACTTTGATCCCCCATTGTGGCCCCAACCTACCCCCGGGGGTCATGATTTGACCAAACTTGAATCTACAATACCTGAGGATGTTTCCACATAAGTTTTATCTTTCCTGGCCCAGTGGTTCTTGAGAAGAAGATTTTTAAATGATGCCATTATTTTTTCACTAATTCCTGATTATCTCCCCTTGAAAGATGGCGTGGCCCTTCATTTGAACAAACTTGAATCCCCTTTACCCTAGAATACTTTGTGGCAAGTTTGGTTGAATTTGGCCCAGTGGTTCTTGAGAAGAATTCGAAAATGTGAAAAGTTTACAGACGGACAGACGGACGGACGGACAGACGTACGACGGACAAAATTTGATCAGAAAAGCTCACTTGAGCCTTCGGCTCAGGTGAGCTAAAAATGATATACTTTTCTGAAAGACGTTGTCATAAATAATGTACACGTAGAAATATGAAAGCTGTATCTTCTCCCATTCAAACGTTATTACAAATGTAAAATTAATCTGAAAAGAGATTGTAGGTTAAACATTAAGCTCAAGGTCACGAGGTCAGAAACGGAAAGGTCTTGAAACAGGTAATGCACATGTAGTATGTAAATGCCATATCTACTCTAAATCAAAAGTTATTAGCAATGTTAAAATTTTTGAAAATTATGTCAAACTTCAAGGTCAAGGGGTTAAAAATCAAAGAACATTTGGAAATGCTTGCCACAGGTAATGCCTGTGTCAAATACGAATGCCGTATCTTCGCTCCTTTAAAAGTTAGGCACATTGAGAAAATGTTTGAAAATAGGTCAAACTTAAGGTGAAGGTCATGGGGTCAAATATAGCACATTCAGAAACATTTTGACACAGATAAAGCAATTGTCAAACATGAATGCTCTTTCATAAGTCGTTAAAAAGGAATCACCCAAGATTAAAATTTTTGAAAAGTAGGTCAAACTTCAAGGTCACGAGGTCTAAAATTATAGTATATTTGGAAAGGTCTTGTAACAGATAATGTAATATTAAATATGAAAGCCCTATCTCTTCTAAATCAAAAGTTAAAAGCAAAAGATAAAATTTTTGAAAAGTAGGTCAAACTTCAAGGTCAAGGTCACAGGGTCAAAGGTCATAGTACATTTAGAAAGGTCTTATCAAAGGTAATATACATGTGTAATATAAAAGCCCTGTCTTTTCCTTTTCAAAAGTTATGACCAATTTAAAGTTATAATAATAGTTTTGAAATGTAAGTCAAACTTCAACGTCAAGGTCACGGGGTCAAAAATCATAGTATATTAGGTCTTTTCATAGGTAATAATGTTCATGTAAAATATTAAGCCCCATTTCTTCTCATTCAAAAGTAATGACTAAGGTTAAAGTTTTTATGACAGACTGACGGACAGACTGACAGACGATTGAGATTTAATGTCCACTCGCTTTCGCGAAAGTGGGGGACAAAAAACAACTGTGGGAGAAAAAAGAACTCACAGAATTCAAATAAAGCGTTTAATCTGACACTGCATGCAAAATTCATGTATCTAAAAATAAGAATAATCATATTTCCTACTTAGTACTGAATCATTTCTACATAATCAATCAACATAGCCACGTCATCACCGTGCCACGTGGGTAACCAGCTACCCCTGTGTTCCCAGAAGTCCCTCATAGGGTGAGAGGAATCTCCATGCCAAGGTTTGGGTGTGTTATACTGGGCGATGTCCGGGAAGTACCCACCTCCTACTGCCACATTGAGGAGAAGATGGAACTAAATTACGGAAAACAAAAGTAACAAGTAAAATACTCTATTAAGTTTAATTCATACTGTGATAAAACTTCGAAAAACGAGTATAATTTTAGAAAGCAGTCATTTCCTCTCTATTATAGGTGCCATTTTCAACATAAACTACTTCTTGAGATATCGCCCGGAAACGAATGCATGTATTACACAGAGACAGAATGTATGAATTTACGACCTTGACCTTTAACCTTTTGACCTCAAAATCAATAGGCGTCTTCTTCAGACCACAGGAGTTATGTAAATTTCATTGCGAAAGCTCAAAGGCTTCTCGAGATATCGCGCGGAAACGAAAGTTTTAAAACAGATAGAATTTATGACTTTGACCTTTTGACGTCAAAATCAATAGGGTTCTTCTTTAGGGCATAGGGAGTTGTTATGTAAAATTTCATTGCGAAAGCTCAAAGGCTTCTTGAGATATCGCGAGGAAACGAAAGTGTTACAGACAGAAATACAGACGGACGGACAGCTGGACCAAAATTAATATCCCCCACTTTCAGTGACAGCGGGGGACAAAAAGTAACAACGTAAAAACATTATCTTCCCAAATTAAGTTCGGAAACATAGTTAAGCAGCAATATATGAATATTTTATGAGATGAACATGTCACTTAGTCGATAGGTAAATCATAATTACTTTAACTTGTACGCATATAAAATATACAGCTGACAAGAATTCTATTTATTGACTGGCAAATGAGCCTGAAAAAAGAAAACAAGCATTCTGAGAGAATTGCATTAGCAATACTAGTCCCCTACCGGCAAGTGTAATCTGGTTCCAGCTAAAAATTGAAAATGCCATAATTCCGTAAAAAATCAATGAGAGGGACGAAATGCGAACTTGATCTATAACTGATCAAGGTTTAGTTACCTGCCAAACATCAGCTCAATATCTGCAAGCGTTTAGAAAAAAACCCTGAAAAATTCAAATGGTCGTAATTCCGTCAAAAATCATTGAAGCGGAACGAAATGCAAACTTCATCTGTAATTCATCTAGATACACTCACATACCAAATTTCAGCTCAATATCTGCAAGCGTTTAGAAAAAAAGTGCGGAAAACCAAGTGGGACAGAAAGACAGACAGAGGGACAGCTAGACGGACAGACAGATGGGCAGACAGACGGACGGACAGACTCAGAGGAAACCTATAGTCCCCTCCGGTTTCACCGGTAGGGGACTAATAACTCCATACCACACAAGCAAATACTTTCACCAGCAATTACTTTACATTTCCGGCAAATTTAAAGGGATATAAGAATTCTGTTTCAGATATAGATATTCACTCACAGGTTGATCAAAAGGTGCATTATGTGAATTTCCCCAGATGTTGTGTCCTGAGAAATGTGCCCAGTTCCAGAATCCTTGTGCTGGAGTGTCTACACGCAGGATTTCTTGATTGTCAACATATGTTCTGCAATAGATTGATGGAAGACTTAAGTCAGAGAATCAATGTAAAAAAAAAAAAACAAGAGGCCCAAGGGCCTTAACGGTCACCTGAGTAAAATACAACAATTTAGAGGATCCATAGAGTATTAAAATGAAATGAAAGGTGAAGCTTTGTTGCCCAAAACCAAGAAAAATAGGGTGATCAGGATCAACAAAATAATTAGTCTACTATTCATTAACAGTTCATAAATTAGGTTCTAATCTGTTCCCCATTTATCACTATCACCATATAGTATATTAACAAACTATCAGTGCTTTTGTACTATTTTAATTCCTTGTTGTAATCTCTAACATTGGCCTCTCTTGGTCTTTGATGAACATTTAATAAGACAAGTTATTTTTGTCTCATTTTTATTTATCTATTACTTACAAGTCCACATGATCATTAAAACTATGAAAATACTTTTTGTATTATACAATAAAAATTCTTGCATAATTCTCTTATTCTATTAATTTTTCAAGTACATTATTTACAATGATTAATTATCAAAAGTAAACGGCAAAGGGGAATAACTCCTCTCAGTAGAATGCAAATTAATTGAGCCCTGGCTAGGACAAGAACACTTGACCAAATGGTCCAGATGTTCAAAAATCTGGTAAAAATACCCTTCCTTATTACAACTTTTACACTTTTTGCCTCTGATATGCCCAAGTGCAGAGAAGATTTAAAGAAATAATGCATTTTCACTACAGATTCACTATATTATCAATAGAGCCCCCCCCCCCCCTTCACCACCGAGAAACACCAGAGCCTCTCACCCTGGGACCAGAAGTTTCAAGTTTGCTCATCATAAGTAATCACTTTGTTTAACTGCTTAATATTAAGGAGCAGACAGGATTATTTAATAGAATTAATGCATTTTCACTACATTATCAACAGCCCCACCCTTATACCAGCACATCTGACCCAGGGGTCATGCAATTCACTACTCTGGAAGAAGCACTCTTGCTCATCATAACTATATACTTAGCTTCTTTCCTTTTTAACCAGAAGCAGAAAAGAATATTTTCAAAGAAATTTTGATTTTTCACTATATAATCAATAGAGCCCCCACCCCCCCACCCCCACCTTTTGACCAGAACCCTTGACCCTGGGGCCATGAAATTCACAATTTTAGAAGAGGCATCCTTGCATATCATAACAATGTACTTAGTTTGTTTAAATAGTACCCAGGGGCAGAGAAGAAGATTTTCAAAGAAATAATTCACCTTCACTGTAGGAGCTATATAGCCCCACCCTAGCACAAGAACCCCTGTCCCTGGGGCCATGAATTTCACAATTTTGGAAGAAGTGTCCTGGCTTATCGTAACAATGTACTTAGTTTGTTTAAATAATACCCAGAAGCAGAGAAGAAGATTTTTAAAGCATTAATGCATTTTCACTATATAATAAATAGAGCCCCGCCTAACATCAGAACCCCTGACTCAGGGGCCATGAAATTCACATTTTTTTTAGAGTTACTCTTGCTTATCATAACTATGTATTTAATTTGTTTAAATAATACCCAGGAGTAGAGAAGAAGATTTTCAAAGGAATAATGCACTTTCACTATATGAACTATATAGCTCCCCCCTCCCCCCCCCCCCCAGCACCAGAACCCCTTACCCTGGGGCTATGAATTTCACAATTTTGGTAGAGTCACTCTTGCTTATCATAACTATGTATTTAATTTGTTTCAATAATACCAAGGAGAAGAGAAGAATATTTTTAAAGAAATAATGCACTTTCACTTTATGATCTATATACCCCCCCTCCCCCCAGCACCGGAACCCCTGACCCTGGGGCTATGAATTTCACAATTTTGGTAGAGTCACCCTTGCTGATCATAACTCTGTATCTAATTTGTTTAAATAATACCCAGGAGTAGAGAAGAAGATTTTCAAAGAAATAATGCACTTTCACTATATGATCTATATAGCCCCACCCTAGCACCAGAACCCCTGACCCTGGGGCCATGAATTTCACAATTTGGTAGAGTCATCCTTGCTTATCATAACTATGTATTCAATTTGTTTCAATAATACCCAGGAGTAGAGAAGAAGATTTTCAAAGAAATAATGCACTTTCACTATATGATCTATATAGCCCCGCCCTATCACCAGAACCCCTGACCCTGGGGCCATGAATTTCACAATTTTGGTAGAGGGCTCAATGCTTATTATAATCATGTCAACAGTTTGACTGCTTGATGTCCAGGAGTAAAGAAGAAGATTTTTAAAGATTGCATTAATTTTGATGGTTTTAGCCCCACGCCTCAGGCCCCAGGGGGGTAGGGACCATGAAATTCATTTTTGTTCCCCTTCATACATAGATGCCATATGCAAAAATTGGCTGAAATTGGTTCAGCGGTTTCAGAGAAGAAACTGAAAATGTTCAAATGTTAACACACGACGCACGACGGACGACGCACGACGACGGACGAAAACAGATAGCAATAGGTCACCTGAGTGACTCAGGTGACCTAAAAATTATAATTTAAAATACCTATTTTTGATGATATAAAATGTATTTTGCTTTGACCAAATTTCTATGTGTATTCATTTGAAATCATACTTTAAAATCTTTAACTTTTACCACCTTATTTGCCTTAATTCGCGGAGCAATCACCGAAATTATACTACTTAGGGATAATGAGCCAAATCTATCACGATTTCTTGCGCAAAACAATTTAACGAACTTTAAATGAGATCTGCTAAAGAACTAAAAGTTAAATTTACAAGAGACCTATGGATCACAACGCTCGCCCGAGTCACTATGGTCCCGCTATTCTTCTTCAGTAGATTTACCCCTATATACCGTATAACGGGTATTTTCTGCCGTTGTCCAATTTTTGCGGAATTCTGTGGATAGGACAAATCCGCGAAAATTACAATCGCAAAATATTTTTTTCAATATTCATTCAGGTATTTTGTACATGCAATTATGATAAGTGGTGCGTATGTCTGGCAGGGTTCTCATTGACGTAAGAACCTGCGTACTGGACACTGCAAAATTAATTGGAACGCAAGGTTTTTAAAATCGATGACTCCGCAGATTCATGAGTGGCCACATCCTCGTTAGCGAAAAAATTCGGGTGTCATCGAATTTCGAAGATTTTAGATGTCAGGATTTGTCCAAAACATATTGAATCAATCCCTTCCTAGCTGTAAATAATATCAATTAAATAAGTTGATACAAAAACATCTTTACTTGTACCTATTTCGCAATTATTAGTCCAAACACCGATAGCTGCAAACAACACATAGTAGTTTTTCTTTTTTAAACATGTGTTTTATATTGAGACAATAATTACTGCTTGTATATACACAATGTGGCTCGATTGTCTCGTGAATTTCATCTAATGCATAAGACTGACAGGATCAGGATTAGTTACGCCTCAATGCACATGGCACCTGTGATTGTTAACCGTCAACTTTTGGATACTTCATTATGCAACTGTTTGTTTTCGCTTAAAATATAAACACCAAATTAATTTTGATGGCTGTTAACTAGAAATGTATTTTAGAATATGGCTTGGATGCATTTATTATCATTATCTACATATATTTAAATACTAGTATTTTAATATATCGCATAAAACGTCTGTTAGAATAAAGATTTGTATTGTTGTTTGGGTGGAATGACACTGCATTAATTCATTTCAATTGGTACTCGAAATATTTTTACAAAAACTAACTAAAAGATAGTAGTTTAATTAAGCATAATAGCTTAATAACAGTTTTCATGCACCTTTGATCAATATGTCTTAATGAATTTATAAAACGAAAACATAATAGCGTTCTGATAATTCATAAAGTTTAGTGCATGATCATACCCGTAAATAAATTTTTGCGGTATAGTTCAACCGCAGCAATTGAAAACGCAGAAATTAATTTGCAACCTTTTAGGGGTTAAATCGCAAAAATTTCCAACCGCAGAAAATACCCGTTATACGGTATTTATATTCAAATCTTCGATCACATATGGTGGTCCCACTCTACCCCAGGGGTAATGATTTGAACAAAATTGAATCAACACTACCTGAAGATCACAATATAAAAATTACTAATACATTTGATGTTCTTGAGAAGATTTATAAAGATCTTTCCTATATATCCCCATGTTAATCTTTGAACACTTGTAGCCTCGCCCTATCCCCCGGGGATATGATCTCAACAAACTAAATTTTAAATACCTGAGGATGCTTCAGTACAGATATGACTTATCATGAAGAACCCCCCCCCCAAGATTTTACCTCTGTATTCTTGTGTAAAACTTTGATCGCCCATTGTGGCCCCATCCAATCATTGAGGTCATGATTTGAACAAACTTGAATCAACAATATCTGAGGATGCTTCCATATAAATATACATAATCAAGGCTTTCCTGTTCTTGAGAAGAAGATTTCGAAAGATTTTTCAATATACTCCTATGTAAAATTTTGAACCCATTGTGGCCTCGCCCTCCCTCCCCTCTCCCGGGAGGCATGTTTTGAATAATCTTGAATGTACACTATTTAATAAAGCTTTCACATAAGTTTAATCTTTTCTGGCCCAGAGGTTCTTGAGAAGAAGGTTTTTAAATTACCCAACCCAATTTTTACTATTTCTTAAGTATATGACCTTGAAAGACGGTGTGGTCCATCATATGAATAAATTTTAATTATCTTTATCAAAGGATGCTTTGTGGCAAGTTTTGTTGAAATTGGCCCAGTGGTTCTTGAGAGAAAGTCGAAAATATAAATAGTTTATAGACGTTATAGACCACGGACACCATTCGACTAAATATCTCACATGAGCCTTTTGCTTAGGTGAGCTAAAAACAAAAGGGTTCGGAGGTTTGAATATGTACTGACAACTAACATTTTGCCTAATCTTCATCCGTTCTGGCTTAAGTTACGGTGATTCTGAAAATGGCAAAATTCAAAACCTTGGATATGTACATGGGTAAAAGGAAAATGAATTATTCAAAATGCATTTTGACAAACTTTGATAGCTGTCGCCGTATGCCGAGGAAAACACCTTGTGCAGAAATACACAATGAATAGAATTAAAACAGGTTTTACAAGGTTCAAGGCGAGATCTTCAACCAAGTTTAACCTATTTGTCGGTTTCATGTGGGCTTTTAGTTATGCTCATAAAATCTTTCTAAAAACAGCTTACCAACATGCTCGTGAGACACATGGTTTTTTATATAAGCTTCGAATTATGATAATTGACCTGAAGCATTTTAACTTCATCAACTATATTCGAAATAGATAATATCCCTTTACTATAAAGTGCTTACACTATATGACGTTCATTCCAATCCAGTGAGTAAGTATGCCATCCGAACCAGTCTCCGTGCCTGAAAGAAGGTATAGTGTACTTACTTGAGCGAAATACTGAGACTGAAAATTATTTTTTTCTTGGCCAATTACAAATTAATATATAACACAGTTTCAATAAAATCCTCCTTACTTTCCTTTGTGAGTGAGATAATAGGCATTATGTCCGCTGTCAGGTCCCCAGTGTAATGTGGACGCAACGTAACCAACACCATGGTTGGATCCACCCTCCATCACTCTTAGATTTCCTGCAAATACAAACGAATAAAGTCATGCCTCTACGAGACGATTTGTCAAACATTTGCTGTCCACAGTCATAATTTGACAGTGTCTTGTGCAAAAATTATTTAAAGAGAGAGAAGTTATTTTAGGTTTTCTGAAGTACCCTACTTCCTATAATCACGAAATCTTCACAAGAACGAGAGAGTGGCTATTATTTCTAACGATTCTTCAGTTTATGAATTCTGGTAGCTAGGCATACATGCAATAATACAAAGTGATCTTGTAAATGAATTTAAATAACAACCTCTTGATTCCATCATGTCGATTTCGCCAGATCGAGGCCAGGTACCGTAATGTCTGTCACGTGACAACATCCATATTGCTGAAAAAGGTGGTATTATAATTAAATGTATATATCCACATACTAGTATTCTATTTTAAATTTCCATAAAAAGATAAATGATTGCACGTGTAATGTTATTGTATAATTAATAAATTATTATCTTTTGTTTCCTATGCTGCTAATTTTCCTAATATTTACACCTTTCGTTCATGTAGTAAAGAATATGTGTGAACTACGAAAGAAAGAATTTGTCTATGGTCTTTTATGTTGCATATTTTTTTATTTGAAATAATTTTTGAGGCACACTAATTTGCTATTCATATCTAGAATTTTGAGAATCATGTCAATTGATTAAGGTATGGTACCAGAAACTGTATATATATATATATATATATATATATATATATATATATATATATATATATATATATATATATATATATATATATATATATATATATATATATATTAGTCTCTAATATTTAACAGATTCAATTTTTTGAAGAAAAAAAAAAAACATGGCTTGAAGACATGTAAGAAGGATGCTTTCATATACACAGTGTTACAGCATTAATGAATACATTCAATATAACTGACAATTTTTAAGGTTACAAATGTTTGCAAACCAATATTCATGACGTCAACCTCTAACATTTTACACCAAATATTCAATTTATCTGGAATAAAATTGATACTACTACTTCAGACAAAATAATGTAAATCAGATGTATTATTGTTCCAAAATGCCAAGAAAGCACTGCTAATTCAATTAATATAAAACTTTTTTTGTATCCCATTACTTTTAGGAATAACTACAAGAATCTTTTATTGAGATATATTACCTGGCCAGGTCCAGTCTCCTTTGGAAATACGAGCTCGAACGTTGACACGTCCATATCTGATAGAAGCGTGTGACGTCACTTTTCCTGACATAATTGGCGGGAGAATTTCCTGCCCAAATGATGTTCTGTCACAGCCCCAGTTAACACTGTTTGTACATGTGTGCCAGAGACCTGTAAAAACGGAACTTTGAAAACCAACGTGTACGTGTATACCTGTTGGAATATTTCTATCAAATGTTTGTTGGAAAAGATTATATTCAAAAATCAACTTACTATTTACGTCCATTCGCCCATGGTAAAGTTTACCCTCATCAAAAGCATGATGATCTACAGTTAAAGTCTAAAAATACAACAGCTTGATATAAATCCAGAGCATATGAAAATGTTAATGATATACATGTATGTTATTTTAAAAGCCTTATGTCTCTAAGGTATAAAGTCTTGCAATAAATCAAAATTTTGCGTCCAGGATACTTTTTTATGAATTTAAAATGTATTTTAAATTCATAACTTTTTTTAAATGAATGATCCTTGAAAAACTATATTATTTATTTCAAGACTTTTTTTTTAAATTAATATTATTGATAGCGATGTGTCAATTGCCCTAGTTACCGACTAAGAACAACATACCGGTTTAAGATAAAGGTATCCATTTGCTGCATAAACATTCTCGGGTGTGTACACCTGAAATTCTCCGTTCTAAAAAAAGATTAAATTTATTGTAATTGAAATACGGAATTGTTTTAAGCATATATTATTCAATAAATACATATATTGTGACTGGGTATGTCATTCGCCCCCTCCCTATACATTATATGAAATGTTTGAAAATACTCTCTCTTTCAACTCAAAGTAGAATGGACAGAAAAATTAATCCGTTCATCAATAAATATTGAATACATATGATTCTAAAAAAAAGTTTATAGCCATTTACCCCTCCTCCCCAGGAGCTGACTTCTACAGTGTAGGAACCCCTGTTAAATGAGTTGAAATCGTCTCTGAAAACTGTGTACGACCGCTTACTTTTCCTGGGCATGATAAGTCCCCTTGGAACAAGGACAACTGAAATGATCCAAAATTGTCATTTCTCTTCAAATTATACCAGCAGGAAGAATGTGAACAGGGGATGCTCACTCCTCCAAGATCCCACCTCATATGGTTTAGAATTTTCTCTGCTCCTCATTTGTATTGTTTAAATGGGCATTTGAACTTGAATACTGTTCGTTATCTTCATATATTTCATACATGTACATATTCTTTGCAGTAATTGAAATTTATTACAATTTTACAACTTAATTCTTATCATTCTGTCAAAACTGTCATAAAATTCGTGACTGCATGCAGGTAACTAGTATCTGTGAAGTCAATTGCATTATCTGAAACAATCAAATACTATATGATTTCTTAGACTTCGAACCTTTATATAAAATTCCCCAAACCTTTATTCCATTTGGATTCTATCTATTGCTCTCCGTACTCAACAAATGTTTTATATTCTACCAAATCGCCTATCTGAGCATTAGCGTCATGATCCACGTACTCCCAAATGTCGTCATCTGTGTTTAAAGATACAATTTTTACAACAGAAAGCACTGAAAGCAGGCATTGTCATACAGATAAAATTCAACATTGATTAAGAATTTCTGATTCTTGCCATTTTTAGATGTAACTTCATATGTCCTCTCTTCATTCTCTGAGCGTACTGTATAGAGAACCCTCCTTATGCCATCTTCATCTGAATAAACAAAATTGAAATGATTTAAAAAAAAAATATTGCACTTCTTACTTATAAAGCTTTAAAACCTTTCCGCTTGCTCTATCTACTACCAAGAGTAAGTAATCTTTTTCTCTCCTTAAAAACAAATCTATATTCTTCTTGTTAGTACTCAACTATGTGAAATGAGGTACATGTCCTGACTTTTAACTCAAAATCATATTACATGTAATTTTGTAAAAACTCTGCTGTTTGATTGCTATGCTAGTAATCAGACAGCCCTGATTTTGTCTTACAGCATTGATCTCATGTAAAAAAAAAAAAAAAAGAATGATGAATCTCGGCATTAGTTTTTTTTTTCTTTTTTTCTGTGTATGTATATTTAATAATGCATGAATTAAGACTTTGAAAACCAATGTGATTGAATCTATATGTTTTTATTTCATATATACAATAAACAAAGCACAATTGTTACACAAAACTAAATCAAAATAGATTCCTTAAAAAACTTACCTACAATTCCTAATCTAAGACCCGACTCTCCCGTAATGGAGACTTCGGGGTAGAAGTTCTTGGCTGAGGCCACCAAAGCAGCCCAGAGTAGGAGAAAACCTGCACCTTTCATGTTCTTCTCTGCGATTTATGCAGGTGCCTCTTATCATTTATACTAGAGGCAATGACCTTGGTGTTTTATCGTTCGACTTTTTATACTATATATTAACCCAATTCTACCGATATTTTTTTTTCCTGAAATCAGTTGACTGATACTCTTTGAGAAATAAAAATGATCTATCCTAGCCATTGCATCAATAAATTGGTAAAGGTCGCTTGCATTCCTTAAATTTGTATCTCCAACAGTTTTTTACGTTTTACAATTTAAAAATAAAATAGAATCCAAAGAAAATTAGACCTGAAGAAAAAGCATTTATGTCTAGCTCTTGTTAAGACTAAAGATCGTTTTAAAACTTTTGTTGCTTTGACATAAGTTATTCACTTCTTTTCTTTGATCTTGACACTTTAACCAAATGAACATGCAACTCTTGGCAAAATTGCTCCAGAAAGGCAAACTATAGCGTAATTAAGAGCGTAATTTTTCTTGTTAATGTCATGTTCTAAATTTTGAATTCACCGGGTGGGAGGAAATACAAAATTAAGAACATGACAACTAGTTGTCATGTTCTAAATTTTGTATTTTCTCCCATCCAGTAAATTCAAAATTTAGAACATGACATTACAGTAGATTATTTTCCATTGGCATCTGATCCCACCTCTCATGTTTTAAGAGGTCTGTTTTTGCTCTGCTCCCAATATGTATTGTTTCAGTAGACTATTAAGCTTAATTATTGTCTGTTATCTTCATATTTCATGCAAAAACACTAATCAAACAATACAGATTGTGAGCTTAGTAAACAAGTTAAAGTCACCACGTTTATCAAAAACTGAAGTTGTTGATTAGTAAAACAATGTCTTTTTCTAGGAAAACGTTCAAATATGAAACAGGTTTGTCAGACTGTGTATTTTTTATTTCAATTTAATTGGGATTTATCGAATCAATGTAGAAATAAACATAGGTAATCAGAGATTACAGAGCTCACCTCAACGAATGTTGTCTTTAAGTAAGGCAAGTCCCACACTAAACAAATAATCTTGTGCATCCCTAGATGCAACATTTATGCAATTTTGGTCTGATAGGGCTTGCAGTTACTTGGGAATAAACTTATCTGAAAACATAAAACTAGTCACTCTTCCAGAAAATGTAAGTCAAATCCAGCATCCGAAGCAAGTATGAGATTGTTCGTCCCTTGATGTATCATCCATGCAAGTTTGGTTCAGATAGGCCTTATAGTTACTTGGAAATGAGATCTGCTCCAAAAACATTAACCTGGTTACTCATCCGTAAAATGTAGGTCAGATCCAGCATCCGAAGCAAGTCCAGTAGTGTGAATCCTTAGGTTATCAATCATGCACGTTTGGTCAATATAGCGTTTAAAGATACTTGGAAAAGACATCTGCTCCAAAAACTTTAACCTGCTCACTCATCCGGAAAATGTAGGTCAGATTCAGCATCCGAAGCAAGTCCAGTAGTGTGAATCCTTAGATGTATCATCCATACAAGTTTAGTCAATACATGACTTATAGTTACTTGGAAATGAGATCTGCTCCAAAAACTTTAACCAGGTCACTCATCCGGAAAATATAAGTCAGATCCAGCATCCGAAGCAAGGCCAGTAGTGTGCATCCTTAGATGTATCACCCATGCAAGTTTGGTCAATATAGGGCTTATAATTACTTGGAAATGAGACCTGCTCCAAAAACTTTTAACCTGCTCCAAAAACATTAACCTGGTCATTCTTTAGCTGAAATTGCAGCATCTGAAACCTTGACAGGTACAATGAAACACACTAGAAGCATCTTCCATGCATCTCTGACTAATATAGGCCATAGAAGTACTTGAAAAGAAAACTGCTCCAAAACCCTTAACCTGGGACGCCGACGCCGAGGGTATTACATAAGTCCCCCAACTTTGTTGAGGTGAGCTAAAAATCAATATACATGTAGTTAATTGATAAAACGTTGTCGATATATATATCTAAATGTCGAATTGAAGACCACAGCATGGAGAAATTTTTGAATAAAGCCCGATTCATAAAAATACAAAACCAGCAATGCTTATAACGGGACAAATTAGTACCCATAAAATTTCCAACAGATTGTCAGAAATCATCATTTCACATAATTATTGTAAATACATTTATGTAAAATGTTTAAACATTCATTTCTCTGAAAACTTATAGGTCATTATGACAAGCAAAACGATGAAAATCAAAATATGACACTATGCTTACTGCAAATAATGCTCTGAGCATAATGTATAAATGAAACAATAAAAAATCCGATAACAAACGAACAACCCCCCAAAAAAAAATTTGGAAAAATAGTTAGGCAAGACAAAGTGATGAGTGATTGATTGCTAAAGGTTGACACACTTAGGATTTGACAACTAATAAATGGTCAATCTTTAACATCACAGGACTAATATCTCATACAAATATATTTTCATTTTCCTTCCAATTATCCCAAGCATTTCTACACGAATATAGACAAGTAATATAAATCATATACGGTACCAATTTTTATGCACCAGATGCGTATTTCGACAAATTATGTCTCTTCAGTGATGCTCAAGCCGAAACGTCGGAAATCCAAAATATTTAAATAAAAAAGACTTGGAAGAGCTGAAAAAAGGTGCCAAAGACTGGAGCTAAATACGTCGAAGGATCAGAGCTATGCATGAGGGAGATAATCCTTAATTTTGAAATAATTTTCTAAATTTTACCACAGCAATTAAATATATATCCCGTATTTTCAAGCTAGTATCGAGTACCAGGTAACTCTCGAGGACGAACAGTCCACCAGCAGAGGCCTCGACCCAGGGGTCACTGACATTTTTCAAACTTTTATTCCACCTACTGTAATAGTATTCAAAATATTTCTCCCAGAGTTTTAATTGTAGACACATTAAACAATGCATTATGGTATACAACAATGATATATTTTAATACTGAATCATTTCTACATAATCAATCAACATAGCCACGTCGTCTCCGTGCCATGTGGGTAACCAGTCTCCCCTTTTTTCCCAGAAGTCCTTCTTGGGATGTGGCGAGCTTCTGTGCCAGGGTTTGGGTGTGTTATAATGGGCACTATCACTGAAGAATCCTCCGCCAACAGCAACATTTAAAATAAGATGGAACTAAAAAAAAAAGAAAAAAAATATAGAGAGAAAAAGATTATATATATATATATATATACACTGCTTTCTTAATCGTATAGGTCATTTACATGTAAATCAAGGGTAGTTCACCTGACTGTCAAATACATTGAAATTTCCTATACCGTCCTTTCCCAGAACATTTCTTGTTTCAATTGCAAAACTATTTTAAATCAGTTGGTGTTTTCTAGCAGGTATAGTATGGGCTATTTTGACATTTTGCTGAACAGAGTTAATTGATATGTACAAATGTTGCTATAAAAACGCATTGTATAACTCTTTTCCTCCCTTATGCAAATAATTCACATAAATTCGTGAACAACAGTTCTCCGACAAAGCATCTCAGCATAGTATTCTATCCTATGATTGTGTTAAAAGGAAATGTTATATAAATTTTACATACAGAATGATCAAACGGGGCATTATGATGACTACCCCAGATGTTATTGCCATGGAAATGTGCCCAATTCCAGAAACCTTGGCTAGGAGTGGTAATATGCATGATTTCCTGATTATCAACATATGTTCTACAAAGAAAAAAAAATGCATCTGTATTTCATAGTTTACGAAAATTTAACAAAAAGATTAATAAATTTTCTGTGTGCATGTATGTACTACTTTTTAAATGATGTACTCACATAATATGGTGGTCTGTCCATTCCAGTGAGTAGGTATGCCATCCGTGCCAATCTCCACTAGGAGCATGTCTGAAAAATATTAATAAATTTAATCAGCAGTTTTAATCTTACGTGTTTGATTAATGAAAAAAATAATCAAAACGCCTGCATATGTAAAATTGGATGTATAAAACATTACGCCTTACTTTCCTTTATGGGTTAGGTAATAAGCATTATGTGCTGCATCAGGGCCCCAGTGCAGAGTGGATGCTACATAACTAACACCATGGTTAGAGCCATGTTCCTCTGCTCTTAGGTTTCCTATTAAAAATATATCATGAAACAATATGAGAAAGGTCGATCTTTAATTTTGAAAAAAAAAATGTCAGTTACAGATAAAATCTACATGTATACCCCTTGATTCCATGATGTCAATTTCACCAGATCTTGGCCAACTTCCATAATGCTTATGACAGGACAGTAACCAAATTGCTAAATACGATAATAATGATATTAAATAAAGATATCAAAAATTAAATTCCTCACAAGAAATAAAAAAAATATAAAATAAGTAATTCAACATTAATGCTCACTTAATTTAAATATGAAAAACAAAGAAGAACAAGTGAATTAATAAACCTGTTAAAAATGTTTGCTCTTGTTACCTGGCCAAAGCCAATCTCCTTTTGGAATACGAGCACGTACATTGACACGCCCATATGTAAGGCAAGCATGAGAGGTAATTTTGCCTGACATTACAGGAGGGAGAATCTCGTGTCCATAAGCTGACTTAGAACAGCCGGAATTTGCTCCATTAGTACAGGTATGATACATGCCTGAATAGACAGTAAACTGACTTCTAGAAGGTGTTCAATGGAAATAACATATTGATTTTTTTTTTGGGGGGGGGGATTTATTACTTAAAGACTTCCCATTAACAATCCACAAGTTACGAAATTTTCAATTTCTCAAAATCTTGATTCTGTATACTAGTATTTTCTTTATAATGTTGAACTTAAGACGTTGAAACCTCTAAATACTATATGAGATCTATGAGTTTTGAAAATGGCGATAGCAATTTTAGTTTTCAATTAGCATACAAAGAAAACATACTATTTAGGTCCATACGGCCATTGTAGAGTTTACCGTTATCAAAAGAAGGATGGTCTACTGTAAGTGTCTATTAAAGGAAAATGTTTTTATTTGTTAGTTAATACTTATTTTCTTACTTTTTCAGTTTGATTCTAAAAAAAATATTGATGTTGAAATGAATTAAGAGAAAGTCAATACTGGTTTCATGTATAAATATCCATTTGAAGCGTATAAGTTATTGTGTTCTGGTGTATAAACTTGGAACTCTCCATTCTGAAAAAGAAAAATAACCCCATCATTTCATTTCAAAAAACTGTAAATATTGTCGAATACAGTGTGTATCTTTAATAAATCTTTTTCACAGTTAATATCGATACTTCGTTTTCATTATTAATTTTCAAATGATCAGTAAACTCTAGTTCTGAGAGATAGTATATAAAAAGTAACAACAACTTACACCCCCTCCCCACGCAGTGACATCAATAGTGTAATGACTTTTATCAAAAGAGTTGAAATCGTCCCTGAACACTGTGTATGATCTTCTTCCTTTTCGGGGTACCATAAGTCCCCGTGGTACCAGAGAAACTGGAAAACAAATAACAAATAATAAACAAGCTAATTCATAGAATTTGTGTACCCCGGTTGAGGAAAATAAAGAAGGTGTAACTCGAAAAAATATGTAAATAGAGAAAGAAAAAGGTCAACTTTGAAATTTCAGCTTTTTTGCCTTAAAGTTAATATGAGTCTTTTTAAAATTAAAGGAATTCAAAACATAAAGTTTCATTGCAAAATCTTACAGAAAAACTAAAACTTTCATCTTACAACTATGTATGCAATATATATTTCTGACATAGATCTTTGACCTTTTGTCCTTAAAATGAGATCACATGAATGTCAAAGGGAATTGTGATATAAAAATTCATTGCAAAAGCCTAAAGGCTTTATAAAAGATATTTTCTGGAAGTGAAAGTCTTACACACGAACAGAAGAACGTATGTAATTCTGACCTTGACCTTTTGAACTCATAATCAATAGAGATCTTTTTAGGGCCATACGGAATTGTGATATAAAAATTTCCGTTGACCTCAAAATCAATATGAGTCTTCTATAGACCATAGGGAATTGTGGTATAAAATTGCATTGCAAAAACTCAAAGGCTTATGATTAAAAGGTTATACACAGACAGAATCACAGACGGAGAGCTAGACAGACGGCCGGGCGGACGGACAGACCCAAATTAAATTCCCCACTTTCAGTGAAAAAATCACATATTAACTTTAAGTCAGCTTATTTTCTAAATATTTATTGCTTTATTGGTTTGATGGTTCGTTCATACATTTGCCTGAAAAAATCATGAATCGCAAAAAAAAAAAAAAAAAAAAAAAAAAAAAAAAAATTGGTCAACATTTTTAATTTAGAGCCTCGATCTATCTAAAATCCCTTCAATATAAAACCTTGTTCAAGAAAAAGATTTTCTTCTTCTAATCCATATATTGTTAAGAGAACATAAAATTTTAAAGTGTTATTTTATAAGTTAACATTGCTGGTATGCTGAGATCCTGCACATACCTTTGGTCCACTCTGAGTCAATCCATTCGCTGTTGTAGAGAACCGAAGTCTTGTATTCTACTAGGTCACCTGTTTGGGCATCAGCGTCAATGTCTACGTACTCCCATATATCGTCATCTAAAATAAAATATAATATTTCTGTATTTCCAAAAAAAATGTTAAATGCATGCTTACAATACAAAATGTACAAAATCTTTTAAAAAAAGTTCTGTTGAATCTTAAATTTAAAAAAAAAATAAATAAAGTTTTCCTGTTGAAAGTGAGCAATTTTACGAAGAATATATAATGTGTCTATATTTTATTAACTGTAAGGAAAATAAATTGATGGAATACTTAGGGGCACTATATCGTTATTCCTACCGTTTTTGGCCTCAACGACGTACTTTCTCTCTCCATTCCTTGAGCGGACTGTGTAGATAACATGCTTTATACCATCCTCATCTTAAAAGTAAAAGTTTGATAAATCTTTTAAAATATGGTTATCTTTTCATTCCTTTATCATTATAATATTTGCTCTTTTGTGTATTATGATTTTTCTCATAAAGAAAATTATGATTCAAACTTCTGGAAAAAACGTACATTATTTTCTGTTCATGAGAAATCTCGTAATCTTATACTGAAATGAGCTTACTCAAAATTATTCTCAATAGTTCTTTTATATAGATGTAATTATAACACGTATGAAATGTATCAAGAGTCTAATCTGTTTTCAAAATATATATGAAAGACTTACTAAACCTTAAGATGTCTTAAATTAACACTTTCATGATTGTGAAGTTCATTCTCACTACTTAATTCTTGAAATTTGTATATTTGTATACGGTATTTTGAATTGTTAATCACAATAAAGATAAGGAAATAAATGTAAGATATAATCGTCAGTAGTAAATAAGATTATAGTAATTTTTAAATTATTTATAGTATCAAACAGTGATTTATTTTGTAATTCTCTTCTTTCGACTACGACTGCTTTCTTGTGCAATTGTGCAAAAGAAAAAAATATTGAATTTTGAGAAATAGCAAAATGGTAATTTCTTAAATTACGGTTTGCTTTTGAAGATTACCATCAAAGTGTCCGAAATCTGAATTTTATGCTCTGAAATATCCAACTAAATATTGTACTATATGTGACTTATTTTGATACACATATTGCCTTAACACAATACTCTTGCCTCCAACAAAGTCTGTGTGTTTCTACGTTCTACTTCTATGTAAAACGATCAAATGACCCATGGCCGATGTCTTAATCATATCTTGGAGTATAATTATTTTTTTTTAAGAAAAAAAAATATATATAAGAAAATGAACTTATTGAAGTTGTTCACTTGGAGATCAGCGATTTTTTTTTATTCTTTGTGCCAACATAGTTCAGTCCATCAGACTGGAACTAAGGAGCCTTGAAAGCAAAGGAGACATGGTTTTCCTGATGCTGTTGCAAGCAATAATTGCAAAATTTTGTAAATTCATAAAAAATATATAATTGTCCGTTTTGCTCTACTTACCAACGAGTCC
Organism: Saccostrea echinata; assembly: GCF_033153115.1. Lineage (NCBI taxonomy): Eukaryota > Metazoa > Mollusca > Bivalvia > Ostreida > Ostreidae > Saccostrea > Saccostrea echinata. The sequence goes on along the minus strand of NW_026889763.1, from coordinate 5,851,495 downwards.
TAATCTTAACCCAGACTCCCCTGTTATGGTGACTTCTGGGTAGAAAGATTTAGAGGTCACAACAACAGAAACTAGAAACAACAGGCAAACCGCACACCGCATGTTTGATTTCTACGGTCTCCTTTAGACGAACGTGTTCATTTATATAGACAGAAAGAAGCGACCTTATCTGACCTTATTTGTCTATCTTTTCATATAAATACGTTATTTAACAAGAATGTGTCAAGTTCGATATTATAATGAATACCTTTTCTCTGTATTTAATGAAATGAACTAGATATGCAGAAGTCGGGCAATGAAGGTATCCATCGATAAATGATAATACAATACCGGACAGCAAATTTGCCATTTTACAGATATAGACGTATAAAAACATATCATTGGCTAACAAGAACACAGCACCTCATGAACCAAACGTCATCTTCAGTACATTCAAAATGAGAAATGTGAAGATGGTACATGTGTTCAAAATTGGTATCTTTATTTTAAATTCAAAATATGTGGGGTTTTGGATAGGACCTAAAATATATTTAAGACATACTCTAAATGGCTCTGGAAAAAATCTTTATTTTCCTATTTTTTGTAAAATATAAAGTTTCGAATGGAATAATGTATGGCCCAGAAGATACTTTGTGCATAACGTTATCAGATTCTTGCTTTGTAGAGCACCATCAGTCTCAAACAATGAAATTAGAGACTAGTCTGAAAACGATATGAAAGGATCTGAAACAGAGGTAGGTTAATTCCAATGGAAAGTCTATATATTTTCAAACGTGGTTCATCGAAACTGTCATATGCTTATTTTAAGCTGGGGCATTTTTTTAAAAAAAATGTTCATCTAAACAACTTTATATGTTTATTAACTTGTATGCTTAAATTTGTCCATAATACATTAATACCAGTGAAAAAATGAAAACGTCACGAATAAGCTGTAATAGTTATGTATTCAAATAAGATATAACATAAACTATATGTATTTTATTTATATCACAAAATATAAACACGTATGCCGCTTCTTTGGAATTTTTAAAGAAAGTTGCAAGGTGTAAAATATCAAAAAAACAGTATAGTATGAAAGAAACGTTCTTTATCCGAGTTTGTATCGATTTAAGTTTGAGGACGATTTGGTAGGCATATAATTTGCATGAATACCAATAAAATGGTAATGGAAAAAAATAATTGTTTTTTCAAGTATAATTTCTATCGCCTTTATAAATAATTAAAAAAGACAAATTTTTCTACTTTTGCACTCAGTGTTCCGGTCAATAATCTCATAACAAGCATACTGTACACCTACTACAGTGTACATCTAGACGTGACACATTTATGATTATGACTAAGTCACTTATAATTCACAGATAAGACAGAATGGTTATGCCAGTCCCTCTGATAAAAACCATAGCTTTTTTTGTATATATGTGATTAAGGTACATGTAAGTATATTGAAAATTCGCCATGAAGGAAGAACTTTGTGACAGTACAATAGAAGCAAAAATGTCATTGATTCAAGATTTTGTTGGCGAAGTATGTGTATTGTTTAAAAAACAAAATGATCTATCGATCTCATGTAATAAAATTTACTACAATTGTTGAGGGTATATAGTATATATGTATATGTGCATACAGATAAGGTTCTTTGCAAATAACAATGTTTTACTCTGGTGTATTTGAAAACAAAAACTATATGATTCTTGTGATTCATTATTGAAGGCGCTCTTTTTTAAATCAACTACTGGTATACATGAATGCTTGCCATTTAATTCAACGTTTGATCTCTCTAACTCATTTAGGGGGGAACAAGCAAATTCAAAGAATTGTGGTCCCCCGCTTTTGGTGTCTTAGTGGACAGAATGCCATTATTTATGGCATATTGTTAAAGTCTTGTTTGTGTGTCCTGATTTGTCTGTGCATTATACAAATAAGTACATACATTACTGAATTAATAACACTTATGGTAAAGATTATAGCTTCTCAAAACTACATCAAACTTTAAGATCAAGATCATGGGGTCAAATATCATAATAAAATCCCTAAGTTCTTGTCACATTTAATGTACGTGTGAAAAAAAAATCAAAATATATATTGATATACAGTTCTTGAAACAGGTAATGCACATGCCAAATGTAATGTTATCATGGAACAATGTTAATTCTTTTGAAAATTAGGTCGAACTTCAAAGTCATGGGGTTAAAAATCATAGTAGAAATGCTTGTCACAGGTAATGCACGTATTAAATTTTAATGCCCTTTCTTCTCTCCTTCAAAAGTAAGCAACACTGATGAAATGTTGGAAAATTAGGTCATACTTGAAGGTCAAAGTCAAGGGGTAAATATCACAGCACATTCAGAAACATCTTGACACAGGTAATTCACTTGTCAAATATGAACGCCCTATCATATGTCATTCGAAAGTAATAAACAAAGTTGATTTTTTTTTAAATTAGATCACACATGAAGGTCAAGGGGTCAAAAATCATAGCATGCTAGGAAACACTTGTCACAGGTAATGAACATGTTAAATATGAAAGTCCTGTCTATTCTCAATCAGTTATAAGCAAAGATAAAAATTTTGAAAATTGGGTCAAACTTCAAGTCTGTCACAGGGTCAAAAACCATAGTATAATTGGAAAGGTCTTGTCACGGGTAATGTACATATGTAATATGAAAGCCCTATCGTTTTTCATTCAAATTTTATGACCAATTTAAAGTAAATAAATGTTATAATTTTTGAAAGGTAGATCAAACATCAAGGTCGAGGTCAATCATAGTATATTTGGAAAGTTCTTATCACAGGTAATGCACAAGTCAAATATGAAAGTCCTATCTCTTCTCAATCAAACGTTATTAGCAAAGATAATTTTTTTTCGAAAAATAGGCCAAACTTCAAGGTCACAGAATAAAAAAAACATAGTATATTTGGAAAGGTCCTGCCAAAGGTAATATACAGGTGTAATATAAAAGCCCTATCTTTTCTCATTCAAAAGTTATGACAATTTTAAAGTAATGTTAAAATTTTTTATGAGTTGGTTCAGACTTCAACGCCACGGGGTCAAAAATCATATATATTTGGAAAGATCTTGTCACAGGTAATGCGAAATATGAAAGTCCTATCTCTTTTTAGCTCACCTGAGCTGAAAGCTCAAGTGAGCTTTTCTGATCACTTTTTGTCCGTCGTCCGTCTGTCCGTCTGTCCGTCTGTCTGTCTGTCTGTCCGTCCGTCTGTAAACTTTTCACATTTTTGACTTCTTCTCCAGAACCACTGGGCCAATTTCAACCAAACTTGCCATGAAGCATCCTTGGGTAAAGGGGATTCAAGTTTGTTCAAATGAGGGGCCATGCCCTCTTTCAAGGGGAGATAATTAGGAATTACTGAAAAAATAGTGGCATCATTTAAAAATCTTCTTCTCAAGAACCACTGGGCCAGGAAAGATGAAACTTATTTGGAAACATCCTCAGGTAGTGTAGATTCAAGTTTGTTCAAATCATGACCCCCGGGGGTAGGGTGGGGCCACAATGGGGGATCAAAGTTTTACATAGAAATGTATAGGAAAAGATCTTTAAAAATCTTCTTCTTAAGAACAGCAAAGCCATGATTGGTCATATTTATATGGAAGCATCCTCAGGTAGTGTAGATTCAAGTTTGTTCAAATCATGACCCCCGGGGGTAGGGTGGGGCCACAATGGGGGATCAAAGTTTTACATAGAAATATATAGGAAAATATCTTTAAAAAATCTTCTTCTTAAGAACAGCAAAGCCATGATTGGTCATTTTTATAGAGAAGCATCCTCAGGTAGTGTAGATTCAAGTTTGTTCAAATCATGACCCCCAGGGGTAGGGTGGGGCCACAATGGGGGATCAAAGTTTTACATAGAAATATATAGGAAAAGATCTTTAAAAATCTTCTTCTTAAGAACAGCAAAGCCATGATTGGTCATATTTATTTGGAAACATCCTCAGGTAGTGTAGATTCAAGTTTGTTCAAATCATGACCCCCGGGGTAGGGTGGGGCCACAATGGGGGATCAAAGTTTTACATAGAAATATATAGGAAAAGATCTTAAAAAATCTTCTTAAGAACAGCAAAGTCATGATTGGTCATATTTATTTGCAAGCATCCTCAGGTAGTGTAGATTCAAGTTTGTTCAAATCATGACCCCCGGGGGTAGGGTGGGGCCACAATGAGGGATCAAAGTTTTACATAGAAATATATAGGAAAATATCTTTAAAAATCTTCTTCTTAAGAACAGCAAAGCCATGATTGGTCATATTTATATGGAAGCATCCTCAGGTAGTGTAGATTCAAGTTTGTTCAAATCATGACCCCCAGGGGTAGGGTGGGGCCACAATGGGGGATCAAAGTTTTACATAGAAATATATAGGAAAAGATCTTTAAAAATCTTCTTCTTAAGAACAGCAAAGCCATGATTGGTCATATTTATTTGGAAACATCCTCAGGTAGTGTAGATTCAAGTTTGTTCAAATCATGACCCCCGGGGGTAGGGTGGGGCCACAATGGGGGATCAAAGTTTTACATAGAAATATATAGGAAAAGATCTTAAAAAATCTTCTTAAGAACAGCAAAGTCATGATTGGTCATATCTATTTGCAAGCATCCTCAGGTAGTGTAGATTCAAGTTTGTTCAAATCATGACCCCCGGGGGTAGGGTAGGGCCACAATGGGGGATCAAAGTTTTACAAACGAATATATTGGGAAAAAATCTGCTGCTCAAGAACAGCAAAGCCATTTGTTATATTGATATGAAAGCATCATTAGGTAGTTTAAAATTCAACCCCCACCCCCCACCCCCCCATAAACTTTGCAATACTGAACTGATTTTTGCTTTTTTTCCTAGCCAATGTGCTCAGGTGAGCGATGTGGCCCATGGGCCTCTTGTCATTCAAAAATTATGACCAAGGTTAAAGTGATTTGACAAACAGACAGACTAATAAGATTTAATGTCCCCTCGCTTTCGCAAAAGCAGGGGACAAAAAAGCTGTACGCGTATTTATGTTACTCTATACGTACACGATTTTATAACACTTAACACAAGTCTTGTAATAAACGAATATTCAAGCTTTGTATGGATTTATTTTTATATTTCATAGAAATAAATGTCATTCAAGTCATTACGGATCAAAATCACTAATACTGAATCATTTCTACATAATCAATCAACATAGCCACGTCGTCACCGTGCCAAGTGGGTAACCAGTTACCCCTGTGTTCCCAGAAGTCCCTCATTGGGTGAGAGGAACCTCCATGCCAAGGTTTGGGTGTGTTATACTGGGCGTTGTCACCAAAATAACCACCTCCTACGGCCACATTGAGGAGAAGATGGAACTAAAAACAATATTTAAAGTTTCCTTTAAATTCTCTTAAAAATGTTAAATTTTTATTAAATATATTACGTTTTCCTCTAAGTAATTAATTGCATTATAAATACTAAAAGATTTTGAAATTCATAATAAATGCAAGGGATTGAGTAATTTGATACACATACAGGTTGATCAAAGGGTGCATTATGTGAGTTTCCCCAGATGTTGTGCCCGGAGAAATGTGCCCAGTTCCAGAATCCTTGGGATGGAGTGGTAATGTGCATGATTTCCTGGTTATCAACATATGTGCTGCAAGGTGTACGGGAATTTACTTTCGTCTTCTATTCCCCAATCTTAGATTTTTGTTTTAGATCTTAGATGTATTTTTTCAGAAATGTTTAGCTCTCCTAAACTATGTTTGAAATTCAACAGAAAAGCGATTGAATTCCTTAATTCTTAATTGAATTCCATATTTTTTAATATATCTTTTTCATGTTAATAATTATGAACTAAAATGTTGATTTTAGTCATACATGTTGAATTCATTTGTAGAAGGTCATTTTTAACCTTTTTCTATCTCATTATTGATGGGAAGCTGTCTAACATTTGCAAAACATGTACTTACATAATGTGACGATCTGTCCACTCCAGAGAATAGGTATGCCAGCCATGCCAGTCTCCTCCGTTAGAGTGTCTGAAAATTTAGGCACTTCTCAATCTTTATTTTGTTGCTTTGGAAGAAGCCTATTCATGATCATTTTTACTCTAAAACATATTATTTTCAGCACTGAATTTGATAAATAACTTGCTGAGAAGCTTAGGTAAAATGAAATTGTTGAACAATTATATACTCAAAAAATATTCTGCGGTTGTTTTGTTTTGTGGAAAGAATGTGTTTTCATATCCAATAGCAATGATATGATTTTCTTTAATCAGTTAGCGTTTATGTAGAAAAAAAGAAATCAACTGCTGTCAAATCAATTGTGGTACTTGTCTCTTTCGTATTTGCTGATAATTACAAAGTGTTCCTTACTTTCCCTTGTGTGTGAGATAATAGGCATTGTGTTGATAGTCTGGACCCCAGTGTAAAGTTGAGGCAATATAGCTTACACCATGGTTAGATCCACCCTCCATTACTCTCAAATTTCCTATGTACAAAAATATCTTTTAAATTTTAAATTTGCTTTTATTTCGCCGTAATCTTTAACATATAAAAGAATTGCAAGCTATTTCATTTACAATCTTTCTGGAAATTTAGTTAACAATATGCTGCTGCAATATTATGTACTGTATACATGTATATTTAATAATTAACTGTACATAATGTAAAATTTATCTAAATATCATCTGTCATCTTGAATGCAGTTTTCTTCCACTGAAACATAAGTATTACAGAGAGATTCTGACTCTCTCTGGAACATGTTTACCTTTAGATTCCATCATATCAATTTCACCAGATCTTGGCCACCCTCCGTAATGATTATCACGGGGCAGCATCCAGATAGCTATTCAAAAAAGAAAACAATAATTTGAATCTCCATTAAATCGGCTATAGTAAATTTCAAATTGTATTTTAAGAGTTTTGAACGAAACCTGGCCAAATCCAATCTCCTTTAGGAATTCTAGCGCGAACATTGACACGCCCATATTTGATTGCAGCATGTGACGTCAATTTTCCTGACATAATTGGCGGGAGAATTTCCTGCCCAAATGCTGTTCTGTCACAGCCCCAGTTTGCTCCATTTGTACAGGTTCCCCACAAATCTAAACAAATATTTCTTGAAAATAGACAAAAATGCTAAGTTTTTCTTTTTAGAATCATATGAGATATTTTAAAGGTGCTTGGACACAGATTTGAAGTTAATATTTTCTCAAATTTTCTGTATAATTTCATGACTTATATGTTACTATAGCATTTCATACTAAAATATAATAAAAATCTTATTTCATCTCAAAGTTATTGAAACTTCAAATTTCTGGACGCGTTTGATTGACACATCCTTGCACTTTCACAAATTTTAATTTTATTCTTAATATTTAAGAAAACTGGCAATTTTGTTGTGTATTAATGAAAAATATTAAAACTATAATCCAGAAAATTCAGAGTAGAAATGTTCGAAAGCAAAACCCACTCACAGTATTGTCAGTCCATGCTCAGTGGTGTGTGCAGACTTTAACAAGTGAACACACCCGGTGAATCGTAAACATTAACAATAACAGAGCTCGTGCAGGTGTTTACAAAAACAGTTTACGTTTCACGGGTGTATTCAATTTGTTAAACTCTGTACACAACACTGAGCACGGACTGACGATATTAGTGAGGGGGTTTGCTTTTGCACATTTCTACTCTGAATTTTCTGGATTATAGATGTAATGTTTTTCATTAATACACAACAAAATCGCTTCTTTTCTTAAATATTAAGGATAAAGATAAAATTTGTGAAAGTGCAAGGATGTGTAATCAAACGCTTCCAGGAATTCGTAGTTCCAATAATTTCCAGATAAAATAAGTTTTTAAATCTATTTTCGTGTGAAATGCTATTGCAATATATAAGTCGTGATATTATACAGAAAATTTGTGAAAATTTTAACTTCAAATCTGTGTCTAAGCACCTTTAAGACAATATATATATATATACATGTATATCAATGCTTTCGGTGCAAGACAGCTCACCTCTACAGACCATTCTTCCGTTGTAAAGTTTGCCATTATCAAAAGATGGATGGTCGACGGTAAGTGTCTACAAGTATTCAAACATCTTTTAATTTTTTTTTCGATGTGTTTGGAATATTGGTTATGAACATCATAATTATATGCATATATAAAAGACTTTCTTCCTTTTCCCATATTCTAAATGTAAGTGTAAATACTTTGACTGTGATCATTTTTGGTTTACCGGTTTCAAGTACAAGTATCCATTGGCTGCATGCAAGTTGCTATGCTCCGGTGTGTAAACCTGGAACTCGCCATTCTGAAGTAACCCAATTGACAGTAATATTTACCTTACGAAAGCGTTACGGTATATTTGTGACAAAAATAAATAAATAAATAAACATAACATTCTTTAAAAATTCTTATGTACTAGTAACCCAACCCCAACTTCCGAAAATGATTAAATGAATAAATGATTTTTAAATATTAAAGAAATAAATGAATAAATTGTATATTTCCTCGAGTTTTTGTTATTATATCACGTTTGATAGCTTACCCCGCCTCCCCATGAACTGACTTCTGTTGTGTAAGAGGCTTTGTTGAAGGAGTTGAAGTCGTCCCTGAATACGGTGTAGGACCTCCTGCTCTTTTTGGGCATCATAAAATCTCTTGGTACGAGAATCACTATACGAAATAAAGGGAAAAAATTTTAAAAGTCTTAGAAATGTAGAGGAGTTTGATAATAGCTTTCCTCTTCGCTTAATTTTGCTTAAGACATCCATGCCTGTTGTCCAATACTTTTTTCTTTTACTTTCACCATTAAGAATGGGGAAAAAAACCCCATTGTTTTACTCTAAAGTTTCAAAAAATTGCATCCTATAAAAATCAAGTAATGAGATTTCAATTAAAAAAAAAAAGCCCCACCTTTGTTCCAAGTGGAGTCGATCCATTCATTGTGATTTAAAACAGAAATTTTGTATTCTACGAGGTCCCCAATTTGAGCGTTTGCATCAAGATCCACGTATTCCCAAAGATCATCATCTATTTACATTAACAGAGAATGGATTGTTAAAATATTCTATATTCGTATATCACACTTCATTTTAATATTGGTAATTTCTCGTAAAAGCATTGAAAATCTAGAGTAGGTTAAAATCCACATTATTTACTGGTGTCTTTTCTCACCATGTAATTTGTTTCAGATGTATGTTTTATTTTGTCAAACAAAAAATGTGAAATTCATCATGACTAGCTTTGTGGAATGCTATATTGCAAAATGAATTATGTCAGGTCACAGAAATGCAAAAGATTGAAAATCAAAATGCCTCCTACCATTTTTGGATTCGACTCTAAATGTCTTTTCTCCATTCTCAGTGCGGACTGCATAGATTACATGGGATATACCATTTTCATCTGTAAAATGAAGATAAGTTGTTTTTTTTAATTCAGTTTTCACGAAAGATATATTAATAATAAAATGCATAACACAAACAAACTTTTTTTTTCAAAGAAATCAACAATTTGTAATTGATTTATGTTCCTATAATTTTTATCTGAGAAAGAAAGATCTTGTAATAATGTCATAAATTTGTATAGATTGACATAGAAAATGGCACAAAATCACATTTTTGAACCCCAAAGAAAATCAACGATTTAAAATCTACGATTTCTCTCTCTATATTCCGGGAATTTATTTTTCACATTCAAAATCAGTTACAATTTTAAAATATTTTTAACTTCAACTATCAATTCATGCATTGAAATTTTGCATGGTTTGCCATGTTTTGTGTTATTTATATCCTTAATATTTCAAGATATATTTTTCTTTTCTCCTTTTTTGTAGATATAATGTAAGAGGTGCTATCTTATACAATTATCAACGCTATATAACGCAGAGTGGAACAAGAAACATGAGATTCTCTATCTTTTTTCCTTTTTTATGTATTAAATTTACATTATTCTTAATTACCGACGACTTGTTGTTTAATACAAAAGAATAATATAAGAAAGGAGCATTGTTTTTAATACCATTCACGCAAGATACTCATTTTATATTATACTAAATATGGCAAAAAAAAAAAAAAAAAAAAAAGAAAACACCCACCTGCAAGTCCCAGCCTCAGTCCTGACTCTCCGGTGATGGAGACTTCAGGGTAAAATTGTTTAGAAGCGACCACTAAGGTGACCAGAAGCAGGGCACATCCGATCTCCCTCATTGCTGACCACTGTTCCACTTTTTTGACCCCTCCTTATCACTTTTATACGAGGAATTCATGACCTGTCTTCAGCTGTCTTCAGCGCCTAAAGTTGCAAAAGTCCTGATAAGAAACATATCGTCGTATATTCCTATGCTGATTTCTTTTGTCTTTTTGTAGATATCGCCTCTTAATCCACCCCAACCCCCGCATTTTTCTTCAAAGAAGTTTCCTTACTGTCACTGCAGAGGCACATAACGTTACTTATTTTCTTTATATACACTGTATATATAATACTTTTATGAAAATTAGTTAAATCTGACTCGTCGAGAAACATTTCTTAAAAACACTATTACCCGCTGAATAATGAAGCCACGCCCTCCAGCATAGCAACAGTCAGCATTGCTTGACGACGGGTGGTATTCCAAAAAATATTGACTGCGCAGAATTTATGCGCTTAAGGTTCACTGTAATATGGATTTGTATAAAACATTCAGTATAATATAACAAATATTGCATGTAGTTGAGTGTAACAATGAAAATTTTCGCCCCAAGAAAAACCATTGTCAACTGAGGCGCAGCCGATATTATATAAATATTGCATGTAGTTGAGTGTATAACATTGAAAATTTTCACCCCAAGAAAACCATATATATATATATATATATATATATATATATATATATATATATATATATATATATATATATATATATATATATATATATATATATATATACCCCCCCCCCCCCCCCGTAAAGCAATTGTCAAATACAAACTCACTAATAATATAAATACTCCTTATTCTCTACTTCAGAAGAAAATTTCTTGAAAATTTTATTTGAGACCTCTAGCTCTCTGTGTGCGTAATTATAAACAAAAACTGATTGTCTGTGCTTGTGCAGTCAGGCCATGATAATTAACAATTGTTTAATATGAATCTAACTGGTGCGTGATTTAATATAAATAATACATATAAAATTTTAGAACCATCTTATTACTTCCAAGAATACTTTAGCATATATAAAATCTATAAAGCAACAGTCCAAACAAACTCTTGGACTAAAAATACTTTTTTCAATTTTCAGCAAGTTAGGATTTTCATTCATTAATAAAAAAGAGAATTCAATAAAATCACTTCTGAGAAGCATAAAGCAAAGAATATCAGATCAATGCTTACAAAAGAAATATGCAAAGATTCATAATTCACCAGAACTAAAATATTACCAAATTGTTTTTGATAATTTTAAACGCTGTGGATACACCGATATATTAGGCTAAAAAAAAGAGAACAGAGCTAGATAAACAAGCATTCTGAGAGTATTGCATTAGCAATACTAGTCCCCTACCGGCAAGTGTAATCTGGTTCCCGTTAAGAATTGAAAATGCCATAATTCCGTCAAAAATCAATGAAGCGGGACAAAATGCAAACTTGATCTATAACTAATCAAAGTTAAGTCACATACCAAAAATCAGCTCAATATCTGAAAGCGTTAAGAAGAAAATTGCGGAAAACCCCTAAAAATTGAAAAGGCCGTAATTCCGTCAAAATTCAATGAAGCGGAACGAAATGCAAACTTGATCTGTAACTCATCAAGATACACTCACATACCAAAAATCAGCTCATATCTCCAAGCGTTTAGGAAAAAGGTGCGGAAAACCAAGTGGGACAGACTGACAGACAGACAGAGGGACAGACAGACAGACAGACGGACAGACAGACAGACAGACGGACGGACGGACAGACGGACGGACAGACTCAGAGGAAACCTATAGTCTCCTCCGGTTTCACCGGTAGGGGACTAATTATTAGCAGGTTGAGACTTAGTGCACATTATCTTGCCATAGAAAAGGGGTGACATTTGTCTATACCCACAGATAAAAGATTTTGTAATATTTGCAACATAGGAGAGATTGAAGATGAGTTTCATTTTCTATTCAGCTGCCAAAAATACAATAATCATGGGTTAACTTTTGAAAGGAACTTGTTGAATTTTTATCAAGGGAAAACATCAAATATGTCTTATACTAAAAAAGTTAAGCTTTGCTTTAATAGCCAATGACCTGAAATACTGAAAATAACACACTCATTTATTTAAAAAATGTCATATATCTAGATTATATTACATAATTTTTGTACAAATGATTGTATGATTTATGAATATCTTCACATTCTAGAATATTGTTTAAATGTATGAACAAATAATTCTTATATGTTGTGCCTTTGCAATACAAATGGAAAATTATACAATACAAATAAAAATTTTACAATACAAATAAAAAAAATTATACAATACGAATGGAGAATTAAAGAATACAAATGAAAAATTATAGGATACAAATGGAAAATTATACAATACAAATGGAAAATTATACAATACATATGGAAAATTATACAATGCAAAAGGAAAAGATCGAATATTGCAACGTTTGACATGCCATAATATACTGGATATGCAGTTTGCCTATTCAAAAAGGTGTACAATAGATCTAGAACACAACAGTATAATTTTTCCTCTGCTTATGTACAAGTTTCAAGTTTTTAGTCCCCTACCGGTGAAACCGGAGGGGACTATAGGTTTCCTCTGAGTCTGTCCGTCCGTCTGTCCGTCCGTCTGTCTGTCTGTCTGTCCGTCTGTCCCTCTGTCTGTCTGTCAGTCTGTCCCACTTGGTTTTCCGCACTTTTTTCCTAAACGCTTGCAGATATTGAGCTGATTTTTGGTATGTGAGTGTATCTTGATGAGTTACAGATCAAGTTTGCATTTCGTTCCGCTTCATTGATTTTTGACGGAATTACGGCCTTTTCAATTTTTAAGGGTTTTCCGCAATTTTCTTCTAAACGCTTGTAGATATTGAGCTGATTTTTGGTATGTGGCTTTACCTTGATTAGTTATAGATCAAGTTTGCATTTTGTCTTGCTTCATTAATTTTTGACGGAATTATGGCATTTTCAATTCTTAACGGGAACGGAACCAGATTACACTTGCCGGTAGGGGACTAGTATTGCTAATGCAATACTCTCAGAATGCTTGTTATTTAAGACAAAGACCCCAACTTGGGTATATGAATACAAATGATACAACAAAATAACATACAAGCATGAATGCATGAATGAGTGGCACTGTTAATTATATACATGTATAATTCAACATGTTCAAAACATCAAAGTATAGAAGGCCTCTGTTAGTATTAAATAAATCTATATGTATTACAACATATTTTAAACAGTAGTTATCATTAAATTTATTACTGACAATAAAATTTTGCAAAATTTGGGAAGTCCAAAAATGACTTTATATATAGCTTCCTGACAATTTAACAGGCAGGGGCGTCGGAAAAGGGGCGGCAGGGGCGGCGATCGCCGCCCCAATAATTTAAAAAAAAAAAAAAGAATTTTAAATACGATATACAGAACTACAAAATTTGTAATGGCAATATCTTTGGTCAAGGGAGCATCAAGAATAACGGCAATCTGAGGTCAATGGAGCGGCAAAGTGTGACAGACGCAAATTGGGATGTACTGTACGTGTATATATATACCTGACAGTGTACCTGGTATGTGTAAACAAGCATGATATCCATCACTCCACGTGCAAGTTTGCTACAAATTCTTCATCAGGCCCACGGCTAGCAACGTTTTGGAAATTATATTTTTGGGGGGCCGGTTGGGGATTCTCTAAGTTTCCGGATTTTTTTTCTCCCAAATGCTGGAATTTGCCCGAGTTTGACCTAACACCACCAAAAAGTTTGATGAAAGGGGGGGGGGAAGCAGCGTCTAAATGAATTATGTTTTTACATATCGAAACTTAAGCAAAAAAACTATTCTCAGAAAAAGCTGAGAAATTGGGCAAATATTGGACCCCCCCCCCCTTCCTCACACCTTCCCCAGCGTATAACTGGCCTCTTCGTTGTCTAATGAATTGGTCGATCGATGTTTGTAAATCTTTGATGAATCGAAGTTATAAGCTATTAAATTAGAGCAAGATACTAAAGTACTGGGTAAAAATTACTATATATTTAAAACAACTTCAGTTGATTTTTTATGATGTCATACTGTTTTTCATATTTAATTCTGCATTTTAAAAATGGAGGGATTGTGAAGGATTAATCAACCTATTCATTTTAAATTTCATAATTATGCATTCTTTCGGCAAATAACAATAAATATTATACAATAATAGAAAATTATATGTATTTTAATCTTTACCTCGTCATAAACCCTTCAAAGTTCTTTCTATGCTGTTTCGGGAAAAAAAAACTAGCTCCTAGTTATTTAAAAATATTTTGGTTTCGTTTTATTTATAGTATATGTAACTTGAAACACATAAAAATTTTTTGGTTGCATGTTTAATCAGTTAATTGTTCTTTATTTATCAGAAAATACCTCCAGGCTATTGACGTAATGGGAAAATATTAAGATATTGGCGGAAACTTTAATTACTTAGTTTACATGTATTTCACAAAAGTTGGTTAGGACCCCCCCCCCCCCCCTCTTTTCGATCCAGTTCGCCTCCCCAATGTCAAATACTTGGGGACGCCCCTGACAGGTCATGGAATTTGATAACATTAGGGTTAGCATAAAAAATATTTGGAACAAGTTTTTTTGTTCTCTTTTGAAAAAAAGCACATTCTAAAAGATAATGGAATTCGTCTCCTAAATTGTTAGAGGAACAAAGATCACAAATTCGGTGTACAAATGTATGATCCACCACTGTAAATATAAAGAGTTGTCGTTCTTTGCACACATTTGTAGTGTCGAAAAATTGAAGATATAATCTTATTATTTATTTTTAAAAATACACATAAAGAGAATTACATAGTATTCTATAAACGCAATTCCTTAAAAAATATATATTTTACTGCATTTTAAAAGATAAATGGCACACGTTAAAAAACAGCGCCATCTATGCCTCAGGAATCTTCCCGGATTTGGAGAACAATACAGAAGCGTTCCGAGAGTTAGATTTGGTGTGAACGAGAAGTCTTGCCCAATGGGTTGGAAAACATAAGAGTGAGTATATTTTATAGTGAAGAACAGTGGCTAAAACCTATCATTGCATATGGGGATTTTTTATTTCCATGTTTAGCGCTTTGATTTGCAAAATATTAACATCTACCCATATATCAAGGGGAGTAACTCTAAATTTTTACATCGGCAACTTGGTGTCCATTAACAATTGCATCAATTTTGGCCATATTTAAGTAATTTGATTGACAACTCATGTTTTCAGTTTATAGTTTAACTTAAAAACTTGTCCGATTTTAGGCTTTGAGTGATTTTTGAGAAATATATGTTTTATGAAGTATAAGACTGCCCCGGGCACCTGTCACTGCTGACTGCATTAAAATACAATTATATACAGAAGCAGACAACTCCCTAAATTTAAGTAGTCAAGAAAACTAAAAATTTCATTTCTTTGGTTCATGGAATTATGGTTCATGGTCATGAACCAAATAAAAAAAACCTTCATTGTCAGGGTATCCAACCTTCATGAAGAAGACCAAATGATTGTTTTAAAAAATACAAAATTTTATTTAGGAGCATTTAATTACAGCCTTAAAGGAATTAGGAAGTAATTGTAGGGATCAATGTATATTTTTGTGTAGTTTATTTTTTTCTGTCATTATCATATTGTGTGTCCAATTTTAGTGCAATTACTTTCCGAAATTGTAAGAGATGTACGTTTGATTGATATGTGTCTTTTAGATCACTGTTAGATGGTTTGGGGTGCATTGGAAAGAGTGGTCAGAGAGAAAAACTTTAATAAAAAAATAGAATAATAAATCATACATTATAACACATACATTATAACAACCAAAATGAGTCCTTAGATGCACTTGATATTTGAAGATAATCCAGAGCCTAATAAAACAATATTGATAAATTGGCACCTTAGCCATACCTGTGAGTAAATGACTCTCTGGAAGTCAAACCCATGTGATGTTTGCTTTCACTGAATGCAATTCTTTTATGTCATACAGCCTTCAATGTAGAAGACATATATTCATTTATATTTTTCTAAGATATTCACAATTCTAAGGAATTGAAAAGAGAAACTGTTGGCATTCCTTTTAAAGGAAGTGATCGGAAAGTGTAATATTCAGATGTCAAGCTTGTGGCCTATGTAATGGCACAGAATGTATAGAACAGTCAATAAAAGTTTACCTAATAAATGAATGAACCAATGTATGAGTTTGACTTACTTAAAACAGCAATAAGAAATAATCAAACTTCACTCTAAATGGAAATGGAATACTTCCTTTTTGAGAGTTAATGAAATTCTTGCACATACAAAGAAAAGTTTATTCACCATGTGACTATATAAACATTTGTTTCTCAAAGTAAATGAATTAAATAGAAAAGCTTCTAAGTACTTAACATTTTATGATAGATTTGCATGAAGCAGTCGGTGCATAGTAAACAAAAGTAGTCTGTCATGTTGTGTGCTCAAATGGTTACACTTGCCGTATATATATAGATCTACCTCACATGGAATCAACAGTGATCCGCTAAAGCTGATCACAAAGATGAGAACATAATGAAATTTTATTACCTTGCCTTTTTGACAATAAAATATTGAAGATTTTGTACATTTTTTTTTAACCTTTAGTGGGATTTTTCAGTGCAAAAGAATTTTATTCATGTTATTATTTAAGGGACTTAACTACACATTACAGAAACTAGGCATCATGTCAGAACACCCTTGCCATAATCTCAGCAATACAGAGAAACAGATCTTTACATGTCGCCATTGCATGGCCAAGTTCTATGACCCTATTCAAAGATGGCGTCATAGTAAGAGCTGCAAAAAAGAAGCTCCACCAAAAAGCAAAGATGTATCGCCATCACCAAATGGTACAAGCAAAAGGGAATACCCTGCAGAGGTAAATATGAACTTTCATTTTGTAAGTATATATGCATGCAAACATTGCTATGTAGTTGTTCGATTCATGCCATGCCCCTAAACATTTTTTTTTTTACTTTCAGAATTATATTTTAATCTGTAAAATATTTGTCTTCAGAACTACAAGGTTACAAATTATCAAATTAAACATACACCATACAAGGATCCCCATGTATCATGTGTATCAAATATTTTGACTCATTTAAATTAAGGGTCCTAAGGTAGAGCCATGCCATAAAATGGTCTAGCAAGTAGATGTAAAATTTAGTATTCTTTTTCCAGAAACTCAGGCTACAAATTGTCAAACTGCACAAAAATTATAATTATGTTCTGAATTTTTTCGAATCTATTTTAGTGAATTTTAGGGACGGGAGGAGTCATTGTCTACTTAACTGTAATATAAAAGATTTTTTAATCATCCAGAGATTAGGACTACAAATTTGAATGATCCCAATGCAGTGTAAATTCAGATTTCCACAGACCTTCAAAATTTTGACCAAGGGCCTTTGATATTGTGCTCAAGTTTTACAAAAAAGTAGATTAAAAGCAGAAACAGGTGACTTTAAAGGCCCATGGAAAGATGGTTTGTTAGTATATGAACATGTAGTAGATTCAGTCATATAAGATGTTTTGTAAGTGTAATTATATTCCCGATTACTGTGCAGCTTTATTTTCTTGTTCTTCAACTTTTGCTAATTTCTCAGTAAAAAGGACCCCAAACTGTAATTGTCAAATTTTGTTTTATTTTAAAATTAAAATTAAAATTTTATCATGTTTATATCAAATTCAAAAATAACTTTAGAAATTATTTTTCATGTTTGATGCCATTGAAGCTTTCAGGCTAGTGATTTTTATTTAGAATGTATATTTTTCATTGTGTGTATATTGTGTACATATAAAATGATTTACTAAAACAAAAAACACAAGTTCAAAGAAGAGCAAACACAGGTTTTTTTGGAAATTGTAAATAAACCTGATTGAAATCAAAGCTATAAAGAGTAAAAATCAAAGATTGTTAATAATAGTATTTTCAGTAGTTACAATTTTCAAACTCTTGTCATTTAAAGCATGCAGCAAAAGCTGGGACAAGCAAAAAACGACAGAAGAAAGAAAACCCTCTCAACTGTCTCATTTGTAAATCTGTCTTCAACACCCTTGAAGAGATGAAAGAGCATGTCAAACAGCCATGTAACAAGCCATTTGTTCCAAAATCCCAGTCACTGGGACAACCCAATCCAGATTTAGAGAATTTTGAACATCAACTTCAACAGCTACGGGATGCAAAGGGGGATGATATGGCCACCAATCAAATTGAGTCGTTGCTAAAAGCAGCTCAAACTTTGCACAAGCAGCAACAGGAGCAACAAAGGCAGCAAGCACAGCAGCTACAGAGTCAGTATATATTCATTTATCAAGAATTACAGTTAAACTTCAGTATCTCATACACCAATTTCTTGAATACCATGGATATGTTGAAGTGATTTGGAAGTCCCAACCACTTCTTCAAGTATTTTACCCTTGATATACTCTCAGATGTCTTGAAGTTTTTTATTGGTCCCATCAAGTTTGAGATAATGGGGTTTGAATGTTTGGATTGTATAACTGTCCATCCCTTTGTTTTTCTGTCTGTCTAGAAAAAAAATATTCTTAAAGTTTTATGGTTGTGCAAACTTGCATATTTGTACTTCAGTTTGCATGGATATATAGGTATGAGGACTGTTATGCAGACACAATGATTTATGGGACATTTATTGTGAATGTATGAACATTGATGAAGATTGACATATGTTTCATTAAATTTTTATCTTATATTCATAAATATGCAAAAAATCAGGTGCATTTGCAAAATTTTGAAAATATACAATAAAATGAATTTTAATCTGGGCCATTGGGGTCATAAGATGCACAGAGCAACCACTTGAAATTTCTTGACATTAGGTAGCATGACAACCTGATTTCAAACCTGTTGTCCTTTTCATATGTTTTTTTTTAAATATCTTTCATTTGAACAGACTCTTCATGTTTTTTTTAAGATATCTAGGGATTTAAGATATCAAGGTTGAAATACATTTGAGAAAAAGTGGTTGGGACTTCCCAATTCACTTCAACATATCCCTGGTATTTGAGATATTAGTGTTTGTGATACCGAATTTCAACTATATTTTGTAGATGTTGAAACCGAGGTGATACCAGATGGAGGTAATCCAGATTGGTTGTATAACCAGGGTGAACCAGTGTTGTGTAGTATGGAAGAATATGGAGGTCCTGGATTTCCTAATTACTCCTCCATAGATGGATCAGATGGGGTAAGTATATTTACATTGGCATGAGAGGTCTACGTTAATGAAAAAGAGGGGGGTTACCAAAATAAATATAAATATAAAATCGTATCTTTACTTACCTCTGATGTATTTGCATGAAGTATACATTCAAGCTTAACATACAAATTAGATGAAGTCAAACAGTGCATTATTTTGATTTATTTTTAGCTCACCTGAGTCAAAGGCTAGTGGTGGGATGGGGGAAGGGGGGGGTAGAGGACTTAAGTGGGCCACAACAGGAAGTCTAAGTTATACATGTGAATATATAGGAAGTATTCTTAACACGCATTCTCTGTAAGCACCAAAAAATCTTGGAAACGACATGTCTCGGATTTTGATGAAATTTGCATCACAGGTGTATCTTGGTACAAAACTAGCAAATATGGTGTTGGAAGTTCCACACGTGCATCCACACGTGCATCCAGTTGCCAATAACTTGCCATGGAAACTGATCCATTGAATTTGGCCATTTTTGGCCCATTTTGACCAAGTGAAAACATGAAAATCGAGGAAATGTAAACAAATATTTATCGGTATCTAATATACTCTAACAAAAATCATTGGATCATATGATAACATGAACTTTTAAGGTACACAGGGCAAATAATCATTTATTCTAAAAGTATTCCCATTCTAAGAAAAAGGTCATCAGGGTTCTCATTAACGCAAGAATCTGCGTCCTAGACGCAGTAAAATTACTTGGGACGCAAGGTTCTTAAAAACGATGCGTCCGCGGACTCGTGATCGGACGCGTCCTTGTTAGCGAGAAAATTCGGGTGATTTCGAAAACGGGGAATTTAGATGTTAGGATTTGTCAAAGAAATATTTAATCGAAACCTTCCTGTAACTATCATAAAGTTTATCCAAGAAACAACTTTTCTTATACTTACTTCTCTTTTTCTTTTAAAACAGGGATTGATCATAAGATATTTCATGTTTATTAGTCCATAGTCATAATAGTGTCGCATGCCAAACTCCAACAGCTGTAAACACACTGCAGCTTTTTTTTAAAAACACTTTTGAATCTTGAGTGTTATCTACATGTAGAAACCATAATTACTGCTTGTATACACAATGCGGCTTGATTACCTCGTGAATTTCACCCAGTGCAGACGACCGACAGGATTAGTTACGCCTCATTGCACATGACACCTGTGATTGTATACAGTCAACTTCTGGGTACTTGATTTTTTAGCTTTATAAACACCAAGTTATTTTTATGGCAATTGATTACGCGTGTATTTTAGAATATAGCTTGAATGCATTACCAGTTTATATACTTGAATATGTTAATACTGCGTAAACAAACTGATAAAATGATAAAGATTTTTATTGATGTTTGGATGGAAGGATACTGCAATAATTTAGTTGGGACTCAACATAATTTTTCTGGGACGCATCAAATTTAGCTGGGACGCAACCTTCTCAGAAACCTTGAGTCCTGGGACTCAAGTTAGCAAAATCCTAGTGAGAACCCTGGGTCATGCAAACTGACATGGTTTCTGAAAATTTGAAAATGGGAAAATTAGTATTTTTTAAGATCTTTAAGGCTATATAAGAAAAATTGTCCGTGGAAAATTTCCAAAACTTATGTGTGTTTTTATATTTGACAATTAGTAGTGTCATCTCATGAAAAAATATCGGTGGGCTTTTAATCCTATTTTTAGTAACATGTATCTATAAATAGATAGATTTTAGAAAAATGTAAAAAATCACATTTTGGCAAAGTTTTAGATGTCACTGCTGGATAAATAGGAAGTATATTGTAAATTTTAAGGTGTTAATGACAGTAGCTGGACACCCCTAGGTGGAGTGGACAATGGTTGAGGGGTATTCCCATTTCTATTTATAGTATCAAGCACCTAAATATAGATATGTCTCTGAATATTAGGAAAAATGACAGTTTTATGCTAATTGGAAGCTTTATAGAAAAAGTGTTAACAAATATAAAGCTTTCTACAATATGCCTTCAAAAAGAACAAGTGTTTGTAGAATAATTGATACAATATTGAGGGTCGACTCTTGTTTCCTATTATAGCAACAATGGTCTAAAAATAGATTCCTCAAATAATCGAGAAAATGTAGATTCTTGCACTTTTTCAGGTAATGTCGGATGGAAAAAAAGCAGACTAACTCTTATAAACATAGTGTGACTGACAAGTACTAGGAACCATTTATTGAAATACTCACTATCTGAAGGGGATTCTCTTTTCTATTTATAGTACCAAACATCCATAAATAGAAACATTTCAGCATATGAGGAAAAATGACAGTTTTCCACCAGTTGTAAGCTTCATTGAAAAAGTATTTACAAAATATTCTGCTGTCTACAATATGTCATGAACAAGAACATTTGAGCAATTAATAATTAAAAAACATTGAAGATGGAATACCTTTTCTTTTTATAGCAACAGTTGTCTAAAAATAGATGCAATGAGTTATTTAGAAAATAAACATTCTTGCACAATTTTAGACATTATGGATTGAAATTTTGAATACTCTCTATTATAAATATAATGTGACTGACAAGTATTAGAAACCAGTGACTGAAATGCAAAATGTTTCAAGGGGATTCCCATTTCTATTTATAGCACAAAAAATAAAAACTAAGATACGTCTTAGTATATGAGGTAAAATAAAAAAATGTCCACATACAAACATGTATTATTGAAGGTAGGCTCTTTGTTAGCAATAATTGTCTAAAAATAGATGCTGTAAATTTGCACCTTTTGAGATATCATGGATGGAAAATTTGCAGACTAACTGAATGGTGAAAACATAATGTGACTGACAAGTACATATACTAGTTACCATTTACTGACAAGCATAACAACAATGAGGATTTCCAGTTCTATTTATAATTGAAATACACAAAATCATTGGGGATTTCTATTCTATTTATAGCAACAAAATTATACAAGAGGGCTTTAACAGTCATCTGAGAATAACCCTGTAACGGATCAATGAAATGGCTATTTAACAAGAGACCCAAGGGCCAGAATCACTCTCCTGATAAATTTTACAACTGTATCACTTCTATTCTAAGCTTCTTAGTATCTCATATATTTAGGTAAATCCTTGAAATCCCAAAAGTAGCTCTGTGACCTACTTTTTGGATAACAACTCTGTGAATTTAATGATTGTAAGCCTCTTATAATTTGAAATATTAAGATATTGCCTTAAAAGTCTAAAGCTGGGTCATTGTTACCCATTTTTTGTTCACAAATTTTGAGGACCCAAGATGCTTTAACTGACAAAGTTTGATGACTCTAAGCCTCTTATTATCAGAAATATTTAGATATAGCTGTGAAATTCCAAAATTAAGTCACTGTGACCTACTTTTTGGTTAACATAGTCCGTGATCCCAAAATGCATAAAATGAGAAAATTGATGATTATTAGCCTTTTACTATTTCAAATATTTAGATATTCCCTTAAAACTACAAGTGACCTCCTTTTTTTGACACATCCTGAGGACTAAAGATGCATAACCTGACAAAGTTTGAGGAATGAAATATATGGAGATAACGAACAGTATCTAACAGAATCTAAGCCAATTGGTCTCTGAAATATGTAAATATCGTCAAGAAATTCTAAAAGTAGGTCACGTTGATCTACCTTTTAGTTGATACCTTCCGAGGATGCATCAACTGACAATGTTTGATGATTCTATGTTTCACAGTGTCCAAAATATGCCTCTAAAATGATTTGTTTGTTTGTTTGTTTATTGTTTAACGTCCCTCTCGAGAATTTTTCACTCATATGGAGAGGCCACCACTTGCCAGTGGAGAGCTGTAAATTTTGATCTATACTCTGCACTCAGGGCCATCGAGCAGTGAGGGATCTTTTTCGTGCCAGCACCTACTGCGACACGGGACCTTGGTTTATACGGTCTCATCCGAAGGACCAGTCTCCACGTCCCGCAGTGGGACTTGAACCCGCGATGTAAGGATCAACTCCTTACTCAGTGACCCTAGAGCGAACGCTCTAACCACTGCGCCACGCGGGCGACCTAAAATGATTTGAAAATAAATACCAGAAACATTCAAATGCATCAACTAACAAGGTTTAATGAGTCTAAACCTATCGGTATCTAAAATAATGACATTATTTTTTTTGAAAATGATAAGCCGTAAAAGTCAGAAAGTAGGTCACGGTGACTTAATTTTCTACTTTTTCGTTGACACATTTTAAAGCCACCTGATGCATCAACTGATAGGTTTTGACGATTAAAGGCTTCAAAGTGCCCGAGATATGCATCAAAATCAAATGAAAGATGAATACCTGCAAAATTAAAAAAAAAAGGTGATCATGACCTACTTTTGAGTCAACTTGACATGAGGTCCTAAGATTCATGAACTGAAAAAAAATCTTAATTCCAGTCATTATATTGGGCAATAAAATAATGCCCCAGGGTGATACCTTAAACAATTTTTCATCAACAATATATTTTCCTTCATGTTAGCATATAATTAAAGTTTGGTGATAATCTTCCCAGTGGTTCTTAAGAAGAGGACTTTTTTAGCAACCAATAATTTTTTATAAGCTTACCTAAGCTGAACACCTCTTGTCTGTCATCCGTCCGTTTGTCCATCCGTATGTTTAGCTGTTTGTCCATCCGTTTGTTTAGCTGTTTGTCCGTCCGTCTGTAACCTTTCCACATTTTCAGCTTCTTCTCAAGAACCACTGGGCCAATTTTAAACAAACTTATTACAAAGCATTCTTGGGTGAGTTTTAATTGTTAAAATTAAAGGCCAAGCCCCATTATAAGGGGAGAAAATCAAGAAGAAACAAAAATAGTGTGGGGTCATTAAGACATATTCTCAAGAATCAGTAGACCAGAAGAGATGAAACTTATGTGGAAGTTTCCAGAGGTAGTGTGATTCTAAATTCTTCAAATCATGACCCCCAGGGGTAGGGTGGGCCACAGTAAGTATGACAAGAGGAAAATCTGGTTAGGAACAGGAGGGACAGTTACTTAGCTGAGCGTTGTGGCCCATGGGCCTCTTGTTTCCCTAATTATTCCTCCTTGTTTAAGGGGCACATCCCTATGTTTGGTATTAATTAGAGCCCTAATGTCATAAAAACAAATGAAAGTAAATGTTCTTGTTCATGACATATTGTATACAGTTGTATTATTTTGTAAATATCTTTTTAGATGAAGGTTATTATTGGTGGAACTTTGTCATTTTTAGCTCACCTCAACGAAGTCGGCGTCCCAGGTTAAGGTTTTTGGAGCAGTTTTCTTTTCAAGTACTTCTATGGCCTATATAAGTCAGAGATGCATGGAGGATGCTTCTAGTGTGTTTCATTGTACCAGTCAAGGTTTCAGATGCTGCAATTTCAGCTAAAGAATGACGAGGTTAATGTTTTTGGAGCAGGTTAAAGTTTTTGGAGCAGGTCTCATTTCCAACTAACTATAAGCCCTATATTGACCAAACTTGCATGGATGATACATCTAAGGATGCACACTACTGAACTTGCTTCAGATGCTGGATCTGACCTACATTTTCCGGATGAGTGACTAGGTTAAGGTTTTTGGAGTAGATCTCATTTCAAGTAACTATAAGCCCTATATTGACCAAACTTGCATGGATGATACATCTAAGGATGCACACTACTGGACTTGCTTTGGATGCTGGATCTGACCTATATTTTCCGGATGAGTGACCAGGTTAAGGTTTTTGGCATAGATCTCATTTCCAAGTAACTAAAAGCCCTATATTAACCAAACTTGTATGGATGATACATCTAAGGATGCACACTACTGGACTTGCTTTGGATGCTGGATCTGACCTATATTTTCCGGATGAGTGACCAGGTTAAGGTTTTTGGCATAGATCTCATTTCCAAGTAACTAAAAGCCCTATATTAACCAAACTTGTATGGATGATACATCTAAGGATGTACACTACTGGACTTGCTTCAGATGCTGAATCTGACCTATATTTTCCGGATGAGTGACCAGGTTAAAGTTTTTGGAGCAGATGTCATTTCCAAGTATCTATAAACCCTATATTGACGAGGTTAATGTTTTTGGAGCAGGTTAAAGTTTTTGGAGCAGGTCTTATTTCCAACTAACTATAAGCCCTATATTGACCAAACTTGCATGGATGATACATATAAGGATGTACACTACTGGACTTGCTTCGGATGCTGGATCTGACCTACATTTTCCGGATGAGTAACCAGGTTAAAGTTTTTGGAGCAGATCTCATTTCCAACTAACTATAAGCCCTATATTGACTAAACTTGCATGGATGATATATCTAAGGTTGCACACTACTGGACTTGCTTCGGATGCTGGATCTGACCTACATTTTCCGGATGAGTGACCAGATTAAAGTTTTTGAAGCAGATGTCATATCCAAGTAACTATAAACCCTATATTGACAAAACTTGCATGGATGATACATCTAAGGATTCACACTACTGGACTTGCTTCGGATCTGACCTACATTTTCCGGATGAGTGACCAGATTAAAGTTTTTGGAGCAGATCTCATTTCCAAGTAACTATAAGGCCTATCTGAACCAAACTTGCATGGATGATGCATCAAGGGACGAACAATCTCAAAACTTGCTTCCGATGCTGGATTTGACTTACATTTTCTGAATGAGTGACTAGTTTTAAGTTTTCAGATAAGTCCATTCCCAAGTAACTGCAAGCCCTATCAGACCAAAATTGCATAAATGTTGCATCTAGGGATGCACACTCCTAGATTATTAGTTTAGTGTGGGACTTTGCCTTCCTTAAAGACAACATTCGTTGAGGTGAGCTCTGTAATCTCTGATTACCTATGTTTTCTCATATGCTAAGACAGATTTTTTTTAGGTGTTTAGTGCCATAAATAGGGGAAAAAAAACCTCATTCAAATAGTGTATATTTCAGTAAATTGTCACTAGTGCTTGTCAGTCACATAATGGTTATAACAGTGACTGTTAGGATGCAAAGTTTTCATCTGTTATGTGTAAAATAATGCAATAATTTACATATTCTGGATAACTCACAGCATTTGGTATTTTTTGACAATTTTGCTATTATAAAAAAGAGAGTTCACCCCTAAAATAGTGTCAAAATAAATAGTTTTAAAATATTAACTGACTATCTGTTCTTGTTAATGACATATTGTAGAGAGTAGTTTATTTTGTAAATATTTTTTTCTGTGAAGCTTCTTACTGGGAAATTGTTATTTATTCTCATATATTGAGATATGTAAATTTTAAGGTGTTTGATTCTATAAATAGAAATGGGAACCCCTTCAAATACAGGGCATTACAGTAAATGGTCACTAGTACTTGTCAGTTCCTGTTGTTAAAATATTGTAGATAGAAATATGTTTGTAAATATTTTATATGAATCTTCCAGAATGTGGAAATTTTTATTTTACCTCATATACTAAGAAGTATCTATTTTTTTTTAATTTTTGTGCTAAAAATAGAAATGGGAATCCCCTTGAAACATTTTGCATTTCAGTCATTGGTTTCTTGTACTTGTCAGCCACATTATAAACATTATGTTTATAATAGAGAGTATTCAAATTTTCAATCCATTATGTCTCTAAAATACTGCAAGAATGTATATTTTCTAAATAGCTCACTGCATCTATTTTTAGCTCTTCTGAGCCAAAGGCTCAAAGAGCTAATGCTATGGCCATTTGTGCGGTGTGCGGCGTGCGGTGTGCATAAACTTTTTAGAATATGGGCCATAACTCAAGAACCCCTTGGCCAATTATTGTCAAATTTGTCACAGGGTATCCTTGGCCCAAGGGCTCCCTTTTATACTAAAACTAGGGTTGTGACCCTTTAACAAGGGGAGATAATTAGGAAAATAGAAACAAAAGTACTGGTTGCTAAAAAATCTTCTTCTCAAGAACCACTGGGCAGATTATCACCAAACTTACACAAAAGGATGAGGATATGTTGTAGATTAAAATTTGCAGGGGGATTTACCCTGGGGCAAAGGGCGTGGTCTCAAGGTCACTTCAAAGTTGACCAAAAATTACATTTTATTAAAATGTTGATATTTTGCTTACTATAAGAACTAGGATCATCAAATCTTGTCAGTTGATGCATCTAAGGACCTCATATCATGTTGACTCAAAAGTAGGTCACGGTGACCTACTTTTTAAATTTTGGGGCCATTCTTTTTCAAAATGATTTAGAGGCATATTTTAAACAATTTAAGGCCTATGATCATCAAACTTTGTCAGTTGATGTATCTTGGGTCCTTGAAGTACGTCAACTAAAAAATAGGTCACCTTGACCTACTTTTTGAATTTTATGGCTAATCTTTATCAAAACAATCAAGGCCATTAATTCCAATACCAAAAGGTTTAGAATCATTAAAACTTGTAAGATGATGCATCTTGGGGCCATAAAACGTATTTATTAAAAAGTAGGTCACAGTGACCTACTTTTGAACTTTGCAGGCATTCGATTTCAAAGCATTTTAGAGGCATAATTTGGACATTTTAAGGCCTATGATCATAAAACTTTGTAAGTTGATGCATCTTGGGTCCTCAAAAAACATCAACTGAAAAGTAGGTCACCGTGACCTACTTTTCAATTTATATGACTATAATTAAATATTTCAGGTACTAATTGACTTAGAATCATCAAACTTTGTCAGTTGATGCATCTTGGGTGTTCGGAGTAGGTCGACTGAAAAGTAGGTCACCGTGAACTACTTTTGAAAATTTATGGCTTTAATTAAATATTTCAGGTACTTATTTGCTTAGAATCATCAAACTTTGTCATTTGATGCATCTTGGGTCCTCTGAGTATGACAACTGAAAGTAGGTCACAGTGACCTACTTTTGAAAATTTATGGCTTTAATTAAATATTTCAGGTACTTATTGGCTTAGAATCATCAAACTTTGTCAGTTAATGCATCTTGGGTCCTTGGAGTACGACAACTGAAAAGTAGGTCACGGTGACCTACTTTTGAAATTTTATGGCTGTATTTAGTATTTTTCAGGTACTATTTGGCTTAGAATCATCAAAATTTGTCAGTTGATGCATCTTGGGTCCTCGGAGTAGGTTGACGGAAAAGTAGGTCACCGTGACCTACTTTTGAAAATTTATGACTTCAATCAAATATTTTGGGTACTAATTGGCTTAGAATCATCAAACTTTGTCAGTCAGTGTATCTTGGGTCTTCAGAGTACAACAACTGAAAAGTAGGTCACTGTGACCTTCTTATAAAATTTTATGGTTATAATTAAAAAAAAAACATTTTAGGTATTAATTGGCTTAGAATCATTAAACTTAGTTAATGGGTCCTCAGAGAATGACAAGTGATAAGCAGGTCACCATGACCAACTCTCAGGTACTAATTGGCTTAGAATCATCTTGGGTTCTCAGAATGTGAACTGGAATTTCAAGGGTTTATCTAAATATAAAGGATACTTAGAGGCTTCAAATAGAAGTGATAGGTTGTACAGTTTATCAGAAGAGCGATTCAAGGTCCTTGGGCCTCTTGTTAGACAACTGTTGCTATAAAAAGAAAAGAGAGTCCATCTTCAATATTGTGTCAATTATTAATTGCTCAAATGTATTTGTTCATGACATATTGTAGACAGCAGTATATTTTGTAAATACTTTTTCAATGAAGCTTACAACTGGTGGAAAATTGTCATTTTCCTCATATTCTGAGATTTTCTATTTATGGGTGTTTGATACTGTAAATAGAAAAGGGAACCCCCTTCATATAGTGTGTATTTCAGTAAATGGTTCCTAATACTTGTCAGTCATACTATGTTTATAACAGTTAGTCTGCATTTTTTCCATCCAGCATTGCCTGAAAAAGTGAAAGAATCTACATTTTCTTGATAATTCTAGTAATCTATTTTTAGACCATTGTTGCTATAAAAAGATACAAGAGTTGATCCTCAATATTGTATCAATTATTGTACAAACACTTGTTCTTTTTAAAGGCATATTGTAGAAAGCTTTATATTTTTAACACTTTTACTTTTTCTATAAAGCTTCCAATTAGCATAAAACTGCCATTTTTCTAATATTCAGAGATATATCTATATTTAGGTGCTTGATACTATTAATAGAAATGGGAATACCCCTCAACCATTGTCCACTCCAGCTAGGGGTGTCCAGCTGCTGTCATTAATATTTTAGATTTTACAATATACTTCCTAATTATCCAGCAATGACATCTAAAATTTTGCCAGAATTTAATTTTTTACATTTTTCTAAAATCTATCTATTTATAGATACATGTTACTAAAAATAGGATGAAAACCCACCGATATTTTTTCATGAGATGACACTTCGAATACTCAAGTATAAAAACACACATATGTTTTGGAAATTTTCCACGGACAATTTTTCTTATATAGCCTTAAAGATCTTAAAAAATACTAATTTTCCCATTTTTCAAATTTTCAGAAACCTTGTCAGTTTGCATGACCTTTCTCTTAGAGTGGGAATATTTTTAGAATAAATGATTATTTGCCCTGTGTACCTTAAAAGTTCATGTTATCATATGATCCAATGATTTTTGTTAGAGTGTATTAGATACTGACAAATATTCGTTTACATTTCCTCAATTTTCATGTTTTCACTTGGTCTAAATGGGCCAAAAATGGCCAAATTCAATGGATCCGTTGCAACCGGATGCACGTGTGGAACTTCTGACACCATATTTGCTAGTTTTGTACCAAGACACACCTGTGGTGCAAATTTCATCAAAATCCGAGACATGTCATTTCACCCTATAGTAAATTTGTTGGTGCTTACAGAGAATGCATGTTAAAATCTTCTCAAGAACAGCAAAGCCATGATAAATACATATTTATATGGAGGCATCCTCAGGTAATGTAGATTCCAGTTTGTTCAAATCATGTCCCAGGGGTAGGGTGAGGCCACAACAGATCAAAGTTATACATAGGAATATAAAGGAAATATCTTGAAATGTCTTTAAAAATTTTGTTCTCAAGAACAGCAAAGCTATGATTACTCATATTAATACAGAAGCATCCTCAGGTAGTTTAGATTCAAGTTTGTTCAAATCATATCCCCTGGGAGTAGGGTGGGGACACAATAGAAGATCAAATATTAACATAGAAATATATAAGAAAAAAATCTTTAAAAATCTTCTAAAGACTTGATTAGTCAGAGAAATATGGAGGCATCCTCAGTTAGTGTAGGTTCAACTTTACTTCCCAATGACCTCCCCCAGCTTTAGGCAGTAGTTTGGGACCAGTTATGTGGATTGATTGTAAAGTAATATCACAACTGCTATAAAATATTTAGTAATCGAATGTTATCAACAAAATTTTATATACTTATATCTCTATTTATTTTAAGAAAAACTTTTGCCTTACAATTTCATTTAGATATATGCAGTACTTTTTCAAATATTATAATAAACACAAGGTTGGGTCTCGTCTATTGCCACACGTATGGCAAGAATGTTATCAATGTCGTTATGGTGTTTCTCTTCGGCACTCATTTTCTGTTCGTCTGCATAAAAAATCTACGCAAGAAGAATGAATTTAAAAATAACATTTAAACAAAGTTCACATAATTTTGATACAACAACTCAAAACAAGACGATTTATAGCAAAATTGCAGTTAAATTATTAAAAATAACCATGTGAGATGTTTAATCAGATATGCGGATGAACTGAAAATAAGTGTGGAAAGGGATGCACACTACTAGTGATGAAACTTGCTTTGAATGTTTCTGAACTACATTTTCCATATGAGTGAAGAGTGAATAGGTTAAATCTGAAGGCTCAAGTGAGCTTTTCTGATAAAAAATTGTCTGTTGTTTGTCACTGAAGGTGGTGGTATCATTATCATCATTGTAAACTTTTCACATTAATTTGCAGCCACGATAGGGAATGAAAGTTTTGCACAGGAATATATATGAAAAAATCTGTAAAAATCTTCTGATGAAGAACAGCAGAGCCACCTCAATATAGTGGAGAAATTATGGCCTTTGGGTGATATCCCATTTGGGGATCAAAATTTTATATATGTAAACATCCTCAGTTAGTGCAGATTGAAGTTTGTTCTAATCATGGCCCCTGGGGATAGGAAATAGCCACAAACCATGGCCTTGGGAATTAGGTTGGGCTAAAATAAGGGATCAGATATTCATTTGGAATATCAAGTGGGAAAAAATTTAAGGGTACATACATATTTAAGGCCCTTGGTTTTTAGAAAGGAGCATGCATTTTACATTGGAATATATAGGATTTTTTTTCTCCATATTTGAGAGTAGCAGGATCACACCAAATCACATTGATATGTAAACATTCCTATTACATTTCCTATATCATGATTCAACTTTGTTAGAATTATGGACACATGACTTTGGTAGGTTAAAATTTGGGATACAATTTTATATAATACATGTACATGTATATTGAGGAGAACAATAAAAAATATTTTTGTAGTACAGGCTTCTGGGCCATGAAACTAAGACGAGCTTACTTTTGATCTCAGTCTCACTTTTACCAATGCAAAAGAATTAGTGGAAAAGTGAGACAGATCAAAAGTGAGCTCGTCTAAGTTTTATGGCCCCAGGACCAGAATTTCAAGGCCATGTTTGTCACATTGATATTCAGAATCCCCACTTTTTGTGGATTCAAGTTTGATGAGGCCATAACCTATTGAGGCTAGGATGGTTTTGTTTGTTTGTTTCTTGTTTAACGTCCCTCTTGAGAATTTTTCACTCATATGGAGACACCACCACTTGCTGGTGGAGAGCTGCAAAGTTTGACGTATACTCGGCACTCGGGGCCATTGAGCAGTGATGGATCTTTTTCGTGGAGACATATTGTGGTGACAAAATTTTTCACTGGATTGTAGAGGGAAAAAAACTCTTCTGAAGAATATCAGAGTGAAGGTTACTCAGGTGGATGTTGTGATACATTTTATAAACTATGTGTGCAGATGTCAAATACGGGATCAATAAACAATCGCAACTTTTGATTACATGATAGGCCAATAAGAGCTTAATATTTAAACTTATAAAAAGCAAAGAGACAAACATGGATCTTGACTGCAATTTGTATAGTGATGATTACAGCATATTAATATACCTCTTTCCCTTTTTTTAGAGGACATAGAAAAAAATATTCTTCCATGGTATTATGTTGATAAAAATTTATTGTAAATTTACTCTATTTATGTAACAGATGCATGTGGTACGAGTTGAGCAGGTATCCTCAACTCCCCCCATTGACGAGGATCGTAGTCTCCATACACCTCCCATAAGCCTCACAACAGAGGAATATCACCAACTACCTTCTCAGGAAATCACCTTGACCTCGTCCGGGCAAGGTCAGACTTAATTCAGACTATTATATCTTTCCTCCCTTCATTTTCCCAAATATTTTCATATCATGTAAGAATTACTTTATTTTAACAGAAGCATTTGTAAACCATGCTCCAACGACACTTTGTGGACCAGTTAACGTCAACACTGAGAAAGGCCACCTGCAAGCTTCATTTGAAATTTGCAAAAACAATACACAGGGATGCTCATCCAATGACGAGTACATCCTTTCAACTGTTGGCATAGTTGAAAACTTGCAGCCACAGGTATGCAGAATTCAATTTATCAAATTATCTGTTTGTTAAGAACCATTCAGGCTTTGAAGACCATTGAAGTTTGCAGTGAAGAAGCTTGCTGCAGCAATTAAAATATAAATTAAATTTTGTTTTATAAAAATGAAATCCTGAGTTATGTCTTAGTCCAAAGGGTGGAAATGAGAAAAGAAATATATTTCTATATATACAGATATAGAATTAAAACGTTTGAATTTTTTTGCCAATTTTCTAACTCATAGATGAACTTTCAATTGTGAATATGAACAAAATGCATGTTTGACCTGCAAAATTAATTAATTTTATCCTTTTGTG
Source organism: Saccostrea echinata (assembly GCF_033153115.1). Classification (NCBI taxonomy): domain Eukaryota; kingdom Metazoa; phylum Mollusca; class Bivalvia; order Ostreida; family Ostreidae; genus Saccostrea; species Saccostrea echinata. The sequence goes on along the minus strand of NW_026889763.1, from coordinate 5,818,211 downwards.
TTTTCATTAAAAACATCCATATATTTCCCAAACAGTATTCAAATATCACGTAACCTCTGAAAGGGGCCTGGACACAGTTGCATTGTTTACAATTTTAAATGTCTATTCTTATTCAAAAATCACCTAGGTTTAATGATTTGAACTTACATGAATATTCTAAGAATTCAGTGACAAAGACTTTCTCCATAACATCAGGTCAAACACCTGTGTTTGTAAACAGGCCATGAGCTTTTTCATTGTGTTTATGTTTTACTGGGTGTGTTCAATTTGTTTAGTTTGCACACATCACTGAGCACGGACTGACAATACTGGTGAGTTGGTTTTGCTTTCTCACATTTCTACTCTGAACTTTCTGGATTATAGTTTTCATATTTTTCATTGATACACAACAAAATTTCTTCTTTTAAGTATTATGGATAAAATCTACTTTGTGAGATGCAAGGATATATGTCAATCAAGCTTGTCCCAAAAATTTTAGTTTTAATAATTTCCAGATAAAAAATTTACTTAACACACTTCTAATATATTTCTTTGTGAAATGCTCTAGCAACATATAAGTCATCATATTATTTAGAAAATTTTAGAAAATGTGAACTTCAAATCTGTGTCCAAGCCCCTTTACACATGTACGATTTTTAGGTCACCTGAGTTTACTCAGGTTACTTATTGCTATCTTTTTTTGTCCGTTGGTGTGCGTTGTCCATCTTGCGTTAACATTTGAACATTTTCAGCTTTTTCTCTGGAACCATGGAACCAATTTCAAATTTGGCATATAGCATCTGTGGGCGAGAGAGTAAAAATTGTGAAATTCATGACCCTTACCCTCTTGGTGCCTGAGGGGTGGGGCTAAAACCATCAAAATTAATGCAATCTTTAAAAATCTTCTTCTTTACTCCTGGACATCAAGCAGGCAAACTGTTTTCATGATTGTTATAAGCATTGAGCCCTCTACATGTACCTAAATTGTGAAATTCATAGCCCTAGGGTCAGGGGTTCTGGTGCTAGGGCAGGGCTCTGTTGAATATATAGTAAAAATGCATTATTTCTGTAAAAATCTTCTTCTCTTATCCAGGGCAAACAAACTGAATGCATAGTTATGATGAGTAAGGGTGCCTCTTCCTACTTAGTGAATTGCATGGTCCCTGGGTCAGGGGTTCTGGTGTTAGGACGGGGCTTTAATGATTACTAGTAAAAATGCAATAAATCTTTGACAATCTTCTCCTTAAGCCAATGAACTAAGAGTATAGTTATGATGAGTAAGGGTGCCTCTTCCAAAATTGTGAATTTTATGGTCCCTGGGTCAGAGTTCTGGTGTTAGGGCAGGGCTCTAATGATTCCATAGTGAAAAAGCATTAATTCTTTGATAATCTACTTCTCTGTTCCAGGGTATTCAGCAAACAAACTGAATGCATAGTTATGATGAGTAAGGGTGCCTTCTCCAAAATTGTGAATTTCTTGACCCCAGGGTCAGGAGTTCGGGTGTTAGGGCAGGGCTCTAATGATTACATAGTGAAAATGCAATAATTCTTTGATAATCCTCTGCTCTGCTTCTGGGTATTAAGTAAGCAAACTAAATGTAAAGTTTTGATAAGCAAGTGTGCCTCTTTCGAAATTGTGAATTTCATGGCCTCTGGTTTAAAACTTGAACCCAATTTAATTGTTGCAAAGTTGTTACATGATACTCAGGTGACCTATAAGGCCCGTGGGCCTCTTGTTAATTTTCATGAATGAAAACAAATCTAAGATGTTTGAAAACTTTTATTAATTTTCGTTGCAACAGACTATGGCCACTCAGGAAGAACTGAACACTACTATTGTTAATCCTGTTGTTCTGCCTAGTGTTTTGCCAAGTGTTAATCCAGGTGTTATTCCTAGTGAAGTCAGACTAGTGGGAAGTGATGGTGTGACAGTCACAGTGGTCCTTTCTTCTGACACATCCAGTGAGGTGGTGCAGAAAACAGGAAATCCAGTGGATGAGTTTGATCTCATTTCACAGGTATCTATTATTACTCATTTTCTTGTAGAGTGACTGTACATATATTTGTACATGTATCTATAATTGTCTTTACTTTAGGTTTTAAATGTTGTCTTAATATGAAAGGAAATAAGATACAGTGCATGAAATATGATGTTTTACAATGTGTAATGAAAACATGAAGTAAAACTGCTATGTAATGGAATATGATGTCCATCAGCATGATTGTGATATTGTTGGACTCCTTGACATAACCAAATGAAATAAATGTTGTGGTAAAATTTCATTTTCTCTTTGAGTAGGTTATAGGTGAAGATTTGAATGAACAAAGGCCAGTTGACGAAAAATCCAGAAAAGATTCATGTAATTCAAAAATTGCTGACACAGCAACAAATTGTGATGCAAACAAAGCACCAAAGTTCAGTTTTTCTCCTGTTTCTAATTTTGTTGAGCTTAAAAACTCTGCAGAAAGTGAGCAAGCAGTTGCAAGTGAACAAGGCACCATAACTGAAGAAAGAAAATATTCTAATACCTCTGAAAATTTGAAACACAATGCTGATGTCAATGAACTAGCCACCATTAATAGTAATGGAGAAGATAAATTAAAATCGAAAGAATGTTTAAATTCCCAAAATGATGAACAAATTATTGGATCCCATTTAGAGCAATTAACTTCAGCAACAGCAGTAAACAAATGTTTATCAGATGGCGAAAAAGAGTCAAAAAATGAAAAATCTTTTAACTTTCAAGAAATTGAAAAGAGTCATGACTGTGAAAATCAAAAAGCAGTTCAAAATGAAAGAGATCATAAACTAGAATCTGATTCTCAAATCTCTCCCAAGGAAAAAAATTCTGAAACATATGTCAAGTCTGTATCTGAAGTGAAAGTGATCAAAAAGAAACCCAGAACTGAACGAATTCCAAAGTGTAGAGTTTGTGATAAGCAGTTCAAAACAACTGAGCTGCTTCGAAAACACAATAAAGTTCCATGCATGATAAGACTGACAAGGAATCTCACACAGAAAGTGTTGAGGCCAAAGAGACTAGAAAAACCAGTGCCTCTACAAACAAAGAAAAAGAAGAAACAGAAACCAGTCCCAAATAAGCCAAAAATGATCACACTTATTAACAGAAGGTTTTCAGATACCAGTCTAGATTTCAGAAAGGACAAAAAAGGAAAGTTGAAGACAAGAAGGAAATCTTTGTATGACTTTAACTTCTGCATAACAAGAAGTAGTGACTATAGAAATGCAAGTTTAGACGTTTTAGTACAGTATGACTCTCTAGATGAGAAAGAACAGCATTTCTTTCATTTAGGTCTTGTTGCAAAAGTTCATCTACCAACAGACTACAAGACTCCAAAGTCTCTTATCAAACATGTTTTGAAAGAAAATGGGTCTCGAGTATTACAGGATGTTGTAGAAGAAGAAGATGTGCATTCTCTGATAGATGAACCCCCAGTTTTGGAGAAAGTAGTTGACGCAGCGGGCAGAATACAGGAGGATATCTACATTTTGAGGGATGAAATCAACCATGATATAGAACCACCTGTTCTGATGACTGTAGAAGAGTTAAATAGAAGTTGTCCAAGTGTTGAAGAAGGTAGTTCACTGGCAGTCTTGGAATGCCCATCTTTAAGTAACTCTGATGATATTCACTTTAATAGCACCAAGGGGCCTATGAAGGATAATGTCAATAACACTAATGAACTTAATAAGGAGAATAATTTTGAGCGTGAAAATGTTTTAGTAAAATCACAACTGACGGAACAAAATTCAAAACCTTGCACCCCAAGCAAAGTTGAAAATTCATCTGAGAAATTTCCTATGACAGAAGTTGTGTCACCCCTAAAATCTCCAAACAAAACTCTTGGTGAAAGACATTTCTTAGATGCAATAGATGTATCAAGTGACACGTTTTCAGATGAATCAGAATTCACTAAAACCAAGCTAAGAGATGATGCCACAAAACCATCATATAGTGTGACAGTGGGATTGCAGACAGACATACCAACAGCAACAGATAAAATCATGTATCCAAGATCCTCTTTCATCCTGAAGTGCCTTAAGAGGTTAGAAAATAAGCACAAAAATGTTCCAAACCCTAAACCCTTGACTCAAAAACAGAATTCAGGAAGGAAAAATTTATTTGAAAGTCTGGAAAATGTTTCTAGAGATTCAAAAACTGTTTGCAAGTCTAATAACATTACTTATCACAAAGAAAACCAGAGGAAAAATTTAACACAATCTTGCAGTGAAAAAAGAGATGCTTCTGACAATGCTGTAGAAGAAGTCATAGTGTATCCAAAACCAGTTGACCCCAAAAAATTAGAACATAACAAGCCAACTTTTACAATTCCTTCAAATGAAGAGATTTTAACATATGCAGATGACAATGTTGTAATTAGAAAACCACCCGAGCTAGATTCAGTTAGTCCAGAGAATGGGAGGGATCTTCTTCAGATCATTGCAAAGACTCTAGGGATCTTTCCATCAACAAAACCCAAACATGAAGAGAGTCATTTGAATGAAACGCCAAAGAGATACAAGGAAAAGTGCCAAGAAGATGTAGTAAACCAGAAAGATGGAATGCAGATAATTGTCATGAATAATACAGCTGAGTCTAATGAATATACCATGGGTATTGATGTCATAAATGTTCCCAAAAGCATCAATGATGAGCTGAAGGAAGCTGCATCAGAGTTAGAAAGTAAAGTTGTCTTTGAAGATGATGGATCTCAAAGGCTTCATTTCTGTGATGATAGTGCAGCTTTGGTTGGAGGACACTCTGTACAGCAGGGAGTAGGAACAAGCCATAACGTACCAGGGGATATATCAATACCTGAAGAAGTTTATGAATTTCTTGAAGATTACAACACTATTCAACCCAGTGCTTCTAAAACTGATCAAATACCTACATTTGTAACCCAGGATAATACAGTCAATAACAGCATTCATCTGATACCTGGTCCTCAAGTTAAAGCCAGTGAAGTTGTGGATATACATTTCAGTTTTTGTTCTAGTGAGTCATTAGTTCCTCAACCAAATTCTCATGTTTTTTCTTTATCAAAGTCCAATGATGAGACTTCCATTATTCCAGCAAATCATATACAAAGTAACAAAGAGCAAGAAGCAACAAGTGCAGAAATTTCCTCCATAAAAACAGGGGAATTGAGGAGTCAGCAATTAGAAAAACCATATTTGCAAAGTCATGGGGATTTACCAATGTATGCAATTCCAGTTGGGGTTATTTCAGATGATAACCAGAACAAGAAACAAATTAACATTCCCCAAAATGAGCATGCTGCTTCAACTTTCCTTTCTCCTAATCAGCATATTAATACTTGCAAAATGTCAAGCTCCACAACAGTATACGAAGAAGGAAGAATTCAGGTTCTTCAGACATCTAACCAAGAATATGTGATAGAAGAATCTCAGATAAAACCAGCATTTTCTGACTCTGATGTGTTTGTCATTGGAAAAGTTCCTGTTAATGATAAAGAGATTACGAGTTTACCCTCAAGTATTCCAGACACCAATCCAGATCCAGATCAGCTCTGGAACAGGATCTTGGAGGATTACAAGACAGAGTGTCTTCAGAACCAGAGAACAGAACAAAACAATTACCTTGGTTCTGGATCAATTTTCAATACCCCGAAACAGCATCATAGACCAAGGACTTTAAGTAACATAGAAATCAATACAAACCCATTCATTTCAAAACCAGAACTAACCAGAAGTTACAGCCATAGTGCTAATTCATCATTTTGTGATAGATCAAACCAGAAACTTCGTAACTGTGATAATCGTGATGAACTCCCTTCCATGACTTGCTCCTTCTCACCCACTAACAACAGTCATTCATTAAAACTGATATTCAGAAAGGAAAAATCACCACAAGAACAGAAAACTCCCACAAGTATAAATTATAGTGAACAAGTAAGTAGGGTTCCAGATCGAAATTTTCAGGAAAATGTTAGTGAATCTAATATGTCTTCAGCTTTGTCTGATCCATCCTCTACTAATGTGGAAGGCTCTGAGGAGGAGGGAGATTCCTTACCCTACATGATAGTGGACACAGGGGTAGAAATTTGTAGGAAGGCACTTGGTGCTGAGGAAGATGAAGACATGTCAGAAGATGAATGGGCTTTAGAAAAAGAAACAGATTCACAGGATGCAGTGACTTAAGAATTTTCAGTAATATTAATAATATCTTAACTGGGTAATTATGGCAAGTCTTTCTTATAAATGTAATGTAGTTTTTTGTGTAATATTATGTAAAGTCCCTTTTAATACATTTTAGAACTTTTATTTCCTTTGCATATGAAAATTTAAATTTTCAAATGTTTAAGTATCGTTTATATATATTTTCTGTCTGTGATAATTCATAACATTTGTGTATATTTTAATGAAGAAAAATATCTGTCACATGGAAGCACTGTGGGAGAACAGTGTTGAAAGACTTACAGAGTTCACTGTTGATTTTTTTCTTTTTTCTTTTAGAAACCATCACCAGTCTCTGTTTTTGACTACAATTTTAAGCTATATAAGTCTAAAATATTGTACATAGAAACTACTGTTGGAAGCAAACAAATGAAAAATACATGTAAAATTAAGAGCAGAGATTTGGACAAAACATACATTTTGATATTAGTATGAAATCAGTGGTTTCGAACTATGTATTTGTTTTGAAGGTATATTTTCTTTAATGCCAGATTTCAATAACATAGAAAGTTAATATTGTTCTCAGATGTTTCAAATATCAACTAGAGCACATCTTTGCCAATGACACAATGACAAAAATATCAGGAAAAATCAGCCCAAGTTTAATGAAAACTGGTGAAGAACTTTAATGCTAAAACATATTTTGTAAGCCTTTAAACATAAACCAATAAATGGGTATGATTTCTGTGCATTATTTTGTACCATTTTCTCCAGATTTTTAAATTACTTTATAGGCAGTGAACTACCTTTCTCCCAAATAGGTATTCTTTAGATACTGTTCTTGTACATCTTAGATTTAATTATTGCCTAGTAAAGATATTTTTACAGTTTTTATTTTGGCATCAGATCTTTTCAGAATAAACCCTTAAAATATATCTTAATGTAGGTCTTTTTTTTTTGGAATTCATTGTGCTTGAAAACATGTTTCCTAATCTTTTGACACATAATGATCATTTTTTGGGATTGCGAATTTCTTCACAAATATATAAATCACTTTAAACAGTACTGGTAGTGTTAAATTGTAAATTAATGAAAATTACAGACTCAAAAATGTACATACATGTATGTGGTAGATATAGGAATGCACAAATAATCCATCAAAGTGAAACTCTTCGACATGAATGCCTGATTATAAAGAGCATGCAATATAAAATGTAACAAAACAAAATGTGTTTTCTTTAAGAAAAAAGTTCTTTAGATAAAGGTGCATGAAATATCTTTCATTTCAAAGTTGGAGGGCTTAGTGAAAAGAAGGAAAAAATTTCTATATAAATGATTTAATATTGTACAGTATGTCAAAAAAATTGTCTGTTTCTAATTTTGTAAATAAGAATGATGAGAAATATTTTGCATATGAATTCTTCATTAAACACAATCATGTTATCTGGAACCAAACTTTTTTTCAGTTTACTGGTGTGTATTTTGGGCATTTACTATAAAACTTTGTTTATTTGAACACTCTTGTGTATTTGAACACTTTATTTGTATACTCTTGAACTTTTATTATGATGTTCAAAAATCAAAATAATGCAAGTTAATTAACAACTAATGTGAATGTCAGCTGCCTTGTTCACATGTAATTGGGAACCACTCTGTGTAGGAAGCTGTTTTTTGAATACTAGTTGAAGTTTTTGTTACTTTTTCTCGTTACCATTATAATTGTGTAAAATTTCTTCTTCTTTTTTTTTGCATTTTGCATTGAAAATTGTTATTTTATTTCTGTAATCATACTTTTAATATATAAATACTGAAATTTCACTTTTTCTCTTACAATTTAGGATGTATATGTAGACATTTATAGAATATTTTTGAAACATAAGAATTAAACTTAAACCTGAGGCATAACTTTTAAATAAAGGGCTTTCATATTTCACATGTACATTACCTGTGGCACGACCTCTCTAATTTGTTAATGAATTTGACCTACCTTTCAAAAAATGAAAAGCTATATATGCCGTATCTGAGCTAAAAATTAAAAATACGAGATTGAGTGTAGATAAACATGATATATGTTATTTACGTTCAAATTAAAATTTTTTACCGATTTTGAACTTAAATAATCCCATGTTTCCATAGTTAAATTGAATTTAACTGTGTCTGTTAATTAAATGTGGAGTCGGTAAATAAATCGATAATTGTTTTAAATTTCTAATTTCTTTGAAACGTGATTGATTTAAATTGTGTAATTTACAGGAAAGTCCTATCTTTATATAAAGTAATAAAATAAATAGATATATCTTTTTAATTTTAGTTAGTCTGAACTTATCAAATATACGACATATATGACTCATTGGTGATAACTTTTGAATGAGAAAAGCTGGGGCATTAATTTTTAGCTCACCTGAGCTGAAGGCTCAAGTGAGCTTTTCTGATCGAAATTTGTCCGTTGTCTGTCATTGTCGTCGGTATTGTCGTCGTTGTAAACTTTTCACAATTTCATTTTCTTCTCCAGAACTACTGGGCCAATTTCAACCAAACTTGGCACAGAGTATCCTTGGGTGAAGGGGAGTCATTTTTTTTTCAAATGAAGGGCCACACCGTCCTCCAATGGGAGATGATAACGAAATAGGGAAAATTAATGGCATCATTGAAAAATCTTCTCAAGAACCAATGGACCAGGAAAGATGAAACATATATGAAATCATTGTCAGGTAGTGTAAATTAAAGTTTGTTCAAATCATGACACCCGAGGGTAGGGTGGGGCCACAATGGAGATCAAAGTTTTACATAGGAAAAAAATATAGGAAAAATCTTTTAAAAATCTTCTTCTCAAGAACAGCAAAGCCATGTTTGGTCATATTTATATGGAAGCATCTGCAGGTGGTGTAGATTCAAGTTTGTTCAAATCATGACCCTGGGGGTAGGGCGGGGCCACAATGGACGATCGAAGTTTGACATGGGAGGATATAAGAAAAATCTTTAAAACATTCTTCTCAAGAACAGCAAAGCCATGATTGTTCATATTTATATGGAAGCATTCTCAGGTGGTGTAGATTCAAGTTTGTTCAAATTAAGACCCCCAGGGGGAAGGGTAGGGCCACAATGGATGATCAAAGTTTGAAATAGGAGTATATAGGAAAAATCTTCTTAAGAATAGCAAAGCTACGATTGGTCATATTTATACGGAAGCATGTGCAGGTAGTGTAGATTCAAGTTTGTTCAAACCATGAAACCCGGGGATAGGGTGGGGCCACAATGGACGATCAAAATTTTATGTAGGAATATATAGGAAAAATCTTCTTCTCTAGAACAGCAAAGCCATGGTTGGTCATATTTATATGGAAGCATCTTCAGGTAGTGTAGATTCAATTTTGTTCAAATCATGACCCACAGGGTAGGGATGGGGCCACAATGAAAGTTCAAACTTGTAGGAAAAAAGTCACAGTTAGTCAAAAAATATGTAAGAATCCTTAGTTAGTGTAGATTATATTTTGTTCAAATCATACTCCCCCTCTCCCTTATAGGGGTAGGTCGGGAACACATATGCATTTAAGCTTTTCAATTCTAAACTGATTTTTGCTTTTTTCCTAGCAACAGTGCTCAGGTGAGCTATGTGGCCCCTGGGCCTCTTGTTAGCTGTACTGATCAGAGACCAGGCCTGGAGGTTATAAAACTTTTTGAGTACATACTCTGTGCTCAAACTCATACTCCGTTCTCTAAAACCTTTCTCATTCTCAAAATTTATATACAAATTAAAGAGGGATTTTTAGCATGAGTATGGTTTTGGAGTATTGAGTTTGAGTTTGAGCACTGAGTACATACTCAGAAAGTTTTATAACCTCCAGGCCAGAAGAGCTTGATAAATGCATTGGTAAGGTGTCCGTTGTCCGTCCGTCTAACTATGTCTAGCCACCCGTCTAAACGCTACTCTTCCTACTGTTTTTGTCCAATTTCAATAAGACTTGATATACAAAAAGACCACTAAGATACACAAATCTGTTTATTGAATTTTGATTTCAACAAACAGTGTCATGGTAACTAAAAGTAGAAATTTCTTTGAAATTTTTCAAAAATGCTTCTCCTGAAGTTTTAGTCCAATTTCATTAAGACTTGTTACACGAGTAGACTTCATTTCGTCATGTAATTGTGTTTATCAGTTTTTAATTTGACAAACGGTGATGCCATGGTTGCTAAACATAGACATTTCTTTGAAATTCTTTCAAAACGCTTTTCCTCGTACAGATTAGACCCAGTTTCAGTAAGACTTGGTACAAGAGAAGAGTACATTAAGATACATAATTCTGTGTACTGGTTTTTTAGCTCACCTGAGCTGAAAGCTCAAGTGAGCTTTTCTAATCATATTTTGTCTGTAGTCCGTCTGTAAACTTTTCACATTTTCGACTTCTTCTCCTGGACCACTGGGCCAATTTCAACCAAACTTGCCACAAAGTATTCTTGGGTTAAGGGGATTCAAGTTTGTTCACAGAAAGTGCTTGCCACAAAGCAACTTTTGGTGAAGGGGGTTCAAGTTTGTTCAAATGAAGGGCCACGCTCTCTTCCAAGGGGAGATAATTAAGAATTGGTGAAAATTTGGTGTCATCTTTTAAAAATCTTCTCAAGAACCATTAGGCCAAAAAGTTGAAACTTATGAGAAATCTTCATTACATAGCGTAGATTCAAATTTGTTCAAATCATGACCCCCGGGTGTAGGGTGGGGCCACAATGGGGGATCAAAATTTTACATAAGAATATATAGGAAAAATCTTTAAAAATCTTCTCAAAAACAACAAAGCCATAATTAGTTTTATTGATACGGAATCATCATCAGGTAGTGTAGATTCAAGTTTGTCCAAATCATGACTCCTGGGTGTAGGGTGGGGCCACAATTGGGAATCAGAGTTTTACATAGAAATATATTGGAAAAATCTTTAAAAATCTGATGAAAAACAAAGCCACAATTAGTCATACTGCTATGGAATAATCCTCAGGTAGTGTAAATTAAAGTTTGTTCAAATCATGACCCTCGGGATTAGGGTGGGGCTACAGTGGGGGATCAAGGTTTTACATAGGAATATATAGGAAAAATATCTTTAAAGATCTTCCTCTCAAGAACAACAAAGCCACAATTAGTTATATTGATATGGAATCATCCTCAGGTAGTGTAGATTCAAGTGTGTCCAAATCATGACCTCAGGGGGTAGGATGGGGCCACAATGGGGGATCAAATTTTTACGTAGGAATATCTAGAAAAAATCTTTATAAATCTTCTTCTCAAGAATAACAGAGCCACAATTAGTCATATTGATAAGGAATCATCCTCAGGTAGTATAGATTCAAGTTTGTTCAAATCATGATCCCCAAAGGTAGGTTTGGCCACAATAGGGGATCAAAGTTTTACATAGGAATATATAGAAAAAAATCTTCTCAAGAACAACAAAGCCACGATTAGTCATATTGAATATGGAGTCTTCCTCAGGTAGTGTAGGTTTGTTCAAAGTTTGTTCAAATCATGACCCCTTGGGGTAGGGTAGGCCACAATGGGTCATCAAAGTTTTACATTTGAATATATAGGAAAAATCTTTTCAAGAACAGGAAAGCCATAATTAGTCATATTGATATGAAAGCATCCCCAGGTATTGTAGATTCAAGTTTGTTCAAGGCATCCAAGTAGGTGGGACCATAATGAGGGATCAAAGTTTTACAAAAATCATATATAGGAAATATCTTTATATCTTAAAAAATCTTCTAAAGAATAACAAATCCATGATGAGTCATATTGATATGGAAGCATCCAGCAGGTATTGTAGATTCAAGTTTGTTCAACTCATGACAGGCTATCAAAGCTTGACATATGAATATATTGGAGAAGAAATCTGCTGACGAAGAATTACAGGGTCATATTGACTCAGGTGAGCGTTGTGGCCCATGGACCTCTTGTGATTTCAATAGTATTGCCATTGTTACTAAAAAAAAAAAAAAGAAATTTCTTTAAAATCCTTTCAAAACGCTACTCATCCTACAGTTTTTAGGCTGCTTAGACTTTTTACACAAGTAGACTACACTAATACACATCTTTCTTTATCATAAGTACACACCAGTAGAGCTTGTCTCGTCAGAGACTTTTGGTTTACATGCTCATTACCTGTTACAAGATCTTTCTGATTGTACTATTGTGTTTTACCTCAGGACCATAAAGTTTTACCCACAGTACGTTTTATTTGAAAACAGTGAAAATAGAAAAATCGGTTATTTTGACGTGCATTCAAACACAATTGCGAACGTAAAATGTTCACTAATTCACGAACCAAAAGAAGATGAAAACTGCATTTCTTTACTGTCATTGCTACCCTACGTTCTCAATAATTGTATTAAATCTTCTCTCTGTTCTGGAAACAAATAATATGGCACAGATGTTAAAAAATCAGGAATATCAGAAAAAGAAGCTTCAGTTTTTGTAAAAATCAATGATATAAATCGATGGTTGTTGCTGCCATTCTGCTGAAATTCTGCCCTTGCAATGTTATGAATGTAGACAATGCCTTGCTCTTGTTCTTTTATTTCAGCCGTTGGACTGTTGTACTAGCCTGCTTTTAGCGCTTCGCTATAATCAGGTGAAATACAGAACAGTATCCTTTAGCTTTTCTGTAGTTTATGTCTCTCCAACCATTAATATTCAGTTCTCCTGCTTTTCTCAGCACCACATAACTATCACATTTTCACAGAAAAATTAAGAGAATCCCTCAGTTCTTCACACAGTTTCCTAATTTCATGCGTGTGTCTCTTTCTTTTATCAGAAAATGTCAAATAAATAATAGGATGTCCTGTATCTGAAACAATAAAATAAAACAGAATTAGTCCAATGTCCCTCTGATAAGAGTGATAACTTCCAAAAAAATTAAATCCCAAAATATTCGAAAATTCGTTTTAACAGGTGTCACTTTTTTAGCCATTTACTGTCAAATTCTTACATGGCAACCCTTTGGCGAAGACAAATGTTTTTAACATTGACTTGTTAGCTCACCTGATCCGATGGTTCAAGTGAGCTATTCCGGCGTCTGTCTGTCTTACGTCGTCTGTTGTCTGTAAACTTTTCACATTTTCGACTTCTGATGAAGAACCACTGGGCCAATTTCAACCAAACTTGCCACAAATCATCCTAGAGTGAAGGGGATTTAATTTTATTCACAGTAAGTGTCACACCCTTACAAGGGGAGATATAAATTAAGGATTCTTAGAAATTAGGTGGCATCTTTTAAAAATCTTCTCATAAGTTTGTTCATATCATAACCCCAGAGGGTAGGGCGGTGCCACAAGAGTAGGTCGACGTTTTACATAGGAATATAAAGAAAATGTCTTTAAAAATCTTCTCGAGAACAGCAAAGACATGATTAGTCAATATTTTGTTCTCTTAAAAATATTTTGAAGAAAGATAACATCTGTAGATGGAATGATAACTCTTATAGATGGATGCATTTTTATTTTATAAGCATAGAAAACAATGTGATATTCTGATTTAAAAAAGCAACACTTCATTGTGCTTTCTAATGTGAATTAAACAGGCATGACAGTAAATATTATTTTCATATACTGTATTTTTAATTTTATGCTGAGATAAAAAATTATTAATCTTTCTATTCACCATATCAAATTTTCTTCATATCATGATTAGGCATAATATTCATTTCTGAAAAATCATACTTCAAACTTTTTTCTGTTTGAATCTAATGTATTTGGTGTTGATGAAAATCAATGATGGAAATTTTTTTTTTAAAAAAATGGTGAAATTTAGAGCAAAGGGATATTTCACCTTAAGGGGTATATGAGTCAAACGCATTGAAGACTTCAAATAGTGGAATTACCTGACAACCCTTGGAATTGACTAGCCAAAGGGTATATAAGACAAAGCTTTGGGAAAGTCAGTCATTCAGAAGCTAGCCGAAGAAGTTGGACATTGAATAAGCAATAAAGAGGATAGGGTATTCCATCCCTGATGGCAAGAGATTCCATGAAATTAAATGGAATACAGAACAGATGTGAAGGGGTTGAATACTCAGCTTATTTAGACAAAATTCCTATTTATTACTTTCACAGCTGTAGCATGTTAGGATGAGATTTGTCCTAATTTATGACCTTGAATTTTTGTAAGAGTTATCTCCCTCTGTTTTAAATTAATCGAAAAAATCAATTTAAAAATTATTTAGTGAAAAAATCGTTTTCAGTTGTCATTCTCTTTCTTTTGTTTTAATGCTATATTTCCACCACACCACAGTATTTATTCATATTCTTATCATTTGAATTTTTTATTTTTAAAGAAATTACTTGTATCCATATACTTCATACAACCTTTGCTAATTAGTTTCTGCTTAGTTGATTCCTTTTTGAACTTTACTCCTGGTAAATCTTTTTCTACTGTAAAATGCTTTACATTAATATCAGAGTATTATGTACCTGATGGACATTAAAGGATAGAGAATTGGTCCTATTAAGGATGGAAAACCTTAAGCGCACGACCAAAATAAAAGTTGTAAACACCAGTGGCAAGTATCCTAGGGAATTGGTGTTAAGATCTGGGTGTGGTAAATCTGAAGAAGATTGAGACACCCGGTTCTTATCTATCAATAGGAGCCTAGGGGAGAAACATGATACAAGTAGTACCTTTAATCCAGTTGCTGTCTCTAGATAAGAGAAAATTAAAGTACTGTGTGATATACCCTGTGACAGAGCTGTCTTAATAATCATTCCAATCATTAACTCAGACAGAGTAAAAGTCCTTTGTAAGAACCTGATCATACACGTTACATGGGAAATATCTTTAAAATCTTCTTCTCAAGAACAACTTAGCCATTATTAGTCATGTTTATACAGAAACAACCTTAGGTATTGTAGAATCAAGTTTGTTCACATTATGACCCCCAGGGTTGTGGGGGCACAACAGAGGGTCAAAGTTTTGCATAAGAATATATAAGAATCACTTGAAAAAATCTTCTGCTCAAGAACAGCATGATTAGTCATATTAATATAAAAGCATGTTCCGGTAGTGTAGATTCAAATTTGTTCAAATGGGGAAGGGGGGGGGGATAGAGAGGCACAATTAGCGATCAGAGTATTACATAGGAATACATAAGGAAAAGAAATCTTTAAAAATTCTTCAGTTTAAGAACAGCAAAGCCATGATAAGTAGTATTGATATGGAAGCATCCTGAGGTAGTGTAAATTTTAGTTTGCCCGCCTCTCCCCCTCCATTCAATACCGAATTGATTTCTACTTCTTCCTTGCCAACGTGCTCAGGTGAGCGATGTGGCCCATGGACCTCTTGTATTTTTCTTTTGCTAATATATTTCATAGTTATTTATAGTTTTCTATCTGAAATATTTGCAACCACTTTATTTTCTTGCTTTAAATTAAAATATTTCTATTTCTGTATAAAATCATTAATACTTGAATAATGTACAGTTTACTGTGTAGAGTATTTTTATTAGTAGCGTTTTTGTTTCCTTCAGAAAGTAAGAAAAAATCAAAGAAAATTAACTCTTCCTCATGGACAGATAACTCTTGCTCATGGACACATTTTTATACAAACATAGATAAACAACGTGATATTCTGACTTAAAAAGCATTTCTTCATTATGTAGTTTGATATGAATTTAAAATGTATGACACTAAATATTACCAATTTTTAAATGAACTTCATATTTTTCAATTTTATGTCCGATAATAAATTGAAGCTCTTTCTATTACTGTGTCAAATTTTCCTCATAGCATGATTAGTCATAAATTTCATTTTGGAAAAAGTTAGTCTCGCTTCATGCTTCAAACATTATTCCATTTGAATCCATTGTTTATGTTGCTGATAAAAATCAATGTTGGGTATTTTTTTTAATTTTTCAATGAAATTTAGACCAAAGGGACATTAGGCATTAATACGTGCTAGTATATGTAAGCTTGTAATGCAATGATATAAAAATAAATTTTCTGCAATATTTTATCGATCTGAAATTGAAAAAAATATGGTTTTCTTTAATCTTGTCCTGCTTTGGTGACAGCATTTATAAGAATCCAATAAATGTAGTAACTGTAGTAACAAATCATAGTGGACCCTCTTACGAGGGCTGTCCTGAACCCTATGCCATACAAGATTGATGTTATTAACCTTGGCTTTCTCTCATGGTTGAATCTTTTATAAACTGATTCGTTAGTTTGTTGTTTAACGTCCCTCTCGAGAATTCTTCACTCATATGGAGACATCACCACTTGCCGGTGAAGGGCTGCAAATTTATACCTATTCTCGGCACTCAGGGCTATTTAGCAGTGAAGGATCTTTTGTTATGATTATGTATTATGAGGGTTTATAAATGAAAAATTATTAATTATCAACGTATTTCTATATATTTGTTCTATTAATTTTCGGTCTTGTTTGACATCTGTATTTGAAGGTTAATTGTTTCTATTTGATGTTTAGAAAGGGCATTTTTGCACATGGTAGCAATATCTAATTCTTGACATCTCTTTCCTGTCTCACGATATCAATGTCATTTACTCATACGTGTTATCAACTTTATGGTTACATCTTAGGATTGTGTTCTTTGAATTTGTTATGCTTAGCTCTACCTAATTTCAGTCTTGTAAATTAATGTCATACGGATTCCCCCTGTTCATGCAACTTCCTTATCCTTAAGTTAATTGGCTGGACAGTAAGAAAGTGGGCGGAGTTGTCAAAGATTAGATGTGAGTGAGTTTGTATGTGAGTCAATCTATGAAAATTCTTTGTAAAATTCAGTTTGTTCCATCTACGAAAATACTTTGTTAAATTCAGTTTGTTCTAAAATTATATTTGTGAAATTAATATTTTTGGACTTATAATAAATTCTGAACTTTAAAACCGTTTTATCATTTGGCAACAATGTTACATGGTGGAGAATCTAAATTATTTTTCTGTGGACTTTTTAATTATAACATCATGGATAACAACTTTGAATATTTTGGATTTTGTTCGCCTAATCAGACTTTTACGGAAAATGTGAGCAATTTAAACTTTGGACATAAACCAACTCAGCATCACTCATCAACTTGATGGATTATTTGACTCTGGAAGTTTTTACCAATTTTTAGTGCAGACATTAATGAAAAAAAAAATTGTAAAATTCAGTGGGACAGAAAAGCTACGATCTGTATTTGCTGAACTCCTGTGCTCAGTTGTGTTCGGTTATAATAAATTCTGAACTTTAAAACCGTTTTATCATTTGGCAACAATGTTACACTTTTTTGTGCAAGACCTACTGCGACGTGGGACCTCATTTTATAGGTCTCATCAGAAGGACTTTCCTTATAAACTGACAATCGTTCAGGTGACCACGTTTCGTCATATAGGTCCATTATGAGGGCTGGAAAACATAAAGGTTATTCGAGACACTACATGACAATGACTGGTAATCAGTTAACAAGACTTCATTAAAGCACTGACTGTAAAACTCGGTAAGAATCCTAAAGAAATATTCATTGGAATACGTGATGTTTACAGCAACTATTGTTTGTCTTCTGGACAAAAGAGCAGGTGGATTTCAATGATCAAAAATGAAAAAAGGGCATCAAAGATAATTACCGTGCTTGGTGACTAAGATGAACAACCGATGCAATGTTTGCTAAAATTTAACAACTTATCACTGATTATGTTTGTTTGGCTATTTGACGCAAAGCAAATTTAGTTGGTATATTTTTCGGGGTATTTTACACTGTTTTAAAGAAGCATTTGGCACTGAAAAAGATTAGTAAGCGGTTATCCTATGTTTTGACAAATACTAGTAAGTGAAAACGACAGCTAGTAAAAATGTCCAATCAATTTTTTTTAAATCAAAAACTGTGGTTATCCACGTTTGTCTAAAATTCAAACAGGCAATAAAACCTGAATCCATATGTTTGAACCCTAAAGAAAATATTATAAGATGTAGTTGTCCAAAAAAGCAAAGGTCCGGGAAGGTCTATTTTTTCTTAATAAAAATAAGGGTTCAATATATTCAGGAACTTAAAATTTATACATATATAAATTAATCATTTTAACATACGGAATAGATTTAAGAATAAACATCTTTAAGTATTGCTTACGTTGTTGTTGTAAGACCATATTTTGCAGCTGCTATGGCCAAAATGAACATTTCTCTGAAATACAGGTATAATAGTCTAAATTTAAATACATCTCATGTACCATACTTTTCATTTTGAAATAGAGGGCGAAAAAATGTTGAATACTGACCAAGATTATTTTTTTTCTTATGATGCCATTAAATTACTTTCTTTGTAAGTGTTCACGTTGTTTTTGAAACCTTTAGACACACAGAGAGCAATGAATGCATGATTCATGCATGCATGAAGAGACATTTCTACACAGGAAAGACAATTTTCCAAATTTTCCGGTTACACTTCTTTTAAATATCAATAACATTTTCTGCAGATACAAGACAACGGAAAATCTTCAGAGAAGAACACATAATTTAACAAGTTGTTTACTTAATGGACAGCTTCAACAAAATTTATTCATTTGAGAAAAATTAGCAAAGTATTTGTAAACCAAAGAATTTTTCATTTTATGGTTTAAAACGAAATTGTCTGTAGAATCACACCGTACTAGTTGTGTGAATAGACTAGATACTATAGTTGAGTTATTATACTACACTATAGTATTCAAGTAGTAAATATATGTACAGCACAAACAACAGTGCATGACTTTTCACAATTCTTATTACCTCAATGTTATTAACACTGGAGACAATGGTAGACCAATGAAATATGAAGATAACGAACAGCATTCAATCTCGAAAGTCCATTAAAACGATACAAATTTGGAGCAGAGCAAACACGTACCTCAAAATTTAGAGATGGGATCAGGTGCCATGGAGGAGTGAACATCCCCTGCCGACCGGACACACCCGCCGTGTGCTCCTTGTCATAATCGAAAAAAACGGAAAAATCCGTAGACAGTTCAGTGTATAAATAATGGCCTAACAATAAGAATGAAAAACATCAGTTAGCAATTGACTCAATGATAGGTTGTATGCGCTGACAAGGTAATTGTATCGACCGTAAAACTTGCGAAATGATGACTTCAAATAAGACTGTTGATATCCTTGTTTCATCAACTTGTTTGTCAATAGCTTGCCTCGTTTTAGAAATTATTCATAAGTAAAGCATGCTCTTGCATATCGAATCAACTGAGAGACATAAACCCCATATGCGGGTGATAAGGGTATATTGCTGCATAAGTAAGGGAAGTTGACGATTGAAAATTTAAAGTCATCACGTTTATCATAAAGCTGTGTTGCTAGGTTACCATTTACGTCTTTTTCTAGTGAAATATCTAAATATGAAACAGATGTGTCAGACTCTGTGGAATCTTTTATTTCAACCTCACTGGGATATATCGAGTCGACATATGATTGAAAGTAACTATTGTTAATTGATAATACGTTGCCGATATATCGAAATGTCGAGGTGAAGGCCACAGCAAGTGTTTTCTTCTTCTCATGTAGAAGTTTTTGAATAAATTCTGCTTCGTATGAATACAAAAATGTCTGTTAATAAATGGGGCGCAATTGGTATCGATGGGAATTCCAACAGATTGTTATAAGACCTATACATAGATATTGTCAATCAGAAACTCAAGCATCTTTTTGATATCAACTTCAGAGTACTTGTGAGTCAGAATGCTTTTTGAAAACAAAATTTTCAAATGACCAATGACAATGTAAGTATATTAACGAGTTCCATTTTTATTGAAAAAGTAGTCAAAAAGCCTGGACTTCAATTTATCGTTGGGAATAGTTGTATAAAGTGTTGAAAAGGCGTGCGTTTTTATGTTATTGATTTTAGTAAAATTTTGTGATTTCAAATTTTCTACAAGTTCTTTGGAGTTTTTAAGTATCCACATCAAATTTACACCACTTCTTCTCGAATATACTGTTATACAGTACTCATAAAGTCTGTCCATTACAGTAAATATTATAGTGAGGAGTAAAGGAAGAGGCTTGGTAGAAAATTTACTGGAACCCACTATGTATCTTTGTTTGTAAGGACTTTTATTAAGTTTATGAAGCCAGTAAAGATATGGAAATTCAAATTAATTTTGATTGTTGGAAATATTCAAATTATCTAAAACGGACATATAATTTTGAAGAATTTCCTCCTTAGAAAGGGAGCTATGGGTGTAAGTTGGATTTCCAAATAAATATCTTTACAAATACTTAATGGACTATTTTACTAATTGAATATTATTTTGACAATTACTAATATTACACATTTTTCTTATTTCAGAAAATATATTGAATTCACTCAACAGTCATAAAGAAATGCCTAAAATTTATTGCTTTATTATTGAATCTCCTATATACAGACTAGAGATAGAATCAACAAATATCATAAAACATTATAAAAAGTTTTAAAGCTTAAAAGATAAGTCTTTTTCTTTACATTGATTTTTTTTATAAGATGTATATGCCTATCCTATTTTTATTAGAAATGATTATCATACATTGTTTAAACATTTTTTTTATTTGTTGCTGTTTTTTTCCCTCTCTCTCTCTCTCTCCCTCGGTAATATACGAGGGTTGTCCGGTAAAATCGGGGACAAAGCGTTTTTCTCAAAAAGTAATGGGCACACTAAGCTGAAATTTTCAGCAAATGTTTATTCATCATATTTAAGTGCATCTTAATTTTTTTTGATAAAATATAGACAAAAATAAAGATTTTATGATGCTTGAATGTGCACAGGGTACGGTCCTACGGCGCACGATCAAAAAACTAGGGTTTCATTAGAGAATACAGGAGTATTATTTCGAAATAAAAGTATTAAATAGATAAGGTTGGGGTAAAAATTATCCTAATTTTATTCCACTATCTATTATTTCGTCTTTTGTAAAATATAAAGGCATTTGCTTAATTTTTGGCAGTTTCTTGACCATTTGAAATGGGAAAGTGGTAAACGCAACACACGAAAAATGGCGACATTTGGTGACGTTACGGCGCACCGGAGGGCAGTTCAGTTTGATTTAGATGTAGTAATGACGCCCTTAGAAACTTTATATGACTATATATTAAAATATCACTAGATCTTTAGTATACAAGTGAAATGGGAGTTTTCTAAGCGGAAGTGTTTTGATCGGGTCCCCGGGTAGAACAAAACATACGGACAAACAGCTACTGGCGATAACAAAAGACGCTGTTACTGTAGACCGTCGATATAAGAGAGCCTCTTTAGTTGAATGATAGTGAGAGTACTGTCCATAACTTAACTAAAAAATCTTCAGAAGGTCCCAGGTGTGTGCAAGATAGGTTCCTCCACTGTTTATGGAGGAATAAAGGGAAAACCAAGTATGTGCATCAATGAAACCCCCGAATTTAAGTGGGGATTATCCAACTTTTATTTAGCAAAGAGGAAACGTGACGCTGCTTTAGAGATTTTGACGTTATCGTCCGTGCGCCGTAAGGTGATACCATAACAGAAAGTCTCATATTTTGTTTATTTGAGCAGATATCTATTTGAAATTTGCTATGTATATTGATGAAAAATGTACTTAAAAGTAGTGAAAGTTTTAGGACGCAGTGATGATTATTTTTTCAATAGAGACAAATTGTCCACGATTTTCACGGATAACCCTCGTGTATATATATATATATATATATATATATATATATATATATATATATATATATATATATATATATATATATATATATATATATATATATATATATATATATATATATATTATACCTGTATTAAGAATACTCAAATTTGATTGGCTTGTTAGGATGCTTTTAAACTCAATAATGACTCCAAAAAGTACCGTTTACAGCAATAATGATCTAGGAATCATTGGGGTATAATGACCGATCAATAAAAATAATGGCCGCTAAAAATGACCTGTTAATCCAAATTCCATTCAAATAAAAAAATATGCATACAGTATTGCTTGTACATTACAAAAAATGCCGTTATAAAATATGTATAGTATTTTTAGGATACGGAACACGATTGGCCTTTATATGTGACATAACATTTATCGTTTTCATTGAAACAAGTTTTCGTGACAATGTCAAATTCAACGAATGCAGACGCGGCTCTCTTGTACAGTAAAAGTCTGCACCAGATTGTCATTGTACTCGGGAATGGTATTTGTGAATTTATAAAAATGCATGCTACTGACAATCACAGAGTGTTTAAATAAATCGGCGGTGCAAAAACTTACAAGACTTGCAGGCGAAAAGTAAACAACTTCACTAGCGAATCCCGATCCCGATGGAACACTGATAATAACAGTTCGTAGGTCTAATACACAATTGATTATTTTAGTAATTACGCCTAAAAAAATGCCTTAACTTATATCGGTATAATAAAACAATTGATTACCCCTTATGAGGTCAACATGATGAGATAAGGACCCTCGACCTGGCCCACTCGCTGACCTGACCTGACCTCGGCCGCTACGCGGCCTCGGTCAGGTCAAGTCACCTCGTGGGCCAGGTCTCGGGTCCTTATTTCACCATGTTGACCTCATAAGGGGTAATTAATTGTATATATATATATATATATATATATATATATATATATATATATATATATATATATATATATATATATATATATATATATATATATATAATTTTTCTCCATTATTCCAAGCTCTTTGATTGGCTAAAACATCATTAAAGACGTTCTTATTTCTTTTAAAATGCAATCTGAATCTGCTTTTTAAATAACGGTCAAGTGAACATGTAAGACTCCGTGAGTGCACAATATCTTTGGAAGTACCGGATCTTACATATGTTTTGGCATGCCACTGTGACCAGGAATCACTGCAAGTACACCATTCCTCAACTTCTTATCAGATTGCTTATTTACAGGTAAAGGTTACTAAATATTCAATGCTACTCAGGTAACAATTTTATTGTCAATTACAATGTATATTTTACACAGCCTTCGAGAATTCAGTGTATCGTTGGTGGAGTTTTAAGAAAAGAGCTCACTACCAAGATAAAATGAATAAATATATTTAGAATTAAAATATAGTAAGGAATATTTGAAATTATAATTAAAAAAAGAAGAATAAAAAAGCAAGTAATGTCATTTTTTAATAGTTAAGGGGTCCCTTTTAAACAATATTTGAAACATGTCTACAAATAAAACTAACCAGTGAGTCAAAAACTTAAAAATCTCTTTCTTGCACATAATCTAATAATCGGGTTTCCATCTTTATTTGCATTGATAAGAAAGTTCAAAGTGTTGAGGATTTTAAATCTGCATCATTTAAACCTCAGATGAAAAGCATTGCAACAGAACAATACGGATTCCGTTTTTGGAAATAAAAACCATACGAAAAAACTCAAACAAAAATATTTTTTATAAAAAAAAAAAATAAACATTTCAAAGATCTCATATTATTTTCCATTACATCACAATAGCATCTATTGTAAGATCAGTTATAAGATATCAAATATTAATAATCTCCTGCTGAAGAAATGACTTTTAGTATAACTAGAATCAGATAGAATTATCCGTAAGACATAAATTTTTCTCGTCCGAAAAGAGCTAAATGATGATAGCATGTTTCATGGTTTGTTTAAAATTATGCAATTATATATGACATTACATTGTATATTTGAACGATTCATTTTGTGTTATTTTCAACATAGTCAAATATCAAATATCTATTAATATTCAGACTTATGAAGACAGCAAGACACCATTTTCTTAGGCATGGAAATATCAACACATTGTCTTCCAATGCTTAGTTATTGGTATTTGTCAATATTACACAACTTAAATTAAGTTCCAAAATTGATGTTTTTTGCATGTTTCCCTAAAACGAATAATCGTAATAAAAGAATAGATTCTCCGCTCCATTATTTTCCACATCTTATGAAACTATCGCTTTAGTTTTCAGTTGATACATCTTTCCTCTCTTTAATTTTTCTAAATTTTCTAAATCTTCCTTTTCCTGTTAAACCAGGACAATAGTTATATACATGTAATACATTTATTATGTATGTTTATCATATTATATATGATGCACATATGTACAGTGCCTTAAATGATGTAGGGTCTAATTCAAAACAAAATAATTTTCATCTAGATACTAGTACAAAGATCTCACATTTTCCCTTCAAAAATGTTTTCCCGATATGAGAAATTTATCTGTTTTGTGGAAGTAAAGAAAAAAGATCTGCATGCAGTCTGCATAATTCAACAAAATCCATTTTAAAACATGTAATTTTTCACATCGGTTCACATATTATACACTCTACACTGAACTCCGAATTGTTGAATCGTATTCACATTGTTTATATCTTTTGTAATTTTGTAAAAACAATATTAAAAATTTGATAATTTTTTTTAAAATTAGCATTATTACCTTCGGGCTTTTAAACATTTTTTTCTTTCTGAAATTAGTTCTTCAATACCCCGAATTTTATTTTCATTCCAAATGTTTAAAATTATTTAAACTACTTTGAGCGTGAAGATACGAACTACTTCATTCTTGTTAGAAAAAAAGAAAATGCCAAAACTGTATAATATATTTGTCTTTTTTTATTGTTACTTATACATACCTTAGTTTTGATGGGTACATACCTTACTGCAAATGTAAAAAAGGCCTTTAATCCTATTTTTTTAATGACAAAATACTCCCTAGCTTACATGCTTTCACAATCCAAATAATGCCTTATACATAATATGATCATCATTAATCGCAATTGATGAAAATATTGGAAAACTTATAGGGCATGTTTATATAGCTTGAAATTTCTCGATCTGATTTTTGGCGTACAAATTTATATAAAAAAGCTGAAAAATTAGCCTTGCATATGTTTATGAATATTTCCACCCATCATTAAACAACCTCTGAATACCAAGTGTCGGTTACAGATAATTGTTAATGAGGGACCTTGCCCTTTCTCTTGTCACGTACACAGTTTATCTTGTCACGTACACAGTTTCCTATTTTTATCTAAGGTATCAATACATTTGTACCCATGTTTTTAAATCTAAAAATATTTCAATCCATTGTCTTGGGACCTCGATACGGTGAAGTGGTGTGAAAGAGATAAGAGCTTTAATTTAAGAAATTTATTTACCACAATCAACGGAGTCGTTTCTACTATGACAAATACCGCAGTAAATACATGTACCTTTAATGACAGGAGGACACTCTTGCATTATTTAATAACTTTAGTTTTTGAAAATTTGCTTTGATACTTAGTAATTACTTCAAGCATTGCCAAGTAAACACAAAGGTTGTCTTGGTATCTACTTTCAGGTATCTCTGTTTCAGATCCATTCCATTCTGTCTACATGAAATTGAAATGTCTCTGCAATTATAGTCTATTGTTCAATGCATTCAAAGGCTTAGAATTAAATTGAAAAAAAAAACTCTTAAAATATCATTACTTTTATCTCTTTTCACTAAACCACAAGCAAAGTAATTTTGTTAAAATGCAACAAATACAAGTTTATAAAATTCATTTTGAAGAGTCGTCATTTTGAAAGCTCGAGAAATCCCGCATCTGCCAATAAACATTTAACATTTTAGTATCATATAAATGGTAATACACAACCATGGCCTATTATTGCCAAGAGTTGCCATTTTGTATCTCAAAGATTAAAATAAAATGGTATCAAATGAACAAAAAATACTTCTTTTAAGAAAGCTTGTTGACTAAACTAAAACAGATATCTTAATTAATTTTTTAAATAACTATATATATATATATATATATATATATATATATATATATATATATATATATATATATATATATATATATATATATATATATATATATATATTTGAAAACCAGTTTTTGATAGTACACAGACACACCCCTAATGACGCAGATTTAAATTTAAACACTGGAATTCCATGGAAATTCCAGTTCAGTATTGCTAAATGTCATATTTCAGAAGCATTCTTTTAAAAAGAATTCTCTCTCTTTCTACAATTGCTATGTAAATAAGAGCGTTAGAATCCACAAAGACAACTATTGAAATTCACGAAAAATGTGTTTTTCCCCATTTAACTACGTATACAATAAAAAGATTGTTATATTGATATGGAATGAAGTATTGTAAATTTTTATTGTCTTCTTTGATTACGTTTATAACGATGTTGCATTGCACTGATGAGAATTTCTGACTCTCCAGGAAATTTAAACTTTGAATAAGGTGTAAAGCACCTCGGGACTTCCAGCTTCCCTCCTGCATTCGTGAACAAAACACAGAAAAAGCGCCTATCAATTGAGTAAGAGTCAACGAGCTCAGCTCTAGCTAAATTAAAAATGTATAAAGCTCCCTTTAAATGATCATTTTCTTCTGCTGTGGCTATGTCATCTTCCTCCAGCAAATTAACCATTCCGTTATAAGCTGGTGAAATGCAGAACAAAACGAGTGCAGCCCGCTGAAAGTTAATATCCCGCCACTGATTAACGTTCAACTCGCCATTTTCCATCAGTGCCCTGTCACTGTCACATTTAACAGTAAATCCTGCTCTGTCACATAGCTCACACAAATCCCTTATTTCATCTTCATGCCTCTTGCTTCCAGAAGCAAATGTTACGTAGACAATTGGACTATCCTTGCAGATGCCTGAAATGACACAATGCATAGTATTTATCATTATATATTCACGTCCTCTGAATATTATATCCTTTATTCTTTATGAAATGCTAAGTCGTTTATTGCATGGATCCTGTCGTCAACACAGAAAATATATATAAATATATAAGCAAGGTTAAGCCGGATGCTACCGGGATAAGTATAAGATTGTACATGCTTCAGAATGCTAGACAGTTCGCCTCTAGGACAACTTGTATAAATTCTGTACATTTTATTTGTTTATTTTTATGGATCCAGATTCTAAATCTGTTAATAAAATACTCTACTCTAGATATGTACAGGTGTATATATTTGCTAAAAATAACATTTACGGTTAAGATAGGATAACATTTCAAAAAGCGGAAGATGCCAGATGACTTTACAGCTGGAATTAAAAACAATTTGAGGATGTGGGAGTCAACAAATTACAGAAATTCTGGGATGGCAAAATAAAATCTAACTTTTTTTGATGGTGGAATGACCGTAAATTAGCTTAAATTTCTATTGTATAATTTTACGGGCAAAATTATTGCACGGGAACAACTGTAAATTTTATTGCCTCCCTCTCCCCGATTCCTATGGGCTGTTATAATATATGCTGTCGTCAACAGAAATGCCTCCTTTCCTCAATGGAAATATCTTCCCAGTCAAGGCGATCAGCACTGCTTAAACATGGACCATATTTTCAATTCTTGGCTTGAGCAACCCATTTCACATATGTGGTAATTGTGATACATGGATGACCCATTTCATTTCAACATCCCATCTTAAAGTTCAAGGCTATATCAGATGCTTGATGAAGAATAATCGATATCCAGATTTAGATACATGTATTACAGTTTTAGTAATTAGACTATTACGTCAAATTGAGGTGAAAAATTACAAGTTTCAAGATAAAAACTTTCTACAACACATGGATACATACCTCTAATTATTGCTAGAGTAGGGAAAGAAAGTAGTTCACTAAAACGAAATAGTTCCTTAACTTGCAAGCAGTATATAAAATAAGCCATTTGAACTAAAGATGCTTGATATATATGAAAGAAGAGAAAATTTCACGTTCAAAACCATTTTCATTTTTGTGTTAACTTTGGAAGGAAAGGAATTGAATTGTTTGATATGTTCTTGTTTGAATTGTTGATATCTGACTTTGGGAATTACCGTACTTTTACTTTCATTTTCAGATGTTTTTGCGAACATGTGCATTTTAGCGGAAAACGAATCTGACATGCCACCTCGAGATTTTAATCAGTGAGAGAGAATTTGACGAGCTTTCATTTGAGGGGTGTCCCATCCTTGAACGAAAATTAGGGGAGGAGCTGTGTGAGAAAACGTTAACATTCTCACCTATGGGAAATGTATTAGTGGGCTGTACCCACATATTTTCATTTATACAAAAGAATATTTTTTTTATTTTTTAACAGAAAAACATGCCTATTGTCCACGTATTGCAGTCCTTTTGAAGGACAGCAACTTAACAATACTTTAACGCCGTTAAGTAAGCCACCTATATGGATTTCTTGAGCAGTGGCTCTTCCATCAATGAAACACAATATGACGTGCACATCAATGATACAATATTTAACGTACTTAATCCTTCTTTATATGATTATTTTTACTGTCCTAGATATAAACAATAAGATGTCTTTCTTTCTTTGTTAAACTGTGGACTTAAACGTTGAAGCTATTGCAGAAAAATTACATAACCCGCTTACGCTGGTAATGTTTTTTTTTTTTTTGTTTTTTTTTTGCAACGACTGCAATATTTTTTTTTCAAACAACCAACCAAAGAAAGCATTTTATTGTTTAAATTGTATGGAGTGCATGTTAATATACGAGTAGAATATTTTGTACATAAGCATAATAAGTACATGTACTTACAACGTGGTATGTTGCTGCTTAACTGTGGTGCACTATGAGAAATGGATGGTCGGTCTTTGAAATCGTCCATATCATTACAATTGTTCGGTAAATGTCCAGTACTGACTGAATGGTTTCCGATGCTGGAAAGATCATTTTTCTGCTCTGACTGATTTCCTGTATAACTTAAATCGTTACTGCTCAAATGTTCTGTACGTTGAGACTGAGACACATTTTCGAACACTGATTTGGGAAGAGATGGGCAATTGAGAGACAAGGTTGAGTTCGGAAATGGATTGGGAAACGCAATTCTTTGTATATTACTTTCAATTGAAGTTTGGTGAAACAAATAGTTTTTACATCGACCCGGACTTAAATCTTCACATATCACATAATTTGCAAAGGATTCATTTTTTATATGACTTTGATAACTTTGACAGTCCCGACAAGAGCATGAGTCATCTGAAATAAAATTTAAGATTTACAGAATGCATTTAGAAGCAATTATAGAACCGGTTATCAGTCCAACTCTATATTGTCCTTACCAAATCTGATTGAAAGTCCTTTGGCAGACATATTTTCCAATACCCCGTCTTTGTTGATAAACACATATGTATATACAAGCACGTCACGTGGTTATACCAAAAGCAAATTTTAGGTCACCGGTGACGGTTTGTTATCCTAACAACAGGAGCACCTGACTGTGACCTGAGCGATTTAAGCAATTTAAAAATAAATTTAAATCTTTCTTACATTAAGAAACCAATCGGTCACAGAAGTCTACATGATAATATGAAGTTTTCCCCATCATTATGTCCAGTTATGAAATGCATGTTCTATTTCGTAGCTTTCAGTGGACAATGATCGAGGGCACAGGACTTTGGGTGGATATATATTTGGATAATCACCATATATAAGGAACAAACGTTTGCTAGGTGTCTTCTGTAAAGCCATGCTTGATAAGAGCCCTTAAATGACCTCAGCTATGCTTGGGAACAATTTGCCCATGATTTTTTTAAGATAATGGCCATTCCAGATTTATTATAAACTTTAAACAACTTTTTAAAAGGGAGATAAATTTTGTATGTTCTCTTTTATGTCCACAATGATAAAGGCAAGATTTTTTGGAAAAGCTATTTTATCATACAAGTACATAAGAACATATCATTCTCAGTAAAACAAAAATTGAAGCATTTGCCTCCATTTTTTCTTTTTATAGAAAGTTAGTGCATAACCATTCTTACATGTATCCTTATTCAAGAAAACAAATGGACACAAGAGGTATGCCCCCCCCCCCCCCAAAAAAAAAAGGAAAAAGGCCTACCTAAGATTATTGGAAGAAATAAGCTCAAAGTAAAGATCCCGAAATAAGTATGAAGCATGCTTTCATTTTGGAATAAAATAAGCAAATATTCATCTTTCATTTAACATTTCTTAAGTTTACAATAAAACAGAATTTTCTGGTAATTTTCCAACAAAGCCCAATCTTCAGTGCCTTTGTCAAATCAATTCAAATACACACATGTCGTCAAACTTATTAAAATTTATACATACCTTAACAATTTTTGTAGAAGCCTTAACCAAGTTTCTACAATCTGCAACTTTTGTCAAATACTGTAACGGTACTTTTTCCACGGGTTCAAAATTTCACGAAATCACAATTTCTGTTCAATTCGCTGGTAGAAAATTACGCGGATCTCCTAGATTACCACAATATCCTTACATGTACTTTCAGTACGCTGGCACGCTGGGACAATTTCCCGCAGAAAAATGTGTGACGGCATACATAGCGTAAATTAATACCATGCGGAAAATGTACTTCTACAGATACAAGTGTTAGGTTGTAGAGATTCCCAAAAACTCTAGAACTAAGCTATTGCAATTTTCAGTCCTGATCAGTACATGCGCACTTACTACAATTTGGCATTTCTCCTTATCTCTTCCTTTTAAATTACATAGAGCAGTTAATTTTAGTGGTCAATTCTACATAACGCTAGCGATGAAGACTCGTGTACTCGTAACATTCATTGCTTCCATTCTTAAAATTTTTACTGACTTTGATGCCACATGAAGCAAACACAGCATTTTTATTTGTCAGATATCCATATGAATGCAGCTTTTTGCAGAAGTTTATTCCCATTTCACCTTAATTGAGGAATCAAAAGATTTTTTAACAAGAAGCCCATTGGTCACATCGCTCACACGAGCACACTGGCTAGGGAGAAGCAGAAATCAGTTCAGTATTGAAAAGTTTTAAAGGGGGGACTACCTCAGGATGCTTCAATATCAATATCAATATTACTAATCAAGGCTTTGCTGTTCTTAAACAGAAGACTTTTAAAGATTTTTTTTCTATGTCTTCCTATGTAAAACTCTGATTGCTCATTGTGGTCCCACATTTCCCACGATAAATTTGAACAAATTTGAATCTACCTACCTGAGGATGCTTCTATAATAATATGACTAATCATGGCTTTGCTGTTATTGAGCAAAAGATTTTTTCAAGATGATTCCTATATATTCTTATGCAAAACTTTGACCCTCTGTTGTGCCCCCAACCCCTGGGCATAATTTGAACAAACTTGATTCTACTATACCTTGCTTCGATCTGTATAAATATGACTAATAATGGCTTAGTTGTTCTTGAGAAGAAGATTTCAAAGAAATTTTCTATGTAATGGTATGATCAGATTTGTACAAGGGATATATAGTATTCCTTTTTCTCTGTATGAGTTAATGATTGGAATGATTATTAAGACAGCTCTGTCTGGGGGTATATCACACAGTACTTAAATTTCTCTTATCTAGAGATGGGAACTGGGTAAGGTACTGCTTGCACCGTGTTTCTCCCTTAGGTTCACATTGATAGATAAGAACCAGTTGTCTCAATCTTCTTCAGATTTACTACACCCAGACTTAACATCAATTCCCTAGGATACTTGCCACTGGTGTTCATAACTTTTATACTTTTATTTTGCTCTTATCCGTAAGGTTTTCCATCCTCTATCCTTAACTGTCCCTCACATACATAATACTCTGATATTAATTTAAAGCATTTTACAGTAGAAAAGGATTTACCAAGAGGAAGCTTCAAAAATGCAATTAACTTAGCAGTAAGTACTTAACAAAGATTGCATTGAAGTCTATGGGGGCAATTTTTTAAAAATAAAAATTCAAATAATAAGATTATCCATAAATACTGTAGTGGAAAAATGCGCTTAAACATTAGAAATAGAATGATAATTGAAATTTTTTTTACCAGTTTTATAAGTTTCTTGAAATTGATTTTTTTTAATTAAATAAAAACAGAGGGAGATAACTCTTACCAAAATTCAAGGTCATAAATCAGGACACATCCCACCCTTACATGCTTATAGTAATAAATGGGAATTATGTCTAAATATACTGAGTATTCATAACCTTTCATCCATTTTGCATTCAATTTCATTGAATCTTTTGCTATTAGGATGGAATACCTAACTTTTTCATTGCTGATTCATCATCCAACTTCTACAGCTACCTTCTGAATGCCTCTGACTTTCCAAAAGCTTTGCCTTATATACCCTTAGGCTAGTCCATTCCAAGGGAGTTCAGGTCATTCCACTATTTAAAGTCTTCAATGCGTTTTACTAAAATGACCCTAACAATTACACCTATATATTCCTATGTAAACCTTGATCCACTGTTGTGGCCCCGTCCTAACCCCCTCCCCCCCCCCCCCCCCCAGTGGTCATGATTTGAACAGACTTGAATCTACACTACCTGAGGATACTTCTGTATTAATATGTCTACTAATGGCTTAGCTGTTCCAGAAGATGAAGATTTTTAAAGACATTTCCTATATATTCCTATGCTAAACTTTGATCCCCATGTTGTGGCCCTGCCCTACCCCCAGGGGTCATGATTGGAACAAACTTGAATCTACACTACCTGAGGATACTTCTGTAATAATATGACTAATCATTTTTTTAAAATACATTTCTTTCATATTCCTATGTAAATCTTTGACCCCCTCTTGTGGCCCCGCCCTACCCCAGGGGGTTATGATATGAACAAATTTGAATCTAGATTATCAACAGGTCTAGGCGGCCTCTGTTTTTGGAGGATAGATTTTGTGCTCTAAAAACAGAGGATAGAGGTGTTGCCACCTACCGGACTTTTCAAAACAAAGGGCAGTTAACTCTTAACCAAACAAATAACAGCAACTCTTGCATTTATCAGTTTATGAACCGTAACAAACAAAACGTAAAATATCATGTGATGATGTATAAATCGAGATATTAAATCAATATAACATTTATTTTGTAATTGCTGTCAATCAATTATTTAGTTTTAATTAAACTTTAAAGCTTAGTTAACAACGATTACCCTTACCTGTCTGAGACATTAATTATAACCAAGCTGATTTTCGGTACCGTATGTGTTCGGTTCGGTATGTGTTAAACGGTTTACAAATTGATACATAATTTTTTTGAAAAATTAAGTTTAAGTATTACTAGTATTTCATTTAATGAATAATCCTGAAACATATCATTTTTGTAATATTTTGTTTTAACAGGGACCTATATACTAGTATATAGGTCCCTGGTTTTAATTTATATATACATATGTATGAACATGTATATAATAACGTTAATTTCTTAGTAAACATGTTAAATTATCTATTTTATTTATTTATATATGCATTTCAAATAATTTATTTTTTTTATAGTATTAAATTATAAGGCAGAGTACATTTTGTGTTTAAAATACGTTTCCTTCTGTTTTTCTTTTTTTTCTCCATTTTTAAATTAAGAGAAAATATGAAAATAATATTATTTGAGTCCCTTTTTATTTGTATTGATAGGGAAGAGCATAAAAATATAACAAAAGGCTAAGAAATATTAAGTAAAAACGGAGTGCAAGAAGTGCCAGCTTTGAAAGTGTATTGTAAACATTCTAGACATAGAATCTCAAATCGCCACATACAATCGATAGTTTAATGTTTGAACTTTAATTTACATGTACTCTGGTGCTTGCACTTTTTGATTAAAGGTAGGCACGAGGCGTTTGAAAATTACCTATATCATCCTCTGAAATTGGAGGCTAAACTATCCCACAATGCAATGCGGTTTCCATATATGGTAAAAAATTTGGCTGCCATATTGAATCTAGCTACCCTCCAAAAACGGAGGCCCGCCCAGACCTGATTAATAAAGCTTTCACATAATTTTCATCTTTTCTTGCCCAGTGGTTCTTGAGAAGAAGATTTTTAAAAGATGCCACCAAATTTTTACGAATTCCTAATTATCTCCCCTTGAAAGAGGGCGCAGCACTTCCCGTGAACAAACTTGAATTCCCTTCACACAAGGATGCTTTGTGGCAAGTTTGGTTGAAATTGGCCCAGTGGTTCTTGAGAAGAAGTCGAAAATGTGAACAGTTTACAGACGACAGACGGACGCCGGACACTTTTTGATCAGAAAAGCTCACTTAATTGAGCCTTCGGATCATTTGAGCTGAAAACGCATTCATTGGTTACATTGTCTACGTGAGGTTTTCGATGGCAATTGCGGCTAAATTGAGATTTGTATAGCTATATCCATTGTTATTTATATGTTGTTATATAGATTTCTTACTTATTAACTGTATCATTTCATGGAAACATTTTTTTCAAATAATTAAACCTTAATTTGCCTTTATGAAATGTATCAATGAGCATCAATTAGAAAAAATGATAACTTCTAATTATAGATTTGAAATAATAAATTTTTCTTGAATTTTTAAATATGAACTTAATGAAGATGTGCAATCAAATACAGTATTCGTGTTATCTATTTAACAAAAAAATGTTTATATCACTTTGATTTAAGATGAATTATTGCCATGAAAGTCAAGTTTCCAGTTTTGAAGTTGACATACAATTGAACATTTAAATCTAATTTATGTTTGCTTTTCTCAAAAAAGGTCAAATAGAAACTCATAGTTGCATTCACCTGCTCCGAATTATTTTTGAAATAACGCCAAAAATGATATGATCTCTTACGTCATCGTCATTACACGGATAGTAAACAGGACAAAAACACGGACACCTGATCAGAAGCCACAAGAAGGAGTACTTGTTAACTCTTTCTTTGTAAAAGATACAATACCATAATTTTAAAATATATTGGAAAATACATTGGATACCTTTATTTCAATATCAGGGAAAATAAGGAAAACCACATTATATTAAGAGATTTTGATTTTTTTCTATGTAGCTAATAAAGAACTGTTTTGTTATGAATATCATTGTACATACATTAAAAATCAGTTGGAAATATGAAATACATGTTGTTCATGAATCAGAATGGTGTAAGATGTGTAAGACACATTTGTTCTACTAACTGTCAATGTTGTCTTTGGGTTCTTAATAAGCGAAATAAATCCTCTTTATGTTCAGGAAACATGAAATATGGCGAGGAACTTAAAAAGTATGGAATATCAGATACAGAGGCTTTAGTTTTTGTAAACAGTAACGGTATCATACGGTAGTTTTTGCTACCATTCTGCTGAAACTCTGCCCTTGCAATGTTATGAATGTAGACAATGCCTTGCTCTTGTTCATTTATTTCAGCCACTGGACTGTTGTACTCTCCTGCTCTTAGCGCTTTGCTATAACCAGGCGAAATACAGAAGAGTATCCATTTAGCTTTTCCGTAGTTTAAGTCTCTCCAACCATGAATATTCAGTTCTCCTACTTTTCTAAGCGCATCGTATTTATCACATTTCACAGAAAATTCAAGTGAATCCCTCAGTTTTTCACACAATTTCCTAATTTCACGTGTGTGTCTCTTACTTTCATCGGAAAATGTCAAATAGATAATTGGTTTTTCTGCATCTGAAACAATAGAATAACATAAAATAAATTACATGTATATCAAAGTAGACAAATGTTTATTATATTAACAAGCTTATAATATTATTTTGCTATCACAAAGTGTCTGCAACATTTTGCCTCTATAAATGGTGTTCAAAAATTATAATTCAAGCAAAAAATGTTCTTAAACCTTGTCCTGCTTTTATGAGAGTACTTAAGAGAAGCCCTTAGAAACTTACTGACAGTAGTGGATCCCCTGGGAATGCTGTAGAGAATTGTAAATGACATCGTTCGTAATATACTGCTCTCTAAACAGACTGATCTAGTCGGAATGGGCTGACTTTTTGCAGCAGACCTCTTATATCTGTAACAGGTACAGTCCTCGTGTTCCGATGTGGGATCAAGATTTCTGGAAGAGGTTGAAATTTCCGTAGAATTTGTTTGTTGGTTGATAGATAAATCTGCAGAAGCTCCCCCGAGTCTGTTTCTATCAGTTTCATCCTGAGCATGAACTTCAGGAACTTGCAAAGGGGTTTCATCTATTTGATCGTAAGGATCACGAATTTCAGAGCCAGTATTTGTAGTGCTAGGTTCAAGGGAATGGAAACGTACACAGTCAGGACATTCACATCTGGTCTCTTTTGCTTTCTTTGTGTTCGCTGTAAAAGAAAAACAAAAGATTAATCAAATTCTTTTATTTGATCCTTAATGGTATTCTTAAAGAATAAATGTGATTGCTATAATCGACAATACAAGTACACTGCGAAAATATGAGAAGCCGAATTTCTAAAAAAAAAAAAAAAAAAAAAAAAAAAAAAAAAAAAAAAAAAATCGCAAAGAAAGGGACAAAATCATCTACAAAATTCACAGAATTCTTATTCGCACACTACGACGACTCGCTAAATTTGAAGTTTGCTTAATAGTGCAACTAAAACATGTGAAAGCAAATTACTGCAATTCTTACTCAGGTAATGTACATGTACATGTAGAACACCTTGAGCAGAGAAATCAAACACGTGAACACAAAATAAGAGATGTACTGAAATGCAAAATACTTACCTGGATATTCCATGTTTACTCTTTAAAGGGTCATTTACTGGAAGGACGTTTTTCAAGATTCCCGTAATCTATTATAAAAGGGGGAAAACATGAGAAAAAAATCAGGATTTCATTTCAACGAAAAGAATACAAAATCATTACATTTGTTATCATTGTTGCATCAAATTACTAGGTGGGTAGTTATCATTATTTTATTTAAGTTAACATTAGATTTGGGCGTATTAATTTTTCTTTGCAAAAACTACGGGTGCAATGCTCACGCTTTTAAAATTCAAATAAACATATATATTAATTGAAAGACTGTAGCGATTAACGGAAATAAATCTTAAATCATTGCTATACGTACCTTGTTGTCCTAGGTCCATGTTTTGCAGCTGTAATGACCAAATATTAACCCTAGATATCATTTCTCTGAAATACAGGTAATGGTCTAAATTTAAAAACACCTCATGTACCCTACTTTCTATCTAGAGATACCGACCGAAAAAATGTTGAGTACTGGCCAACATTTATATGAATGGAGTTAAATATTTTTCTTTGTAAGTGTTCCAATTGTTTTCAAAACCATCAGATACAAAGACAGCACTTGAATGCAAATATTTTTTTCTGCATTATGAAACATATTTTGATAACTTACATGCAGAGTTATGTCCAATTAGGAAAACTGATTTTTCTTACTTTTTCTTTTCTCAAGTACATTGTCAGAAGTTATAACACGATGTCTAATCTTCAGTTATGACACGTTATTAAACAAGTCATTGACCTAATGGGGAGCCTCAACGATGTCATCGGAAAAATTTGGCAGAGTATTTGTAATTAAGCCAAAGAATTTTGTATTTTCATGGATTGAAATGATTTTCACCGTGTGTGATCATATTGTACTGGTTATCTGAATAGACTGGACTAAATGTTGAAATATTTATAGCACAAACAGTTCTTATAAGTAAAATATTAATGTAATTAACTTAGCGCTGAAAGGTTTGATCAACTAAACGAACTCTTTACAACTACTTAATGAACCATTTTACAAATGAAATTGCCTTTTTGGCAATTACTAATATCGAATAAAGAGATAAAATTCAGTAAACAATCATTAGGAAATGCCCAAAATGTGGTACTTTGTTATTAAATCCTGTATAAACATATTGAATATGTCATGAAATTTAAAAGGGGCTCGGTTACAGATTTGAGGTTAATATTTTCTAGTATTTTCAGTTTAATATCATGACTTATATGTTGCTGGAGCATTTCACACAGAAATATTACAAAAGTGTGTTGAGCAACTCTTTTATCTAGAAATTATCAAAAATACGAACTTTGGGACGCGTTTGATTAACACGCATCCTCGCACTTCCACGAAGTAAACTTTTGGCAAAATTTGCTGTGTATTAATGAACAATATCATAACTTTAATACAGAAAATTCGGAGTAAAAACTGAAAAAAAGCAAATTCATCTCATCAGTTTTGTCAGTCCGTGCTAAGTGATGTGTGCAGAGCAAACGAATTGAACACACCCGATAAAACATAAACATTAAGAATAACCCTAACAAAAAATACCATAGTTTACTAGAGTTTACTATAGTTAATCAAAGTTTCAAGTTATCACTATAGTAAATCAAAGTTTTCAAAGTTATCACTAAGTGTTAATCTTAAGTGTTAAGTGTTAATATAGTGTTATCACTATAATGTCATAATTATCACTAAACGAGGGATGTTCGAAAAGTTCGTGGACGATGTTAATCTTCGTTATACTACTTTCAAGAAATTTAAAATAAGCACAATATCATGTTTGAAAATATTTATTTTATTGAAGTGTTTAGTTTCATTCAATTCGATGTAATAGAAATCAATTTACTTCATTTTAAAATCAACATGTTTGATAACCCGGAGCACTCTAAAAAAACATTATAACGTCAAAAATATAGCGTCAGGAGGTTCTCAAAATATTCCCCTTATACATTTCACAAAGTCTGGTCCAAAATCGGCTCATTAAAAGCGTGTCTCTATCAATTGAAATTTGTTTTGCTAAAAACTGTTTCAGTCTCATATTTTTGTTTGTCAGTGTTTTCTTTTTTTTACCGCTTAACTATGGTTTCACAAGATCAGCAACCATTTTTGGTTACTAGATTTTTACAGATAATCTATTTCCTCATAGATCGTCCTCTTTTGATAAAGAGTCTATTATATCATTCAAATACCGCCTGGGCCATTTACATACACACATGCATGACTCGCTTTTGAGATATTTCATGCTTCTTACAACATTTTTAGGTTTTTTCTGACTTTTTACAGAGTACAGCAGGAAATTGTATCGTAAACTGCTGCTCCGTGACTTTCTAAGACCTCAACTTTTTTGCCGTTTTCATTGAAGTCTACCTATCTTCATAAATTGATTTCTTTTCAACGCAGCAAACTATTAATTCATAATTTGGAATATGAAACAATGTAACAATTCTTACTTTGATCGTCTAGATTTTTGTGGTTTTGAGCCATTTTACACAGTATATGACTACAAACTTTAATTATTGTATTGTTTGTAAATTACTAAATTTTGACTTGCTCCGCGAACCAATTTTCGCATTTTTGAACTCCTAATAAGATTGAAATAAATCAAGATATTTTTAAAATTTTTAATACAAATCATTTGAATTTATTGTTTAAATATTTCTACGAAATTTGGATAAATTACGACGCTTAATAAAAAAGATATGACAGAAGTCCACGAACTTTCCGAACAACCCTCGTGGTAAATCCAAGTTTTGAAAGCTATCACTAAAGTAAATCATATTTTTCAAAGTTATCACTATAGAAAATCAAAGTGTCAAAAGTGTTCTGTGATAAAAGTCTCAATAATTTAACATTAATTGCACAATATAGATAATATCCTGTTTTACAGATTTTCTCATTTTACCAAATTTATTTGTTGATGTCTTGTATTTCAAATAATTCCATGCACGTTGCATGCAGTACGGTTTATTTAAATTTTATTTTAGCGATTCTTTTTGAAACTTCGTGTTTTTCAATGATTGCGACTGGCTAAAAATTTCTAAAATGAATATTCTTTGTCTTTCATTTTACCTGGTCTTTTTCATATTATTAAAGCAAATTATATTAATAGCATTAAGTACATAAAACAAGATGTAAATGTATAGAGTTATCATCTTATAAACAACGATATAAAGTATATAAGATTGATAACCTTAGTAAATGAAAGTTTTCATAGTGATAACTTTAGTGTCATAGTGATAACTTTAGTGTCATAGTGATCACTATAGTAAACAAGAAAACATTGATGTAACCATCTATTGTCGCCCGGGAAATAAATAAAGTAAACAATGGAAATGAGTCTTTATCATCAAACCGCTTCGATATGTGTGAAAAAGGCATGCGTCTAAATGATGGAGACGATAGTCGAGAATATTTTGAAAACTTATAGTCGGATGAAAATCGAACAAAAACGATACTCTTTTAAACTTTATCAATTCCTCAAGTAAATGTTAATTGGCTGCATAAAATATAATTTGAAACCAGACACATGCATCACCTATTTTCAAAAATATATTTCACTTTAAGAAGATAAAACACGAACTGTGTAAAGTACATTTTTACGTTTTTATGCGATAAGTAAAATTCGATGTTCTAAAAAAAAAGGGACCTGTCATTTTTTCGATAGTAAATGATAAGCAACTTTATATATTAAATATGAAAAACATATATATTTTTACAGATTCACTTCATGGAAGTAAATAATATTGTGTATCTCGTAATTTATAAAGGGAAAGAACATTCTGATTAACAATCTTTTTAATGTTTAGAAAACCTTTAATTCTGAATAACTTCTCCCACCTCAATCCCCATATACCAACACTTAAACTTATATGCATAGAGCAGCCCGGTCCTCCGGGCTGCAATGAAAGTTTGCATAATGATCACTATATCAAAGTGTGAAAGGTATTACTATAGTTAACTATAGTTTTCATAGTGTCAAAGTAGATGTTTGACGTAATTTTTTTTTTTAACAGAAATTCCTCGTCATTGAATTATAAAAATTTTCATGCAAGTTACACTCATCAAATTTGAATTATTTTTGATAAAAATAGAAAATTGAAATTGTAAATAAAACGGCAATATACAACTGTTCCAGGCTTCTTTAAACTTCTGAAGTTAAATTGAAGCATTTGTGTTAGATGTGCATGACCCCTTGAACTAGACTTTATCGATTACCTTACTTTAAAAATATTTAAAACAATATGCCTCTGCATTTAAAAGGTATGGTGCACTCCAAATTGCACTAAATCTAAGATAAGAGTAGAAATGATGATTAATAAACAAGATTAAAGTAATTGAATAAAACTTTCATCATAATTATTTCATATTCCTGTGAAAAGTATTAAAGTTTTAAATCAATAACAAAATTTGTCTTTACATTGATTTTTATATACATTCATATATCACTTTTTTATAAAACACTATTATCTTTTTTTTGTGTAAACATACTTCTTATTTGTTTTGTTTGTTTGTTTGTGCTTTGGTTTTGTTTTATTTAGTTTCGATTTTGTCTCAAACAAGGTATAAGCAATTTTATTTGTGTATAAAAAGCATCTATTTAAACTTTTATGTCATAGAAATTACGCATGTTCGATACTGGATAACCAGAATTAAAAACATTGGTGTGGTGTCATTCCTTTGTTCTTGCAGTCTTAAAATATTACCTTTGACAATCCGATATAAGTGAGCAGCCTGATATTATTTTTATCTCAAACTATCTCAGTTTAAGCTATGTTTAATCTTATATTTACAATAATTATTTTAAAACAGAATTTGAAAATGAAAAATTAACCTTCCAATTAAACTGACTGATTGATTGATATTGTTTAACACCGAGTCGGCAATATTTAAGCCATATTTCGGAGGCCAATTAAACTAAAATCTGTAAATGAAAGGGAGAAAATGAAATCAAACAGACCAAAAATCAATCCTGAGCCCTCTGGACTTGCAATAGGCTTATTAAATTTTAAATAATGACTTAATTTAGAATTAAAAATTCGAGAATTCATCATCTAGGTTGAATACTGGTTATGATACAAAATTATCCATTACGCATGATTTTTTTGTAAATTTATTCTCAATTTAGCAATTGACTTAGAAATTTTACCTTCAGCATTTGCTTTACTTTCTGTGTTTGTTCAGCTCAAATCAGGGTTCACATGTCCATTTTCGTTTCCATTCCCAAAAATATAGTTCACTAGATTGTTTATATCTTAAGTCCAACGCATTGCTTAAAAATATTTTGCATTTTTTAAGTAGGGAAATGTTCATACCCACTCTCCATTTAACTCCAAACAATCATTGACAAAGTATCCAAATATTTATGTTGCTGATTAAAGATTACTGAATAGTTTTTCATTCAAGCCTGGATTTTTTAAAGAATTTTTTCAATGATCATTACCACTTTTTTCAATTGTTAAAACAGGTATATGTAAATCAGCAAATGAAGTTTATAGGACATTGTCTTAAGTACGATATAAGCAGAATACAATTCTGTATAAAAAAAAATATATATCAGACAATTTTCGACCCTAACGGGACTCAAACTGTCTCATATTTTTTCATACAGAGCTGTGTTCGGCATATTTCTAATACATAATCAAAGACAAGAGATCAAAAGCAGCGAAACTTATTTACATACAATCAAAAATACAAATACTACCTTGATGTAATTGTACTCGGTACTAGAGTACCTAATTCAAATTTAAAATGCATGACTAAAATTTAAAGTTACCTTGATAGGTAAACTTTGTTTTGTTATTGTTATGTTAAAGCAATATGAACTGCATTTTTAGAATAATATTTTGCTGTTAAAATGTGTTGTTATGATAAAACTGTATGTAACTTAAACCTTTATGATCAATTAGACTAAAATAAGGTATTAAATTGTTTCATCAGAAAGATTTCTGTGCAATGGAAATTATAATAGAAGAAATCAATATTGTACAAGACGACAATAATGTAATGTTATTTCAATCAAAGCTTAAAATTAGTTCTTCCATCGCAAATATAAACAATAGAAGTTCATAAACGTTCTTTTTTCTGTCATTGAAATAATGAATTACAATATTGCAACAAACTTATCCGACATCAAAGTTGCAGCTCTATTGCTATCCTGCTCAATATTAGACAACTTGGATGAGTGATATCGCATATTATAAATCAATGTTACAATGTCTCTACACAATAGCAGTATAGCAGATTTTATCGAGAAAGGCGTCATCTCCAGCCTAAAAAGTACCCGGAGGTAAGCAGTGTGGTCTTTTGCTCTACCTAACCCATTCATCCTGCAAAAGGTAAATTAGTCATGAATTTTTGAAATAGTCAGTTCCCTTAACCAAAACCCTCGGGTTCGAAATTTTGCTGTGAAAATGGAAACAGAGCTACTGCAATTTATTAAGAAAACATTAATATTAAATAGTGAAAGTTTATAAGAAAAGGAATAGGACATAAGTTGTCTGTTTCAAAAGTGATAACAAATTGTTAAAAGACAGTCTATTGTAATCATTTTTAACATTTCCATTGAAATTTCATCATCTTTTCTTCTTATTAAATATAAGTACAAGTGCACGAATGTTCATATTTCTTTTACAGTCCATTCTGCATTTGCTTTTTAAACACTGTTAGACTGTATGTCTGGGTGACCCAGATCTTACATAATTTTTTGGCATGCCATTGTAACCAAGAATCACTGCACGTAGACCACTGCACACCTTCTAAGTAGATTACTTTTGTATATGTAAAGGTTACAAAAGAATCAATCCCACCCCAGGTAACAGGGTTTGTTGTGAAATATTCAGCAGTCTATCAGATAATAAATCATGACTTTGAAAATTCAGTTACCTACTAAATTGTATTGTCGGTAGAAATATAAGAAGAGAGTTATAGAAATTTGATAGCTAAGAGAAAATGTATGAATCTAACTGATATGAGATCA
The DNA here is from genome assembly GCF_033153115.1 of Saccostrea echinata. Taxonomy (NCBI): domain Eukaryota; kingdom Metazoa; phylum Mollusca; class Bivalvia; order Ostreida; family Ostreidae; genus Saccostrea; species Saccostrea echinata. The sequence continues at coordinate 5,774,698 of NW_026889763.1, read as the reverse complement.
CAGAATGAGTTATTACAATTTTTGATTTGTTCATATAATAATTAATGAATAATTAAGATGCAATAATTAAGCTCTTTTTTATGAGGAAGGAACTTTCTTTAGACATTAGTTTTAACGAAGTTCTAAACACAAAACTATAGTGTGAGTGAGAAACTATATCTTATTATTTGCAATTAATATGAAAATCTGCTTTACATCTTCAACTGCATTGATTGGGAGTTCAAAATATTAAATGCTTAAGCTTCATTATTTAAACCTCAGACATGCATGGCAAAATAGTAGCTCAAATATTGTTATCGAAAATAAAAACCTGACGAAGAGACCCACAAAAAGAATATTCTGTACAAAAGAATAAGCAATTGTAAGAATCTCACCTTATTTTCCATTACATCACAAAAGGGTGGAGCGTCTATCCTAAGATTAGTAATAGGATATAGGGTCTCAAAAATTAATCATCTCCTACTGAAGAAATAGCTTTTAGTACGACTAGAATCAGATAAGATTGTAAGGCATTTAGTCTTTTTCCTCCAAAAAAGGGACAGAAAACAGATAAATTTGAAATGCCATATTTCATGGGTTGTTTAAAATTATACCTCTGGAATTTCAGGGGGTCTGTGTTTTATGCCTTGCTCACAAATTTGAATTGATTATAGTTTTTTATGAGATCGATCACTGTTCGTTATCCTCACCTTGTCATCTTTATATGTGATTCTCGATTCACCATGTATATTTGAACGAATAATTTTGTGTGTTGTGTTCAAATATCAAATTATTCTTAATAGTCATACTTAATTCATGCGTTATTTGCTTAGTTAAAATTACATATACAGAAACATCAAAACATTGATCTCAAAAGCTCAAAAATCCTCTCCTCATCGGTGTGACACAGCTTAAAATTTATTATATGATTGATATTTTCTTGAAATACTGATGATATCTGTTATCTATGAAAGCATATTATTTAATTCACAGTTGATCATCAAATCAAAACCACCAGGTTCTAACGTTCATTTTCCCTGCTAATTTCCCTGTTAACAAATTTAATCGAGTTTAAAGAAATAAATTCTTCACATCATAGAGTTCTACATTCTTTAGTGCTATCGCTTTATGCTTCAGATGATACATCTTTAATTCACGGTTTAAACGAATATTGAATGTATTCTGAATTTCCTCTCTTTTATCTTTTAATCGGCTTTAAACGATTTTTTTTTTTTGAAAATACAAAAGAATTGAAATAAAGTACATGTAGGACGTGTGATGTAATCTATTGAGTACGTGGACTGATGTAAACCTTATATCGTCTTTGTTTGTAAGGCTCATTATCATAACTGTATTTTAGAAGAATCTGGCTTTAATTCCACGTCTGGAAATCCAATTTGTACTCGCAGTTTACTTTCTAAAGATGAAATTCTTCAAGATCACATTTCAGTGTTTGATACTTTTAACACTCCAGTCAACCAAGGTGAGTTCAATCTACCCTACCTTTACTGGATTCCTAAACTTCATAAAAACCCTTACAAACAGAGATACATTGCAGGTTCCAGAAAATGCTCTACCAAGCCCCTGTCTTTAATTTACTCCTTACAAAAATATTGATTGCTGTAAAGGAGAAACATCAGATGTACTGTGCTATACAGCATATTCTAGAAGTGGTGTAAATTAGATGTGGATTCTCAGTTAAAATCTCCAAAGAACTTACAGAAATTTAAAATCCCCAAATTTTTCAAAAGTCAGTCACATCAAGATATATGAGTTTTCTACACTTTATGCAGCCATCCTCACGATAAATTAAAAACTAGGCTTTTTGATATTATAGACAACTGCTTCTTCAATAAATATGGAAGTGGAAGTCGAAAATTTTGGTATCTTGTGATTGGTCATCTACAAAATTACTTTGTTAAAATTCACCCTGATTCACAAATAAGTATTCTGAAGTTGATATTAAAAGGATGTTGTAATTCCTCATTGACAACATTGATATAGTCTTCGGAGACCAAGACTTCCAACAAACTGTTGGAATTTCGATGGGTTCTAATTGTGTTCCGATCTGTTTTTAAATTCCTATGAAGCAGAATTTATTCAAAATGTGGCCTTTAACTCGACATTTAGATATATCGACGACGTATTATTTATTAACATTAGTTACTTCCATTCATATGTCGACTCGATATATATATCCCTGTGAACTTGAAATAAAAGACACTACAGAGTCTACCACATCCGTTTCATATTTGGGTGTTTTATGAACTATAGACGATAAAGGCAAACTAACAACTAAATTGACCGATAAACGAGATGCCTTCAGCTTTTCCATCGTCAACTTTTCTTATTTATGTAGTAATATCCCAATATTACCTGCCTGTGGTGTTTACATCTCCCAACTTTTCCGATACTCACGAGCATGCTCCGAGTACGATCAATTTTTAAACAGATACCCAGGTACATGCTACTGACAGCTAAGTTGATGTTACAAGGATTTCGACAACCCCGTTATTAGTCAGCATTTCGTAAATTCTATGGTCTTTATAATGACCTTGTTAGCAAATATAACCTGTCATTGGGTCATATGTTGGCTGGTGTGTTTCACAACAAATTGTTTTTTTATACTGAATATTCCATCTATCTGATCTATACATAGGTCTCAAGGCGGATGTGACCAGTCAACATGGGATGCTTACTCCTCTTAGGCATCTGATCCCACCTCTGGAATTTCTAAGGGTCCGTGTTTTATGCACTTTTCACATATTTGTACTGTTAATAGTTTTTATATATCGATCACTGTTTGTTATCTTCATCTTTCTCATTCATAACAAAATTTTAGTTTGAAATAAAGATTTGACATTTTTCCATCAATTTTCCCCGGGTGTTGGAGACTTAATGTTTAGGACAGGTAAAGAAAATAATTTAAAAGTATCTGCAGTCGCTGTCTTAAAAATCAGTTTTAAAAAAGTTTTCATACCGTTTTTCATATTACAGACTCTATACTTAACTCCAGGCAAATTTTCACATTGTACTGTAATATCGCATTGTATTCATACCTTTCGTTAAAAAAAAACCCAACAATTTAAATGCCTTAGTATTAGAATTATGCAATTTACCCCTGATATTGCTCAAACAATGCTATTCATGAATATATTTCATTAAACACTTTTTTTAACTTTAAAGTAGTTCACACTAAATTTGATATTAAAAATCTTGTAGAACTATTCAGAAGAATAAAGCCAGCGCTGATGATAATTTGTTAAATTTCTTTTTTATATATATCTAATTTAGAAAAGAATACATGTACATGTAACTGCTGTCCCACTTCTTCATTTTAATCTTAGCTTCTTCTCGAGTTTCCAATGTGTTATCGAATACATTTTTTACTAACTTATGTTTTATGTAATAATATAAGCTGTATTGCTTTACTAGTTTTTTCACAATAGGGGTATCATATAATGCAAAAAAGTCGTAGCATTATCTAACTTAAAATGATTTAAAAGGCATGGAAATCATGTTTCTTTGTCGGTAGATATTTTTCTATAAAAGCCATGAAATTATTTCCTAATATTTCGCAATTTGATGTAGATAGTTGAAAGAAGGTGACTTACGCACGAAAAAAACCTTAATCGTGAGAAATTCCTTTTTCAAATATCTCGTACGATACAATGTCATGTTGTTTCTCAATTTTTTTTTAAAATGTGCAATACTTTAAAATACCCACGGAGAAACTTACATTGAAGCCTGCTAATTTGGTAAAAATCGCATCTTATGTTACCAGTGAAGATATTATTTTAGAAGAGACGATTTTCATTTTGAATTGTATCAATTAAGACGAGTAGAGACAAATTTAATTAACATCAAAATGAACTTCATCGAGTCTTTGCCTTAATTCACAAACCGGCATTTGACGAACAGTAATAACCGTTTTGAGAACAAATTAATACACTGAAAAGAACCGATATCAGAGCATAAAAAATTCTCTAAAATGGATTGTACATTTTGCAATCAAAGTCAAGCAAGCTACTGAAATATTCAAGGTACACTCATTTTCCTATGCAAAGGCTTAAAGCACTTCAAATGTTGACATAATTGAAAATTCAGAATGAGTGAAAAATATTTCTTTTTTTAAATTTTAATCAATACATAAATCAATATACAAATGTACATTTAAATACATTAAAACATAGATTAATAGAGTACGTATTTCAAGAAAGATCCACTGTGACAAAATTATTTGAATTATGTGAATAAACACTTACATTCTTTGTGTATTTACATATCTACATGTATATGTTGAGTGAAATAAACAGATGTATGAGATTTATCAAATAATAAATGTCAATACATTGTTCAAATTCATTGGTATATTCACACAAGGACGAGGAACTATTCTTTTAACATTCCCCAAAAATAAAATCACTGTTTTTGCAGGAATGCTGTTAAATGCCCAAAAGTCTCTGGAAACACGTACCTTATGGTTGATCTTAAAAATTCCGGAATATGCCCAAGTTTTGCACCGGAGTTGCGGAAAAGTACTGGTAGAAAACGTTTGTTCATACTGTTATTTTGAATAAATTCACTTCGAGCTCTATCAAAAATGTATCTTGTGTGAAATTTGTTATCACTTGCATGAGCCTCTGTCGAATTGTCCACACCAATATATTTGAAATACTTGGGCGATATGCAAAAAATCACGAAAACCGCTCTTGTGAAGCATTGGTCTAACCATTCATTCACGTTAATATTTTGTTCTGTAAACAAAGACTCCATCATATCACATTTAACCTCAAAACCTGCTTCTTGAAGTTTGGTACACATGGTTAGGACTTCCTTGATATGATGTTTAGAATCATCTGCCAGAGATACAAACACTGTCTTAGGTCCTGAAAAAAATGAAAATTTAATTATTCATAGAGTCTTATAACTAAATGCCTTACCAACCAGTCATTATTTCACTGAGAGAGAGAGAGAGAGAGAGAGAGAGAGAGATTTACCTATGTGGATAACAGGACTTCTATAACATGTGCAGGCGTCTGGAATATTGGGAATGTCACCGTCGCTTTCACAGTCCTTCTTTGGTGGACTTTTTTTGTTGAAAACCGGATGTGAATGTCTCCGTGCTGGGTCTGTATTCAATTGATCTGAACCAACAGGCATTGACTGGACACGCCTTGCAGGAACATTCGTCCTTTGTCTTTGGATATTTTCACTGTGTATTCTCCTTTCAGATAATACAACACTTTCCTCAAATTCCTCATCCTCCCCTTCATAATCACTTGGAGGAATGGGGTTAAAGTCTGCGGGGGGCATAAATTCAGTTCCATTGCCAAACAGATTCATTGAAAAGGTATTCATTTCATACTCCATTACAGGTGTTTTCACCTCATCATTTTGAATTTCACTAAAGTTTGAATTATTTGAGAAGCTACTGTTACTTTTAAAATTATTATGATGTGATGGCATCTGATTTCTGTTAACAGAATTAGACTGTTTGCGCTTATAATTATGTTGTTTTGGTCCATTGTGAGCACAGTCTTTAATACCACAATTATGCCTTGGGTGCCGTGCATTTTGAAATGTGCAATCAGTTACAGGTAAGGAAAATGCTCCATTTTCTGAGCACTCATAACAATTGCAATCATTTTGTGACCAATTGTCAGGGGTAAGCACAAGTCCTGGCTTCTCTTCTCTTTTATACCGTCGAGTAATTTCTAAAATAAAGTTAAAAAATACAGTATTTTAACCCATTGTAAGTCATATTATCAATTTCCTATTATATATGATTGATATTTTTGTAATATGCATCAGCAACCTTATCTACTGACCTCCTAAATACTTCACCAATATATCATCTGCACGGGTTTCGAGGGAACAAATCGCCATTTGTAAAATTCTAAGATTTGCATCCTTGTATTTAGCGAGGTCCTGGATAAACTTTACTGTTGGACTTTCTCCAGATGCACAGCGAGATCGCAATATCTGAAATCAAATAAGCTTTATGAAGAAAAAAGAAATAACTGGCATGTAATGAATTTGTTCAGATATCGAAGTCAGTTAAACTTACCGATACTTTATTGTGATCGACTTTGATTGTGTAGTCACTAAGTGTGTAGATTGCCTCGGCTAATCCTTCCAGTGTCCTTTGACCATCTACAGATGGCGAATCAAAGACCTCTGCAAGTTCATTCAAGGCGCTATACGGTATGCAATGTAAAGGATAAGGGGGCAAATCGTTCAGTTTCCTGGCCATTCCTATAAAAAAAGAGCAGTCTTCTTTTAATATTTCGAAATGCAGCAAACATTAAACTAAATGCTTTCATAACACTAAAATTTGCATGTAAATGTTTTGTTTCTAAATGTACTACAAACTAAATACTTTCATAACACTAACTTGCATGTAAATGCTTATTTTCAAATGTACGCTCCTGCACACCTAGGTGACTTGTGAAGATTCTATAATAGTTATTCTAATATTTACAAAAATATACATGTATCAAATTGGGCGTAAAATGCTCTGTTGAGCATGTGACCCTTGGGACTGTAAATAATGTAAGTATTCAATTTAATGCCTTCATTACCAATCTGAATTTAAAGAATTTTATGATCAGAAATTATTTTTAAAAGGAGTTTTAGAAAGACAGTTTTTGTGTTAAAAAAGTTTTTGATTTTTCCTTTCCCAAACGACCTCCTAGATGAAAATTCCTATACCTTATCGCTCTACAGGACACCATCAATCAGATTCAAAAGATGAATCAATTGACGACAGTGTTAAATTTAAGAAGAGTTCATGGTAGCAGGTTTTTTGTAGAATAAAGCTCAATATCTGGGCTCCCAATAGATCTCCCGGAAAAAAATGAAAATTCTGAAATTTTATTGCACATATACAGGACACAATCAATCGTTTTCCAAAAGATTATTTTTCTTCTGCACAAAATGTAGGGGGGGGGGGTGTTAAGAAACAGGTTTTTTAAAGAAAAAAAGTGATTTTTCCACTCCCTTCGGCTACAGTTACAAAACTGAAAATTCAAAATCCTTATTGAATGTCTAAACGGCACCAAAATTATATTCTGAAGGATGATTTGGCTACTGTGTACAATGTAAAAGGAAATGTGGGAATCGGGTTTTTGTAGGCAAACGTCGTTTTACACTCCCCCTCCCTCAATATGGTCTAAAGATAAAAATGAAAACTCTAAAATCTTAATTCATATGTACAGGACGTACACCAACAATCATAGTCAAAAAGATGAATTAGCTACTTCTTAGAATATAAGAGGAGTTAAAAGAAGAAAAAATATGACGGACAAATGGACTAGGATAACATTATTAGGAATAACTGAACGCTTTTGGAAAGTGTGGGTAAAAATTAAAATCGCTGAAAGTATATATGAGAGCCAATGTAGACCAAAAATACATGTAACTAGAAGGACGTGAACAAACATCAATAAAGAGAAATTACTGAATTTTACAATATTTTTTCACACTAACCAAAGTGAAAAATCTTAAGCGCATACTTTAGACTTTCCTGCTGAAAAGATGTTCGCCATAACAGTTTCAAATGACAGAAACTACTTTTTGTCATTTATTTTTACAAATTATTTCTTCGTTTCAGGACTAATATTCTGATATGATTGCAGCGGTCTGTCAAAGTTGTTCATAAACATATATGCATTTGTGAGTACCTTTAGATGAAATAACCTCTTCTTCGGGTTCACTTTGTAGAAAATCAGTTGTCATATTTAAATCCGCACAGTAATAACACACATTTATATTATGAAAAACAAATAGCTGTAAAACACTGCCAGTCCTATATAATATTTTCTTTTTTATAACATGAAATCCTTCAAAATCATGACATAAAACATCTTTATTTTCACAACAGTACTTGTTTCCTATTGTATATGTTCAGACTAACAGGGAATATCCAGAGAATATCCCAGAAATGACATGATGACCATAAAAAAGGCCTTCCGCAAAATATTTCTGTTTTGGCTTTTACTGTAATTGTCAATAAACCAGGATACAAACACAACAAATAATCCAAACTCCATAACGATCCACGATTGTATGTTAAAGAGTCGGGCTAGAGGTATTGTCCCTCGCTATCTCTCTACCTGTTCACATTCGTGACCGTTTTATGGTAACATTACGTGAGTACCTTTAGATGAAATAACCTCTTCTTCGGGTTCACTTTGTAGAAAATCAGTTGTCATATTTAAATCCGCACAGTAATAACACACATTTATATTATGAAAAACAAATAGCTGTAAAACACTGCCAGTCCTATATAATATTTTCTTTTTTATAACATGAAATCCTTCAAAATCATGACATAAAACATCTTTATTTTCACAACAGTACTTGTTTCCTATTGTATATGTTCAGACTAACAGGGAATATCCAGAGAATATCCCAGAAATGACATGATGACCATAAAAAAGGCCTTCCGCAAAATATTTCTGTTTTGGCTTTTACTGTAATTGTCAATAAACCAGGATACAAACACAACAAATAATCCAAACTCCATAACGATCCACGATTGTATGTTAAAGAGTCGGGCTAGAGGTATTGTCCCTCGCTATCTCTCTACCTGTTCACATTCGTGACCGTTTTATGGTAACATTACGTGAGTCAGTCTAGAAACGAGGATATCGTATACAAATTCGGTTTTACATTACCGAATATTTTTATAGTTTTATAACCATATGTTTATGTTTATTAGACTAAGGTTACGATTATATGAAACTGGTGGTAAGATTTGGTGACAATTCAAAGCATTTTATTTAAACAAATGTAGAGATAACCATTGTAAATACTGAGATAACCATTTTAAGTGCACATGGTTGCGAAAGTGGGACACTATATAAAGTATTGTTGATAAGTTGTTGTTTACTTAATCTCTTTTTACAACTGTGTCGCTTAAAAATTCAGACATGAGGCATGATTTGCACGTATGGTGTTTAAAGTCCAACATACACTGTATAAAGGGAATATCAATATGAATACTGACTCATTATATCTCTCATCAATACAAACTTGTTTTCAAAAGATAAAATACAATGTTGAAAACACCAGTCATATATTAAGAAATATTTACTTTAATGTGTTTTTAAATTGATTTTTAAATATATGAACATGTCGTCTCCTACAGTGACTATTATTAGTAAATAATTATTCCAATGTAGGGAGAGGGTTGATAAACACTATTATACAAAGCCCTAGACCACTACACATTAGTTGGAAATTATGGTAGCATTATCCACCTATTTATGGTCACCTCTGGGGTTTACGATTGACGTACTTCGACCAGGAACTCTGCATTTATGGAATTACTTCTTTGTAATAAACATTGTGAGTTGGGAAAAATTAATATCTAAGCACTGCATTGCAAAAATTTACATGAATAATGTTTCTTCATATTGCTTACACATTTAATGAAATGATTTCAAGCACAATTGAATTCAGTCTTTTATAGGGTCGGCATAATTTCCCCCTCCATTTTCTAATTGTTCAATAACAAACTTTTTTTTAAATAACAGCACATATTTTTTGATCACCAATAAGAGTATGTCATAAATATAGCGCCTATTTTTATGAATGAAATGATAAGCAGCCGATACGTATCCAGTTTAGCCTACACAGCTGTTCAACCATGCAAAAGCGCCTTACACTTTATAACCCCGGGTATTCCAAAGAAAATTCCCCTTACGTAAATTCCCAGTTACATGTATAATGGTGTCAAAACGACTGGGACATATTCTTTTGATATATCCATAAACGAATTTTTAAATCTGAAGTTATAAAATGTTTAAGTTCAATTTATTACAATTTAAAGCAATTGAGATGTTGTATGGAAGTCATATTTCAGCCTCCTCTCAGCATGCTCAACATACGATTCTATTTTTATATTTGAATTCGTGGAAATAAAGAATTTACCTTGAATCATTTTTTGAGCACGTGATCACTTCATACTTCATAAAACATGTCTTCGGATGAGGTTTTGGATGATCAATTTTGGGGACGTAAATTTGTCTACTCTGATTTGAAACATATAATGCATTGCTCTTTCCAAATAAAAAAATGTATCACTACATGTACTTATATATAAATCAAGAGTCTTTTTGCACTTGCATGCATCTTAATTCGTTCAAGGGGACTATGCCATATAATCTCCGAGTTCTACAATTATTAAATAGACGAGTGTGCAGGTAAATCTTATGGATAAATAGATCAACATCCAAAGGAGTCTGTTTACAGTCTGAATTTAATTTGAGAAAGGAAATTAATTACTTTCACGAATTCTGTTGCTCTCCCAAAACAGTTTTTTCCCAGTTCCCTAGATATGCTTATCAAAGAGTTGTTTACATGTACCAACGCCAATGAAGGCAAAAAATTTAGGTTCTACAACTGCACTCCTTCATGCACTTATCTCGTAAATAATATTTTTTTGGACCAAGAAATAGAATTCTTTACATGCCAAAAGATACCACTATCAAATTCAAGCATTATATCAAAAGGTACACTTCTATATGAATAGGGATTTGACCTGTAGGTCCCGGATTGGTTTTTTTCTTTACAAAAAGCTCTTCGATTTCCGTTCTGGTGAATGACTTCAGGCTAAATGCATATAATAATTTGTTTTTCATAAACTTTTATTTCAGTAAGAAGAGGAACCCTTTCATAGATATTGACCATGTAGCATGATATTGTCAATGTATTCTGGGTTTGTTATCTCGAAATGTAATAATTGATATATTTTTATTTCCTTCTTATGTAATGGTAATGTCTACAGTCTTAAATCTGTTCTTGATCTGTATTTATTTTACAAATCATTTCCGTATATATAATAAAAACATGCCAATAATATATGCAGATTATATAAATGAAATCCAGGGGAGTGAAGCTACTGATATGTAGCCCTACTGTTTCAAAACTTAAGATCTGAGTTTAGAACTTTCATAACATACAAAATACGTGCATGTCATTCTAAATTAGTAAGCTCAAATAATACAAGCAATGCGTAACATATTAACCCTGACAAGCACTAAGCACAGACGGAATTAAAGCAATGTGATTAAATTCTAAGGAATGTATATAATTGAAATACAAAGCAGCTCATTGCAGCTGAGAATACATGTACCTGTATCAAGTAACACAGAGTGAGTTATTCTTGTCCTCGAAGAAAGTGTGCTATGCTGAGGTATAATTCCGTTTGACTGTGTTTAAGTTATACTGGAATGTTACGATTTGATCTCTCTCTTTAGTGTTTCTTATATGAAGAATGGACATGCATAAAAAGTAGATAATTGAAGGAAAATACACAAGCCTATCAAAAAATTAAAAAGTCTTTGAAAAACTATAAAAGTGTGGTACCAGGTGGATTCAAACCCCCGACTTTAAAAAAGTACCCTTGGTGTGAATAGTCAATTATATATCGACTATATATATATTGACTATATAGCGGTTACTAGTATATCAATTGAGCTATCATTACTATAATAATATACTGTATAAATTTGAACCAGAAGGTCAAATTTGTTTTCTTTTTTTTTGTATAGTTTTCTTTTCTTTTTTTTTTTTTTTTTTTTTTCTTTTTTTTTTTTTTTGTAAATTTCAACCCTAGGGCAGGGGTGCCCCTAATAAAATCCAACTAAAATTTTTTCTTACCTCCCAACCTATCAAATTTATCACAATTTTATTTAGTAGCAGGCCTGCCCTGAAGGACTTCTAGGCCAAAATTCATGCCAAAATCGGCATGTTAACGGACAAATGCTGTTTTTTGCTAACTTTGGATGTTTATTCTAAAGTTGTAAATAATAAATTTTAGGTGCAAAATACAAATTTGAAAAATTTAGACATATATACGATAGAAAACAACTAAAGAACAATGATTTTTAAATGTGACTTTTTCCGGGAAATTGTTCTCTCCTATAGGTCAATTATTTTGAAATTGTGAATACATCCTTTATTTACAAAAAGTCTTTAAAAAACATTGATTCTCTAAAATGTTCTACATTACAAAAATGTGTTTGTGAAACAAAGATTTAGAGGGGACCAGGGGGCCCGGGCCCCATTTCGTGACCCAAAATTTAGTAAAGATGAATAAATCCTTTTTTTGCCTGAACCCACTGGGGTCCTTAAGACAGCCCTCAGACCTATTGGGCGCCCCTTTTCAAGAATCCTGGATTCGCCACTGAAGTCCACGAGCAAGTCCCAGTTATGGTGTTAACAAAGTTCACCTTTCGAACAAATGATCTTGAGTCAGGGCCATGACATCCTTTAATATAATATTCCTTAGTGCGAAGTGCGAGCTTTTAAAGTTTTCCAACTGTAAAAATTATGACAGGGACAATGCGACCTTTTATCTTTTGACCTTTGGTCAGGGTAATGACAAATGGTCTAATCATAAGTTAAATGTACTTTTGTGCAAATACGAAGTCCTTCAATGTGTTGCGGGCTAGTTGTATAGAGAATAAACAATTTGCCTCTTCAATCTACGATATTTGGTTTTGGGAGCATACATATGCTCAAATGCATAGAATAATGAGGTTTATAGGGAATACATGTAATTTAGTAAATTCCATTAGCACCTTAAAAATGCCATTAGCTCAGAATCAGAAAACCGAGGTATGTATCAACCGTAATATGAATCCACTTTTAAATCAATAGGAAATGGTTAAGATTTTTTTAAAGAACTAATGAAAAAGCATATATGACAGTGTTGTTTAATAAAAGACTAAACATGCATGTATGATTGACATCCACAAGTCTTTAGATTCCTCTTTCGCATTTATAAAGAAAAAATGAACAATTTTCATTCATAAGTACCAATTAACACAATTAATTGGTTCTTTCTCTCGCAAGTTATTGAGATGGGATGTAGTCAGAATTCTAAAAGCCAATGAGGATCAACCGGTTAATGTGACAAAGAATTCAACAATTCACTGCTGACTAGTATCATCGTTACTGTTATGCTTGGCCTGGCACATACTACCATAGATTTTTTTTTCGAGAATGGATCACTTGATTCTGTCACATATGCAACCAATGCGTACTTGATAATTTGATACAATGAAGTAAGTGTGTTTGAACATCCTGCGCTCTGACCTCAATATGGTGCAAAACATAAACTATTGAATTTAATGGGAATGGCCTTATGGAATTCCCATGACTGAAGATAGAATACTTATCCAACATGCCTAGACCAAATCTAGTACAGTCTGAGACCAAGACGTTTATTATGATATAGATAATCAACCTGGTTAGAAATGTTTCAGCAATATAAATGTGCCTTATATTTGTGTAAAAAGAAAGTTCTGATTAAAACACAGCTTTATAAAGAAACAAATTCTCATTTCATTCAAGTTTTGCTACTCACTGATTGTATGAAAGATTTTCCTGTAGTCATATAGCTAAACATTTTGAGGTCATTTTTTATTGTCGATGTTTAATGTTGATTCAATAATATGATACTTAACGCACTATAATTTCTCTCTTTGCATAATAAGAATTGTAATAAAATTCCATTATTTAAAAGTCTTGACGTTTTAAATCTTTTCTTTCAATAATGAAAAAAATATAAATTTAAAACCTAAACCGAACTATTTAGGTTGTCTTTTCAGTTCGGAAATGGGTCCTGCTTACATTGCAAAATAAATAATGTGTATGCTTAATTTGCATTTCATTTACATTTTATCAATACGTACATTCAAAACTGTCTGACAGCTTTCTTCTAGGTAACCTTATCACAGGTATTATCTGACAACAGGAAGAATATCTATTTGTGTTTCAAAACGTTCCGTAGCAACGTTTTGAAACACCGAAAAGTGAAAAATTTTAACATCAATTATGTCTTTTAAGAAGACCCCCAATTTCAATAAAACAAGGACATATTTGTTAACCTAGATATTCTAAAATGATTTTTATCAGCAAAAGGACTAAAATGAAAAAGACGTTCTCTATCATTGAAATCCTTAAAGATACATAAAGATACATAAAAAATTAATTAACGTAAAAGCTGCATGCTTTTTTTTTAAATAAAACAGACAGTACATTTTCTTGGAATTGCGAAATAGCTGTTTAAAGTTCTTCATGCGTACCTGTGTTTAAAAGCCAGTTACCTCATGAAATGGCCGACACAACAAAACTACCAAACTTGTTCAAAGTTTCCTCGCTTACCTTTGTTTGATTATATGCAGCTCTCTATCCGTTGAAATAATTTTTAATCCTCAAAGAGACTCTTCTTAAGAAATACAATTTTCCCGTAAAACAGTTTCAGCCATGTTGAACGCTCTGTATAGCTACATTTTAAAGCCGTTTAAAGTACACTCATAAACTGCGCACCTCACCAACATATCTTGGCACACTTACTGGGTGACGTGTACAGTACCCGTATGTTTAAAAACGAAAGTAAATACAGAGACTTTAATCAATGATTTAGGTACCCCTTCATGAAAAACAAAATGCCCTGCTATTCCAAAATTGACTTTTTTAGAAGACGAGTAAATATTGCTGCATTCATTGCTTTGAAAAATCTTGTGAAAGAAGGGAATGCATAATGACATATTTTTGCTCATAAATGCAAATTATTTTTTTAAAGATCATGTCAACATTCAGCATAGCTATATTCATATAGACGGAGAAGAATTATGAATTTTTTCCGAAAACATCTAATGGTTCCTATTTGTGAATTCAAAAATGTAAATGGAGCCATGTTTGTCGACACGCATTTAAGCCAGAATGTCTACAATGAAATACTCTTCAAAAATACAAAACAAAAAACAAAACAAAAAACGCATAATAAAACTTTAGTGTCACAGTTCAAGTTCATTAAAGATTGATTGATTGTATGATGTTTTATGTCCCGTTCGAGAATTTTTCACTCATATAGAGACGTCACCATATACCGGTGAAGGGCTTCAAATTTAGACCTTTACTCGGCACTCAGGGCCATTGAGTAGTGAGGGTTCTTTATCGTGCCAACGCCTACCGTGACTCGGTTTTTAAGGTCTCATCCGGAAGGCCCACAACTTTCACTTCAAAGTGCCGAGCGCTTGGCGAAGGATCAGTTACTACCTATTTCTTTTTCAGCTTAGGTCAGTCATGACCGCGATTCGATGGGAATGCTATCCCAATCTAAATGTAAAGCTTTGGTCAGCTGTTGCAGAATCTGGGGATGCAATTGTCTTTGACGGATATGCCTATCATTTTGTCCAATGCATGCTACTTGGGGTGTGAATCTGGCGATTTAGATAGCCAAAACAGAACAGGATACTGTGGCTTTGCATGAATGCGCTTCTCAAACGAGTCGTATGTGGCTGTGTATTGCCAGATGGAAATACGGCTCCAGGATTATTGGAAAGACATGTGCAGGTAGGACATTGCAAGAGTACATACAGTTTTCTGTCAAAGTCCTTTGAATATGAACCAAATTAGTCCCACTTGTATATTACATTTTCCACATCATTACATTACTACCACCAAATCTAATCAACCTCCTGGAGGCAGTTTTTTTTTAAACTTTCATTACGAAGCTTATGCACTCTTACATCAGGCTTTGCAATAAACATTTTGGACTTGTATCTGAACCAAACTGTTCAGCGATGTTGCTGTGGCTATAATCCGTTCATCTAAGACATAAGAAGTCGATATTTGTGGTGCTGTGGAGTCGGAACAATGACATGAATAAGTCCTCTGATGATAATTCCACCGTCTGATACACAATCGCAAACAGTCTTGTTAGATATTCTGTGAACTTCATGGATACATGTAGCTAATGCTGTAGACGACGTCAATGTAAAATATTGATAAATATTAGGTAAACCACTGCAGCGACAATGTACAGTTGATGTCACGCGTATTCGGCCATATATTTGGCGATCATTTGTTGTATCATGGTGTTGGTATCTATTTGATAGGTAGATATGATGCTTTGTGTAACATTAAAACCCCTTGCAAGTGTAGACACGTGTGGTACACATGTTTCCAATCGCCAGATTTCCTTCTTAAATAGAAGATTTTCAGAAGAAGAAAAAAAACAGAATCAAAATATCATGAACCCCAGCTTTTTCTAGCCCTAGATGGTACCTGAACGATGTGGATTAGAAACCGACAAAAAATCGGATTATTCCTATCATGAGTTTCTTTTTTTAAACAGTTTATGAAGACAACGAAATAATAATCAAGCTCAAAAGTCCATTGAAACAATACAAATTTGGAGCAGAGCAAACAAGAACCGTTAAAAGCATCAGAGTTGGTATCAAGTGCCACGGAGGAGTAAGCATCCCCTAGCTGTCGACCAGTCACCTCCGCCATATGCTTCTTGTCATGATTGGGCGCAAACGGAAAAATCCGTAGAGAATTCAGTGACCGAAAACCGTCAGTCAACATTTGACTTTATGGTAAATTGTATTTCTAACAAGGCTGTTGTATTTATCATAGAATTTGTCAAATGTTGACTTTAAACTGGACTGTTGGTATCCTAGTTTAATCAACTTATTTGTCAATAGCTTACCTCATTTGTGTAAAACATGCTCTTGCGTCTCGAATCAACAGTAAGACATAAACTACATATGCAGGCGATAATAGCGTATTGCTATATAAATAAGGGAAGTTAACCATAGAAAAGTTGAAGTCGTCACGTTTATCTTAAAGTTATGTTGTTAGTTAATATTAAAACGTCTTTTTCTAGTGAAATACAAAATAGGAAAAATAGTTAAAAGCTTGAAGTTCTAAACATATTTATCGTCTTTAAACATAGCTAAAAATCATTAACTGTAATAATTTTACTAAATCTTTATCCTAGGTAAATCTAATTATTTATACAGATGCATGTCAACATCAGTAAGTTGCATGTCAACATATTAAGTTGTAATTTAAAATAAGGAATTTACAACAACATTAATTATTTGCATAGCGAGATACAAGGTTTTTCATAATATATGTTACATTTTTAAACCTAAATATCTTTCTAACTTATCATATTTCTAATACAAACCATATATCATTTCAATCATCATAATTATTCCTTATGAAAAAGCCACGGAAATCATGGTATTATAATGTTTAATTGTGATATAAACGCCGATGTCATAATTTGAATATTTTTTCGAAATGGATATAAGTTATCAACAAATTGCTGAATTGTAAAGCTGTTTTACCAAGACAAATCCCCAAAATTCATGTAGTAGTTTATGAAAGAAACTGTTACAAAAGAAAAAATGCTTTCTAGGATGCTGTCAGAAGGCACCTTACAAAGTTTAAAAGTTATATGAGTTAAATGGCACTTGTCGACATAAACAAGCTACATATGGCAATTTTTGTTCTCAAATGTAGACGATATTTGATGTCTTACGTTAAATTTTCCTAATTTGAATCACTCAGGTGACTTATTATGTTCCCCAAACGAAGTTTGGGAACATATTGTTTTTACTCTGTTTCTTATTATTATTATTATTATTATTATTATTATTCTTTTTTTCTACTTTCTTCTCCGGTACTTTTTTGTCCGGGAGTGTTCTCATAGAACCACTCATCCGATTGACATGAAACCTTTTTAGGGTTAATAGGCATGTTGTGTAGGTGTTCGGAACGAAGGTCATTTTGCGCGCACATGCATGCACGTGCGCGCGCGTGCAATGAGTGAAATGACTGATATACTTGATGAAGCCGTAACTTTTGTATTTCTTGATGAATTGCTTTGAAACTCAAAATATAAAGATATATTAGTAGTCTAGACGAGATAACATGGTCAAATTAGCGAGAACTCACGCGCATGCACGTGCGCTCTTCTCTGATTGGCTGATACAAAAACCTCAATAATTTCCTTGTTTTTTCACAAAATACTTTGAAATTTAGAATATAAGTATATGTTATAAGGTGCTACAACATGTTATATAGGAAATTTCTTGAAAACACGCGCATGCAGGTGTGCTGCAATCTGATTGGTTGAAACTTTAAATGTCTATAACTCCCTTGGTTTTCAACAAAACAGGATGAAATTTGCGACATGGATAGGCACACAGGGCTCCTACAATATGATACTATCAAAATTGAATGCAAGGCCATGCATGCGCGTATGCTGATTTCTGATTGGCTAATACTTAAAGGGTTACATCTCTCTTATTTTTCAATGAAATTCTTTAATATTTAACACAAATGTATGTATTGTGAGACACTATAAGAAAATTAATGTGAAAAATGTAGAAAACATGTGCAAGCACATGCGCTGAAATTTGATTGGCTAATACCCATATGGCTATATCGGAGTAGTTTTCCAATGAAATACCCTTAAAAATAAAGTGTCTATTTATGTTACAAAAGTATTGTCTAATTTATTGAAGCTTGTAGGGAATGGGGCATCATAAGGGATTGGGGAGCCGTTTGGGGAACATCTGTAACGGTTCCCGTTACAATTAGCACTAGTTGCTATATGTTTTTCATGTATTTCAACATTTCAACTTATTTTCTGGAACCGTTGAACCAAAACGAAAATTCGATAGGCTCTGCCCCCCCCTCCCCCCCCCCCTCCTCGTCTCGAGGGCCTTAGGGGTAGGGCAAACACCATCAAAATTAATGCAACATTCAAAAATCTTCTTTTCTTCTGGACATCAAGCAGTCAAGCTGGCATTATTATAATAAGCCAAATTGTGAAAGGTCCGGGGTTTTGGTGTTAGAGCGGGGCTGTATAAGTCATATGGTGAAAATACATTAATTCTTTGAAGATTTTCCGTGCTCCTAGGTATTTAGCAGACAAGCTGATGCCATGTTTTTATGAGGAAAGGTGCTTCTTCCAAAATTGTGAAAACTATGGCCCGTGGGTCAAGGGTTCTGGTGTTAGGGCGGTCATATACTGAAATGCATTCTTTGAAAAATTAATCTTATTTTGTGTTCTTAATGTTAAGCAGACAAACGAAGTGCATGACTATGATAAGAAAAGATTCCTCTTCGCAATAATATAGCTATGAAGTTTTTGATTTCAGTAAGTGTAATAAAACAGTTTAGGAGGAGAATTTAAAAAAAAATATATGGATAATCGATCAAATGTCTTCTTTAAAAGATAGTTGAAAGACCAATAACTCTTACGTGTTTCTTACGTGTGAAACACTTTCGCGGTGGATGTAGGAAACATGTCTGGAGACAAAGTGCTGTTAAATACAAGAAATTCAGGTGAAATATTTAGCTGACCATATGCCGAATCACGCTAATAAAACTTAAGAGGAACTAGTCCTCATGTGTTACATTTTTGAAGATATAGTCTTTTTTTTTTTGTACCCAATCAAATGACTCGTTAAAACCAAAATTGAATTATATAAAAAAGGTCCCTACTTTGAAAAACACCTCTCTTTAATTAAATAAGACATCATAATGCAATCAAGGGTGGTAATCTGTACATTTTATCTGATTTTTATCATATTTAACTACATCCAAGTGGAAATCAAGTGGAAATTAATGCAGCTTTACTACTTTGATACCATGTGGAGTGGAGACAACTTAAATTCATCGTCTTACATGTAGCTCTTAATTATTTCTAGCAGCTTTGGTAAGACTTGGTAAGTCACGAAAAAGAAGACCGTGAGACTTTGTCAGAATGGATTAAGAGCATCAGATGAATGTGGAAATCTCGCATTAAGCGATAGAGGGGCTGTATGAAAACTATTTATCCCTCTGTCCTTAATAATTCAGAAGTGAAAACGGAGTTACATTACACAATCAGTATGTACTGGTTCCATCTGACAAAGCTGGTAACAACATAGTCTTCGTTTGTAAGGCTCATTTTTTCAATTGTTTTTAGAGGAACTAGGATTTAACTCTGCAGGTGGAAATCCAACAGACACCCATAGCTCCCTTTCTAAGGAGTAAATTCTTCAAAATCATATGTTTGTTTTGGATATTTTTAATATTCCCAACAATCAAAATAAATTTAAATTACCATAACTTTACTGGATTCCTAAACTTCATAAAAATCCTTACAAACAAAGATACATATCGTTTTCTAGTAAATGTCCTGCCAAGCCTTTTCCTTTACTCCTCACTATAAAATATTTACTGTAATGAAAGAGAAATTTCAGGAGTACTGTACAACAATAAATTCGAGGATTGGTGTAAATCAGATGTGGATACTTAAAAACTCCAAGGAACTTTTAGAAAATATGAAATCACAAAATTTTACTTAAATCAAAAACATCAACTTTTCAACACCTTATACAACCATTCCCAACGATAAATTGAAGACCAGGCTTTTTGACATCATAAACAGCTGCTTTGTCAATAAAAATGAACTCGTAAATATACTTACCTTGTCATTGGTCATTTGCAAAATTATTAAAAAAAACATTCTGATTGTACAAACAAGTACTCTAAAGTTGATATTAAAAAGATGCTTGAATTTCTGATTGACAATATCTCTGCATTTTTGGAGTTCAGGTCTTCAAACAATCTGTTGGAATTTCCATGGGTACCAATTGCGCGTCGTTATTAGGAGACTTATTTTTATTTTTAAAAAAACTTCGTCATGAGAAGAAGAAAACACTTGCTGTGGCCTTCAGCTCGACATTTCGACATATCGATGACGTATTATCAATTAACAATAGTTACTTCCATTCATATGTGGACTCGATATATCCCAGTGAGTCTGAAATAAAAGAAACCACAGAATCTGACACATCTGTTTGAAATTTAGATATTTTACTAGGAAAAGACGTTAATTGTAACTTTACAACAAAGCTTTATGATAAACGTGATAACTTCAACTTTTCAATCGTCAACCTCCCTTACTTATGTAGCAATATACCATTTTCACCTGCATATGGGGTTTATGTCTCTCAGTTGATTCGATACGCAAGAACAAACTCTAAGTATGAACAATTTCAAAAACGAGGCAAGTTATTGAAAAACAAGATGATGAAACAATGATATCAACAGTCACGCTTGAAGTCATCATTTCGCACGTTTTATGTCGATACAATGACCTTGTCAGCACATACAACCTATCATTAAGTCAAATGTTTACGGACGTTTTTCATACTTATTGTTAGGCCATTATTTATACACTGAACTGTCTACGGATTTTTCCGGGTTTTTTTTCGATCATGACATCAATAAGAAAAACACTAAAAACCCCAGTAAAGCTTAAGGCCTTTCACTTTATCTTCAGAGGCTTTACAAAATAATTTTGTAAAACCTCTAAAGAGATTTTTCTGTAGCCATTTACCATCTGTGTCATGGTTTACGACTTCTGAATGTCAAATTGTACTTCTCATGATATTTTTACATTTTTTGAAAGAAGAGAACTCTAGAATGGGTCAGTTAAGTATCCTCTTGTAATTAAAAAAAAAAACGGTGAAGATAACGAATAGTAATAAATCTCTATAAAATAGGTGAGATCGGATTCCTAGGAGTAAGCATCCTCTACTGACCGGACACACTCGCCGTTAGCCTTATGTATTGATCAGGTAGAAATTGCTGAATATGAATTAAAAGAAGTATTATTCGGCATTGTTTACAGATAGACAGACGGACAAACAGACAGCTAGACAGACGGACGACGGACACCTCACTATCGCATAAGCTCTTCTGGTCTCTGACCTGTAGAGCTAAAAACATTTGGCTATAATCTAGACACAAAATTTAAGTAGTATTACTCTCAAAATCTATCAATTTATTTGCTATCATGTTAAAACTTCTTAATTAGTGTCCCTTCATTAATATATTAACAAAAATTTAATTAGAAAGTATACCAAATGGAAAATTTAAAATTATCACAACATTTGACACCTATGTACATGTATTCAAAATTTCATGGTTTAATACTTCTTTTCTCTTTAAAATATTAGATATACATCTATTTCGTTTAAAGATCTAAAAATACATTGTTGCACTTCACAGGCTTTTTTCCCCTTCTACTATTTCTAGAACATGTTTACAACCTATAAATCAATCAACGTGAACTTGAAAAGAAAACTATCAGTGAAACTTTTTTCTTCAGAAAATAGTCAAACGACGTTCTTTGTTTTAATGCACAATATGAGTCTTTATTTTAAGAAAAAAAACTACACTGCTATTTTTATGAAATTAGTTCTTACTGTAAATACTGTATGAACAGTAGATATAAGCTGTACAATGTGCATATATATGTACGTCATTTACAACATTTTGTAAAGTTGAAGATCAAAACCTTTTTATATGTGGAATTATGTGGAATTCACACTGCACTGCTAGTAATACAATTAAAATATCATTTAAAAAGCATAGGCGTCGGAAGCAAATTGAAAGTGGGGTGGCTAATTGATTGGGGGGGGGGGGGGGGCTAAACCAACAAAAAAAGGTAAGCCCCAATTTTCAATGCCTATATTATGCCTATTTTTGCCCCCCCCCCTCCCCCGGGTCCGACGCCTATGAAAAAATCTACTAATGCAATTAAAATATCATTTAAAAAGATTTACAGTAAGTCTTTCATGAATAATTATGTATTTTCATTAAAATACCACTATTTATGATATCACTTTTTAGAGACCTATCTTAAAGAACTGCAAATAAATATTTTAATATTTTGATCATTTTATTTTACGTAATTGGGAGCCATAAGGATGAGAATGCTTCATCTTTTGACTATTGCTATTGGCAGAATGTTCTTTGATACATTTTGAAATGCATCAATGATCATGATTGAAAGAAGTTTAAAAAATGTTCTCAAGACACTAAATTGAAATCAAAGGTTACATTTTTAAAATCAATATTAATAAACAAAGATCTGAGTCCAAATCATTTCTCATTTTATAAAAGTCGCCCTCGTAGTGCAGTGGTTAGAGCGTCTGCTCTAGAATCGCGGAGTAAGGAGTTGATCCTTACGTCGCGGGTTCAAATCCCATTGCAGGACGTGGAGACCTTCTGATAAGACCGTATAAACCGAGGTCCCGTGTCGCAGTAGGTGCTGGCACGAAAAATATCCCTCACTGCTCAATGGCCCCGAGTGCCGAGTATGTCAAATGTCAAAATTTGTAGCCTTCCACCGGCAAGTGGTGGCGTCTCCATATGAGTGAAAAATTCTCGAGAGGGACGTTAAACAACAAACAAACAAATACTTTTTTTTTAAATTGGACGAAAGACCAACTCGTTGCTTGCAATGAGATCTGATATCATTCTACATTTTTACAAACTCTTTTGCAAACATAAAATTAGCACTTGTTCACGAATCAGTGCAGGATGTAAAGTGCATTTCTTTACGATCATTGCTACATTAGGTACCTAAGAAGTGAAATAAATGAATAAATGTTCTTTCTGTTCTGGGAACCAGAAAAATCGCAAATATTTTAAAAATATAGGAATATCGCGAATAGAAGCCCCAGTTTTTGTAAAAAGCAACGGTATTATTCGATAGTTTTTGATGCCATTCTGCTGAAACTCTGCCATCGCAATATTATGAATATAGATGATGCCTTGCTCTCGTTCATTTATTTCAGTCATTGTACTGCTGCACTCTCCTGCTTTTAGCGTATTCCTGTAATCAGGTGTAATACAGAACAGTATCCATTTAGCTTTTTCGTAGTTTATGTCTCTCCAACCATGAAGATTCAGTTCTCTTTTTTTTTCGGAGCGCAGAAAAACTATCACATTTCACAGAAAAATCAAGAGAATCCCTCAGTTCTTCACACAATTTCATAATTTCATGTGTGTGTCTCTTACTTTTATCAGAAAATGTCAAATAAATAATTGGCTTTCCTGTATCTGAACAATAAAATAAAAAAACTAGTAAACTAATTGTTCAGAGAACAATTAGAGGTCTTTCCACCTTTTTAAGTGTTTCCGTGTCATTTGGGCTGAAAAAAATGAAGAAAAATGCAATAAATGCCAAAAAAAAAAAAAAAAAAAAAAACTCCTCCAGCTGGGATCGAACTCAAAACCCTTGGTTTGAAAGGCAGGTGCGCTAACCATTAGGCCACGCACTCCAATAACAATAGTATGTTAAAATGTTTAGGACTATAGAATAATTGCAGGCGTATTTTTTGAATCGGTAGGGGAAGAAAGAAGTTCCGTAAAAGGAAATAGTTCCTGAATTTGCAAGCAGTATATTAAATAATAAGGGACGGGCTGCGTAAGAAAACATTAACACTGTTCCCTATTGAAAATGTATTAATGGACTGTAGCCCGATTCATCGATATTGTGAGCATGCTGAATTTTTTGTAAATAGCTTTGTTGTAAGCTTAAAAGATCGGGTTCGGATTTTAACATTTCTGACTGAATATCCTGAAATAACTATGAAACATTTAAATAAGCATTTCTTTGGGTTAAATTAAATATGTGTATCACAAATTAAACTCCCAACATGCATTTTTAGAAGGGAAAGACGACAATGAAAGCGAGAATTGTTTTTAATCTACCGAAAATCGCTATTTCTGGAAACTGATTAATTCTAAATAAAAATCAAATAAATTCCAAATGTAAAAGAAAGAGAGAATGCTTGGTATTAAAATGTCGTATCATATCAGGAGAATCGAATGCTGCTAACGACATCAGAAGAAATAGCCGATAAAAGGTTTAGATCATTTCTTCGTTCACCTGCACTTTAATTACAAACACAACAGAACTTGTAGTTTTTGCCGTGAAACTTCAAGACTTCTATAAACTTATAGGACTCACCGTAAAACTCTCCAGAAACTTTCTCTGAGGTCTATACTACAATTGTACCAAATATGGTGTCGATCCGAGGTCTGGTTTGAATTTGACAGAAATATTCTACGTTGTTGTTGATGTGATTTTTTTTTTTTTTTTAAGAAGGGGGGGGGGAGGTTAATTATTTATTTTATGCCTCTTTTAAACTAAGAATGGTAACTACTTCCACATCCTTAAGCCTGATGGTGACCTTGGGTCAAGGTCAAAGGTCAAGGTCATTAAAAAAAAAAAGAGAGAGAGAAATCTTTACTTTTCTATGTTTTTACCTGATACTGGAGCTGAATGCATGTCCTTACTTTTCCATTTGACCCAAGGTCAAGGTGAAAGGTCAAGGTCAAAGATCAAGGTCATTTGGTAAATTGCCATATTTTACACATATATAAGGAATTTCTAATGTTTTTAAATGACCTTGACCTTGACCTATATTTCAAGGTCAAAGGTCGAACATGCCCATGCAGTTGATCCCATGTCTCTACGATACACCGTTTTAAAAAAAAGTTCATTAAGTGTAAGCAGCGTAAACTTTCAGGGGCAGTAACTCATACAAGGGACCAAAGAATGCTTTCGCAATGATAGAATGAAGAGAGTACTAAATGAGTCGAAGACACTAATGAAGGTTTGGAATCTCTACGGTTTACGGTTTCGGAGGAGTAGCGATAACAAGGTTTTGTTGCAAAAGGGGTGACAACTTTTGAATGGGTCAAGCTCGGGGGACAAGAATGAAATCTTTGAAATAGTTTTAGAAGGACATATTATAGATGCAAAGATATTCAGTATATGTTGAAAGACAAAAGAGATATTAAAAAAGCTAATTTTCTCATATTTTGAATGACCTTGACCTTTGACCTCTATATAAATTTCAAGGTCAAAGGTCACACATGCCAATGCTATTGGTCCCATGTCTCTACGATTAAGCGTTAAGAAAAAAATTAATTATTCGTAACCATCAAAAACTTTCAGGGGCAATAACTAATTAAAGGGGTTTATGCAACCTTTCGCACTGAATAGATTGAAGAGTCTACTAAATTAGTCAAAGACATTAGTGAAGGTTTCGTATCTCTACGGTTTAGGGTTTCGAAGGAGTAGCGATAACAAGCTTTTATTGCGAAAGGGGTTGTAACTCCTTGAGGGGTCAAAGTTCATATACGCAGGGTCAACTGTAAAAATCTTTTACGAAGTGCATTCTTATGGACCATAAATCTTTTCGATAACTTTTAAAACAAAAAACCATTCGGCGGAAAAATAATAAAAATAATAATAATAACTAGGAGACTAATTGTTCAGAGAACAATTAGAGGCCTTTCCACCTTTTTAAGTGTTTCCGTGTCATTTGGGTTGAAAAAAAGGAGAAAAATGCAAAAAATGAAAAAAAAAAAAAACAAAAAAAAAAAAAAAACTCCTCCAGCTGGGATCGAACTCAAAACCCTTGGATTGAAAGGCAGGTGCGCTAACCATTCGGCCACGCATTCCGATAACATACGTAAGTTAATTGTTTAAGACTATAGAAGAAATGCAAGCGTATTTTTAGAATCGGTAGGGGAAGAAAGAAGTTCCGTAAAAGGAAATAGTTCCTGAACTTGCAAGCAGTATATAAAATAACAAGGGACGGGCTGCGTGAGAAAACGTTAACACTGTTCCCTAATGAAAATGTATTAATGGACTGTAAGCCCGATTCATCGATATCGTGAGCATGCTGAATTTTTTGTAAATAGCTTCGTTGTAAGCTTAAAAGATCGGGTTCGGATTTTAACATTTCTGACTGAATATCCTGAAATAAATATGAAACATTGAAATAAGCATTTCTTTGGGTTTAATTAAATATGTGTAGCCCAAATTAAATTCCCAACATGCATTTTTAGAAGGGAAACACGACAATGAAAGCTAGAATGGTTTTTAATATAAGGAAAATCGCTATTTCTGGAAACTGATTAATTCTAAATAAAAATCAAATAAATTCCAAATGTAAAAGAAAGAGAGAATGCTTGGTATTAAAATGTCGTATCATATCAGGAGAATTAAATGCTACTAACGACATCTGAAGAAATAGCCGATAAAAGGTTTCAATCATTTCTTCGTTCACCTGCACTTAAATTTCAAACACAACAGAACTTGTAGTTTTTGCCGTGAAACTTCATGACTTCTATAAACTTATAAGACTCACCGTAAAACTCTCCAGAAAGTTTCTCTGAGGTCTATACTACAATTGTACCAAATATGGTGTCGATCCGAGGTCTGGTTTGAATTTGACTGAAATATTCTACGTTGTTGTTGATGTGATTTTTTTTTTTAAGAAGGGGGGGGGGGAGGTTAATTATTTATTTTATGCCTCTTTTAAACTACGAATTGTAACTACTTCCACATCCTTCATCCTTATTGTGACCTTTAAGTCAAGGTCAAAGGTCAAGGTCAAAGGTCAAGGTCATTCAAAAAAAAAAAAAAAAAACCCCAAGAAATCTTTACTTTCTGTCTTTTTACCAGATACTGGAGCTGGATGCATGTCCTAGCTTTTCTATTTGACCCAATGTCAAGGTCAAAGGTCAAGGTCAAAGGTCAAGGTCAAAGTTCAAGGTCATTTGGTGAATTGCTATATTTTACACATATATAAGGGATTTCTTATGTTTTAAATGACCTTGACCTTTGACCTTGACCTATATTTCAAGGTCAAAGGTCAAATATGCCGAAGCAGTTGGTCCCATGTGTCTAGGATACACTGTTTTAAAAATAAGTTCATTAAATGTAAGTAGCGTAAACTTTCAGGGGCAGTAACTCATACAAGGGTCCAAAGAATGCTTTTGCAATGATAGAATGAAGAGAGTACTAAATGAGTCGAAGACACTGATGAAGGTTTGGAATCTCTATGGTTTACGGTTTCGGAGGAGTAGCGATAACAAGGTTTTGTTGCAAAAGGGGTGACAACTTCTGAATGGGTCAAGCTCGGGGGACAAGAATGAAATCTTTGAAATAGTTTTAGAAGGACATATGATAGATGCAAAGATATTCAGTATATGTTGAAAGACAAAAGAGATATTAAAAAAGCTAATTTTCTCATATTTTGAATGACCTTG
The DNA here is from genome assembly GCF_033153115.1 of Saccostrea echinata. Taxonomy (NCBI): domain Eukaryota; kingdom Metazoa; phylum Mollusca; class Bivalvia; order Ostreida; family Ostreidae; genus Saccostrea; species Saccostrea echinata. The sequence continues at coordinate 5,746,981 of NW_026889763.1, read as the reverse complement.
ACCTTTGACCTCTATATAAATTTCAAGGTCAAAGGTTGAGATATCCAATCTCATTGGTCCCATGTCTCTACAATTAATCGTTTAAAAAAAAAAAAATTATTCGTAACCATCAAAAACTTTCAGGGGCAATAACTAATTAAAGGGGTTCATGCAACCTTTCGCACTGAAAAGATTGAAGAGTCTACTAAATTAGTCGAAGACATTAGTGAAGGTTTCGTATCTCTACGGTTTAAGGTTTCGAAGGAGTAGCGATAACAAGCTTTTATTGCGAAAGGGGTTATAACTCCTTGAGGGGTCAAAGTTCATATACGCAGGGTCAACTGCAAAAATCTTTTACGAAGTACATTCTTATGGACTATAAATCTTTTCGATAACTTATGAAACAAAAAATCATTCGGCGGAAAAATAATAATAATAATAATAATAAACAGAACAATTTCAATAGGTCTTTCCACAGAAAGGTGGAAAGACCTAATAATAATAATAAACAGAACAATTTCAATAGGTCTTTCCACAGAAAGGTGGAAAGACCTAATAAAACACTAGTAAACTAATTGTTCAGAGAACAATTAGAGGTCTTTCCACCTTTTTAAGTGTTTCCGTGTCATTTGGGCTGAAAAAAATGAAGAAAAATGCAATAAATGCCAAAAAAAAAAAAAAAAAAAAAAAAAAAAAACTCCTCCAGCTGGGATCGAACTCAAAACCCTTGGTTTGAAAGGCAGGTGCGCTAACCATTAGGCCACGCACTCCAATAACAATAGTATGTTAAAATGTTTAGGACTATAGAATAATTGCAGGCGTATTTTTAGAATCGGTAGGGGAAGAAAGAAGTTCCGTAAAAGGAAATAGTTCCTGAATTTGCAAGCAGTATATTAAATAATAAGGGACGGGCTGCGTAAGAAAACATTAACACTGTTCCCTATTGAAAATGTATTAATGGACTGTAGCCCGATTCATCGATATTGTGAGCATGCTGAATTTTTTGTAAATAGCTTTGTTGTAAGCTTAAAAGATCGGGTTCGGATTTTAACATTTCTGACTGAATATCCTGAAATAACTATGAAACATTTAAATAAGCATTTCTTTGGGTTAAATTAAATATGTGTATCACAAATTAAACTCCCAACATGCATTTTTAGAAGGGAAAGACGACAATGAAAGCGAGAATTGTTTTTAATCTACCGAAAATCGCTATTTCTGGAAACTGATTAATTCTAAATAAAAATCAAATAAATTCCAAATGTAAAAGAAAGAGAGAATGCTTGGTATTAAAATGTCGTATCATATCAGGAGAATCGAATGCTGCTAACGACATCAGAAGAAATAGCCGATAAAAGGTTTAGATCATTTCTTCGTTCACCTGCACTTTAATTACAAACACAACAGAACTTGTAGTTTTTGCCGTGAAACTTCAAGACTTCTATAAACTTATAGGACTCACCGTAAAACTCTCCAGAAACTTTCTCTGAGGTCTATACTACAATTGTACCAAATATGGTGTCGATCCGAGGTCTGGTTTGAATTTGACAGAAATATTCTACGTTGTTGTTGATGTGATTTTTTTTTTTTTTTTAAGAAGGGGGGGGGGAGGTTAATTATTTATTTTATGCCTCTTTTAAACTAAGAATGGTAACTACTTCCACATCCTTAAGCCTGATGGTGACCTTGGGTCAAGGTCAAAGGTCAAGGTCATTAAAAAAAAAAAGAGAGAGAGAAATCTTTACTTTTCTATGTTTTTACCTGATACTGGAGCTGAATGCATGTCCTTACTTTTCCATTTGACCCAAGGTCAAGGTGAAAGGTCAAGGTCAAAGATCAAGGTCATTTGGTAAATTGCCATATTTTACACATATATAAGGAATTTCTAATGTTTTTAAATGACCTTGACCTTGACCTATATTTCAAGGTCAAAGGTCGAACATGCCCATGCAGTTGATCCCATGTCTCTACGATACACCGTTTTAAAAAAAAGTTCATTAAGTGTAAGCAGCGTAAACTTTCAGGGGCAGTAACTCATACAAGGGACCAAAGAATGCTTTCGCAATGATAGAATGAAGAGAGTACTAAATGAGTCGAAGACACTAATGAAGGTTTGGAATCTCTACGGTTTACGGTTTCGGAGGAGTAGCGATAACAAGGTTTTGTTGCAAAAGGGGTGACAACTTTTGAATGGGTCAAGCTCGGGGGACAAGAATGAAATCTTTGAAATAGTTTTAGAAGGACATATTATAGATGCAAAGATATTCAGTATATGTTGAAAGACAAAAGAGATATTAAAAAAGCTAATTTTCTCATATTTTGAATGACCTTGACCTTTGACCTCTATATAAATTTCAAGGTCAAAGGTCACACATGCCAATGCTATTGGTCCCATGTCTCTACGATTAAGCGTTAAGAAAAAAATTAATTATTCGTAACCATCAAAAACTTTCAGGGGCAATAACTAATTAAAGGGGTTTATGCAACCTTTCGCACTGAATAGATTGAAGAGTCTACTAAATTAGTCAAAGACATTAGTGAAGGTTTCGTATCTCTACGGTTTAGGGTTTCGAAGGAGTAGCGATAACAAGCTTTTATTGCGAAAGGGGTTGTAACTCCTTGAGGGGTCAAAGTTCATATACGCAGGGTCAACTGTAAAAATCTTTTACGAAGTGCATTCTTATGGACCATAAATCTTTTCGATAACTTTTAAAACAAAAAACCATTCGGCGGAAAAATAATAAAAATAATAATAATAACTAGGAGACTAATTGTTCAGAGAACAATTAGAGGCCTTTCCACCTTTTTAAGTGTTTCCGTGTCATTTGGGTTGAAAAAAAGGAGAAAAATGCAAAAAATGAAAAAAAAAAAAACAAAAAAAAAAAAAAACTCCTCCAGCTGGGATCGAACTCAAAACCCTTGGATTGAAAGGCAGGTGCGCTAACCATTCGGCCACGCATTCCGATAACATACGTAAGTTAATTGTTTAAGACTATAGAAGAAATGCAAGCGTATTTTTAGAATCGGTAGGGGAAGAAAGAAGTTCCGTAAAAGGAAATAGTTCCTGAACTTGCAAGCAGTATATAAAATAACAAGGGACGGGCTGCGTGAGAAAACGTTAACACTGTTCCCTAATGAAAATGTATTAATGGACTGTAAGCCCGATTCATCGATATCGTGAGCATGCTGAATTTTTTGTAAATAGCTTCGTTGTAAGCTTAAAAGATCGGGTTCGGATTTTAACATTTCTGACTGAATATCCTGAAATAAATATGAAACATTGAAATAAGCATTTCTTTGGGTTTAATTAAATATGTGTAGCCCAAATTAAATTCCCAACATGCATTTTTAGAAGGGAAACACGACAATGAAAGCTAGAATGGTTTTTAATATAAGGAAAATCGCTATTTCTGGAAACTGATTAATTCTAAATAAAAATCAAATAAATTCCAAATGTAAAAGAAAGAGAGAATGCTTGGTATTAAAATGTCGTATCATATCAGGAGAATTAAATGCTACTAACGACATCTGAAGAAATAGCCGATAAAAGGTTTCAATCATTTCTTCGTTCACCTGCACTTAAATTTCAAACACAACAGAACTTGTAGTTTTTGCCGTGAAACTTCATGACTTCTATAAACTTATAAGACTCACCGTAAAACTCTCCAGAAAGTTTCTCTGAGGTCTATACTACAATTGTACCAAATATGGTGTCGATCCGAGGTCTGGTTTGAATTTGACTGAAATATTCTACGTTGTTGTTGATGTGATTTTTTTTTTTAAGAAGGGGGGGGAGGTTAATTATTTATTTTATGCCTCTTTTAAACTACGAATTGTAACTACTTCCACATCCTTCATCCTTATTGTGACCTTTAAGTCAAGGTCAAAGGTCAAGGTCAAAGGTCAAGGTCATTCAAAAAAAAAAAAAAAAAACCCCAAGAAATCTTTACTTTCTGTCTTTTTACCAGATACTGGAGCTGGATGCATGTCCTAGCTTTTCTATTTGACCCAATGTCAAGGTCAAAGGTCAAGGTCAAAGGTCAAGGTCAAAGTTCAAGGTCATTTGGTGAATTGCTATATTTTACACATATATAAGGGATTTCTTATGTTTTAAATGACCTTGACCTTTGACCTTGACCTATATTTCAAGGTCAAAGGTCAAATATGCCGAAGCAGTTGGTCCCATGTGTCTAGGATACACTGTTTTAAAAATAAGTTCATTAAATGTAAGTAGCGTAAACTTTCAGGGGCAGTAACTCATACAAGGGTCCAAAGAATGCTTTTGCAATGATAGAATGAAGAGAGTACTAAATGAGTCGAAGACACTGATGAAGGTTTGGAATCTCTATGGTTTACGGTTTCGGAGGAGTAGCGATAACAAGGTTTTGTTGCAAAAGGGGTGACAACTTCTGAATGGGTCAAGCTCGGGGGACAAGAATGAAATCTTTGAAATAGTTTTAGAAGGACATATGATAGATGCAAAGATATTCAGTATATGTTGAAAGACAAAAGAGATATTAAAAAAGCTAATTTTCTCATATTTTGAATGACCTTGACCTTTGACCTCTATATAAATTTCAAGGTCAAAGGTTGAGATATCCAATCTCATTGGTCCCATGTCTCTACAATTAATCGTTTAAAAAAAAAAAAATTATTCGTAACCATCAAAAACTTTCAGGGGCAATAACTAATTAAAGGGGTTCATGCAACCTTTCGCACTGAAAAGATTGAAGAGTCTACTAAATTAGTCGAAGACATTAGTGAAGGTTTCGTATCTCTACGGTTTAAGGTTTCGAAGGAGTAGCGATAACAAGCTTTTATTGCGAAAGGGGTTATAACTCCTTGAGGGGTCAAAGTTCATATACGCAGGGTCAACTGCAAAAATCTTTTACGAAGTACATTCTTATGGACTATAAATCTTTTCGATAACTTATGAAACAAAAAATCATTCGGCGGAAAAATAATAATAATAATAATAATAAACAGAACAATTTCAATAGGTCTTTCCACAGAAAGGTGGAAAGACCTAATAATAATAATAAACAGAACAATTTCAATAGGTCTTTCCACAGAAAGGTGGAAAGACCTAATAAAACACTAGTAAACTAATTGTTCAGAGAACAATTAGAGGTCTTTCCACCTTTTTAAGTGTTTCCGTGTCATTTGGGCTGAAAAAAATGAAGAAAAATGCAATAAATGCCAAAAAAAAAAAAAAAAAAAAAAAAAAAAAACTCCTCCAGCTGGGATCGAACTCAAAACCCTTGGTTTGAAAGGCAGGTGCGCTAACCATTAGGCCACGCACTCCAATAACAATAGTATGTTAAAATGTTTAGGACTATAGAATAATTGCAGGCGTATTTTTAGAATCGGTAGGGGAAGAAAGAAGTTCCGTAAAAGGAAATAGTTCCTGAATTTGCAAGCAGTATATTAAATAATAAGGGACGGGCTGCGTAAGAAAACATTAACACTGTTCCCTATTGAAAATGTATTAATGGACTGTAGCCCGATTCATCGATATTGTGAGCATGCTGAATTTTTTGTAAATAGCTTTGTTGTAAGCTTAAAAGATCGGGTTCGGATTTTAACATTTCTGACTGAATATCCTGAAATAACTATGAAACATTTAAATAAGCATTTCTTTGGGTTAAATTAAATATGTGTATCACAAATTAAACTCCCAACATGCATTTTTAGAAGGGAAAGACGACAATGAAAGCGAGAATTGTTTTTAATCTACCGAAAATCGCTATTTCTGGAAACTGATTAATTCTAAATAAAAATCAAATAAATTCCAAATGTAAAAGAAAGAGAGAATGCTTGGTATTAAAATGTCGTATCATATCAGGAGAATCGAATGCTGCTAACGACATCAGAAGAAATAGCCGATAAAAGGTTTAGATCATTTCTTCGTTCACCTGCACTTTAATTACAAACACAACAGAACTTGTAGTTTTTGCCGTGAAACTTCAAGACTTCTATAAACTTATAGGACTCACCGTAAAACTCTCCAGAAACTTTCTCTGAGGTCTATACTACAATTGTACCAAATATGGTGTCGATCCGAGGTCTGGTTTGAATTTGACAGAAATATTCTACGTTGTTGTTGATGTGATTTTTTTTTTTTTTTTTAAGAAGGGGGGGGGGAGGTTAATTATTTATTTTATGCCTCTTTTAAACTAAGAATGGTAACTACTTCCACATCCTTAAGCCTGATGGTGACCTTGGGTCAAGGTCAAAGGTCAAGGTCATTAAAAAAAAAAAGAGAGAGAGAAATCTTTACTTTTCTATGTTTTTACCTGATACTGGAGCTGAATGCATGTCCTTACTTTTCCATTTGACCCAAGGTCAAGGTGAAAGGTCAAGGTCAAAGATCAAGGTCATTTGGTAAATTGCCATATTTTACACATATATAAGGAATTTCTAATGTTTTTAAATGACCTTGACCTTGACCTATATTTCAAGGTCAAAGGTCGAACATGCCCATGCAGTTGATCCCATGTCTCTACGATACACCGTTTTAAAAAAAAGTTCATTAAGTGTAAGCAGCGTAAACTTTCAGGGGCAGTAACTCATACAAGGGACCAAAGAATGCTTTCGCAATGATAGAATGAAGAGAGTACTAAATGAGTCGAAGACACTAATGAAGGTTTGGAATCTCTACGGTTTACGGTTTCGGAGGAGTAGCGATAACAAGGTTTTGTTGCAAAAGGGGTGACAACTTTTGAATGGGTCAAGCTCGGGGGACAAGAATGAAATCTTTGAAATAGTTTTAGAAGGACATATTATAGATGCAAAGATATTCAGTATATGTTGAAAGACAAAAGAGATATTAAAAAAGCTAATTTTCTCATATTTTGAATGACCTTGACCTTTGACCTCTATATAAATTTCAAGGTCAAAGGTCACACATGCCAATGCTATTGGTCCCATGTCTCTACGATTAAGCGTTAAGAAAAAAATTAATTATTCGTAACCATCAAAAACTTTCAGGGGCAATAACTAATTAAAGGGGTTTATGCAACCTTTCGCACTGAATAGATTGAAGAGTCTACTAAATTAGTCAAAGACATTAGTGAAGGTTTCGTATCTCTACGGTTTAGGGTTTCGAAGGAGTAGCGATAACAAGCTTTTATTGCGAAAGGGGTTGTAACTCCTTGAGGGGTCAAAGTTCATATACGCAGGGTCAACTGTAAAAATCTTTTACGAAGTGCATTCTTATGGACCATAAATCTTTTCGATAACTTTTAAAACAAAAAACCATTCGGCGGAAAAATAATAAAAATAATAACTAGGAGACTAATTGTTCAGAGAACAATTAGAGGCCTTTCCACCTTTTTAAGTGTTTCCGTGTCATTTGGGTTGAGAAAAAGTAGAAAAATGCAAAAAATGAAAAAAAATGAAAAAAAAAAAAAAAAAAAAAAAATTTGCTCCTCCAGCAGGGTTCGAACCCAAAACCCTTGGATTGAAAGGCAGGTGCGCTAACCATTCGGCCACGCATTCTGATATCATTCGTAAGTTAATTGTTTAAGACTATAGAAGAAATGCAAGCGTATTTTTAGAATCGGTAGGGGAAGAAAGAAGTTCCGTAAAAGGAAATAGTTCCTGAATTTGCAAGCAGTATATAAAATAATAAGGAACGGGCTGCGTGAGAAAACGTTAACACTGTTCCCTAATGAATATGTATTACTGGACTGTAGCCCGATTCATCGATATTGTGAGCATGCTGAATTTTTTGTAAATAGCTTTGTTGTAAGCTTAAAAGATCGGGTTCGGATTGTTACATTTCTGTCTGAATATCCTGAAATAAATATGAAACATTTAAATAAGCATTTCTTTGGGTTAAATTAAATATGTGTAGCACAAATTAAACTCCCAACATGCATTTTTAGAAGGGAAACACGACAATGAAAGCGAGAATTGTTTTTTTATATACCGAAAATCGCTATTTCTGGAAACTGATTAATTCTAAATAAAAATCAAATAAATTCCAAATGTAAAAGAAAGAGAGAATGCTTGGTATTAAAATGTCGTATCATATCAGGAGAATTAAATGCTACTAACGACATCTGAAGAAATAGCCGATAAAAGGTTTAGATCATTTCTTCGTTCACCTGCACTTAAATTTCCAACACAACAGAACTTGTAGTTTTTGCCGTGAAACTTCATGACTTCTACAAACTTATAAGACTCACCGTAAAACTCTCCTGAAAGTTTTTCTGAAGTCTATACTACATTTGTACCAAATTTGGTGTCGATCCGAGGTCTGGTTTGAATTCTAGAGTAATATTCTACATTGTTGTTGATGTGATTTTTTTTTTTTAAGAAAGGGGGGGGGGGTTTGAATTACTTATTTTATTCCTCTTTTAAACAGAGAATTGTAACTACTTCCACATCCTTAAGCCTTATTGTGACCTTTGAGTCAAGGTCAAAGGTCAAGGTCAAAGGTCAAGGTCCTAACAAAAAAAAAAAAAAAAAAAAAAAAAAAAAAATCTTTACTTTCTGTGTTTTTACCTGATACTGGAGCTGGATGCATGTCCTAACTTTTCCGTTTAAAGCAATGTCAAGGTCAAAGGTCAAGGTCAAAGTTCAAGGTCATTTAGTGAATTGCTATATTTTACACATATATAAGGGATTTCTTATGTTTTTAAATGACCTTGACCTTTGACCTTGACCTATATTTCAAGGTCAAAGGTCAAATATGCCGATGTAGTTAGTCCCATGTCTCTAGGATACACCGTTTTAAAAAAAAGTTCAGTAAATGTAAGCAGCAAAAACTTTCAGGGACAGTAACTCATAGAAGGGGCCGAAGAACCCTTTCGCACTGTATAGATTGAAGAGTGTACTAAATGAGTCGAAGACACTGATGAAGGTTTGGAATGTCTACGGTTTACGGTTTCGGAGGAGTAGCGATAACAAGGTTTTATTGCGAAAGGGATGACAACTTTTGAATGGGTCAAGCTTGGGGGACAAGAATGAAATTTTTATAATACTTTTAGAAGGACATATTAAATATGCAAAGATATATAGTATATGTTGAAAGACAAAAGAGCTATAAAAAGAGCTAATTTTCTTATATTTTGAATGACCTTGACCTTTGACCTTGACCTTAAGTTCAAGGTCTAAGGTCAAAGAATCTTATGCAGTTGGTCCCATGTCTTTACGACTTGTCGTTTAGAAAAGTTTTTCATTATTCGTAAACATGAGAAACGTCCAGGGGCAATAACTCATAAAAGGGGTCGACGAATTCTTTCGCAGTGAAACCTTGAAGCGAGTACTCAGTTAGTCGAAGACATTGGTTAAGGTTTCGTACCTCTGCGGTTTATGATTTCGAAGGAGTAGCGATAACAAGGTTATTCATTTAAAGGGCAAGAACTCCGAAAGGGGTCATAGGTCATACTCGTTGGGTAGTTTTTCGAAATAACTTTTGATGTCGAGTATCATGAACTATAAAGTTCTTCGAAAAGTCTTTCGGTTCAAAAGGCGGTAACGGAAAAATAATAATAATAATAATAAACATAAGCATTTCAATAGGTCTTTCCACAGAAAGGTGGAAAGACCTAATAAAACACTAGGAGACTAATTGTTCAGAGAACAATTAGAGGCCTTTCCACCTTTTTAAGTGTTTCCGTGTCATTTGGGTTGAGAAAAAGTAGAAAAATGCAAAAAATGAAAAAAAATGAAAAAAAAAAAAAAAAAAAAAAAAATTTGCTCCTCCAGCAGGGTTCGAACCCAAAACCCTTGGATTGAAAGGCAGGTGCGCTAACCATTCGGCCACGCATTCTGATATCATTCGTAAGTTAATTGTTTAAGACTATAGAAGAAATGCAAGCGTATTTTTAGAATCGGTAGGGGAAGAAAGAAGTTCCGTAAAAGGAAATAGTTCCTGAATTTGCAAGCAGTATATAAAATAATAAGGAACGGGCTGCGTGAGAAAACGTTAACACTGTTCCCTAATGAATATGTATTACTGGACTGTAGCCCGATTCATCGATATTGTGAGCATGCTGAATTTTTTGTAAATAGCTTTGTTGTAAGCTTAAAAGATCGGGTTCGGATTGTTACATTTCTGTCTGAATATCCTGAAATAAATATGAAACATTTAAATAAGCATTTCTTTGGGTTAAATTAAATATGTGTAGCACAAATTAAACTCCCAACATGCATTTTTAGAAGGGAAACACGACAATGAAAGCGAGAATTGTTTTTTTATATACCGAAAATCGCTATTTCTGGAAACTGATTAATTCTAAATAAAAATCAAATAAATTCCAAATGTAAAAGAAAGAGAGAATGCTTGGTATTAAAATGTCGTATCATATCAGGAGAATTAAATGCTACTAACGACATCTGAAGAAATAGCCGATAAAAGGTTTAGATCATTTCTTCGTTCACCTGCACTTAAATTTCCAACACAACAGAACTTGTAGTTTTTGCCGTGAAACTTCATGACTTCTACAAACTTATAAGACTCACCGTAAAACTCTCCTGAAAGTTTTTCTGAAGTCTATACTACATTTGTACCAAATTTGGTGTCGATCCGAGGTCTGGTTTGAATTCTAGAGTAATATTCTACATTGTTGTTGATGTGATTTTTTTTTTTTAAGAAAGGGGGGGGGGGTTTGAATTACTTATTTTATTCCTCTTTTAAACAGAGAATTGTAACTACTTCCACATCCTTAAGCCTTATTGTGACCTTTGAGTCAAGGTCAAAGGTCAAGGTCAAAGGTCAAGGTCCTAACAAAAAAAAAAAAAAAAAAAAAAAAAAAAAAATCTTTACTTTCTGTGTTTTTACCTGATACTGGAGCTGGATGCATGTCCTAACTTTTCCGTTTAAAGCAATGTCAAGGTCAAAGGTCAAGGTCAAAGTTCAAGGTCATTTAGTGAATTGCTATATTTTACACATATATAAGGGATTTCTTATGTTTTTAAATGACCTTGACCTTTGACCTTGACCTATATTTCAAGGTCAAAGGTCAAATATGCCGATGTAGTTAGTCCCATGTCTCTAGGATACACCGTTTTAAAAAAAAGTTCAGTAAATGTAAGCAGCAAAAACTTTCAGGGACAGTAACTCATAGAAGGGGCCGAAGAACCCTTTCGCACTGTATAGATTGAAGAGTGTACTAAATGAGTCGAAGACACTGATGAAGGTTTGGAATGTCTACGGTTTACGGTTTCGGAGGAGTAGCGATAACAAGGTTTTATTGCGAAAGGGATGACAACTTTTGAATGGGTCAAGCTTGGGGGACAAGAATGAAATTTTTATAATACTTTTAGAAGGACATATTAAATATGCAAAGATATATAGTATATGTTGAAAGACAAAAGAGCTATAAAAAGAGCTAATTTTCTTATATTTTGAATGACCTTGACCTTTGACCTTGACCTTAAGTTCAAGGTCTAAGGTCAAAGAATCTTATGCAGTTGGTCCCATGTCTTTACGACTTGTCGTTTAGAAAAGTTTTTCATTATTCGTAAACATGAGAAACGTCCAGGGGCAATAACTCATAAAAGGGGTCGACGAATTCTTTCGCAGTGAAACCTTGAAGCGAGTACTCAGTTAGTCGAAGACATTGGTTAAGGTTTCGTACCTCTGCGGTTTATGATTTCGAAGGAGTAGCGATAACAAGGTTATTCATTTAAAGGGCAAGAACTCCGAAAGGGGTCATAGGTCATACTCGTTGGGTAGTTTTTCGAAATAACTTTTGATGTCGAGTATCATGAACTATAAAGTTCTTCGAAAAGTCTTTCGGTTCAAAAGGCGGTAACGGAAAAATAATAATAATAATAATAAACATAAGCATTTCAATAGGTCTTTCCACAGAAAGGTGGAAAGACCTAATAAAACACTAGGAGACTAATTGTTCAGAGAACAATTAGAGGCCTTTCCACCTTTTTAAGTGTTTCCGTGTCATTTGGGTTGAGAAAAAGTAGAAAAATGCAAAAAATGAAAAAAAATGAAAAAAAAAAAAAAAAAAAAAAAAATTTGCTCCTCCAGCAGGGTTCGAACCCAAAACCCTTGGATTGAAAGGCAGGTGCGCTAACCATTCGGCCACGCATTCTGATATCATTCGTAAGTTAATTGTTTAAGACTATAGAAGAAATGCAAGCGTATTTTTAGAATCGGTAGGGGAAGAAAGAAGTTCCGTAAAAGGAAATAGTTCCTGAATTTGCAAGCAGTATATAAAATAATAAGGAACGGGCTGCGTGAGAAAACGTTAACACTGTTCCCTAATGAATATGTATTACTGGACTGTAGCCCGATTCATCGATATTGTGAGCATGCTGAATTTTTTGTAAATAGCTTTGTTGTAAGCTTAAAAGATCGGGTTCGGATTGTTACATTTCTGTCTGAATATCCTGAAATAAATATGAAACATTTAAATAAGCATTTCTTTGGGTTAAATTAAATATGTGTAGCACAAATTAAACTCCCAACATGCATTTTTAGAAGGGAAACACGACAATGAAAGCGAGAATTGTTTTTTTATATACCGAAAATCGCTATTTCTGGAAACTGATTAATTCTAAATAAAAATCAAATAAATTCCAAATGTAAAAGAAAGAGAGAATGCTTGGTATTAAAATGTCGTATCATATCAGGAGAATTAAATGCTACTAACGACATCTGAAGAAATAGCCGATAAAAGGTTTAGATCATTTCTTCGTTCACCTGCACTTAAATTTCCAACACAACAGAACTTGTAGTTTTTGCCGTGAAACTTCATGACTTCTACAAACTTATAAGACTCACCGTAAAACTCTCCTGAAAGTTTTTCTGAAGTCTATACTACATTTGTACCAAATTTGGTGTCGATCCGAGGTCTGGTTTGAATTCTAGAGTAATATTCTACATTGTTGTTGATGTGATTTTTTTTTTTTAAGAAAGGGGGGGGGGGTTTGAATTACTTATTTTATTCCTCTTTTAAACAGAGAATTGTAACTACTTCCACATCCTTAAGCCTTATTGTGACCTTTGAGTCAAGGTCAAAGGTCAAGGTCAAAGGTCAAGGTCCTAACAAAAAAAAAAAAAAAAAAAAAAAAAAAAAAATCTTTACTTTCTGTGTTTTTACCTGATACTGGAGCTGGATGCATGTCCTAACTTTTCCGTTTAAAGCAATGTCAAGGTCAAAGGTCAAGGTCAAAGTTCAAGGTCATTTAGTGAATTGCTATATTTTACACATATATAAGGGATTTCTTATGTTTTTAAATGACCTTGACCTTTGACCTTGACCTATATTTCAAGGTCAAAGGTCAAATATGCCGATGTAGTTAGTCCCATGTCTCTAGGATACACCGTTTTAAAAAAAAGTTCAGTAAATGTAAGCAGCAAAAACTTTCAGGGACAGTAACTCATAGAAGGGGCCGAAGAACCCTTTCGCACTGTATAGATTGAAGAGTGTACTAAATGAGTCGAAGACACTGATGAAGGTTTGGAATGTCTACGGTTTACGGTTTCGGAGGAGTAGCGATAACAAGGTTTTATTGCGAAAGGGATGACAACTTTTGAATGGGTCAAGCTTGGGGGACAAGAATGAAATTTTTATAATACTTTTAGAAGGACATATTAAATATGCAAAGATATATAGTATATGTTGAAAGACAAAAGAGCTATAAAAAGAGCTAATTTTCTTATATTTTGAATGACCTTGACCTTTGACCTTGACCTTAAGTTCAAGGTCTAAGGTCAAAGAATCTTATGCAGTTGGTCCCATGTCTTTACGACTTGTCGTTTAGAAAAGTTTTTCATTATTCGTAAACATGAGAAACGTCCAGGGGCAATAACTCATAAAAGGGGTCGACGAATTCTTTCGCAGTGAAACCTTGAAGCGAGTACTCAGTTAGTCGAAGACATTGGTTAAGGTTTCGTACCTCTGCGGTTTATGATTTCGAAGGAGTAGCGATAACAAGGTTATTCATTTAAAGGGCAAGAACTCCGAAAGGGGTCATAGGTCATACTCGTTGGGTAGTTTTTCGAAATAACTTTTGATGTCGAGTATCATGAACTATAAAGTTCTTCGAAAAGTCTTTCGGTTCAAAAGGCGGTAACGGAAAAATAATAATAATAATAATAAACATAAGCATTTCAATAGGTCTTTCCACAGAAAGGTGGAAAGACCTAATAAAACACTAGGAGACTAATTGTTCAGAGAACAATTAGAGGCCTTTCCACCTTTTTAAGTGTTTCCGTGTCATTTGGGTTGAGAAAAAGTAGAAAAATGCAAAAAATGAAAAAAAATGAAAAAAAAAAAAAAAAAAAAAAAAATTTGCTCCTCCAGCAGGGTTCGAACCCAAAACCCTTGGATTGAAAGGCAGGTGCGCTAACCATTCGGCCACGCATTCTGATATCATTCGTAAGTTAATTGTTTAAGACTATAGAAGAAATGCAAGCGTATTTTTAGAATCGGTAGGGGAAGAAAGAAGTTCCGTAAAAGGAAATAGTTCCTGAATTTGCAAGCAGTATATAAAATAATAAGGAACGGGCTGCGTGAGAAAACGTTAACACTGTTCCCTAATGAATATGTATTACTGGACTGTAGCCCGATTCATCGATATTGTGAGCATGCTGAATTTTTTGTAAATAGCTTTGTTGTAAGCTTAAAAGATCGGGTTCGGATTGTTACATTTCTGTCTGAATATCCTGAAATAAATATGAAACATTTAAATAAGCATTTCTTTGGGTTAAATTAAATATGTGTAGCACAAATTAAACTCCCAACATGCATTTTTAGAAGGGAAACACGACAATGAAAGCGAGAATTGTTTTTTTATATACCGAAAATCGCTATTTCTGGAAACTGATTAATTCTAAATAAAAATCAAATAAATTCCAAATGTAAAAGAAAGAGAGAATGCTTGGTATTAAAATGTCGTATCATATCAGGAGAATTAAATGCTACTAACGACATCTGAAGAAATAGCCGATAAAAGGTTTAGATCATTTCTTCGTTCACCTGCACTTAAATTTCCAACACAACAGAACTTGTAGTTTTTGCCGTGAAACTTCATGACTTCTACAAACTTATAAGACTCACCGTAAAACTCTCCTGAAAGTTTTTCTGAAGTCTATACTACATTTGTACCAAATTTGGTGTCGATCCGAGGTCTGGTTTGAATTCTAGAGTAATATTCTACATTGTTGTTGATGTGATTTTTTTTTTTTAAGAAAGGGGGGGGGGGTTTGAATTACTTATTTTATTCCTCTTTTAAACAGAGAATTGTAACTACTTCCACATCCTTAAGCCTTATTGTGACCTTTGAGTCAAGGTCAAAGGTCAAGGTCAAAGGTCAAGGTCCTAACAAAAAAAAAAAAAAAAAAAAAAAAAAAAAAATCTTTACTTTCTGTGTTTTTACCTGATACTGGAGCTGGATGCATGTCCTAACTTTTCCGTTTAAAGCAATGTCAAGGTCAAAGGTCAAGGTCAAAGTTCAAGGTCATTTAGTGAATTGCTATATTTTACACATATATAAGGGATTTCTTATGTTTTTAAATGACCTTGACCTTTGACCTTGACCTATATTTCAAGGTCAAAGGTCAAATATGCCGATGTAGTTAGTCCCATGTCTCTAGGATACACCGTTTTAAAAAAAAGTTCAGTAAATGTAAGCAGCAAAAACTTTCAGGGACAGTAACTCATAGAAGGGGCCGAAGAACCCTTTCGCACTGTATAGATTGAAGAGTGTACTAAATGAGTCGAAGACACTGATGAAGGTTTGGAATGTCTACGGTTTACGGTTTCGGAGGAGTAGCGATAACAAGGTTTTATTGCGAAAGGGATGACAACTTTTGAATGGGTCAAGCTTGGGGGACAAGAATGAAATTTTTATAATACTTTTAGAAGGACATATTAAATATGCAAAGATATATAGTATATGTTGAAAGACAAAAGAGCTATAAAAAGAGCTAATTTTCTTATATTTTGAATGACCTTGACCTTTGACCTTGACCTTAAGTTCAAGGTCTAAGGTCAAAGAATCTTATGCAGTTGGTCCCATGTCTTTACGACTTGTCGTTTAGAAAAGTTTTTCATTATTCGTAAACATGAGAAACGTCCAGGGGCAATAACTCATAAAAGGGGTCGACGAATTCTTTCGCAGTGAAACCTTGAAGCGAGTACTCAGTTAGTCGAAGACATTGGTTAAGGTTTCGTACCTCTGCGGTTTATGATTTCGAAGGAGTAGCGATAACAAGGTTATTCATTTAAAGGGCAAGAACTCCGAAAGGGGTCATAGGTCATACTCGTTGGGTAGTTTTTCGAAATAACTTTTGATGTCGAGTATCATGAACTATAAAGTTCTTCGAAAAGTCTTTCGGTTCAAAAGGCGGTAACGGAAAAATAATAATAATAATAATAAACATAAGCATTTCAATAGGTCTTTCCACAGAAAGGTGGAAAGACCTAATAAAACACTAGGAGACTAATTGTTCAGAGAACAATTAGAGGCCTTTCCACCTTTTTAAGTGTTTCCGTGTCATTTGGGTTGAGAAAAAGTAGAAAAATGCAAAAAATGAAAAAAAATGAAAAAAAAAAAAAAAAAAAAAAAAATTTGCTCCTCCAGCAGGGTTCGAACCCAAAACCCTTGGATTGAAAGGCAGGTGCGCTAACCATTCGGCCACGCATTCTGATATCATTCGTAAGTTAATTGTTTAAGACTATAGAAGAAATGCAAGCGTATTTTTAGAATCGGTAGGGGAAGAAAGAAGTTCCGTAAAAGGAAATAGTTCCTGAATTTGCAAGCAGTATATAAAATAATAAGGAACGGGCTGCGTGAGAAAACGTTAACACTGTTCCCTAATGAATATGTATTACTGGACTGTAGCCCGATTCATCGATATTGTGAGCATGCTGAATTTTTTGTAAATAGCTTTGTTGTAAGCTTAAAAGATCGGGTTCGGATTGTTACATTTCTGTCTGAATATCCTGAAATAAATATGAAACATTTAAATAAGCATTTCTTTGGGTTAAATTAAATATGTGTAGCACAAATTAAACTCCCAACATGCATTTTTAGAAGGGAAACACGACAATGAAAGCGAGAATTGTTTTTTTATATACCGAAAATCGCTATTTCTGGAAACTGATTAATTCTAAATAAAAATCAAATAAATTCCAAATGTAAAAGAAAGAGAGAATGCTTGGTATTAAAATGTCGTATCATATCAGGAGAATTAAATGCTACTAACGACATCTGAAGAAATAGCCGATAAAAGGTTTAGATCATTTCTTCGTTCACCTGCACTTAAATTTCCAACACAACAGAACTTGTAGTTTTTGCCGTGAAACTTCATGACTTCTACAAACTTATAAGACTCACCGTAAAACTCTCCTGAAAGTTTTTCTGAAGTCTATACTACATTTGTACCAAATTTGGTGTCGATCCGAGGTCTGGTTTGAATTCTAGAGTAATATTCTACATTGTTGTTGATGTGATTTTTTTTTTTTAAGAAAGGGGGGGGGGGTTTGAATTACTTATTTTATTCCTCTTTTAAACAGAGAATTGTAACTACTTCCACATCCTTAAGCCTTATTGTGACCTTTGAGTCAAGGTCAAAGGTCAAGGTCAAAGGTCAAGGTCCTAACAAAAAAAAAAAAAAAAAAAAAAAAAAAAAAATCTTTACTTTCTGTGTTTTTACCTGATACTGGAGCTGGATGCATGTCCTAACTTTTCCGTTTAAAGCAATGTCAAGGTCAAAGGTCAAGGTCAAAGTTCAAGGTCATTTAGTGAATTGCTATATTTTACACATATATAAGGGATTTCTTATGTTTTTAAATGACCTTGACCTTTGACCTTGACCTATATTTCAAGGTCAAAGGTCAAATATGCCGATGTAGTTAGTCCCATGTCTCTAGGATACACCGTTTTAAAAAAAAGTTCAGTAAATGTAAGCAGCAAAAACTTTCAGGGACAGTAACTCATAGAAGGGGCCGAAGAACCCTTTCGCACTGTATAGATTGAAGAGTGTACTAAATGAGTCGAAGACACTGATGAAGGTTTGGAATGTCTACGGTTTACGGTTTCGGAGGAGTAGCGATAACAAGGTTTTATTGCGAAAGGGATGACAACTTTTGAATGGGTCAAGCTTGGGGGACAAGAATGAAATTTTTATAATACTTTTAGAAGGACATATTAAATATGCAAAGATATATAGTATATGTTGAAAGACAAAAGAGCTATAAAAAGAGCTAATTTTCTTATATTTTGAATGACCTTGACCTTTGACCTTGACCTTAAGTTCAAGGTCTAAGGTCAAAGAATCTTATGCAGTTGGTCCCATGTCTTTACGACTTGTCGTTTAGAAAAGTTTTTCATTATTCGTAAACATGAGAAACGTCCAGGGGCAATAACTCATAAAAGGGGTCGACGAATTCTTTCGCAGTGAAACCTTGAAGCGAGTACTCAGTTAGTCGAAGACATTGGTTAAGGTTTCGTACCTCTGCGGTTTATGATTTCGAAGGAGTAGCGATAACAAGGTTATTCATTTAAAGGGCAAGAACTCCGAAAGGGGTCATAGGTCATACTCGTTGGGTAGTTTTTCGAAATAACTTTTGATGTCGAGTATCATGAACTATAAAGTTCTTCGAAAAGTCTTTCGGTTCAAAAGGCGGTAACGGAAAAATAATAATAATAATAATAAACATAAGCATTTCAATAGGTCTTTCCACAGAAAGGTGGAAAGACCTAATAAAACACTAGGAGACTAATTGTTCAGAGAACAATTAGAGGCCTTTCCACCTTTTTAAGTGTTTCCGTGTCATTTGGGTTGAGAAAAAGTAGAAAAATGCAAAAAATGAAAAAAAATGAAAAAAAAAAAAAAAAAAAAAAAAATTTGCTCCTCCAGCAGGGTTCGAACCCAAAACCCTTGGATTGAAAGGCAGGTGCGCTAACCATTCGGCCACGCATTCTGATATCATTCGTAAGTTAATTGTTTAAGACTATAGAAGAAATGCAAGCGTATTTTTAGAATCGGTAGGGGAAGAAAGAAGTTCCGTAAAAGGAAATAGTTCCTGAATTTGCAAGCAGTATATAAAATAATAAGGAACGGGCTGCGTGAGAAAACGTTAACACTGTTCCCTAATGAATATGTATTACTGGACTGTAGCCCGATTCATCGATATTGTGAGCATGCTGAATTTTTTGTAAATAGCTTTGTTGTAAGCTTAAAAGATCGGGTTCGGATTGTTACATTTCTGTCTGAATATCCTGAAATAAATATGAAACATTTAAATAAGCATTTCTTTGGGTTAAATTAAATATGTGTAGCACAAATTAAACTCCCAACATGCATTTTTAGAAGGGAAACACGACAATGAAAGCGAGAATTGTTTTTTTATATACCGAAAATCGCTATTTCTGGAAACTGATTAATTCTAAATAAAAATCAAATAAATTCCAAATGTAAAAGAAAGAGAGAATGCTTGGTATTAAAATGTCGTATCATATCAGGAGAATTAAATGCTACTAACGACATCTGAAGAAATAGCCGATAAAAGGTTTAGATCATTTCTTCGTTCACCTGCACTTAAATTTCCAACACAACAGAACTTGTAGTTTTTGCCGTGAAACTTCATGACTTCTACAAACTTATAAGACTCACCGTAAAACTCTCCTGAAAGTTTTTCTGAAGTCTATACTACATTTGTACCAAATTTGGTGTCGATCCGAGGTCTGGTTTGAATTCTAGAGTAATATTCTACATTGTTGTTGATGTGATTTTTTTTTTTTAAGAAAGGGGGGGGGGGTTTGAATTACTTATTTTATTCCTCTTTTAAACAGAGAATTGTAACTACTTCCACATCCTTAAGCCTTATTGTGACCTTTGAGTCAAGGTCAAAGGTCAAGGTCAAAGGTCAAGGTCCTAACAAAAAAAAAAAAAAAAAAAAAAAAAAAAAAATCTTTACTTTCTGTGTTTTTACCTGATACTGGAGCTGGATGCATGTCCTAACTTTTCCGTTTAAAGCAATGTCAAGGTCAAAGGTCAAGGTCAAAGTTCAAGGTCATTTAGTGAATTGCTATATTTTACACATATATAAGGGATTTCTTATGTTTTTAAATGACCTTGACCTTTGACCTTGACCTATATTTCAAGGTCAAAGGTCAAATATGCCGATGTAGTTAGTCCCATGTCTCTAGGATACACCGTTTTAAAAAAAAGTTCAGTAAATGTAAGCAGCAAAAACTTTCAGGGACAGTAACTCATAGAAGGGGCCGAAGAACCCTTTCGCACTGTATAGATTGAAGAGTGTACTAAATGAGTCGAAGACACTGATGAAGGTTTGGAATGTCTACGGTTTACGGTTTCGGAGGAGTAGCGATAACAAGGTTTTATTGCGAAAGGGATGACAACTTTTGAATGGGTCAAGCTTGGGGGACAAGAATGAAATTTTTATAATACTTTTAGAAGGACATATTAAATATGCAAAGATATATAGTATATGTTGAAAGACAAAAGAGCTATAAAAAGAGCTAATTTTCTTATATTTTGAATGACCTTGACCTTTGACCTTGACCTTAAGTTCAAGGTCTAAGGTCAAAGAATCTTATGCAGTTGGTCCCATGTCTTTACGACTTGTCGTTTAGAAAAGTTTTTCATTATTCGTAAACATGAGAAACGTCCAGGGGCAATAACTCATAAAAGGGGTCGACGAATTCTTTCGCAGTGAAACCTTGAAGCGAGTACTCAGTTAGTCGAAGACATTGGTTAAGGTTTCGTACCTCTGCGGTTTATGATTTCGAAGGAGTAGCGATAACAAGGTTATTCATTTAAAGGGCAAGAACTCCGAAAGGGGTCATAGGTCATACTCGTTGGGTAGTTTTTCGAAATAACTTTTGATGTCGAGTATCATGAACTATAAAGTTCTTCGAAAAGTCTTTCGGTTCAAAAGGCGGTAACGGAAAAATAATAATAATAACTAGTAGACTAATTGTTCTCGAACAATTAGAGGTCTTTCCACCTTCTTTAAATTTCATATATTCTTCACATTTAACTCTCTACTGTTTATTTTTATAGGAAAGAAACCAGAAATGGCTTGAGAGATGGAAAAAATGAAAATTTTAAAAATTTTGAAATGACCTTGACCTTTGACCTTGAACACATATTCAAGGTCAAAGGTCAAGGGTCACATTGCAATTAACCCCATGCTTCAACAACTTTTAGTTTTAAAGTTATAAGGTTTACTAGTAAGCGCAAAGATGTTAAAGGGCGATAACTCATAGAAGGGGTCACCGGATACTTTCGCACTGAATAGATTGAAGTTGTGTCTAAAGACCCTGAGTACATTTGTGAAGGTTTCGTGTCTCTGCGGTTTATGGTTTCAGAGGAGTAGCGATAACAAGGTTTTTCGCACAAGGGGCAATAACTTTTAAAAGGGTTAAGCTTAGGGGACAAGATTGAAATCTTTGAAATAGTTTTAAAAGTACATATAAAAGATGCAAAGATGTACTGTATATGTTGAAAGACAAAAGAGCTATAAAAAGAGCTTTATTTCTCATATTTGGAGTGACCTTGACCTTTGACCTTGACATAATCTTCAAGGTCTAGGGTTAAAGAATCTAATGCAGTTGGTTTCATGTCTCTACAACTTATCGTTTTGAAAATTTTTCATTATTTGTAAACTTCAAAAACTTTCAGGGGCAATAACTCATAAAAGGGGTCGACGAATACTTTTGCAATGAATAGATTGAAGAGTCCCCTCAATTAGTCGAAGACATTGGTGAAGGTTTCGTAATTCTACGGTTTACGGTTTCGGAAGAGTAGCGATAACAAGGTTTCTAGTGAAAGGGGCAATAACTGCGAAAGGGGTCTTAGGTTATACGCGTTGGGTCAAATTTGTTCATAACTTTTTATGACCTTTACGATGAACAAAAAATCTTTTCGATAAATGTCGAAACAAAAAATCAGCGGAAGAAAAATAATAATAATAAGAAGAAGAATAATAATAATAATAAACAGAAGAAAATCAATAGGTCTTTCCACAGAAAGGTGGAAAGACCTAATAATAAACATAAGCATTTCAATAGGTCTTTCCACAGAAAGGTGGAAAGACCTAATAAAACACTAGGAGACTAATTGTTCAGAGAACAATTAGAGGCCTTTCCACCTTTTTAAGTGTTTCCGTGTCATTTGGGTTGAGAAAAAGTAGAAAAATGCAAAAAATGAAAAAAAATGAAAAAAAAAAAAAAAAAAAAAAAAAATTTGCTCCTCCAGCAGGGTTCGAACCCAAAACCCTTGGATTGAAAGGCAGGTGCGCTAACCATTCGGCCACGCATTCTGATATCATTCGTAAGTTAATTGTTTAAGACTATAGAAGAAATGCAAGCGTATTTTTAGAATCGGTAGGGGAAGAAAGAAGTTCCGTAAAAGGAAATAGTTCCTGAATTTGCAAGCAGTATATAAAATAATAAGGAACGGGCTGCGTGAGAAAACGTTAACACTGTTCCCTAATGAATATGTATTACTGGACTGTAGCCCGATTCATCGATATTGTGAGCATGCTGAATTTTTTGTAAATAGCTTTGTTGTAAGCTTAAAAGATCGGGTTCGGATTGTTACATTTCTGTCTGAATATCCTGAAATAAATATGAAACATTTAAATAAGCATTTCTTTGGGTTAAATTAAATATGTGTAGCACAAATTAAACTCCCAACATGCATTTTTAGAAGGGAAACACGACAATGAAAGCGAGAATTGTTTTTTTATATACCGAAAATCGCTATTTCTGGAAACTGATTAATTCTAAATAAAAATCAAATAAATTCCAAATGTAAAAGAAAGAGAGAATGCTTGGTATTAAAATGTCGTATCATATCAGGAGAATTAAATGCTACTAACGACATCTGAAGAAATAGCCGATAAAAGGTTTAGATCATTTCTTCGTTCACCTGCACTTAAATTTCCAACACAACAGAACTTGTAGTTTTTGCCGTGAAACTTCATGACTTCTACAAACTTATAAGACTCACCGTAAAACTCTCCTGAAAGTTTTTCTGAAGTCTATACTACATTTGTACCAAATTTGGTGTCGATCCGAGGTCTGGTTTGAATTCTAGAGTAATATTCTACATTGTTGTTGATGTGATTTTTTTTTTTTAAGAAAGGGGGGGGGGGTTTGAATTACTTATTTTATTCCTCTTTTAAACAGAGAATTGTAACTACTTCCACATCCTTAAGCCTTATTGTGACCTTTGAGTCAAGGTCAAAGGTCAAGGTCAAAGGTCAAGGTCCTAACAAAAAAAAAAAAAAAAAAAAAAAAAAAAAAATCTTTACTTTCTGTGTTTTTACCTGATACTGGAGCTGGATGCATGTCCTAACTTTTCCGTTTAAAGCAATGTCAAGGTCAAAGGTCAAGGTCAAAGTTCAAGGTCATTTAGTGAATTGCTATATTTTACACATATATAAGGGATTTCTTATGTTTTTAAATGACCTTGACCTTTGACCTTGACCTATATTTCAAGGTCAAAGGTCAAATATGCCGATGTAGTTAGTCCCATGTCTCTAGGATACACCGTTTTAAAAAAAAGTTCAGTAAATGTAAGCAGCAAAAACTTTCAGGGACAGTAACTCATAGAAGGGGCCGAAGAACCCTTTCGCACTGTATAGATTGAAGAGTGTACTAAATGAGTCGAAGACACTGATGAAGGTTTGGAATGTCTACGGTTTACGGTTTCGGAGGAGTAGCGATAACAAGGTTTTATTGCGAAAGGGATGACAACTTTTGAATGGGTCAAGCTTGGGGGACAAGAATGAAATTTTTATAATACTTTTAGAAGGACATATTAAATATGCAAAGATATATAGTATATGTTGAAAGACAAAAGAGCTATAAAAAGAGCTAATTTTCTTATATTTTGAATGACCTTGACCTTTGACCTTGACCTTAAGTTCAAGGTCTAAGGTCAAAGAATCTTATGCAGTTGGTCCCATGTCTTTACGACTTGTCGTTTAGAAAAGTTTTTCATTATTCGTAAACATGAGAAACGTCCAGGGGCAATAACTCATAAAAGGGGTCGACGAATTCTTTCGCAGTGAAACCTTGAAGCGAGTACTCAGTTAGTCGAAGACATTGGTTAAGGTTTCGTACCTCTGCGGTTTATGATTTCGAAGGAGTAGCGATAACAAGGTTATTCATTTAAAGGGCAAGAACTCCGAAAGGGGTCATAGGTCATACTCGTTGGGTAGTTTTTCGAAATAACTTTTGATGTCGAGTATCATGAACTATAAAGTTCTTCGAAAAGTCTTTCGGTTCAAAAGGCGGTAACGGAAAAATAATAATAATAACTAGTAGACTAATTGTTCTCGAACAATTAGAGGTCTTTCCACCTTCTTTAAATTTCATATATTCTTCACATTTAACTCTCTACTGTTTATTTTTATAGGAAAGAAACCAGAAATGGCTTGAGAGATGGAAAAAATGAAAATTTTAAAAATTTTGAAATGACCTTGACCTTTGACCTTGAACACATATTCAAGGTCAAAGGTCAAGGGTCACATTGCAATTAACCCCATGCTTCAACAACTTTTAGTTTTAAAGTTATAAGGTTTACTAGTAAGCGCAAAGATGTTAAAGGGCGATAACTCATAGAAGGGGTCACCGGATACTTTCGCACTGAATAGATTGAAGTTGTGTCTAAAGACCCTGAGTACATTTGTGAAGGTTTCGTGTCTCTGCGGTTTATGGTTTCAGAGGAGTAGCGATAACAAGGTTTTTCGCACAAGGGGCAATAACTTTTAAAAGGGTTAAGCTTAGGGGACAAGATTGAAATCTTTGAAATAGTTTTAAAAGTACATATAAAAGATGCAAAGATGTACTGTATATGTTGAAAGACAAAAGAGCTATAAAAAGAGCTTTATTTCTCATATTTGGAGTGACCTTGACCTTTGACCTTGACATAATCTTCAAGGTCTAGGGTTAAAGAATCTAATGCAGTTGGTTTCATGTCTCTACAACTTATCGTTTTGAAAATTTTTCATTATTTGTAAACTTCAAAAACTTTCAGGGGCAATAACTCATAAAAGGGGTCGACGAATACTTTTGCAATGAATAGATTGAAGAGTCCCCTCAATTAGTCGAAGACATTGGTGAAGGTTTCGTAATTCTACGGTTTACGGTTTCGGAAGAGTAGCGATAACAAGGTTTCTAGTGAAAGGGGCAATAACTGCGAAAGGGGTCTTAGGTTATACGCGTTGGGTCAAATTTGTTCATAACTTTTTATGACCTTTACGATGAACAAAAAATCTTTTCGATAAATGTCGAAACAAAAAATCAGCGGAAGAAAAATAATAATAATAAGAAGAAGAATAATAATAATAATAAACAGAAGAAAATCAATAGGTCTTTCCACAGAAAGGTGGAAAGACCTAATAATAAACATAAGCATTTCAATAGGTCTTTCCACAGAAAGGTGGAAAGACCTAATAAAACACTAGGAGACTAATTGTTCAGAGAACAATTAGAGGCCTTTCCACCTTTTTAAGTGTTTCCGTGTCATTTGGGTTGAGAAAAAGTAGAAAAATGCAAAAAATGAAAAAAAATGAAAAAAAAAAAAAAAAAAAAAAAAAATTTGCTCCTCCAGCAGGGTTCGAACCCAAAACCCTTGGATTGAAAGGCAGGTGCGCTAACCATTCGGCCACGCATTCTGATATCATTCGTAAGTTAATTGTTTAAGACTATAGAAGAAATGCAAGCGTATTTTTAGAATCGGTAGGGGAAGAAAGAAGTTCCGTAAAAGGAAATAGTTCCTGAATTTGCAAGCAGTATATAAAATAATAAGGAACGGGCTGCGTGAGAAAACGTTAACACTGTTCCCTAATGAATATGTATTACTGGACTGTAGCCCGATTCATCGATATTGTGAGCATGCTGAATTTTTTGTAAATAGCTTTGTTGTAAGCTTAAAAGATCGGGTTCGGATTGTTACATTTCTGTCTGAATATCCTGAAATAAATATGAAACATTTAAATAAGCATTTCTTTGGGTTAAATTAAATATGTGTAGCACAAATTAAACTCCCAACATGCATTTTTAGAAGGGAAACACGACAATGAAAGCGAGAATTGTTTTTTTATATACCGAAAATCGCTATTTCTGGAAACTGATTAATTCTAAATAAAAATCAAATAAATTCCAAATGTAAAAGAAAGAGAGAATGCTTGGTATTAAAATGTCGTATCATATCAGGAGAATTAAATGCTACTAACGACATCTGAAGAAATAGCCGATAAAAGGTTTAGATCATTTCTTCGTTCACCTGCACTTAAATTTCCAACACAACAGAACTTGTAGTTTTTGCCGTGAAACTTCATGACTTCTACAAACTTATAAGACTCACCGTAAAACTCTCCTGAAAGTTTTTCTGAAGTCTATACTACATTTGTACCAAATTTGGTGTCGATCCGAGGTCTGGTTTGAATTCTAGAGTAATATTCTACATTGTTGTTGATGTGATTTTTTTTTTTTAAGAAAGGGGGGGGGGGTTTGAATTACTTATTTTATTCCTCTTTTAAACAGAGAATTGTAACTACTTCCACATCCTTAAGCCTTATTGTGACCTTTGAGTCAAGGTCAAAGGTCAAGGTCAAAGGTCAAGGTCCTAACAAAAAAAAAAAAAAAAAAAAAAAAAAAAAAATCTTTACTTTCTGTGTTTTTACCTGATACTGGAGCTGGATGCATGTCCTAACTTTTCCGTTTAAAGCAATGTCAAGGTCAAAGGTCAAGGTCAAAGTTCAAGGTCATTTAGTGAATTGCTATATTTTACACATATATAAGGGATTTCTTATGTTTTTAAATGACCTTGACCTTTGACCTTGACCTATATTTCAAGGTCAAAGGTCAAATATGCCGATGTAGTTAGTCCCATGTCTCTAGGATACACCGTTTTAAAAAAAAGTTCAGTAAATGTAAGCAGCAAAAACTTTCAGGGACAGTAACTCATAGAAGGGGCCGAAGAACCCTTTCGCACTGTATAGATTGAAGAGTGTACTAAATGAGTCGAAGACACTGATGAAGGTTTGGAATGTCTACGGTTTACGGTTTCGGAGGAGTAGCGATAACAAGGTTTTATTGCGAAAGGGATGACAACTTTTGAATGGGTCAAGCTTGGGGGACAAGAATGAAATTTTTATAATACTTTTAGAAGGACATATTAAATATGCAAAGATATATAGTATATGTTGAAAGACAAAAGAGCTATAAAAAGAGCTAATTTTCTTATATTTTGAATGACCTTGACCTTTGACCTTGACCTTAAGTTCAAGGTCTAAGGTCAAAGAATCTTATGCAGTTGGTCCCATGTCTTTACGACTTGTCGTTTAGAAAAGTTTTTCATTATTCGTAAACATGAGAAACGTCCAGGGGCAATAACTCATAAAAGGGGTCGACGAATTCTTTCGCAGTGAAACCTTGAAGCGAGTACTCAGTTAGTCGAAGACATTGGTTAAGGTTTCGTACCTCTGCGGTTTATGATTTCGAAGGAGTAGCGATAACAAGGTTATTCATTTAAAGGGCAAGAACTCCGAAAGGGGTCATAGGTCATACTCGTTGGGTAGTTTTTCGAAATAACTTTTGATGTCGAGTATCATGAACTATAAAGTTCTTCGAAAAGTCTTTCGGTTCAAAAGGCGGTAACGGAAAAATAATAATAATAATAATAAACATAAGCATTTCAATAGGTCTTTCCACAGAAAGGTGGAAAGACCTAATAATAATAATAATAAACATAAGCATTTCAAGAGGTCTTTCCACAGAAAGGTGGAAAGACCTAATAATAATAATAATAAACAGAAGAAAATCAATAGGTCTTTCCACAGAAAGGTGGAAAGACCTAATAAGAATAATAAGAATAACTAGACCACGGAGGCACTTGATTATACAGCAAATTAAATGCAAATATCAAGTAACATATAATGTTTATATATTCACGTTTGATATTGTCAAAATTTTACACAATAAATGTTGTCTAATTTAGCCTTTACTAAACAGTTCTAATAGATGTAATTAGAATACTAGTAGACTAATTGTTCTTGAACAATTAGAGGTCTTTCCACCTTCTTTAAATTTCATATATTCTTCACATTTAACTCTCTACTGTTTATTTTTTTAACAAAAGAAACCAGAAATGGCTTGAGAGATGGAAAAAATGAATATCTTAAAAATTTTGAAATGACCTTGACTTCTGACCTTGAACAAATATTCAAGGTCAAAGGTCAAGGGTCACATTGCAATTAACCCCATGCTTCTACGACTTTTAATGTTAAAGTTATAAGGTTTACATGTAAGCGCAAAGACGTTAAAGGGCGATAACTCATATAAGGGGTCACTGGATACTTTTGCGCTGAATAGATTGAAGTTGTGTTTAAAGACCCTGTATACATTAGTGAAGGTTTCATGTCTCTGCGGTTTACGGTTTCAGAGGAGTAGTGATAACAAGGTTTTTCGCACAAGGGGCAATAACTTTTAAAAGGGTTAATCTAAGGGGACAAGATTGAAATCTTTGAAATAGTTTTAAAAGTACATATTAAAGATGTTAAGATATACTGTATATGTTGAAAGACAAAAGAGCTTTATTTCTCATATTTGGAATGACCTTGACCTTTGACCTTGACATAAACTTTAAGGTCTAAGGTCAAAGAATCTAATGCAGTTTGTTTCATGTCTCTACGACTTATCGTTTTGAAAATTTTTCATCATTTGTAAACTTCAAAAACTTTCAGGGGCAATAACTCAAAAAAGGGGGCGACGAATACTTTTGCAATGATACAATGAAGCAAGTACTAAGTTAGTCAAAGACTTTGATGAAGGTTTCGTATCTCTACGGTTTACGCTTTCTGAGGAGTAGCGATAACAAGATTTCTAGCGAAAGGGGCAATAACTGTGAAAGGGGTCATAGGTTATATGCGTTGGGTCAAATTTGTTCATAACTTTTTATGATCTTACGATGAACAAAAAATCTTTTCGATAAATGTCGAAACAAAAAATCAGCGGAAGAAAAATAATAATAAGAAGAAGAATAACTAGTAGACTAATTGTTCTCGAACAATTAGAGGTCTTTCCACCTTCTTTAAATTTCATATATTCTTCACATTTAACTCTCTACTATTTATTTATTTTTACAGGAGAAACCAGAGATGGCTTGAGAGATGGAAAATATTAAAATTTTAGAAATTTGGAAATGACCTTGACCTTTGACCTTGAACAAATATTCAAGGTCAAAGGTCAAGGGTCACATTGCACTTAACACCATCCTTCTACGACTTTTAGTTTTAAAGTTATAAGGTTTAATAGTAAGCACAAAGACGTTAAAGGGCAATAACTCATATAAGGGGTCAGCAGATCCTTTTGCACTAATAGACTGAAGTTGTGACTAATGACCCTGAAGACATTAGTGAAGGTTTCGTGTCTCTGCGATTTACGGTTAAGGAGAAGTAGCGATAACAAGGTTTTTCGCACAAGGGGCAATAACTTTTAAAGGGGTTAAGCTTAGGGGACAAGAATGAAATCTTTGAGATAGATTTAAGAGTACATATTAATGATGCAAAGACCAATAGTATATATTGAAACACAAAAGAGTTGTAAAAAGAGCTTAATTTCTCATTTTTGGAATGACCTTGACCTTTGACCTTTACATATATTTTTAGGTCAAAGGTCAATGAATCTTATGCAGTTGGTCCCATGTCTCTACGACTTATCATTTTGAAAATTTTTCATTATTCATAATTATCAAAGACTTTCAGGGGCAATAACTCATAAAAGGGGTGCACGAATACTTTCGCAATGAAAAGATTGAAGAGTCCCCTCAATTAGTCGAAGACATTGGTGAAGGTTCCATACCTCTACGGTTTATGGTTTCGAAGGAGTAGCGATAACAAGGTTTTATTGCGAAAGGGGTTGTAACTCCTTAAGAGGTCAAAGTTCATACACGCAGGGTCAATTACAAAAATCTTTTAAAGAGTACATTCTTATAGACTATAAATCTTTTCGATATATCTTGAAACATAGAATCACATCAGGGGGTGGAAAAATAATAATAATAATAATAATAATAACTAGTAGACTAATTGTTCTCGAACAATTAGAGGTCTTTCCACCTTCTTTGAATTTCATATATTTTCCATATTTTACTCTCTAAAGTTAATTTTTATACAAAAAGTGCCATAAATGGCTTGAAAGATAGAAAAAATGAAAATTTCAAAAATTTTGAAATGACCTTGACCCTAGACCTTGTAAAAATATTCAAGGTCAAAGGTCACGGGTCACATTGCACTTAACCCCATGCTTCTACGACTTTTAGTATTAAAGTTATAAGGTTTAATAGTAAGCGCAAAGACGTTAAAGGGCGATAACTCATATAAGGGGTCATCGGATACTTTTGCACTGAATAGATTGAAGCTGTGTCTAAAGACCCTGAAGACATTAGTGAAGGTTTTGTGTCTCTATGGTTTACGGTTTCGGAGGAGTAGCGATAACAAGGTTTTCAGTAAAAGGGGCAATAACTTTTAAAGGGGTAAATCTTAGGGGACAAGTATGAAATCTTTGAAATAGTTTTAAGAGGACATATTAATGATGCAAAGATATTTAGTATATGTTGAAAGACAAAAGAGATATAAAAAGAGCTAAATTCCTTATATTTTGAATGACCTTGACCTTAAACCTTTGCATATATTTTAAGGTCAAAGGTCAATGAATCTTATGCAGTTGGTCCCATGTCTCTACGACTTATCGTTTTAAAAATTTTAAATTATTTCTAAAAATCAAATACTTGGAGGGGCAATAACTCCTTGAAGGGGTCGACAAATACTTTCGCAATGAATAGATTGAAGAGTCCCCTAAATTAGTCGAGGACATTGGTGAAGGTTTTGTATCTCTACGGTTTACGGTTTCAAAGGAGTAGTGATAACAAGCTTTTATTGCGAAAGGGGATGTAACTCCTCGAGGGGTCAAAGTTCATATACGCAGGGTCAACTGCAAAAATCTTTTACGAAGTACATTCTCATGAACTATAAATCTTTTCGATAAATCTTGAAACTCAAAATCTTGCGGCGGAAAAATAAGAAGAATAATAAGAAACAGAAGAAAACCAATAGGTCTTTCCACAGAAAGGTGGAAAGACCTAATAATAATAATAATAATAATAATAATAATAATAATAATAATAAACAGAAGAATATCAATAGGTCTTTCCACAGAAAGGTGGAAAGACCTAATAATAATAATAAACAGAAGCATTTCAAGAGGTCTTTCCACAGAAAGGTGGAAAGACCTAATAATAAGAATAACTAGTAGACTAATTGTTCTCGAACAATTAGAGGTCTTTCCACCTTCTTTAAATTTCATATATTCTTCATATTTAACTCTTTACTGTTTATTTTTATACAAGAGAAACAAGAAATTGCTTGAAAAATGGAAAAAAATGAAAATTTTAAAAATTTTGAAATGACCTTGACCTTTGACCTTGAAAAAAATATTGAAGGTCAAAGGTTAAGGGTCACATTGCACTTGACCCCATGCTTCTACGACTTTTAGTTTTAAAGTTATTAGGTTTACTAGTAAGCGCAAAGACGTTAAAGGGTGATAACTCATATAAGGGGTCACCGGATACTTTCGCACTGAATAGATTGAAGTTGTGTCTAAAGACACTGAATACATTAGTGAAGGTTTCATGTCTCTGCGGTTTACGGTTTCAGAGGAGTAGTGATAACAAGGTTTTTCGCACAAGGGGAAATAACTTTTAAAAGGGTTAAGCTAAGGGGACAAGATTGAAATCTTTGAAATAGTTTTAAAAGTACATATAAAAGATGCAAAGATATACTGTATATGTTGAAAGACAAAAGAGCTATAAAAAGAGCTTTATTTCTCTTGTTTGGAATGACCTTGACCTTTGACCTTGACATAAACTTCAAGGTCTAGGGTTAAGGAATCTAATGCAGTTAGTTTCATGTCTCTACGACTTATCGTTTTGAAATTTTTTCATTATTTGTAAGCTTCAAAAACTTTCAGGGGCAATAACTCATAAAAGGGCTCAACGAATCCTTTCGTAATGAATAGATTGAAGAGTCTCCTCAATTAGTCGAAGACATTGGTGAAGGTTTCGTACCTCTATGGTTTATGGTTTCAGAGGAGTAGCGATAACAAGGTTTCTAGTGAAAGGGGCAATAACTGCGAAAGAGGTCATAGGTTATATGCGTTGGGTCAAATTTGTTCATAACTTTTTATGACCTTTACGATGAACAAAAAATCTTTTCGATAAATGTCGAAACAAAAAATCAGCGGAAGAAAAATAATAATAATAAGAATAATAAGAATAACTAGTAGACTAATTGTTCTCGAACAATTAGAGGTCTTTCCACCTTCTTTAAATTTCATATATTCTTCACATTTAACTCTCTACTGCTTATTTTTATGCAAAAGAAACCAGAGATGGCTTGAGAGATGGAAAAAATGAAAATTTTAAAATTTTTTGAAATGACCTTGACCTTTGACCTTGAACAAATATTCAAGGTCAAAGGTCAAGGGTCACATTGCAATTAACCCCATGCTTCTACGACTTTAAGTTTTAAAGTTATAAGGTTTACTAGTAAGCACAAAGACATTAAAGGGCGATAACTCATATAAGGGGTCACCGGATACTTTCGCACTGATTAGATTAAAGTTGTGCCTAAAGACCCTGAATACATTAATGAAGGTTTCGTGTCTCTGTGGTTTATGGTTTCGGAGGAGTGGTGATAACAAGGTTTTTTGCACAAGGGGAAATAACTTTTAAAAGGTTTAAGCTTAGGGGACAAGATTGAAATCTTTGAAATAGTTTTAAAAGTACATATAAAAGATGCAAAGATATACTGTATATGTTGAAAGACAAAAAAGCTCTAAAAAGAGCTTTATTTCTCATATTTGGAGTGACCTTGACCTTTGACCTTGACATAAACTTCAAGGTCTAGGGTTAAGGAATCTAATGCAGTTAGTTTCATGTCTCTACGACTTATCGTTTTGAAAATTTTTCATTATTTGTAAACTTCAAAAACTTTCAGGGGCAATAACTCATAAAAGGGCTCAACGAATCCTTTCGTAATGAATAGATTGAAGAGTCTTCTCAATTAGTCGAACACATTGGTGAAGGTTTCGTAACTCTACGGTTTACGGTTTCGGAGGAGTAGCGATAACAAGGTTTCTAGCGAAAGGGGCAATAACTGCGAAAGAGGTCATAGGTTATACGCGTTGGGTCAAATTTGTTCATAACTTTTTATGACCCTTACGATGAACAAAAAGTCTTTTCGATAAATGTCGAAACAAAAAATCAGCGGAAGAAAAATAATAAGAAGAAGAATAAGAAGAAGAAGAATAATAATAACTAGTAGACTAATTGTTCTCGAACAATTAGAGGTCTTTCCACCTTCTTTAAATTTCATATATTTTTCATATTTTACTCTCTAAAGTTGATTTTTATTCAAAAAGAATCCATAAATGGCTTAAAAGATAGAAAAAAATGAAAAATTTAAAAATTTTGAAATGACCCTGACCTTTGACCTTGAACAATTATTCAAGTTCAAATATCAAGGGTCACATTGCACTTGACCCCATGCTTTTACGACTTTTAGTTTTAAAGTTAGAAGGTTTAATAGTAAGCGCAAAGACGTTAAAGGGCGATAACTCATATAAGGGGTCATCGGATCATTTTGCACTGAATAGATTGAAGTTGTGCCTAAAGGCCCTGAGGACATTAGTGAAGGTTTCATGTCTCTGCAGTTTACGGTTTCGGAGCAGTAGCGATAACAAGGTTTTCAGTGAAAGGGGTAATAACTTTTAAAAGGGTAAATCTTAGGGGACAAGTATGAAATCTTTGAAATAGTTTTAAGAGGACATATTAAAGATGCAAAGAGATTTAGTATATAAAGAAAGACAAAAGAGATATATAAAGAGCTTAATTTCTGAAATTTTGAATGACCTTGACCTTTGACCTTTACAAAAATTTCAAGGTCTGAGGTCAAAGAATCTAATGCAGTTGGTTTCATATCTCTACGACTTATCATTTTGAAATTTTTTAATTATTTGTAAACAACAAAAACTTTCAGGGGTAATAACTCATACAAGGGGATGACGAATACTTTCGCAATGAAAAGATTGAAGAGTCCCCTCAATAAGTCGAAGACATCGGTGAAGGTTCCGTACCTCTACGATTTACGGTTTCGAAGGAGTAGCGATAACAAGCTTTCATTGTGAAAGGGGTAATAACTCTTTAAGGGGTCAAAGTTCATATACGCAGGGTCAACTGCAAAAGTCTTTTACGGAGTACATTCTCATGGACTATAAATCTTTTCGATAAATCTTGAAACTCAAAATCACACGGCGGAAAAATAATAAAAAATAATAATAATAAGAAACAGAAGAAAATCAATAGGTCTTTCCACAGAAATTTATATATTTTTCTCTCTAAAGTTAATTTTTATCCAAAAAGAATCCATAAAGGCTTGAAAGATAAAAAAATGAAAATTTTAAAAATTTTGAAATGACCTTGACCTTTAACCTTTTCCGCATATTGAAGGTCAAAGGTCATGAATCACATTGCAATTGGTCTCATGCTTCCACGACTTTTAGTTTTAAAGTTACAAGGTTTAATAGTAAGCGCAAAGACGTTAAAGGGTGATAACTCATATAAGGGGTCATCGGATCCTTTTGCACTGAATAGATTGAAGTTGTGTCTAAAGACCCTGAAGACATTAGTGAAGGTTTGATGTCTCTACAATCTACGGTTTCAGAGGAGTAGCGATAACAATGTTTTTCGCACAAGGGGCAATAACTTTCAAAGGGGTTAAGCTTAGGGGACAAGAATGATATCTTTGAAATAGATTTAAGAGTACATATTAATGATGCAAAGATATTTAGGATATGTTGAAAGACAAAAGATCTATAAAAAGAGCTTAATTTCTCATATTTTGAATGACCTTGACCTTTGACCTTTGCATATATTTGAAGGTCAAAGGTCAATGAATCTTATGCAGTTGGTCCTATCTCTCTACAACTTATCGTTTTGAAAATTTTTAATTATTCGTAAGTTTCATAAACTTTCAGGGGCAATAACTCATAAAAGGGGTTGACGAATACTTTCGCAATGAAAAGACTGAAGAGTCCCCTCAATTAGTCAAAGACATTGGTGAAGGTTCCATTCCTCTACGGTTTATGGTTTCGAAGGAGTAGCGATAACAAGCTATTCTTGTGAAAGGGGCAATAACTTCGTAGGAGGTCATAGGTCAAACACGGGGGGTCGTTTTTCGGAATAACTTTTGATATCCAGTATCATGACCTATAAAGTTTTTCGATAAGTCTTGCAGTTTCAAAAGTCCGGGAAGAAAAATAATAATAACTAGTAGACTAATTGTTCACAGAACAATTAGAGGTCTTTCCACCTTTTTAAGTGTTTCCATGTAATTTGGGCTGTAAAAAAAGAAGAAAAATGCCAAAAAAAAAAAAAAAAAAAAAAAAAAAAAAAAAAAAGTTCTTCCAGCAGGGATCGAACTCAGAACCCTTAGCTTGAAAGGCAGACGCGCTAACCACTACGCCACGAATTCGGATGAAGATGTATGCAGTAAACTACCTATTTAGGAATTTTAAAAAAATTGTTGTACAACATAGTTATCGGAATTGAATAGTTTTGAGAAACATGTTTCCATATCATTTGGCTTTCAAAAGAACAAAAGAAAGAAGAAGAAAAATACAAGAAAATAAATAAACTCAAAAATTCGTCTTTTGCTATAGATTTATAGTCGGGCTCGTTTCTCCGTAGAGTTCAAAAGGTCTTCGCGCAGCTCCAAAAAAAGATGTTTTTTTTTTTTTTTTTTTTTTTGCGATTTAGGGGCCAATTTTTCTCTCTTTCCCCTTCTCTCTTCCTTTCTCTTCTTCTCTCTTCCTTTCTCTCTCTCTCTTTTCTTTTTGCTTCCGTGTTGATGGCATTTGTTTACATAGTTACCATGGAAGTACAATGCATGCATGACATGTGTTTTACTGTGCATATCGTAATTCTATTTTTGTGCACTGTGCATTCGAAGGTTTAATTTGAGGTGTTAAATGTTCTGATTTAGTTAAACTACTTAGAAAAGTGCCGATGAAATAAATCGGACTCGAGGCTAATGGTATGTAGGTCGTCATATAGGAAAACATGGACTGGACTCAAAGCGACCTGACTGCGGATCCTAAGATTGTTGCAGGCTCAGTAAGAAGATTCCTGAATGAAACAAGCTTCCATGTGGGTTATATTAAATGCAGCTATGATAAATAAAATGATCTACATGCATTTTAAGAAGAAAACAAGATAATTAAAGCGTGGAATAGTTTATTTCATACATTTATATTGGTTTAACACCCCCCCCTTTCATATATTCTGTATTTCTCGTATTTTGGATGACCTTGACCTTTGACCTTGACCTAATTTTCAAGGTCAAAGTTTATAAAGTAGTCGAAGACACTGTCGAAGGTTTCGCATCTCTACGGTCAATGGTTTCGGAGGAGTAGCGATAACAAGGTTTTTCGCACAAGGGGCAAGAACTTTTTAATGCGTCAGGCTTAGGGGTTGAAAAGTGAAATCTGAAAATAGTTTTAAAAGGACATATGATGTATTTAATGTTATGTAATATATGTTGTAAGACAAAAGAGATTTTAAAAGAGCTATATTTCTCATATTTAGAGTGACCTTGACCTTTGACCTTGAACAGATTTTGAAGGTCAAATGATGAAGAATCCAATGCAGTTGGTTTCGTGTCTCTACGATTAATCGTTTAAATTTTTTTCATTATACATAAAGAACAAAAACTTTCAGGGGGCAATTACTCTTCAAAGTGCTCGATCTATCATTTCGCAATACCAAGATTGAAAAGTATTCTTAAGTAGTCGAAGACATCGGTGAAGGTTTCGTAACTCTAGGGTTTACGGTTTCGGAGGAGTAGCGATAACAAGGATTTATTGCGAAAGGGGTTATAACTCCTCGAGGGTTCAAAGTTCATATACGCAGGGTCAACTGCAAAAATCTTTTACCAAGTACATTCTTATGGACCATGAATCTTTTCGATAAATCTTGAAACTCAAAAACACGCGGCGGAAAAATAATAATAATAACTAGTAGACTAATTGTTCTCGAACAATTAGAGGTCTTTCCACCTTCTTTAAATTTCATATATTTTTCATATTTTACTCTCTAAAGTTAATTTTTATACAAAAAGAATCCATAAATGGCTTGAGAGATGGAAAAAATGAAAATTTTAAAAATTTTGAAATGACCTTGACCTTTGACCCTGAAGAAATATTCAAGGTCAAAGGTGAAGGGTCACATTGCATTTGACTCCATGCTTCTACGACTTTTAGTTTTAAAGTTATAAGGTTTAATAGTTATCACAAAGACGTTAAGGGGTGATAACTCATATAAGGGGTCATCGGATACTTTCGCACTGAATAGATTGAAGTTGTGTCTAAAGACCCTGAAGACATTAGTGAAGGTTTTGTGTCTCTACGGTTTACGGTTTCGGAGGAGTAGCGATAACAAAGTTTTCAGTAAAAGGGGCAATAACTTTTAAAGGGGTAAATCTTGGGGAACAAGTATGAAATCTTTGAAATAGTTTTAAGAGGACATATTAATGATGCAAAGATATTTAGTATATGTTGAAAGACAAAAGAGATATAAAAAGAGCTTTATTTCTCATATTTTGAATGACCTTGACCTTTGACCTTTGCATATATTTTAAGGTCATAGGTCAATGAATCTTATGCAGTTGGTTCCATGTCTCTACGACTTATTGTTTTAAAAATTTTAAATTATTTCTAAAAATCAAAAACTTTCAGGGGCAATAACTCCTTGAAGGGGTCGACGAATACTTTCACAATGAATAGATTGAAGAGTCCCCTAAATTAGTCGAGGACATTGGTGAAGGTTTCGTATCTCTACGGTTTACGGTTTCAAAGGAGTAGCGATAACAAGCTTTTAATGTAATGTAACTCCTCAAGGGGTCAAAGTTCATATACGCAGGGTCAACTGCAAAAATCTTTTACGGAGTACATTCTCATGAACTAT
This sequence comes from Saccostrea echinata, assembly GCF_033153115.1. Taxonomy (NCBI): domain Eukaryota; kingdom Metazoa; phylum Mollusca; class Bivalvia; order Ostreida; family Ostreidae; genus Saccostrea; species Saccostrea echinata. The sequence goes on along the minus strand of NW_026889763.1, from coordinate 5,708,958 downwards.
AAATCTTTTCGATAAATCTTGAAACTCAAAATCTTGCGGCGGAAAAATAAGAAGAAGAATAATAAGAAACAGGAGAAAACCAATAGGTCTTTCCACAGAAAGGTGGAAAGACCTAATAATAATAATAATAATAATAAACATAAGCATTTCAAGAGGTCTTTCCACAGAAAGGTGGAAAGACCTAATAAACAGAAGAAAATCAATAGGTCTTTCCACAGAAAGGTGGAAAGACCTAATAATAATAAACAGAAGAAAATCAATAGGTCTTTCCACAGAAAGGTGGAAAGACCTAATAATAAACAGAAGAAAATCAATAGGTCTTTCCACAGAAAGGTGGAAAGACCTAATTACTGGAACATTTTACAAATTCATATTTTTCTGTTCTATAAATTGTATATTTGATAAAAGGGGAAATTAAGGTAAAAGGTATATCTAAATGTATATTGTTTGAGGAGTTTTAAAAAAAGTTGAGTAACCAAAATATTCGGCAATCTTTGACAGTACATGAAAACAAAAACTGAAAGTGTAGGTCAGCCTAAATTACAACTTAATTTTTAACAGAAAACACCATTACTGAAAAAGCGGGAGGGTTGCAGCCACCCTCCCCATACTACGCGTGCCTGCTTTTTTTTTTTCTAAACTCGGGCACTTCTTATCCAGTTTCACAATTCAAAATTCTTACTTATAAATTTCTAACTCATCAAACCCTTTTACGGAAAAAAGTCTGCATACTCGCTGGATTTTTAATACCTTTCTATTTACCTACATAATAATTGAAAATTTCGCGGTTTTTCGCATATCATATATGTACATAATTAGATATTATATCGTACACGTACAAAATAATTATTCTTTTATCTCTTTATGACCAAAACACTTGCCACTTTTTTCAAGTTGTGTACAGACTAAGAACTTACGCCTACTCATGAGCAGGCGTAGATTTAAGCTTAACTTTAGTCTCGACTAAGTCTGCGCCTTTTTGTGAAACGCTTCTTAGTCTGATTTTTTGGGTTTATTCACTGACTTAGTCCGGACTAAGCTTACGCCCGGTCGTAGGCCTTTTTGAAAAACGAGCTCCAGTTGTTTTGGCAGATTCACCTTGATACGATACAGGTAAGTCAAGGTCAATCAGCCGAGACGGACCGTTACAGGTATGTAATAGGAGTAAACTTTAGAACACCATTTTTATTAGTGGTTCTAGAATATTTTTGTACACTCTCCTATAATTTCATGTTTATTATTTCCCAGGTTCTTATTTTGATTTGAGATTCTGCTTGGTCTTATTTCCGAACTTATTTGTACCTTAATTCAAAACCTCATGTCAGTCGCAATGAAAACACCAGTTCCAATAAACAACAAAATTTATTAACCTTTGTATAGACAAAAAAAAATATAGTATAAAAAATAACAACTGTAAATTCCTGCCTTGTAAAAAAAATCCCAACAACCGTATAAAAATCCCCCCCCCCCCAACCTAGCATACGGAAACGCTGGCTCAACCTAGCCGGGGGAAAATGCCTAGGGTAATTTAGAAAAAAACCCTTATTTATTTAAGAATACCTTAAAACCTATCTACTAGCTTTTAAAATTATGGCCTAATAAATTTAACAGGAGCGATAGACGACGACAATTTAGTCAAAATGCCTAATATCTTAACATAATTTCTAAGGGTGCAACCTGTTAAATACCTAATAAACCTTTATTAAAGTGAGAGAACTTACAGCAAGTTAATGCTTTCCAAGATTCCCCACGTGTCTAACAGTTACACGGGTTTATATACTCTTTGGAAACAATAGAATCTTTAACTTGAAATCTAGTGAATACACCCCAAGGGTATGAACTTTGACTGAAATTAGTAACACCCAAAAGGTTAACTTCCGTATTGATAGCCAATGAGAATTTAGATCATCAAACATAAACATTTACCCGTAAGATTTGATGGAAGCAACACGTGCTATTATCTGAGAAGGTTTGTAATGAAATATAACCAAAATGATATGGGGAATAAGGCAGTATACCAATATATGCATGAAAATATTAATAACGACATTACATTGAAAATACAAGGCATAAATGCATATAACAAAATTCATTCCTGCTACAGGTAGACTGCGTTCCAGATATAACGCGAGAGGCTCAAGAAGGGGAGTTAGATTTGCATGTCTTTACTTCTCTGTCTTGTTTTTGAACGCCGGAGCAGAGTTTTGTGAGTCTGGATATCTCTTGTTGGAATTGGTTGCATTTAACTTCATACTCCGTAAAGTTCAGACCCTGAAGAGATTTTAGCTGTGTATTTGCAAGTTTACGAAAAGTCTCAAATCCAGTTGCGTGAGACTCTAGGTCGCTTTTTAATTTTTCATTTTCCGCCCTCAGAGTCAAATTTTTGGACTTGAGATCACTAACTGATTTTTGTAGCGATTCAATTGTTTTAGCCTGAGTTGATTGTGTATTTTCCAGCTGAGTAACCCTTTGTAGCAGAGCTTAAATTGATGACCTTAGTTCCACTGCAGAGCTTTTAGGAAAATCGGCAGCTTTGACTTTAGACCTATCGAAAACTTCCCCGAGACAAGAGTCGTCACCATTACAGAACATGTTAAGTGCAAAACAGTCTTTTGCATATCTGTTGACACTTGGGTTGTTCTTAGTTTTTTTACGCAATGTGAGATTCCCTGTGGGACACTCCTCAATAGCCTTGGCTTTGGAGCACAGATATGTTCTATAATCAATGATGAAATGTTCATCGCAATTTGTAAATTCTAACAGTTTTTCTACATATTGTTCTTTTGGTAGGTTTTGTAAATTTGAGTCCAATGATGTAAAATCAACATTTGGGTCAAAAGTATTGGAAGTACGATAACCATCTGAGTGAGTGAGTAGATCACTGCGACTCTGTGAACCCTGTGAACTGTGCACTTCAGTTTGTGATGAGAGGGATTGATCATATTGGGGTGGTGCATGACAGAATTACGAGTTGTGATTGACGACAAAGAAGCACTCACCGGACATAGTTCTATATAGGTCGGCATTAGCTGCTCATTTCCCAAAATCTGTTCCGTGAGATGGAGTGAACTACCCTCCGCCATTACCGGAAGTAACGTTTATGGCTATTGTTATTATTGCGCACAGCGGATCATACCACGTAACAATTGATCAATCGTTGAATGAATAGCAACGTTTACTGGACATCTACATGTTAACATTTTACACGTGGTTCAAGTCAATCTACGACCATATATCAAATCGAATGCAAAAACCAATTGAAAAGAAATATATTGTTTTTATGAAAAGCAAAACAAAGATTAGAAACTAAGAAAGATGTCATGGGCATTTGTAATTTGTTGATACGTTGTTAACTTGAAATTGTACATAATAAAATGTAGTCTATGCCATATTCAGCGCTTCAAGGATAAGGAGAATGAGCAGCATCGCTAAATGGACAACAAAGGTATTTTTTGTACATTATAATACCCGTGAACACGTGTTTTGGCCAGGGAATCCTCCTGACAGTTGTATTCACCGATAGTACAGCAAAGGAATACAGACGCAAATCACCTCACAGTATGACTTTGAGAAACCTACTAGAGAATTTCTCGTTTATTCAACAAATGAATTGTTTGTAGTTGTTAGATAATAGAATAAAAATGGACATATTGCTTTTTATCTACGATCGAAATGCTTGGAAAAAATGTTCATTGTGCCTTTCCGATCGCCTGTAGATTTGTTTTTTTTCCTTAGCATAAAATTCCTGTAGTATCTGTAGTAACCCATAATATAATTCATTCAGCTGATTTGTCAGCTAAAGTCATGTTGGTACCTCATTTGCTAATCTGACGCCAAAATATAGTTCCAGTTACCATGCAAGTATGTTTGTCCAAAAAGAATTTTTTTCAATACATAAATGCAGAAAATAATGTCATAAAGAATATATACTTATTGAAGTTTGAATGAATCCAAGAGAGACACTGGAGTACATTTCTACTGATATTATACAGTGGTGAAACTGAAACGCAACATAACTTTTCTGTTTACCATGTATCCACGTGCTAGTCACTTCCTAGCCACATTTCCGTGAATAATTTGCCTTATCTCGCTGTAGTCTCGCTAATTCTCGTCAGAGCTACTGCAAACTCCTCGGGTATTGTAGTTTGTAGAATACCGAAAAATAAAAGGTTCACAACACATTAGTAGGGGTGAACGTGACGGTTTAAAGAGCCCATGATTTGCAATATCCATTATCACATATCCGAGCCTGCATTCTGGTGTCAAAGAATCCAAATATGGACTTTCCTTGACTTTTCAAAACTTTCAAATGGACATAGCAAAGTGTGGTGCGAATGTAATGAAGACCTAACTGTTTATTTACATGAGGTAGTAGTGAATCAAAGGAGACATCGTGTATAAAAGGTTTATTGTAAGACCAATGTCCATGACTACGCTTACGCTCTGTGAACTGTTAAAAAGCCCCTTCACATTCGAATTGCTACACTGTGGGCTTGAAAGATTCCCAACGCTATCGACATTGTCATTGCTACCATATGGAAAGTCCGTGCCTAGTTTTCTAATCCAGTATTCTTCTCGTTGTCTACGGAAAGGTGTACTCAGTGATGGGCTATTAGAATGATGAGAAATCTTTTCTAGAATTCTAACTTTCATTAACAAAATAGAATGATCAGGTAAATTAAAATGCTTGCATAGAAGCTGCTGGCCCCCGCTGTTAATTTGAAAACTATGTCCCGATATTCGTTTCTAATTAAGTGAACCCTTGGTTTTACCAACATAAATAAGCCCACAAAGGGTACATTGTATTCTGTAGACAACATTAGAAGATTTGCAATTCAGATTTTCCCAAATTTTGTTATAGAAGCTCTGTCCAGTAAGATTACTAGAAAACGAAGACCTAGTAATCAAAATATCACAGGTTTTACAGTTTTTGACAGAAAATTTTGTAATAGAACACACGATGAAAAGTTTACAGAAGGACAGACGATGGACAACGAGTGATCAGAAAAGCTCACTTGAGCTTTCGATCAGCTCAGTTGAGCTAAAAACAGCACTTACTTCAGCACCTATCTTACAGTACCAAGATCTGAGCTTACCTTTTGCATTGGGCACAGACGCTAGTGCGTTCACCATGGGTGGAGTTTTATCCCAGGTGGAGGATAGCATAGAGAGACCTTGTGCGTATTTTAGCAAGGCGTTCAGTAAACCAGCAAAGAACTTCTGAGTAACCAGACATGAACACTTGCCGTTGTGAGTTCAAAAGAGAACTTTCACCATTACTTTCATGGAAAAAGCTTTTAATTAAGAACTTATCAAGGGGCATTAACATAGCTCTTAAAACTTAAAAAATCCAGAGGGACAAGTAGCCCGTTGATTTGAGGTTCTACAGACTTATGACTTAAAATTACATATTGACCAGGAAAACAATATGGTAATAGTGATGGACTAAGCCGTCGACCATGTGCACCTTGTAACTGCTGTGATAAGAAGGAGACTAATCAACAAAGAATAGGACAATAATCATATACTAATGTTAACAGAAGACCAAACCAAAACATAAAATTGGTACAATGACAAGGACACAAGAAGACCTACAAAGGGAGCAGAATGCAGATCCAATACTAGCCAAAATAACTTAGTGGAAGACAGAGGACAACTGACCAACGTGGCAGATGATAGCAAAGGAACTAACAGAGCTTAAGACGGATTGGTCACAATGGAACCGACTGATGTTACGAAATGAGTGCTCGTCAGAACATGGGAAGAAAATGAACAAACCTATTACCAGATAATGGTACCAAAAGCACGTATAAAAGAGATACGTACTGTTGGTACATAACAATCATACATTTGGGCATTTCCGAAAACTACCATGAAAATAAGAGAAAGGTACCGGTTCTACTGGGCATCTTATAAAGACGATGTTGTGTGAAGCAAGGACAAATCCATCAAGGGCAGCCAGAGGAAAACTGGGTCAGAATTCAGTTGAGGAACCACTGGAACGAGTTGAGAGCTTATCAAAAAATATATTTTACTAGAAAAAGACATGGATGGTAACCTAACATCAAAACTTTATGATAAACGTGATGAATTCAACTTTTCTATCGTCAACTTCCTTTATTTATGTAGTAATATACCATTGTCACCTGCATATGGAGTTTATGTCTCCCATTTGATTCGATACGCAAGAGCAGGCTCTACGTTCGAACAATTTCTAAAACATTGCAAGATATTGACAAATAAGTTGATGAAACAAGAATATCAATAGTCTTGTTTAAAGTCAATATTTCGCAATTCTATGGTTGATACAATTTATTATTAAGTCGAATGTCCACTGACGTTGTTCATACAAATTGTTAGGCCATTATTTTCACTTTGATTGTCTACGGATTTTTCCGTTTACCCGATCATGACAAGGAGCACACGGCTTGTGTGACCGATCGACAGGGAGTGCTTACTCCTCATGGCACCTGATCCCACTTTAATGCTTTTTAAGAGACCCGTGATTGCTCTGGTCCAAAATTTGTATCGTTTCAATGGACTCTTGAGCTTGACTACTGTTTGTTATCTTCATATCTCATATACTTCATGATCTGAATACATAACTTGAAGAAATATAATGCATGACTCGTTAGAATTTCTTGAATGTCACAATAATATCGTTTTGTTAATTAAATGTGAGGCCATAATCACATGGTCTTCTCTGTCATTCCTAGCCATCGAAGGAGGTATGCACCATCCAATTGTATTATGTATAACACTGCCCTAACAAAAATTTACTATAGTTAATTATAGTTTACTATACTTGACTATAGGAAAAATTCTGATACTTTGATTTACTATGAAACTTTAATCTGGAACTTTTTTTTGAGATTTCAAAGCTTAAAATCTCTTAAATTCGATAACAGTGATGTAAAATTTGGAAATGATATTTTAATATACAAATAATAGTTTCATTTAATATAAAAAAATGTGCATATATGAATCGGTGAAAATAAAATATAAAACTCTGAAATCCATAGTAGAAATACTTTGTTTTACTATAGTAGAATTTTTGATTTACAATAGTAAAAACTTTGATACTATAGTATTTTTTCTGTTAGGGTGATGACAATTATTCTTTAATATGTCTACAACCTGTATTTAATGGCATAATATCCAAGTATACGTAACACGATAATCAAGACCACCATCGTTCCTACACAACAATAAACAGGGAGATCAATTCCTACACTGTGTAACACGTCACTTCCTGTGATAAGCTCTGTTTCATTTTGGCATTTCTTGAATGTTTGAGAGTTTCCGCACCTAAAAACAAAGGAATTATGGGCATCACTTAAATGAAAATCCTCAATAATTTACATTTCACACAGTTTAATGGATAATAGAGTATAAAGAAAAAGATTTAATGAACTGAGTCTTGTGATTTATTCTTTTACAATTCATGCATTAACTCAAGTGGAATCTGTCTTGAAAATTTTTCCCCTTCTTTAACACTTCATGTTATAAATAAAGCAAAACAAAAAGAATGTAACTCATACCTGGTTCAACATTTACTGAAATTTTGTGTTCAACCTCAATTGTCCCGATTATAATCATATGGGTTAAAACAACTATTGGTATGCCGCAAAATACACGAGCATCACGTATTTTTAATGTAAAAAGTCCATACCTGAATGGTTCTATATCTGCGAATAAAACAGTGAAAATGGCGGCAAAGGGATAATGCAGGAATGAAGTATATTTAGCCCAGGTAAACCATGTGGGGAAAGACGTGGTAAAAAATCCACCTGTAAAATAAAACAGAGGACATCAAAGAATACAAAGTTTTAACAAATGCTATCTCAGAGCTGGAAGAATTTTCTGGTTAAATGAAAAAAATGATTCTTGTATTCAGGACCTTACACAACACACTGAAGAGTTTGAAATCTCAATTCCTTTAACCGAAATATATTGAGATAACGAACAGTATTCAAGCTCAAAAGTCCATTAAACAATACAAAATAGGAGCAGAGCAAACACGGACCTCCAAACATCAGAGGTGGGATCAGGTGCCATGGAGGAGTGAGCATCCCCTGCCGACCGGTCACACCCGCCGTGTGCTCCTTGTCATAATCGGCAAATAACGGGAAAATCCGTGGACAATTCAGTGTGTAAATAATGGCCTAACAATTAGTATGAAAAACGTCAGTCAGCATTTGACTCAATGATAAATTGTAATTGCTGACAAGGTCATTGTATCGACCATAGAACTTACGAAATGATGACTTTAAACGAGACAGCTGATATTCCTGTTTCATCAACTTATCTGTCAATAATTTACCTCGTTTTAGAAATTGTACATACGTAGAGCATGCTCTTGCGTATCGAATCCACTGAGAGATATATACCCCGTATGCAGGTGGTGAAAGTATATTGCTGCATAAGAAAGGGAAGTTGACGATTGAAAAGTTAAAGTCATCACGTTTATCATAAAGCTTGGTTGTTAGATTACCATTAACGTCTTTCTCAAGTAAAATATCCAAATATGAAACAGATGTGTCAGACTCTGTGGTATCTTTTATCTCAAGTTCACTAGGATATATCGTATCGACATAAGAATGGAAATAGCCATTGTTAATTGACAATACGTTGTCGATATATCTAAATGTCGAGTTGAAGGCAACAGCAAGTGTTTTCTTCTTTTCACGTACAAGATTTTGGACAAATTCTGCTTCATATGAATACAAAAAAAGGTCTGCTAATAACGGTACCCATGGGAATTCCAATTGATTGTTGGAAGACCTTCTCCAAAAACCACATAGATATTGTCAATCAGAAACTCAAGCATCTTTCTAATGTCAACTTCAGAGTACTTGTGTGTACAATCAGAATGTTTTTTAACAAAATAATTTTGCAAATGACCAATAACAAGGTAAATATATTTACGAGTTCCATTTTTATTGAAAAAGCAGCTGTCAATGATATCAAAAAGCCTGGACTTTAATTTATCGTGGGGAATGGTTGTGTATAAAGTTGAAAAGTCGTAAGTTTTTAAGCTGTTGATTTTGGTAAAATCTTGTGATTTCAAATTTTCCAAAAGTTTCTTGGAATTTTTAAGTATCCACATCTGATTTACACCACTTCTCGAATATATTGTTGCACAGTACTCTTGAAGTTTCTCCTTCACCACTGTTAATATCTTAGTGAGGAGTAAAGATAGAGGCTTGGTTGAACATTTACTGGAACCCGCTATGTATCTTTGTTTGTAAGGATTTTTATGAAGTTTCGGAATCCAATATAAATATGGTAATTCAAATTCATTTTGGTTGTTTGGAATATTAAAAAAATATTCAAAACTGACATATGATTTTGAAGAATTTCTTCCTTAGAAAGGGAACTATGAGTATAAGTTGGATTACCACTTGTAGAATTAAATCCAAGTTCCTCTAAAATACATTTAATATAATGAACCTTACAAACAAAGACAATGTTGTTACCTGCTTTGTCAGCAGGGACCAGTACGAACTGATCATGTAATCTATCTAATTCTTTTTTCACTTCTGGTTTATTGAATACAGAAGGATAGATGGTCTTCATATTGCCTCTCAATCTTTTGATGCGCGATTTTAACATACATCTGATACATTTAATCCATTCTGACAAAGTGTCAAGGTCTTCTTTTTCATGTCTGGCCCATCGTCTGGCGTAGTCCTCTACAGAATCCACAATATTTATGAAATTCCGACGCCAGCTGAAGGATCTGGGTTCCCTAAATTTAGGACCTTTTAAAATAAGTGATCTAAGGTCCTCAATTTTCTCAAAGTCAAAAACACGTTTTTCATTTAGTGTAACGAGGGTCTTTAAGTCCATCCATTTCATATCCATTAAAGGGCCTCCCATCAAATATAATTTAAATAAGAATGCAGTCCTGGATGTATTGTACAAAAACGTTTGGTCTTGACTGATTAAATGTCGTTTAATGATCTAACAAGAATTTTTTTTTCTCCTGAAGAAGTTGAAATCATGAATTTTAGCCAGGTCAAAGTTGAAATCATGACCTCAACATATGTCTTACCTAATAAGAGGAATGCGATCATCACTGTGTTAGCAGTTATTATACTGTACTTTAATCTGTGGACACAGGCTCCAATGATGTACGCTATGCTCTGTAAATAAAACAGTATTTAATGATAAAATACTTTGTGAAAAGAATTTTTCCTTTTTTCTAACCTATTTTGATCAAGATTGTTCCCGTTTATTGCTTCTTTTTAGCCCAATCCTTAATTGATCCATGATTCAGGATTTATGATTTTGAACTTATCTAAATCAGTCTAAAGTGAAGATGGTAAAACATTTATTGGAAATGCAGTGTCTTGCTGTTCATAAGAACATCTTCTGTTAAATCTATACAAATTGAAAATCACAGACACCCAGAACACATCCAATTTTACATCCTAACCCATCCCTACTAATAGACTTTAGCAGACTTCGGTCAACTATGTTTAAAGATGCTTACAAATTGATTTTAAGGACAAGAGAGGCTAAGACGCCCTTTTTGGCCCCTTGTTTGGGGTGTCTCTAAGAACGATGCTACAGGTCATCCCTGTAAAAAAGAGTACTATTCCTAAGCTATAGGATACACAAAGGTCATAGGAAGGTCACAAAATATGATAATTTTCAAATGTTCTCATTTTATTCAAATTTTCATCAAATTTAAACGCATTTTGTTTTAGAAAACACAGAGCACAAGCTAGCCCATCATCCACATTTATATATTTTATTCACTTGTATCAGATGCACCTTGTATATAAATGCAGGCTTAGGCAATATGTTTCCAAGATGAAAAGTATCTCAAATTTGACAAAATTCCATCAGAATTGAGGGATTTGGTAAATTGCCCTACTTTGTCACCCTCGACTGAACTTCGTGTACGCTTTGAATCAAAATTAGTCCTTGTTTGAAAATAATCATAATTTAAAGTTTTTAATTGCAAACTATTACAATCTTAACTATGTTTTAATTTTTATATAAATAATGGGCACAATTTGACTGTTATCATACCTTGTCCTTAAGCCTTCAAGTATCCAAGATATGTTGAAAATTCAATATTTCAAAGTCTCGATTTCTTACCTGAATGGTAAAACAATTCAGAAGATTTATTCCTATATAAATGGCAAACTGCACCGGTCCCCCCATCCCTGCCAACCAGTACATGGCCGAAAGCTGAACAATGGGCACCACAATCATCATAGGAAGTTCACTGACCATCTTAGCCGTGTAATAGGCAGATAGGCGGTAGGCACCTGCTCTTCTCTCTTTCTTCACAACCTCTCGTTCTCCAACAACTGTAAAATGTAAATGTATAATATAAATATGAAGATAAGGAACAGTATTCAGGCCCAAAAGTCAATTCAAATAATACGGTTCAGGAGTATAGCAACCACGGACCTCTAAAACATCAGAGGTGGGATCAGGTGCCATATATATATTCATGATATTATATTTACAGAAGTAATTTGGAGATGAGATCAAAAGAAGTTCTAATTTCGAAAGTCCTAATCTAAATATGTGTCATAAGAAGTTCATATATGACATATTGAGGTAATGTTTATATTAAGCATTTTTGAAAACAAATTGGTTTTATTTTATTTTAGTTTTGTAGTAAAGGGTCTTTTATTGCCTCCCTTTTACAATAAAAAAATCATCAAAAAATATATTTGCAATGAGTTCAGTAAAATTTAATTAGATAATCCTTGGTATATAATATAGGATACATGTATGTGTTTAGTTTGCGCTCTGAAATACATGACAAATAAATGAGAGAAATAAAAGAACAGTGAATTTTAATGACTGTTCAAAGCAGAAGCAAAAAATACAACTTACAACTGGTAACAGCATCATTCACCATTGTAAATCCCCAATATACCAGAGGAAAGTATACCTGTCAAAAATTTGTATGGTTTTTAAAAAAAACAATTTTTTTTGGATCTGAAGTCAAAAAAGGAAACTTTTAAATTTCTCACCGCTCCCATCCTGTCTCTAAGTGTGTCGTTAGAACTTGGTATCTGATAATATATAACACAAAAAATAATGCCAACAATCAGAGCTTGACCAAGGATACATTCGTCAAATATTCTCCATCTTGATTGTTTGGCATTTCGCCAAGACAACATGCGGAATTGTGTCCAAAATGAGGCTGCCCACTTTCTGTTGATTGAACGTTCTAAATTGCTTGTTGAAACGTGTTCAAGAGATGAAACATCAAGCACAATCTCTGTAGGATCTGATATGAAAAAAAAAGGAAAAAAGCGATGTTCTTAAAAATATACGTTCAAATAATTAATAGATTTAAAAGTTTAATTATTTAATAAACATGTATACTCTGTCAAATATTCACCCGTTTTGTGGTATACAAGAGGAATGACATGACCATTAGATGCTGGTTCAGTGATATGTCTGTCTGTGAGTGATGGTGCTATTTTTGATGTGACATAATCATTAATGGCCGACCCCTTGCTATTGCAGAGTTCTGCATTTTCGACCTTCACCCTAAAATTTCTGAAAATAATTTTCAGATTTAAAGGTGTATTAATTAAAATCACAAAATTGTTATATACATGTATACATATAATTATACATTTTTTCATAAATCATGCATGTATGTGTTGGCAACATTATCTGTAACCTATCTACGAGTGTTGTCCATAAAGTTCGTGGACAATGATGTTTTTGTCAAACTGACTGGTTCTAGATATACTATGTATACCAAAATATTTGTTATGGAAAACCGAGTCAGGATAATGTGGTTTTGGTTGTGTGAACTTAATATTTTTGTAAAAATCGCGGTTTTAATGGTCGCAGATAGTACGCAGGACCTAGGGTTAAAAAGTCATAAACTCTGATATAAAGTTTTCTGAGTAAAATAATTATTTCCTTCAAAACCAGCCAAAATCTATATAAAATTTTACATATCTCAAATACAGCGGTTGCCATTTTCTGATAACTTTGTAATCGCTTATTGGACAGTTAGTGAAAATATTAAGAAAAAGTCACAAGAAATATGTTTCAAAAATTGACAGTAAAAGCGACGTCAGCCATGCGGACGGAACAGCATTCAATTGTGATTTTTTTTAATATCGTGAAAACGACGTCGATGTGAGCTAATTATTTAAACAACTGGAAATTATTGGAATATATTTAGTTCATTGATTTGAAATTGGTATGACGCTCGTACATTATCGAATATATTTTCGAATTTTAAAAATTTACTCGTAAGGTCTATATATAAATATTATTATACTCACTTAGCAGTTTGGCATAATAAAGAAAAAAAATAGCGTGTGTCCACGAGTATGTGATAAAAATTCAATATCCCTATTTTTGACGTAATTATATGAAACTAGCTTAACGTCCGACTGGGCTGTGCGGCATGCATATATAATCTATTTTCACCTATAACTTTCGTAAAATAGTTTGAATTGTTTTGATTTTTATACATTTACTATTTTATGGTCTATATGAAAATAATATCGTACAAACTTGGCAGTGGTCATTATTAAGAAAATTATAGCATTTGTCTACGAACTTTATGGACAGCCCTCCTATCATGACTGTCTTTGCCATTTTCCATGTTGTTTGTGACTGATCATAAGTGCTCATGTAGAATTTTTGAAATTTTAAAAGTTTGAGACTGACAAGGTAATGGGCACTCCTAATTTTATATTCATGAATTGGCCATTGACGCACAGACAGACACATACATATCAGGCCAAGTTTCCTAAAAACAATCTCTTAGCAAATTTGTTTTGAAGGCTAAATACACATAAAATATAAATTAAATTTTAAACTGCATGTCGAATTGTTGAGAAGAGAACTAAATATATCACTATTTGCTTGTCTAAGGTGTACTTTTGATTCTAAGTTTTTTTTCGACATTGTACTCACTTAGCTTTCTCCGATGCTTCAAGAATTTTATTTACGACTTCCGTATTTGTGGTCAACAGCTCCACTAAAAATGATTACGAAAAATTTTTCTTCATTACACTTAATAACTAATTATTAATTCCAAAATAAATTCAGACGAGTTTTATTAATCTCAGAATTGAAAAAAAGTCTTTTGCAATAAATATAAAGAAATGAAGATGGGATATCTTTTTATTTATTAAACTCATGCTTACAAATAATATCAGATGGGTTGTAATGATCAGGGAAGTTTAAGCCCAGTCCACTGAAATACTGGAGTGCTTTGTTGGCATCGCCAAAGTACGCTTCCTACAGTGAATAGGACTTCTAAATAATATGACTATAAGATGTATAAACAGATTGAGCACAAATATTTGATATACCTTAAAAATTGCTTCCTACATAAACCTTTACTCAAAAGAAGTCTAACATTTCCAATATTTTACAGAGCGCTCAAGAAAAAAAAAATGATGTTTGACTTCTTAATGAGAAGTTGGACCGCTACGACGTTTATTAGACCATTTCCTTTTTTCTCAGCGCAGGCTAAGAACAGCTGTTTCTATTTGCATTCGTTGGTGTTCGTAACGGAATGACCGAATTAATTTTCCAGTGTGCGTTTACACACGAAATTTACAAAATGTTGTCATCTTTATCAAGAAACATGCATGCCAATGTAAGATACGTCATAATAAAAGTAAAAGGTATAAAAAAAAAACCCCAGTATTTGTCTTGGTACTTGGGCAGAATGCGCTATGTAGCACCCTCGTACCAAACTGTTGCTTTTGGGAAATATTTTGGTTCTTGGATCCTACAAAACGAATGTTGCTCTAGAATCCAGTCAATATAAATATTTTTCTTGAAACAACGTTCTTTAAAATATTTGAAAAAAATGTACAATTTATATAGCCCATGTTTTAAAAGTAAAAAAAAAAAAAAATGACAACTCTCTATTAAAAACAAAGAATGTATGTGAACTCACGTGTCCGTTAACAAGCAATAGTAGAGACGAAAAAATGTGAAAAATCTGACTGGAAGGCTGATGGATAGTAGTCAGTATAGTCTTGTTATACTGAAAAGCAAAGTCCCATAGTTCCTGCATTAACACATGCGCAGTGCTAGAGTCCAGACCGGAAGTAGGTTCCTAGAAGAAACAAAGCCATGTTTGCTAATGGTATACAAAATCGTGTATTTTTTCCAAAAAATATCTATAAGTGAGGACACCCTGTTGAAAACCTCTTATTTTCCTGATCTTTATTTAAACTACATACAAATTTATTTTTATTTCCTAAAATAAGTACAGTAAACAAGGTTGTATCCCAATTAATCACATCGATCAAAGTAGGGATACAGAATTACAAGCACACTTACGTCTATCAACATAATGTTGGGATCTGTAAGGAGTTCACATGCAATGTTCGCACGCTTCTTCTCTCCTCCGCTTAGTCCAGGGTGCATGAAATCTCCAATCACTAAATCAGATATATAATTATTACATAAAAGACACGGATCACTTCCATTTGAAAAAAGTAACTAAACCCTTTTTTTTCACGGGCTAATGTGGAAATAATTGTTCATTTGTTTTGTATAATTTATACACGTTGCATTTAGATTGAAGTGCCAACTCCTTGACACTTGAAATTCTGACTGATTTTGTCACAACGTATAAATGCAGGAAACTGAAATAATTACGTTTGAGCTAAACATAAGTGTAGGAAGGTTTAAATCATAATTTATTTCATTAAATTTGCATTCGAGCTATAAAAACACTCAATAATAAAAACCTTCTAAAAATAATCAAGCAAACAGATATATCAGAAAACACAGAATCATGAGAAGAAAAAATTTGGGGGAAAATGAACGAAAAAAGTCATATATAGAATAGTACAGGTACTATGGCGTAGAATGAATTTAACGTTACTTCTGAAAACCAATAGAATTGTTTGACTAAAGAATACTGTTCCCTTACCAGTGTCCAAACATTTGCGCAGGTGAAGTGCATCTACGATTTCATCAATTCGCGCCATCTTCTCGGCTTTCGTCACGCTATCAGGAAGTCGTATCATGGCCGTAAACTAAAATTTAAAAATCTTTTTTGATTGCATTATATATATACAATGTATATATATATATATATATATATATATATATATATATATATATATATATATATATATATATATATATATATATATATATATATATATATATATATATATATATATATATATATATTCCGAGCGCAAAGTATGAGTTAGAATATTAAAAAATACTGTCTCACGAGTGAAATATATTCAACTACAGAACGCTGAATTGCCCATTTATTACAATTTCCTTGTTTTTTTCCTTCTGCCTCTATCGAATATTAGCTGTATTTGTAACAAAATGGCGTAGACTGTGACGCCATAGATGGGCTATTGTGAGACGTCATAAGCAATAATGAGACGGAAAATTACCGTAAACTTGGATTTAAACAACAATTTGGCTGCTCTAGTCAGTGTCAGGGTGCACGATTATTCACTCTTGCTATCTATAGAGAGTATTTTCTTTACCACTGTTCATGGAGGGAAGAAAAATGTGTTATTTTCACAGTAAGAATATAACTCCTATTTTCACTGTAAAAATAACTTTTGAAATATTACTTTTATTCAACGGATGAATTACAGTATTTCATTGTTGAAAATTTAATAATATACAATTGTGGACTTCAGTGTAGGTCGATATGTGGTTATAAGGACCCATGTCAAGTGATATTGACCGAAGACACAGAACTTGCGAGACCGCTATCATTTTCTGTGTCTGAGGTCAATATCACTTGACTTGGGTCCTGATAACCACATAGTAACAGTTCCCTGAAGTCTTTAATAGTCATATTATATAAAAATTCAAAGTGAATATAATCTGACACAGTCCTAACTGAACAGACTTTGCTGACATTACGTCACAAAGGTAAAGACATGCTTCTTCTATTATGACGTCACGTTCTACGTAACTTTGGTGTAGCCGAACAATGAGTCGTACGATATTATATTCCGCGGACTCGCTTTTGCGTCTATATCACAAAAGGATGAATATTACGTGACATCCTTTCAGCCAATGTAAATTACGAAAATAATCTTATATAATATAATGCAACATACAAAATTGTGATGTTGTGGGTTGTGCCAAATTTATTCATTGATTAAATATGCATAAATTTATCTTTTTTCTTGCTTGATTATAGAAAGAATACAAGGCGAGAAAAAAATCGGCCATCTTGCGTTCATAGTGAATTCACCGCTCCTTCACCCGTTCAATTTGCGCTCATATTTCGCTCCTTCATCAAGCTCTGTTCTGCGTTCACTCACCGTTAGTTGATCTGCGTTCGTTTGGCGTTCGCCCACCTTTCACGCATCGTTTATAATTACTCACTCTTTATGTAGGGATTAGTACGTTTCAAGAACTGTATGATTTATTAGATATAATGCTTACATAGAGAGTTTCCCTTAGCGTGAGTCTTGATAGAAATATGTCACTCTGTAGAACATATGCCAATTTCCGGCGCTGAAGCTTTGTGAAGGGGTTCCCATTGAGAGTTATCGTTCCTGATGTTAGAGTAAGATTTCCCGCCAAAATGTTAAGAAGAGAAGTTTTTCCAGATCCTGTAATACAAATTCTGTCAAATTGAGAACTAGACAAGACATATTTTGATTCCTTTGCTTTTGAACATTTTACTTCTAATGAAACAAGAATTTTAAATAAAATCAATAAGGCCCTAAACTAACGAAATGACCAATGATGTAAATCAAAAAAAAAAAAAAAAAAAAAAAAAAAAAAATGAAATTGATATTTCGCGTATGTTTTTTTGAAATCATTTTTGATAACAAGTATCGCTTTTTCAAAAAAGCTTTGCCCTCTATGGCAACAACTTTAAACATTAAATTGACATGTACGCCTATCAGACCGTATTATTCTTGAGTACTGTAGTTCTTGGCTTTGTACATCTTCAACAGGTTTTTAGACTGAGCCCTACTATATAAACGAAGGAGAGAAGAATACACACAAATTTCAATGTTTGCAAGCAAAAAAAAGTACATTCTTTAAACCACGAAAATATAGAAAAACTTAATACATGTAATATTGCTATAAAAAAGTTAAGTGTCAGTTTCTCTTTTGTTCGTTATGTCGATTTTTTTTAAAGATTGATAATCTTTAAAAAAAATGGTAAGTCGTACGAAAATTAGATCACCAGAAAATTATCTCCCTTGCTTTGGACAGCATTTTAACCAATGATATTTTACTTTTTTCACATCATGCATTTCTACCAATCACAGAAGGGATGAAGTGCACAGTCCGAAGACTGTAAAATACTGTATACCGTCTTCCAAGGAAGAGGGTAATACTGTATGTGTACTTAAATAAGCGGGCTTCATATCATATCGACTTTGGCGCGGACAGCAAAGCGCTAATTCACGAATACCGTTAATAAATCATAATTAAATACAATACATGGATGTGTGTAACACTAATTCATGATTATGTCAACCACTCAATACCTAGTGATTGTGCTAAATTTTGAATATGTCAATTTATGTACACGTACAGTAATCATATCGTTTTTTTTCTCATCTATGAGTATATGTAAACATAAACATTTTACTACAATCTTTTGATCATTTCTTTTACCTGTATACTTATTCAGAGCTTGTAGTGTGAACAAACTTTACACAAAAACAAAATACTATATATTTGACATATTTCAGTTCAGATTTTCTTAAGCAAAGAAATTACGTCATTTATCTTTTTTTTACTTTTAGAGATTATAAACAAGATGATAGTAATAATATATTGAAAGTTTACCTGTTGGGCCCATGATGGCCAAAATCTGTCCACTTCTGGCTTTCCCATTAATATTTGTTAGAATAGTCTTTTCTTTTAAGGTCAAACAAATGTCAGTGAAGGTTAAAATGGCGTCGTTAGATCTTGTCTTCATGCTGTTGTGACATAAAAAATAATAATTATAACCTTTCTTATAGGAAAACTCTATGAAAATGAATTCTGAATTGCGAGTTGAGTGCAATTTCCAAGTTCTGAAACTCAAATCTCGTCCTGTTCTATGACGATATATACAAGTTTGCTCCAGTCCGATAGAGTGGAAAGAAATGTTAAATGTTTTCATTGCCTGACACCACGTGCGTCAGGCAGTTTACATAAGGATTAATGTTTCCATGGTCCGAAACTAAGCAATCATTCTTAATGAACTAGATTTTGTGCAAGCTGATTTACATCGGGTTTTGTTACCTGCATAAAAACAAATACAGTTTGCAGAAGAAAGAATCATATTACTGATGCAAAATAATGATGTGTTTAATTCCTTCAGTTTTTTTGCATGCACATGTTTATTCTTTGCGATTCTTTGTACGAACATGTCCGTGTAACATTTTTTCTGCGTTTCTAAACTACTGGATCAGTCCATTTGTCTTCTACGAAAGGGGTGACACAATCATTTCGCGCCAAATGTCACAAGTAAATTATCTTCGCGCCTTTTTATTGGATTGTTCTATTGAATGGGTGTAATAACTTCTATGGAAAAAAAAAATAAAGTTTGTTCTTTTACCCTGATTCTTAAGCTTCAATTTTTTTTTTATTAACTGCAAATTTTATCTCATTTTTTAAAAGAATTCATTGTTTATGGGCAGGAAACACTAAAGCAGTGGATTTGCTGATTATTCTTACTATTTTGTTTCCCAGTTATCCCATAAGTAGACTAGTCCAATCATAAACAGACTCCACCTAGTAAATGGGTCATCCCTTCTTTTCCATCTACATTTATTAATAATGTACGTTACAGAGTTAGGTTTTTGAAAAGCTAAGAAAGTCAGCCAGTAGGATATTATTTCATGCTTTGTGATGAACAAGGTTTCCTTTTAATACAGTGACAAAAGTGTAGGTCAGTATCGGTAAAGGAATGGGCTTCACTCCCGTAAGGTTCTAAGTAAAGAATTGGCAAAATGAAGAAGACATCATGATCTGTACTGGTTTTCATAAGAAAAACTAAACAATTTTAGAACTGTACGCAAAGATGAATTTTAAACTTATTTATAAAACATGTATATGGTGAGACCCTCTTCGCGAGAATTTTGACGGGGGGGGGGGGGTTATTAGTATCATGTTTTGCTCTAGCTATAAAGTGTACAGGCCATTTCCTTTTAGTCCTAGAGCAGCATTGAAACAATTTGTCTCAAACGCTTCAAGACAACTTTCCCAGTTAAAACTGATCGCAATTTGCTTAGTCGTCGAGAACGACGGAAAACAGACTACTTCCCCAGAAATCCAATCTACGCTAGCTCACTTGCACTTTCATCCCAACGTAACCAGTCAGCCCGGGGGCTAACTAATAAACGACCAAATAGTGGCATGTCTTAGATATTCGTTAATCTGTAGTATTTGATTATGATATTTGAGAAAGTCAACTGTACATCTTGTGTAATAAAGTATCGCAACTATGTCGATCCTTGATGACGGAAACGTTTGGCACCTCTCTTGCTTATACGTCCATAGATATTGATTGATTAGTCAGGCAAGCTTTTTGAAAAGCTTTTACTTGTATAGCTAACATATCAAAGGATCGGTCAAGTATAATGATTTTTAAAATTCCTTTCTGTTTTGTTTTTTGTTTTGTTTTTTGAAAGCTAATTGTATCCAACCTCAGATGAAAAACTGAATCTAAAGACGAAATGACGCAACGAGCCAAATAACGCGAAAATTGTTTTATAATTTAAAATTATAACTCAAAAAGGCGTGATAATGTGAAACAAGAGGCCCAACGGCCTCATCGCTCACCTGGGACTTTTTAAAGACATTTCCTATATATTCCTATGTAAAACTTTGACCCCCTGTTAAGGCCCCGTCCTGGGCCTGGGGGTCATGATTTCAACAAACTTGAATCTACAGTATATAATGAAGCTTTCACATAGGTTTCATCTTTTCTGGCCCAGTGGTTGTTGAGAAGAAGACTTTTAAAAGATACCAGCAAATGTTTACAAATTCTTAATTATCTCCATTTGGAAGAGTGTGTGGCACCTCCTGTGTAAAAAACTTAAATCCTCTTTACCCAAGGTATGAAATCTTTGTGACAAGACCTTCCTTTGGATACCAACAACTTTGACCCTTTGACCTTAGAGTTAACTTACTTTTGGAAAACTTTAAACTTGCCATAACTTCTGAACAGTTGGTGCTAGGGCTTTCATTCTTCACATGTGTAATCCTTGTGACAAGACCTTCCTTTTGATACCAACAATTATAGCGTATTGGCATTGAACTTGGAGTTTGACCTACTTTTGGAAAACGTTAACCTTGGCCATTACTTTTGAATAGTTGGTGCTAGGGCTTTTACACTTCACATATGAAATCTTTGTGATAAGACATTACGTTGTATACCAACAACTTTGACTCTTTGACCTTGGAGTTTGACCTACTATTGAAAAACTTTAACCTTGGTTAAATCTTGGTTAATCTTTTGAACGATTGTGTCAGGACTTTCATATTTCACATCTGTATTTCTTGTGAGAAGGCATTTCCTTGGGCACCATTAATTTTGACCATTTGACCTTGATCTTTGATTTACTTTTCAAAAACTTTAACCTTTTTTCATATTTTCATATCTTTTCAATGGATGTTTGCTAGGGCTTTCATATTTCACAGGTATATTCCTTGGGACAAGACCTTACTTTGGGTACCAACATATTTGATTTGCATTTGAGAAAGTTTAATCTTTGCTATAAGTTGCCATACGGGGACATCAGTGTTTCACAAACACATCTTGTTTTTTTTAGATAAACTTCTCAATTTTCAAAGCATTAAGATGTTAAAAGCCCCTTTCTTTCTCCATAAAGACTGTTAAATCACTTAACATTCACGTGCTTCTGAAATATTCTGCATACTCAACCAACATGTGAGCACAATCCATGCATTTCTTTTGAAAATTTCAAAAACATGTGACCAGAATAAATAACTATTCTCACAAAAAAAAAAAAAAAAAAAAAAAAAAAAAAAAAAAAAAAATCCCAAGACCCTACCCTTCTGAAAGTGTCTTTGTACTGAAACAGACAATGTGTTTCACATTAGTAAAAATGTCAGAGTGACCTAAAATTGACGAAAAGCAGACGTAAGGTGGGGAAAATTAAATTTCATGTTAATGGCCACGCTTTCTTTTCAAATGGACCGGAAAATTGTTAATTCTCTACAAATTTGGTAACTTTTATCAGCTTTTTGTAATGTAACTATTTCAATCCAGACTAAATTATCACATATTGCATAGTAGTACAAATGGTGTAACATAACTAGAAGCTAAAAAATCTTATGCTGCAAAATTTTCCTACAGAAAGTGGTAAATCAGCACATAAGAAGTCTAACCACATTCCTAAAATATCTTCATAAAGCTTCTGTCACTGAAACTTGGCATTCGAAGACAATTACAAGGAGACAATGATACACGACTAAAACAAAGCGGTACATGGAGAAAATAGCTGGCTGCTGCAGAAATGGTGCAACATCATGTTGGACTGAGTGACACTCCTATTAACCTTTCATTGTTAAGAATAGCAAAACAAACATGAGGTCCAAGGGCTTTAACGGTCACGTGAGTATACTATAACACTGTTAGGGATCCATAGAAGTATAAAACAGAATTAACTGATAGAGGAAACTATGTTGCCCTAGAATTTCAAAAATCTGGTAAAAATACGTTTGCTATCGTAACGTGCAAGATACAGGTGATCCATGGGATCGTACTTGGTTTTCCCAAGCCTTACAAGGATGATAATGAATGCAAAATATACAAATACAATGGATACTTGCTTAGAGTGAAAGGTATTCAATATATACAGATATGTTTTTGTCACTTGCCCAGTGCTACAATTAAGTATAAAAAGGGAGACTTGGCTGTACAACGTGGCTTTTTGTCAATTGTCACTAACTAAACATGTCCCATGGTCACTCTGGCTCTCTGATCACTTTTTTTACTCTGATAAAGTATAAAACAACTCTATGCAATCTCTTTCCAACTAAACTCTGAATTCCATGACTTTACCAGACAATAACTCATCAATTGTTAAACCGGACACCACAGTATACACATACTGTACATCATTAGCCCTTTTCCTACATAAATAATCTTTATGTCAATCTTTTATAGTGCTTTCCAGGTAAGAATCTGACTTTGAATATGCTTCGCTCATTTAAACCAAACATTCATTTTTATTTTGTTTCTATGTATAATATTCCTTCTCGTATTCTTATTATATCAAATAAGTTGTTAATTAAATTATATACAAGGATTTCTTGATAAACACAATTTAGCAAAGGGGAGTAACTCTTATATGCTTCACATTACAATGCTGTGCTTTGTTTGCCTCCTAGATACACAGGAGCAGAGAAAAAGGCACTTATAATTATATTTATACATTTACATTTATATCATTGCATTTAGTTTGTTTGCTTAATACTCAGGGGCAGAGGAGAAGATTTTCAAAGCATTAATGCATTTTGGCTTCATAATCAATGGAACCCCACCCTAACACCAAAACCCCTGACCAGGGGCCATGAAATATACCAAAATGGGCGAACAAGGCGAGAGCAATGCCTATAGTGCAACAAACATGAAGATGAAATATTAAATCTCAATTATAACAAAATTTTCTTTGATATTTCGTCTAAAATTAAAGTATACCTTATGTAAAATCGCCACAATTTCCAAAAATCTCAAATAAGATTAAAATTATTTGTATATGAAATAGATACCCACACTAAAGGGGGCAAAAAGGATCATTTTCTCATACTATAACATAATTTTTTGTTATGAGTTGGTCTTCGCTCCATGGTTTTGAAAGTTTATCTTCAGAGTTTGCTTAAAAACATACATTTTTTTGGTGAACAAAAACATGGAGTAATGACCCACTATACCTTAAAAATACACTTTAAGGACATACGCAACGTAGTTTGAACTTTGTTGTATTTTTCCCTGGAGTTGAAGAGTTCCAATACTTAAAGGAACTGTGTCCTACATTTTAATGTCAATATATGCTATTGTACACTTCTTCTAAAACAAGTTTCGATAAGCAAAACATTTAGAATATATGTTTAGTAATTTTTGTATATTTTTCTTTGAATTATACAAGAATTTTCATCAATTGATATCTTTTCAAAACCCCTGGTAAGGCATGCTGATTTTTTGCCTACGAACATCTGATGGTACTATAATCTTAAATTAAGAGTAGCTCGAAAAATTATCAGTAGGTAAGGTACGTTGCGTATGTCCTTAATGACACAACATTCGCATCTTTCCAAGAAATACTTGAAATCCATTTAGTCAAGGGTCATATCACAGACATGATTTAAATGCCACCATTTATCAGGAGCTGTGTAGCGTAGTGATCAGGGTGTTAGTCTAGACTTCCGGTTTGCTTATGGCAAGGTGAGCACGTATTATTTTGACTGTTCGAATACATCCATAAGTGTTTACTGTATATGGCGAACCAATGAAATGTTTATGCTTCCAGTGGAAGACTATATGTGTATACTTTGACTTTGTTTGCTGTTTGTATATATTTTTAATATATCAAAAGGTGTAAATAACTTTCAAAAAGTGGGGATGGCTGCCACGTTAAGTGGTCGCCATCTTGCTGGATCTACAAATTTGTTTTCAGACAGAAAATAATGTTGTAAATGTGAAGGACAACTCTTCAGTTCAACCTGAAGAAATTATTCAGTACATCCATTCTCATTGTGGTGTAGGTAGTTTGTTAGCATGTGTTCCAAAATCAGGCAATTCATATGGAATTACATTGGATGGAAAAGCCCCCTTGCAGTACCTCCTTGAGGGGATGAAAATAGGACAAAACACATTCGAATGCCACAAGGTAGTACCAAAGTCATTAGTTGTAAGTTTTATGCACCTCCCTGCTTATATAGATGACATAGAAATTGAAATGACATTACGATCTATGGGAGTTAAACTTTTATCCCCAGTTAACAGATGGTTCTATCCTGGAACAACAACAGCTGACGGCACAAGATATGTAAAAGTAAAATTGCCCGAAAACATGAGCTCACTTCCATACACAATAACATTTCAGAGAGATTATTATAGGTGTCTACACAATGGACATGTCAAAGTGTGCTCCCTATGTTTTTTCAGCGAACATAAATTTTGTTTCGATCTTGTCCTAAATTCACATGTTTTAGGTTTAAGAGTCAAAGACATTATGTCAGAGCATGTAAATCCGTGCGCTGTGACGAATGTAGTGAATGGCAGCATAAATGTTCGTGCCAGATGAGGCAATCATAGCGAAAAAGAATCGGACAGAGATGACAATAGTGAATGGGGCACACATGACGAGGAGGTGAAGAACTAAGACGATTCTAACATAAACATTGATGATGATCTAGAGGCCAAGGAATGGGAACAGGAAATCCTGGGAGAGCAAGTTGAAGGGCACATTCGAGAAAAAGAGAAAGAAGAAGCAGAAGGAGCAGATAATGTCGTTCAAAGCAAAATCGAAACTGACAAGAAAATCAACAAAGACAAACAGGAAAAAAACACATTAGAAATTACTGATAATGAAATGCGCGAATGTGATCAGGAAAAGGAATTGTCTAGTTCAGAGTCTGATCCTGAGTCAGAAGTAACCATTACTGACAAGAAAGAGAGGAAAAAAGAAAGGAAAGGTCAAGAGAAAAGCAAAAAAGAACAAATAAAATGATGAGAATAAATATTACATTATTCATATCAATAATGGTTTTCTTTGCCTCTTGGAACTGCAACAGATTGTGCAATATTGACAAAATGAAAATGGTATTTAGTTTATTTGAAGATAGAAAATATGATTTTGTGGCTTTACAAGAGTCTTACTTGGAAAATGATTTTATAGAAATTATAAACATTTATGGAACGGTGAAATTTATTATGATAGCGTAGACATGTCATCGAAAGGGGTTGCATTCTTGATAAGAAATAATATTAAACAAGCATTGAATGTATCAATGGATTAGATGGTAGATCTTTACATGTAACATACAAGGAAAATGATAGGAAATATGATATTGTCAATATGTTATCAATACTCCAAATGAAGTGAAAGATAGAGCGTTATTTTCTCAAAAGATTACACAAGCAGTGCCACATCCCACAGGTTTAATAATTTTCGGAGATTTTAATAATACTTTAGCTGAAAGAGAAGATGTAGTAAAACGTGACACAGGTATGGCCAGAGTTATAAAGCACTGATAGGAATGATGAGTGCGCATAATCTGATCGATATTTGGAGAAGAATAAAAGAAAGAATAAAAGTTTTTTTCTAGGAAGATAATTAGAAAAGAAATGCTTGTACAAAGTAGAATTAATTTTATTTTGGTTTCAAAACTTTCATGTACCTATGTGAGAAATATTTTTTTTCATGTAGAAACAAATATGAGCGATCATTATGGTTGTAATGAATTTTAACTCAGATTTTTCTGAAAGAGGACCAGTTGTTTGGATTCATAACAATTTGCTTTTTTGTGACGAATATTATAAAAATAAGATCTAAGAATTAATTGAAAGAGAAAAATCTTGTATATTATTAGAACAGTCAATTATAGGGATAATTTAAAGTACAAAATTAAAAAAAATTATGACAAAGTTATAGTCAGAATAGAACTTGAGAAAGAAATACAGAGTATTTTAGAATTCAAAACAGTATACAAAGAATGTCAAAATGCATCGCTGACGTTTTTAATGTAGACATTGAAAAATATGGAAAACTTGAAACAGAATATAATGAATATGAAATTGAAAGATGTAAAGGTGCTATACTAAGGTCCAAGGGCAAACGAATCTGATAGGTGTACGAAGTATTATTTTGAATTTAGAGAAGAGCAGGCAAGCAGCAAATACAGTGAAAGAATTGGAAAGTGATTCGGGAGAAGTAAAGAAAGATTTAGATTCTGTTAAATTATAGAAAATATAAAAAATAAAAGTATAAAAATTATACAATACAAATGATAAATTATACAATACAAATGGAAAATTATAGAATACAAATAAAAATTATATCATGCAAATAAAAAAATATACAATACAAATGGAAAACTATACAATACAAATGGAAAATTAAAGAATACAAATAATAATTATACAATACAAGTAAAAAGTTATACAATACAAATGGAGAATTATAGAATACAAATAAAAAAAATTATAATACAAATGAAAAATTATAGAATACAAATGGAAAATTTTACAATACAAATGGAAAATTGTACAATAGAAATGGAAAATGTCGAATATTGCAACGTTTGACATGCCATACAAAATAGAAGGTTATATTTTAAAAATTAATCAAGCAAAATCTTTCGACAGAGTTAGTCATGAATATTCATTAGATGAGTTAAAAGTTTTCGGTCTTAGCTTTAGAAAATGAGTAAGAATATTTTATGCTGGTATTCAAAGCAGTGTTAAAGCAATGGTTATCTAACAAAATATTTTCCAGTCAAAAACTCAGTAAGACAAGGTTGTCCAATATCCGCTTTGCTGTATGTATTACGTGCAGAACCTTTGAAGGTGCTTGGACACAGATTTGAAGATAATATTTTCTCAAGTTTTCGGTATAATATCATGACTTATATGTTGCAATAGCATTTCAAACGGAAATAAAATTAAAAAAAAAAACTTATTTTTTCTGGAAATTATTGAAACTACAAATTTCGGGTCGCGTTTGATTGATACATCCTAGCACTTTCATAAAGCAAACTTTATCCTTAATACTTAAGAAAAGTAAAATATTTGTTGTGTATTAATGAAATATACTCAAACTATAATCCAGAAAATTCAGAGTAGAAATGTAAGAAAGCAAAACCAACGCACCAGTATTCATCAGTGATGTGTTCAGAGTTTAACAAATTGAACACACCCGGTGAAACGTAAACATTAATAATAACAGAGCTCGTGCCTTGTTTACAAAAACAGTTAACGTTTCACGGGTGTGTTTAATTCGTTAAACTCTGCACACATCACTGAGCACGGACTGGCAATACTAGTGAGCTGGTTTTGCTTTCTCACATTTCTACTCTTTATTTTCTGGATTATAGTTTAATATTTTTCATTAATGCACAACAAAATTTCTACTTTTCTTAAGTATTAAGAATAAAGTTTACTTTGTGAAAGTGCATAGATGTGTCAATCAAACGCGTCCCGAAATCTGTAGTTCAATAATTTCCAGATAAAATATTTTTTTTTAATTTCATTTCCATGTGAAATGCTATAAAACATATAAGTCATGATGTTATACCGAAAATTTGAGAAAATATTAACTTCAAATATGTGTCCAAACACCTTTAAGTTGTGCAATTAAATGTAATAGCTTTATAAAACTGCATTGATTTTTCAACATGCAGATGATACAACAATGTCAGTTTGTGATAACAAATCTATTTTTGAAATATTGAAAATTTTTATTTGTATGGAAGGGCATTTGGTGCAAAAATAAATATACAAAAGTCTGATATCATGTGTATAGGAGCTGGAAAACTTTTAGAAAATGATAAAAAAAATGTTTAAAATTACAGATCTGAATCAAATATAATGAAGATTTTAGGAAACCATAACGTCAAAATTTGAATTGGAGAAACAAAGTACAAAATATTAAGCAAATTTTTAATTTATGGAGACAAAGAATGTTAACAATACAAGGAAGAGTTACTGTCATAAATACATTACTCAAAATTATGGTGTCTATTATCTGTGATTTCTATTCCATTTTGGGCTAGAGATACCATTCAGAAAGAATTTTGGAATTATGGTGCGCATTTAGTGTCATATAAAACAGTAATTGGAGAAAGGCAAAATGGTGGTTTAAAACTTAATTGTATATATTTGAAAATGCTTTCTTACATTTTTAGCAAAGTATATGTGTTCTACTAAACAAAATTAATGGAAAGATATATTTAGTTATTTTTTAACAAAGATCTGTGATTTAAAAGGAGGAGTTGAGATATTTCTTTTTCGATTGAGTCAAAGAGATTAAAAATTTTTACCATCTTTTTATTCTGAAATGTTTAGTACATGGTATGCTTTGATGGATGATATTGATTATGATGAAAAAATAAACGACGTGTTTAATTACTGTTTGTTTTTAAACTAAAAAATTGGCAATCAAAACAAAATCACTGATGTGGAAACACTATATTAAAGCTGGTATTACATAAATCAGAGATATTTCCTATAAAGTAATACCTGGATTTTACCTCCATCTTTAATTGTATAAAAAATAATTGAATGAATATAATTCAGAGATTAATGCAAAAGTAATTCAAAATGACTACTCAACATTATTATCTATTATTCCAGAAGAGTGGAAACATGTTTATTCAAAATAATGTTCACAGGAAGAATACATGTTTGCCTAAGTTTCCGCTAAGAGTGCAAAATATGTATTTTCTTCGAGCACTGTTAAATATTTTACAAGATATTAATACAAAACTGTTTCAACCTCCAGTGTCAAACGGATATTGGAAATAGAAATTGAAATTACAGGATACAGTAAAACTAGATAATAGATGGAATGAAATGAAAGAATCATGTATACCTCCTGATATTGAAAAACTTGATTTTAAAATTTTTCATAATGGAATTTTTACCTATGAAAAACTGTTTAAAATTGGCAAAACGGATTCCAATAGATGTCCACTATGTAATGTAGAATTTGAAGATTAAATACACATCTTTGTAAAATGTAAAGATATACAAGATTTTAAAAACAATTTTATTATATATTATTTAGAGTCGTTGTTAAAGGACTGTAAGAATAGCATATATAACAATTTAGACATTGAGGAACTTTTGTTAACAACATTTCCTTGTAGTTTTTTGTTTGCTTGTTTGTTTAACGTCCCTCACGAGAATTTTTCACTCATATGGAGACGCCACCACTTGTCGGTGAAGAGATGCAAATTTTGACCTATGCTCGGCACTCAGGGCCATTGAGCAGTGAGGGATCTTTTTCGTGCCAGCACCTACTGCGACACGGGACCTCGGTTTATACGGTCTCATCCGATGGACCGGTCTCCATGTACCACAGGGGATTCGAACCCGCGACGTAAGGATCAACTCCGTACTCCGCGACTCTAGAGCGAACGCACTAACCACTGCGCCATGCGGGCGACCATTTCCTAGTAGTAATATACTTTTTCGTTAATATTTTATAATTATCAATTTGTAGATTTACTATTTATAGAAAGAGACGCTATAGAAAGAAACCCTATTGTTAATTTTTTAATTGTTTTGTTAATTGATGTATTGACTACATATAGTTGATATTGACTGTGATATATGCATTGTATTATTTGTAAGATTAATCAGTAAAAGATAAAAAAGCGTGTTAGTCGCAAAGGAAAATGATATTCAGGATTTTTATTGCTAGGGTTCGAACCTTATGAATACCACATTATTTTTTTTAATAACAGAATAATTTTTGCCGAGAAAATTTTCCTCAGAAAAGTTTTGCTTATCATAATTTCATTAATGTCAATAATGAGAATTTTACTCTCAAAACTAAATTCACAAATAGGTTATGATTTTTATATAACTGAAACTATAGGCATTCTGCGCGCCTTGTTTACCAATCTCCTTTGGAAGAAGCACCATTCCTCATCATAACTATGCATTAAGTTTGTTTTCTAAATACCCAGGAGCAGAGGAGAAGATTTTTTATGAAAAAATGCATTTTCACTATATATTCAACAGTGCCCTGCCCTAGCACCAGAACTCCTGACCCAGGTAGCCATAAAATTCACAATTTTGGAAGAGGTACCCTTCCTCATCATATATAACTATGCATTTAGTTTGTTGCTTAATGCCCAGGAGCAGAAGAGAAGATTTTTAAAGAAATAATGTATTTTTACTATATAATCATTAGAGCCCCGCTCTAGCATCTTATCCCCTAACCTGGGGCCATGAAATTCACAATTTTGGTCGAGGACTCAAATTGCACCTTTCAGGCCCCAGCGATGCAGGAACCATGAAATTCACAAATTTTGTTTCCCTTTACTCATATATGCTGTTCGCTAAAATTGGTTGGAATTGGTTCAGCAGTTCCAGAAAAGAAGCTGAAAATGTACAAATGTTAACGAACACATGTTATCGCACAGGTGACCTAAAAAGAAAGACTTTTATTTGTTTAAAAACATTATTGATAAGATATAGGCTAAGCTCATGATACAGATCCTAAAACATGCTACAACACCACAGAAACGAAACGAACCGTTCCGTGCAAGAAGCGTATCGTACCATGCACAAAACGAAACGTACCGTTCACAAAACGAAACGCACCGTGCACAAAACGAATCGTACAGTTCATGAATCTTTTTTTGAAATAATTATGCAAGCCACGCCCCGAAAGCATTCCGAACTTTGCAATGACAAAATAGAGTAAGTCATTTTCTTTAATTTCTTTCAACGGTGCCCGTTAAAGAAGGACGTAGATTAACACTAGCGATTCGAAATATATTATTATTAAGTATAATGCATCTGGACTTACATCTGTTAAAATAAGGACACTATTCAAAACTAATTACAACTTCAAAACAACTCGATAGAGTGTAAGGCGATTCCTTATTCGCTGTGCATGATCGGGCTGTGCTTGTCTTTTTTTTTTTTATTTTCATATAAAATGCAGTATCGTAATAATTTCGAGTACAGTTTGTAATAAATAAAAGTGAATATAATACTATGTTTATCTTTATAGCTTAATATTTAATCTACCCTATTCATGTCTTTATGAAGATTCCCGGAAACCCAGACACATTTAAAAATATATAAGAATCCTGTGCTTTTTCCGAAATCAAGCCCATTAAATCATTTTTATTCATTTAAGTACCAGTTTAAGGGAGAAATGATTGCAGGTTAAGCCATAAAAAAATTGCGAACGAAATTCATTCGTCAGTTTAAAAGCGGACATGTGAAAATGTAAACACCTTCTCCTTCACAAGAAAATATAAATAAAATGTGTTGGTTTACACTCTTCTGAACAAACCTAGATATTATCGCCAACCTTATTATATACGGTCATATGTCATAAATGTAAAGAAACATAATGTTGGCCACATTTTGGCATGGGATTTTAAGTTTATATGTCAGAATTAATTTTTATTTAAAGCATTTTTCTATATCATTTGCCTTATTCGCTAAAGTCTGCAGGCAAAATATATTACCTGGAATTTACACAAAAAGCCCAGTTTAATCTTTTTTTTTTAAAATGCTTAGTCCATGCATGCTTGTTCTAAGTTTTATTTTTGAGTGACACTGTGCATTTCTTGCCATGGTCTCATTACTTAGACTGAAGTTTTTCTAAACTTTCATTGTTTACTCTAAAACATTTGAAAATTTTGATTACGTATTGTCATCACACGTGCACAGGTAGGTAAAAGCTTAAGCTGTGTATATTGAACCGTATCTAATCCGTTAGTCCAGATATGCCTACATGTATCTACAGTTTACTGTCTTGAACAATACGTCTGCAACAGAGAACCAGTATTAATCAGCAGATAAAGAGAATTTCATTCGCGCGGGGGAAGGGGGGGAGGGGTAGTAACACTCGGCATGGACAAATTATTCATTTTCAAAATTTTCGATGACATGCAGATTATTTTTTTTTCTACATAGCTTGAGAACGGATTATTTTATTTTTAACATTTTGACAGATTATTTATTTCGAATATCTTTCTATGCAGTCTAGTATATATACATTGTAGATGGAATTGTAACTATCTTAACCGTTTTCTTGATTATAACTTCCTTTTATAATGCGTTTATACACATTGATGGAGAATTCATATAAAAAGGAAAACAGAAAAACGCGCACAGAAAATAAAGTAATACTTTGAACTAATTATGTGCACTTCTACCGATAAGTTTTCAATGTTCTTTATGCTAGCTATAGTGAGTCAAACACCTAACGGAACTTAGGCCTTTAATGCCTGAAGAGTTCATATAATATTGTATTGCTACGCAAAATGACGAGTATTGATATAAATGAATATACTTTTGTGCCTTTAATGCCTGAGGAGTTCATATAATATTGTATTACTACCCAAAATGACGAACTATTTGCTGGTGACCAGAGGTCCTAGATGTGCGTATGCAAAAGTGACACCCTGAAATCTACTTTTAAGGATAACAAGGAAAAAGATTTACATGATTAAAAAATATCTATAGATTAATATTTTCTTCCATATAAGCCAAAAGATATGAAGAGACTGTGTTTTTAAAACTGTTTCTTTTGTGGTTTTCAGTCAAAATATATTAAAATAGAAATTGCTAAAGCCATATTTTGAGATATAATGCATTAAGTGGAAGTTGGTGCCATGGGAAAGACCTAAACTTATACCTACTCATCTTAGATTTACAAATTTAGGCCACGGTGAAGACAACTTAGGACATTTCTATATGTGCCCTTATACCTGAAGCACAAAAAAAAAAAAAAAAAAAAAAAAAATTGAAAAATTTTTCCAAATTTTTGAATTTCTGCAAATGAAAATTTGAAAAGTGCATTAAAAATTTTTCATCTTTGATGTGGAATAAGGACAATGAGAATAATGACATCTTTGGTTTAGTTTTCCAATTCCTCCAGAGTATAGTTAACTTAACTCAGATCACAGAGACATGAAAATCAATGACAAATGAGGCACGTGACGATAAAGTTCTGTCTCCCTAGTCTCTTTACCTGGTGACACCGGTAAAGTGTACTACACTCCTTGATGCTTAATATATTTTTTTTTAAATGACAAAAAGATATATAAATTATTTATCGGAGAAAACAGAGTTTCTTTTTGCTAATGTATTGTATCGTCGTTTTTTTTTTTATTTTGAAAAACAGCCAATATTAAATACTAAACAGTGTTCAGATGATAGTGTGATATTTTTTTGTGTTTTATGTAACTCCAAAGACTGGTTTCGTGTTCTTGGTTAATACATGCATGGCAAGGTAGTGTCAAGAACCCATTTAAAAAACACATAAAAGTCTTTTCTTAAATGTCCAACATAGTAACAAAGAAAAAGCTATTATGAAGAAATAATTCTTTATGTGTGCATATCATGAGAAAGAAGATAATACTGTTTACAACTTCTAATTTAAATACCCTATTAGCTATTCAAGGTAAACAATATCTCAGGGTAAACTTTGACACTGCCTACTCAAAGGATTTTATAAACATTAACAATTAAATAGATGCGGAAACAAGAGGCCCATGGGCCACATCGCTCACCTGAGCACAATGGCTAAGAAGAAGCAGAAATCAGTTCAGTATTGATCAAAGGGGGGGGGTGCTTAATTTTACACTACCCCAGGAGAGGATGCTTCCATATCAATATTATTAATCATGGCTTTGCTGTTCTTAAACAGAGGAATTTCAAAGATTTTTCCCTATGTATTCCTAAATAAAACTCTGATTGCTCATTGTGGCCCCACCCTACCCACCGTATATTTGAACAAATTTAAATCTACACTACCTGAGGATGCTTCTATAATAATATAACTAATCATGGCTTTGCTGTTCTTGAGCAGAAGATTTTTTCAAGATGATTCCTATATATTCTTATGCAAAACATTGACCCTCTGTTGTGACCCCCCAACCCCAACTCCTGGGGGTCATAATTTGAACAAACTTGATTCTACAATACCTAAGGTTGCTTCTGTATAAATATGACTAATAATGGCTTAGTTGTTCTTGAGAAGATTTTAAAGATATTTCCTATGTAAAGTGTATGATCAGGTTTTTACAAGGGATATATAGGCTTTCCTTTTACTCTGTCTGAGTTAATGATTGGAATGATTATTAAGACAGCTCTATCTGAGGGTAAATTATGGAATCCGGATAGGGCCATGCAGTTCACTATCGCATCATCGCACCATCGAGGTCTGAGTCGATAGTGCGATGACGCGATAATGCGATGACGATGAAGCGATGGTGCGATAACGATGAAGCGATGGTGCGATAGCGCGATGCCGATGATGCGATGGCACGACAATGCGATGACGATGATGCGATGGTACGATTAAGCGATAGCGCGATGACGCGATGGCACGATAGCGATGATGCAATGGTGCGATAGCGATGATGCGATGGCGCGATACTGATGGCGCGATGCTATATCGTGTCATCGTTATTGCTTTATCGCACTATCGTCATCGTGTCATCGCACCATCGCTCTATCGACTAGTACTTTCTATAACCGGATAACATTCCCAGCAGTCATTGCACAACATGGCGTTTGTTGACGAACAGATTCAAGAATATTTCTTTAACGGATACGATAATAAAGAAATCATATTCCTTCTTTGGAGTAATTATGGTGTGAAAATAAGGTAGGTATTATTAATTGTCATAAGTTATGATAATACAAGTACCTGTATAGGCTAATATTTTCTCTAAGAGTAATAAAGTTACTATACATTAAATTTATAGTCTCATTCAAAGATTGTTTATATGCGTGTTCTACTTGCATATATATACATGTATCTGTTATTTAAGAAATAGTGATTGAAGTTAAAATCTCCCATTTTAAGATATATTTTATGCATTATTTTTTTTTAAATACTTAAGCTGTAGACATTTGAAAAGGCGCATGACCAGACTTAATTTGAGAAGACGGAGATCATACAATGTGGATATGGCAATAAGGGCTATTCAGGTAATATTGCTTGTGTTTTATTTCATCTTTCTCTTTGATAGATTGATCAAATCTAGAAAAATCGTCAGTAACATCTATATTTTGATGATAGCTCATTATGTTTTAGTTAACTCATACAAATGTCAAAAATTTCATATGATTTACATATATTCTACTCAAAGGAAGAAATGATGTTCAGTGGACAGATTCTTGGGTGTCGTTTGATGAAACGAAGACTTCTTTAGAAACATGGCATCTTTATAGGAAGGTATATTATCTTATTATGATTAATTAACAGAATTCAAACGATGTGCCTATTGCTTATAATGAGTTTTATATCAATAAGATATTTATCATAATTTCATTGAATTCATTTTTTTTTTGTTAAAATGTAATGGTTAGATTTAAAATCGTTGATGATTAATTATATATATATACTGTTCCAGGGATAACATGTTGTGTTTATTGAGAATAATCGATCCTGATGGAGTTGATCTAAAAACAAGTCACTGCTTGACAAGAAGAATGTATCTAAACAATGGACCAAATTATCTTGCACATGTTGATGGGTACTACAAGTTGAAGCCATTTGGCTTCGCTATACATGGTGCAATGTGATCAAATCTAGAAAAATCGTCAGTAACATCTACATTTTGATGAAAGCTCATTATTTTTAATAACTCCTACAAATGTTAAAAATTTCATATGATTTACATACATTCTACTCAAAGCAAGAAAAGATGTTCAGTGGACAGACTCTTGGGTGTCGTTCGATGAAACGAAGACTTCTTCAGAAACATGGCATCTTTATAGGAAGGTATATTATCTTATTATGATTAATAAACAGAATTCAGGTTTCTTGTTCAAAGTATTAATTTTATTTCTTTAATTCAGCAGAATGCCAATTATACAGAATATTTGCTGACATTACTTTTATGAGCTTAAGGACATACACAACATAGTGTTGGAATTTTATTTTCTTATTCCCTTGTTGATTTAATTAAGAGTTCAATAATTGAAAAACCTTTGTACAATTTAATGATTCCTGTAAATGCTGTTATCACCTCTGAAGCAAATGTTGAGGAAATACCAGCTAAAACTATATTTTTGTTAATTTTTTTCTTTGAGAAAATACAATGATTTTCATCATTTGACAACTTTTGAAAACACCTGGTAATGTATGCTTTTTTTTGTCTTAAAACACCTGCTGAGATTCTATAATTTTAAATTAGGAATATCCTGGAAAATAGTTGGTAAGGTACATGTAAATGCAAGTTGCATATGACCTTAAGAGGCAATAATGCTTTTCTTAGTCAAAATTTGCAATTTCTATACTACTTGACATGTATTTCTAACTCAACCCTTTAGTTTCCTTTTCTTTCAGAAGGTACATCTGAAATTAATCTAAACATGCTCTTGGCGTACTGAACTGGAGCTGACACAATCCACTAGGATTTCACAAAAAGCTTGAAATTAAATTTGTAGAATACCCTGCCTGTTTGCCAGTTGCACATACCTGCGATCTTTTGTTGGAAATATCTAGGGGAGAACCCCTGAGGAATTTCACAGAAAAATGTAGTTGGCAATGACTTGGGGGGGGGGGATTCCATCTTGCTTAAGAAAATAACTTTATGTATTCAATGCTATATCTATGTTTAGAAAGTTTTCATTCAATTAATTTTTAAACTCAATAATGGCAGTGATAGTCATATTAAGGAATAAGAGTATTTCTTAAGGGAAAGATAATACTAAAAGACATTGATAATCATATGAGGAGCATTTCTTCAGGGAAAGATAATACAAAAAGACATTGATTTTTGTATGGGAATATTAATTGATATTTGGTGCATTTGTGGTAGTAAACATGCTTTTGAATTTTAAATTCTAGATTGTTGCATCTGTATGCCAAAAAAGTTTTTCTCAGAGCAGTTTGCTTTCCTTATATCCTCATTTTGCAATTTTCATTAATAATTGTTCTAATGAATATGGCATGTATGGTGACCCAATAAACATAGTAATAATTTCTGTTTGTGACTTTTAATTCATACACTTAGATGATTAGTGTACAACATTTTTCATGAAAATTGAAAAAAAAGTCAAGTGAAACATCAGGTGATGATTTATTCTCTAATCCTAATTTGGATTTTACAACTTTCCAACCAAGTACTTCAAAGCCTCCGTGGCCTTCTCAGTGGTGTTTGGAACAGTTCTCCCACCCTCCAAAAGCAAATGATCAAAGTATGCTGCATTGTCCTCACAACATCCTGTCGAGCTTGGACTAGGAAATAATCTTTGAAACTCTAGCACGTCATGAATATCCACTGGAAATTTATAATCTACTGCACCTGTACATAAAAAAAATGAAGTCATAATGTGTTGGTACTGTTTTAAATTTGAGCACTGAAAAACAACCAAGGTATCGAAGGAGAAAGGTAAACACAGAAAAATATTCAAATTAAAGTTAGTGATTAAAAAAATCTTTGCTAGGAAAAATACCAAAAATTTTAGGGTGGAAAAACATCATTTCTGGTTTTTCCTAGGAGACTTCCATCATCATCATTATGATAGCGTCTTTGTGCTCTGATGTAATGGTTATTCCATTCTGTTTTTATTTGATCAATTTCTTGTCGGATGATTTTCATAAAACAAAAGCGAAGGCATTCTCTAAATTGCATGCAGAAATATCATAATAGGTTATAATCACATAAATTCTTTAAGTATAAATAAAGAATTTATTTCTCTTCTTACATGTGCTCTTTATTTCCTGATGAGAACATCCCTTGGCCTTTCATGTTTTTGAACAAGTGTATCCAGAAGGAGATGCCCATCTCTCTCAGTGTTCTCCACCAGCGTTCAATTCTCTTAAATCAAAATGTGTTTTTGAAAAACTGAAGGCTGATTTTTCAAAAGTAGGTCAAACTTCAAGGTTATTGAGTACAAATGTTGGTACTGTCACAAGGAATACACAACTTCCCTAGGACCAACCGTTCAAAGTTATGGCCAAGGTCAAAGTTTTACAAAAGTAGGTTAAACTCCAAGGTCAATTATTATAATGATAGTACTCAAAGACAGATTTTTTTTTTTACAAGAAATACACTTGAGAAATATGAAATCTCTAACATCAACCATTCAGAAGTTATGTCCAAAATTAAAATTTTTTCACAAGAAGGTCGAACCCTATGGTCAAGGTCATTATGTCAAAAAATGTTGGTGCATTAAAGTCTTTGCAGATAAAAATACAGACAGACCCAAAGCTATATGGATAAGGCCCCCGAATCTTGAATCATAGGGGCATAAAACAATCACATAAATATATCATATATAAATTCATAATGATACAGAAACAATAATTTGTATATCAGATTATGTGCAGAGATATTTTAAATCATTAAACTGACTTCATTTTCAAATATTTGACAACAGGTTTCTTGAAAGGGGTATAGAAAGGGGTATGGGAGGGTTATCCCTCCCCCAGGTCAGAAAATTTATAATAAAAATGCATACAAGTCTGTTGCATTCTGGGGGTAATTTTTTTTCAAATATATAATAAACAAATAAATAGCAAAACTTTAAACAAAAGATTGGTGTTTTCAGGGGTTGCAATTGCATCCATGCCCCTCCCCCCCTTAATGGCTCTGTAGTATAACTAATACTATAAAAAGAACTGTGTCACCTTGAACTCTATTAAATGAAACTGATGCAAATAATGAAAGTATGAAGTTTGCAAAATTTATTATTTTTAAAATTATCCGTGGTATCAGATTACACAATGACGCCTATGAAAGATAATAATATGAAGAATTTTTTTTTTTTTTTTTTTTTTTTTTTTTTTGGTCTTTGAAAAGTAATAGTGAAAATAATCAGTTGATCTATTTTCCCTCAGGAAAAATGTTCAGATAAGTAGACAGTTTGAAAAGAAACTTAATTAAGGATTACACATACAAATTTTTAAAGTATTCAATTACTTCAGTTATTTGATCTTATATCAAGTTGGGACTTACTGAATTGACTGTGATTAGTAGACTATTCAGATTTGATCAAGTCCCCCCCCCCCCCCCCCATTTTCAAATCAAAGTGCAAATTACTCTAACTTCTACTGCAGGAGTGTTAACTGGAATTGGAACTCAATCCTAGGTGTGCAGATTTTAGAAGGTTATTAAACTCATCTGATTTGTTTATGCAATATAAGTTACTGAATCATATTGTTATTTAAAAAAAAAGCTTCATATTCATACCTGGTTAGACATTGATCTTCCTTTGATTACACTCTTTTCTCCACACATGTCATCATTATCGTACCAACGGAAGGATTTTTGAATGTCCTCAATGTATATATTCTCAGTTCCAGCATCAAGTCTCACACCTTGGAGCACCTATGTATTGGAAAACTCATACTACCATGAACTGAGACAAATATGGTTTCTTTGTTCAAGTAAATATTTTTTACAAAATAATGCATTTTATGTGTATTTATTCTGTATCAATACAAAATAATGTATTTAGAATGTTACTTAGTAGAAAATTAACTTGTGAAAATTGAACTGCATTTACAGTTTTCAGGAATATATTTATCAATGATTTGTAAAAATTATATACTCAACTATTTATTTCCTCCAGGAATTTCAAGAAATATGATGCTACAACAAAGGAGTCATTGTTTGTTCTTGCAACTTTAAGCCATAGTATTCGTCTTGAAAATCTGAAAGAATAGGAATTTGATCATTTAGATTAATAGCTAATATTGTTTTCTGATATGTAGCTACAACAGTATATAAAAATCATAAATTCTATAACTTCATAAATTCTTGTAATCTTACATGACTCAAATGAACACTAAAAGCTGATGCACATTAACTTACCCACACATTGCACCATGTATAGCGAAGCCAAATGGCTTCAACTTGTAGTACCCATCAACATGTGCAAGATAATTTGGTCCATTGTTTAGATACATTCTTCTTGTCAAGCAGTGACTTGTTCTTAGATCAACTCCATCAGGATCGATTATTCTCAATAAACACAACATGTTATCCCTGGAACAGTATATATATAATGAATCATCAACGATTTTAAATCTAACCATTACATTTTAACAAAAAAAATGAATTCAATGAAATTATGATAAATATCTTATTGATATAAAACTCATTATAAGCAATAGGCACATCGTTTGAATTCTGTTTATTAATCATAATAAGATAATATACCTTCCTATAAAGATGCCATGTTTCTGAAGAAGTCTTCGTTTCATCAAACGACACCCAAGAGTCTGTCCACTGAACATCATTTCTTCCTTTGAGTAGAATATATGTAAATCATATGAAATTTTTGACATTTGTATGAGTTAACTAAAACATAATGAGCTATCATCAAAATGTAGATGTTACTGACGATTTTTCTAGATTTGATCAATCTATCAAAAAAGAAAGATGAAATAAAACACAAGCAATATTACCTGAATAGCCCTTATTGCCATATCCACATTGTATGATCTCCGTCTTCTCAAATTAAGTCTGGTCATGCGCCTTTTCAAATGTCTACAGCTTAAGTATTTAAAAAAAAAAATGCATAAAATATATCTTAAAATGGGAGATTTTAACTTCAATCACTATTTCTTAAATAACAGGTATATACATACAAGTAGAACACGCATACAAACAATCTTTGAATGAGACTATAAATTTAATGTATAGTAACTTTATTACTCTTAGAGAAAATATTAGCCCATACAGGTACTTGTATTATCATAACTTATGACAATTAATAATACCTACCTTATTTTCACACCATAATTACTCCAAAGAAGGAATATGATTTCTTTATTATCGTATCCGTTAAAGAAATATTCTTGAATCTTTTCGTCAACAAACGCCATGTTGTGCAATGACTGCTGGGAATGTTATCCGGTTATAGAAAGTACTAGTCGATAGAGCGATGGTGCGATGACACGATGACGATAGTGCGATAAAGCAATAACGATGACACGATATAGCATAGCGCCATCAGTATCGCGCCATCGCATCATCGCTATAGCACCATTGCATCATCGCTATCGTGCCATCGCGTCATCGCGCTATCGCTTAATCGTACCATCGCATCATCGTCATCGCATTGTCGTGCCATTGCATCATCGGCATCGCGCTATCGCACCATCGCTTCATCGTTATCGCACCATCGCTTCATCGTCATCGCATTATCGCGTCATCGCACTATCGACTCAGACCTCGATGGTGCGATGATGCGATAGTGAACTGCGTGGCCCTATCCGGATTCCATAGTAAATCACACAGTTCTTCAATTTTCTCTTCTCTAGTGACGGGGACTGGGTAAGGTGCTACTTGCATCGTGTTTCTCCCCTAGGCTCCCTTTGTAGATAAGAACTGGGTGTCTCAATTTTCTTTAGATTTACTACACCCAGAACTTAATATCAATTCCGTAGAATACTTGCCTCTGGTATTTATAACTTTTATTTTGCTCCTACCTGTAACTTCTTTATTGCTAATTTAACGTCCAATTTCTAATGAATGCCTGACTTTCCCAAAGCTTTGCCTCATATACCCTTGGTTTGGCTAGTCAGTTCCAAAGGTTGTCAGGTCATTCCACTATTTGAAATCTTCAATGCGTTTTACTCAAATGCCACTTAACCATATTTTTAACTATAACCTATAACTTTGACCCACTGTTTTGGCCCCGCCATAATCGCGGGGGTCATGATTTGAACAAATTTGAATCTACACTACCTGAAGATACTTTTGTTTTATTATAACTAATAATGGCTTAGCTGTTCTTGAGAAGATTTTTGAAAGATATTTCCTATACATTCCTATGGTAAACTTCGACCCCCTGTTGTGGCTCTGTCCTACCACCAGGGGTCATGATTGGAAGCAACTTGAATTTATACGACCTGAGAATAATTCTATTATAATATGACAAATCATGGTTTAGCTGTTCTCGAGACGAAGATTCTTAAAAACATTTCCCATATATTCCTACATGTATGTAAAACTTCGACCCCCTCTTGTGTCCCCGCCCTATCCTCAAGGAGTTATGATATAAAAAAAACTTGAATCTAGAGTATGTAATGAAGCTTTCACATAAGTTTCATCTTATCTTGCCCAGTGGTTCTTGAGAAGAAGATTTTTAAAAGATGCTAGCGAATTTTCACGAATTCTGAATTATCTCCACTTGAAAGAGGGCGTGGCACTTCCTGTGAATAAATTTAAATTCCCTTTACCCAAGAATGCTTTGTGGTAAGTTTGGTTGAAATTAGCCCAGTGGTTCTAGAGAAGAAGTCGAAAATGCGAAAAGTTCACAGACGACAGATAACGGACGACAAACGACGGACGACAGGCAGACACTGGACACTCTTTGATCAGAAAATCTTCGACTCAGGTGTTCTAAAAAGGTATGTCGGTCAAGTATAATGATTTTTGACTATATTATTTCTTTTTTTTTTTTTTCGTTTTTCTTTTTTTCTTTTTTTTTTTGAAAGCCTATTATATGTAGGATCCTACTACAGATGAAAAACTGAAACTAAAGATGAAATAACGTAAAGAGCTTAATACCGCAAAAATTGTATAATAATTTGAAGTTTTGAATCAAAAAGGCGAAATAATGTGAAAAAAGGTATAACTTTGCCTTTCAAAAGGCGTAATAATGTAAAGTGAAGGCATTATTAAGCCTTCAAAAAGGTGTGTTTAAGCAAAATAAAATAAAGATACATATATATTCACTTCACTCAACAGTTTAAATACATGTAATGTAAATATGCTGACAACAGACTATGCATTTTTGACAAAATGTAGATATAATGGCTTTACGAAATAATGATGATCATAAATGATTTATTTATTATTTATTTTATTTTTTTTTTCAAAACTGCGATTTCTTTGAAAGCCTTCACTGTTGATGACTAAACTGTCATATTAACCGGATGGCACTAAAGTTCTATAAAATCAACAGTAGAACTATGACAATTATAGTGAATACTTAGAGAGGCTGGGGGGTTGTGGCCATTTTTAGACTATATTGATCTCCTTTAGAAGAAGAGCTCCATTTTTGAAATTTTTTTTTTGCCAAATGATAGTTGACAGCTTAAGATATCATATCTAAAAAATTAAGTTAAACCTGGTGGTTAATTGGTGGTTAATTTGTTGACCCCCCAGCCTCCTTAACAAGAAAACAGCTTACAACAGTTTAGATGAACCGTTATCTCCGATTTGAAAAAGTGCTTCTCTGTCAGATCTCGTTCTACATTGTCAAATTTATAGTTTAGATGGTTCTTTTCATGGAGAAACATACGTGTATAAAATGTGCTCTATTTAAATTATATTTTCCCCAAGAAAGTATTTATATAATTTAAATACATGTATGTACTTACATGACTCAAAACTTGTTAGTGTCCACTAACTTCCTAAGAATAATAGACAGTTTTACTTTTCCAAATATTTTAACTGCTTGAAAATATAATCCTGTCTAGAACTGTTCGTGCGTTTAGTTTCTTTCTTTCTTTCTTTTTTTTTTTAATTTAACCTGGAAGCAGTTTAACCAATTCCATGAGGTTACTTATTTTTTGTACCCCTCTGTACAATGTTTCACAAAGTCTGGTTTTTAATGTCCGACCCTGATTATTTTAATGGACGAGTTTGGCAGATTGATGGTGACGTAAATATAGTTAATTATGAGGACCTTAGATCACTAATTTTAAAAGGTCCTACATATAGGGAACCTCTTACCTTTAACTGGCGTCGTAATTTCATACATATTATGGATTCTGTAGAGGATTACGACAGGCGTTGGGTCAGTCATGAAAAAGAAGACCTTGACACTTTGTCAGAATGGATTAAATGTATCAGATATATGTTAAATTGTCGCAATAAACGATTGAGGCGCAGCATGAAAACCATCAATCGTTCTGTACTCAATAATTCAGAAGTTAAAAAAAGAATTAGATTA
The DNA here is from genome assembly GCF_033153115.1 of Saccostrea echinata. Taxonomy (NCBI): domain Eukaryota; kingdom Metazoa; phylum Mollusca; class Bivalvia; order Ostreida; family Ostreidae; genus Saccostrea; species Saccostrea echinata. The sequence goes on along the minus strand of NW_026889763.1, from coordinate 5,664,380 downwards.
CATGATTTACATGATCAGTACCCACTGGTACCTGCTGACAAATCAGATAACAACATTGTCTTTGTTTGTAAGGCTCATTATATAAATTGTACTTTAGAGGAACTGGGATTTAATTCTAAAAGTGGTAATCCAACTTATACCCATAGCTCCCTTTCTAAGGAAGAAATTCTTCAAAATCATATGTCAGTTTTGAATATTTTTAATATTCCCAACAACCAAAATGAATTTGAATTACCATATCTGTATTGGATTCCGAAACTTCATAGAAATCCTTAAAAACAAAGATAGTTGGCGGGTTCCATTAAATGTTCTATCAAGCCTCTTTATTTACTCCTCACTAAGATATAAACAGTAGTGTCAGGAGAAACTTCAAGTGTACTGTGCAAAATATATTCGAGAAGTTATGTATATCAGATGTGGATACTAAAAGATTCCAAGGAACTTTTGGAACATTTGAAATCACAAAATTTTACCAAAAGCAACAACATAAAAACTAACGACTTTTCAACTTTATATACAACTATTCCCCACGGTAAATTAAAGTCCAGACTTTCTGACATCGTTGACAGCCGTTTTTTTCAATAAATATGGAACTCGTAAATTTACTTACCTTGTCATTGTTGATTTGCAAAATTACTTTGTTAAAAAATAATCTGATTGTACACACAAGTACTCTGAAGTTGACATTAAGAAGATTCTCGAGTTTCTGATTGACAATATCTATGTGGTTTTCGGAGACCAATAGCTGCAATAATGTAGCCCTCTCCGATTTTTTTTAATCTGATATTTTCAAGAGAGGGCAACAATTCCACTGCATCTCCGTAATGGTGCAAATATATTTTTAGATACGGTGGACTGCAGGCAAAATAAATTGTTTTTACATTCAACTTACTTCCAATAAGACGGAAATTTTATTCACTGTCAACAACATAGCCCTTTATACGCGAAAACCATGTAAAATAAATCTGCTTGTTTACCGATCGTTCTCCTCAGCAGCCATGACAGTTGTTGAGTCACGTTTTGTCCGCCGTCACATTATGTCCGCCGTCACGAAATGTCCGCCTCTTTTTCAGAAAAATCGTCACGTTATGTCCGCCGTCACGAAATGTCCGCCTTTTTTCCAAAAAAATCGTCACACTATGTCCGCCGCCACGAAATGTCCGCCTTTTGTCCGAAAAAAACGTCACACTATGTCCGCCGTCATGAAATGTCCGCCTTTCTTCCGAAAAAATTGTCATATTATGTTCGCCGCCACGAAATGTCCGCGCCTTTTCTCGGTAAATTCGTCACTGGTCACATTATGTCCGCCGTTAAGAAATGTCCGTCAATATTTTGGATTGGAAATATCGTCCGAAAAAATCGTCACACTATGTCCGCCCTTACAAGATTGAAAATAACGTTATATTTTATTATTATCATTTCAGTGTGTCCCCCTAATATCCAGCCTTTTTCATGATATGTCTTTTCGCGCAATAAAATATATATTTCTTTAACCACACTTGTAATAATGTCTGCCTTCAGAAATATCCGCCAATTTTATAAACGAATAAAAAACAACTTTTCTTATACTGTATACACAATCTCGTGTTGATACTGAAAATTGGATATATTATTTCTATGTTTGCACAGGTGCATGTACAAGCTTTGAATATTTTTAAACAATAAAATGCTTTCTTAGTTTGTTAGTACTAGTTTATGAATTAATATTGCAGCTGTTGTAGAAATATATAAGAACGTTTATTGTTTATATTTATATCTATATACTTTACTGACGCTGAACGGCATTGGTTTTTTTAAGAAACGAAGGAAATAATACTCAGTGGATGTAAATATATAGGAGTTGTATTGAGCTCAAGTCGGTTTTTTTTTTTCAAAATACAATATATAGATACTATACCGGTGTATGAAAGTTAAATTTTTTGTCTGTCTAAGAAAAAAAAATTACAACGGTTTATTTTATCTGACTTGGCTACAAAAGATTTCACTAAATGATTACGCATTAAAGAAAAATAAATAAATGATTTCATTGAACTATATTATTTTCGGACGAAAAAATGGATATATTTGTTATTAAATTTCGCTAAATTATATATTTGAGAATCCAATGGTATGTTGCTTGAAATATTTACAAATGTTGGATTTATTGTATCTTTTTTTAAAATGACGTGTAAATATAAATTTCCTATGTTTTTTTTTTTTTAAATATGATAAAATTTTAATTTCTCAAAAGACAGAATATAACGACATTTTTACTTCAGCAGACAAGGATAAAGCGCGTTTTACAATGTGCCAAGCATTTTCCCGCCAAGGAGAAGAAATGCAGTAGCGGATCCGATGGGGTTGTGGGGGTTTCAACATCCTCCTTTGGATATATTAGAGAGAGAGAGAGAGAGAGAGAGAGAGATCCCAAATATATTTGTTGTGTTTTACTAAAGTAAATGTTCCGTGAGAGGCTTTTTATAATTATGCATGAAGAAAAATCGGTTATTGAAATAAAATCCGCGCCTGCAATGTCGCATGCAGTTTTATGTCACCGGGATATATATGATAAATTTTATTAATGACAGATCAAGCAATTTCAGTTTGTTGCCTCATAAAAGGAACAACTGGTCTGCGGCCGATTTTTGACGCTTGAGTCAATATGTTTCTTGTTTACCAAATTACAGGGTTTTGCGCAAGTTATGACAAGTCTATAGCAGGAGTTGGCGTACCTATCAATTGTACCGAAATTTCAGAAAAGTATGAATAATACGTAATACTATAAAAATGTGTATTTTTTATAGGTATTACGTGTATTTTTCTGAAAATTTCGGTAAAATTGATAGGTATGCCAACTGCGATGTTTCTACGTCTGTATTCAGAGGTATCTTTTCGAATAATTGAATGGCCCTTAAAAGGGCCGTTTATTTCCTACTCATAGGAGCGACTCTTGACTGCTTTGCTTATTGAAAGCATGAAGAGGACCATTCCCGCCTCGTTGAAGTGTGTTTCATCGGGAAGGTAATGTCTGGGTAATTTGACGTCTATTCTGATGTAGGTTCTGCCAAGGATTTTCTTCATCTTATTGTTGACAGTCCTCCGTCTTGCGTCAAACTCCTCTCGCTGCATAGAAATTCGAAATTTTCCCCTAGAGACAATCTCTGTGAAGAAAATCTCAGGTTGCCGGGGACTCAAGACTTTAATTTGGTGGAAAAGGCTTGTCAGACAGCCAATGACTGTAGACGGCTCGGCTCCACTGGAAATGTCGTTTCCCCCTAAACACACGACAATGATGTCTGGTCTGTACCTCAACATCTTGGAGATGAGATTTGGACAGGGTTGAGAGGCTGTCATGCCACCAACTCCAAACCACCCTACTTCAAATGGCATAACAAAGTCTGTAAAGTTTGAAGCTCGCTTCACGTAGGAGGAACCGAATAAGGCGACTCTCATGGTGGCTATAAAATAAAATTGCAATGTTCATAGTTATAACAAACTCGAGGCAAATTATGAAATTAAATAATTATCACCTCACTCTCTCAACTTATGATTAAAAATGCAGTTGTCAAATTAAAAATAGCTATTACGTATGATTAAAAATTTAATTTTTAAAGTTATACCATTTGGGCTTTGAAATCAATTATCGGGACTCTTATTAATGGGAAATTAGTTATTAATTAGTAATGCTTAAATATACTCATCGATAAGTATGCTGTGAGTACAAAATTACCGCTTCACTGTTAAAAAAATTTACGCATTACCTCTACTCTCCATTTAAATTTCGGGCGCTCATTACCCCTACATCTTATCAATAAGACGATTAACTCTCATTAGCGCTACATACACGAATCTGCCATCGATGACTCAGAAATTGAGTCCTATATTTATTTAATTTACCCACAATGTAGTTGAATAACAATTAAATTTGAAATCAATTTAATTCAGTTTGTTATCGAAAATCGAAATACTATAAGACATTCAAAAATTCCAATGTCTGGAGATGTGAAGGAAAAAGCACTCAGAAATGTGTCTTTTAGAAAATTGCTAAGGATTTAAAATAATAAAGTGTGGAAAAAACTTTACCAAATAAAAACCCTTTTACTTTTAAGTGAGCATGGAATACGTATCTTATGCATGTACGTGTACATTTTTCTGTACGTATAAGGCGCTGGCTAATGGAAGAGGCATTGTAGCGGTAATGTTTACTCCTCTACGTAGAGAATTAAAAATTGATCCAAAAATAAAAAATAATGTAAAAATTTAAATTGGTTTAACATCTAATAGATACCCCCCCCCCCCCCGACTTTTTATCGACACGCAATATAAATATATGCTGTGTTATGAAACATTGCAGCGAATTATCATTTCGCTGACTTTCAAAGCTTATGAATTGCATTGAATAAATATTTGTTAAAAGAAGTTATCGATGTCTGGAATGAAGGGGTGGGGATGGAGAGAGAATAATTGGTTGCTGTCGACTTGATAAAAAGCTAATGAGATAGTGAGGCCCGATATCGATAATGACAGTGCTCCAAAAAACGTGCATAGTTTACATGAAACTGGGTTTGTTGTTTGTTTTGTTTTGTTTTGTTTTGTTTTTTTTTGTTTTGTTTTTTTGATTAAAGAAATATTTACAGAAATCACTATGCATTAAAAATACGTGCCTGAATATTAAACAAATTTGAAATGTTCATAACATTTTGTTGGGAAAAGGGAGGGGTGTGTTGATGAAAACAAGTATGAAATTTAAACTTCAATGAGTTAGGACAGAAAAAAGAACTGCTAATACGTGCTTGATCCCGAGATCAAACGAACAAATAAAAAATAATAATTTTACAAGTACTAGAAAGCGTATTCCAGAAGCTTTCTGCCAATTTAATTTTGTGGAGGCTTTCAAAGTGTCCTGCCCTGTTTCTTTCTTTTTTCTTGTTTTTAAACTAGTAGTTTTGTTTTCTTTTCAGAAGAAAATTGGAAATTTGTTGGCATCGATCACACTCACAGTTTAAAGTTACTCCCCGTTTGTATTAATTAGAAGTCGCGTCGCACTAGGAGCATGTGGAAATACAGGTTGTCGGCGGACTTGATTTTTTTAATTACATTTATTAGAACTGTTTAGTAAAGGCTAAATAGACACCATGTAATGTGCATTTTTTTTTAACAATATCGAACGTGAATATGTACACGTATTTGTGGTCATTTATTCTTTGCATTTGTTTTCTAGCAATGTCAATCGCCTAGTTGTTCTTGGGGTGTAATTGCTGTTCTTTTTTCTTTAAGGATATAAATTCTCTGAATAAGTTTGTTAAAAATTGTTTTCACCTTACCTGTACTAGGAAGCATATTCTAGGAGATTTCTGCCAGTAAAACTGTTGCCCAACTCTTGCCACGTGGAGGCATCTCCTGTTAAGAGTCTTTTTTTTTTTTTTTTTTTTTTTAAAATACAATAGTTCAATAAATAAATAAATAAATAAATATTTTTCTTCTGTTACACGTTTACCTATATTTCCACGAAATGTGGCTCCAACTGGAAACCAGCTCGTAAGGAGACAGGCCGTACCACATTTTAGCATTACGTTATGCATTTGGCGCGAATGGTGGCTCCAACTGGAAGCCTAATCAGAGGGAAAAGGCCATACCACCATATACTGACAGTGTTTATAAATTATTAGGTAATAAGCACGATATTGAACGCGTTTATGCGGGAAGATTTGCACGTTTTATCCTTTATTTTTTAAATTTAAAATCGACAATATAGTACCATCCGGCGATTGCTGTTGCCAGTATCTCGATGTAACCATTAATCCATCGGGAAGAAATCGGTCGCAATACATTCTGTAATTCCATCATTACGCCACTACCCGAACCTGACACTCGACCCAACTGACGAAGAGACCAGTTGTGCCTTACGCCCTCTGGGAACACAGATTTACCTTCCAATAAAAGCATGACATTTTCATTTAAGTAAATTTTAGGACACAAATTATGAAGGGTGCCTAGCAAATGCTTGAAGTGTGTTGAAACCCTTATTAAAGTCAAAAACATGCTGAAATTTTTGTATATTACAAGAGACAAAATATTGCGCTGAATGAAGTAAGGTAAATCGGTGAATTGCTTACGGTTTACATTTTCTGTTTCGGGAAAAATTTGCTTACGTGCCCTGACATAATCACTGGGTGTGAACTTCTTAGGGGGTCGCACGTTAGACCTCAAGCGAACAGGTGATAATAATGGTGGCTGTTCCTCTGACTTTGAATCCTTTATCATATCTGTAATAGGAGTTAGAGAAGGTGGAGATAAATAAAATGATGAATTTAGACTTGGGGGAGATAACCTGTCTTTCTCTGTGGAGCTCAGATTGTTTGTCTCGTAGATTGCTGTTGGGGAAAAGCGCTGTAATGTCGGTGTCTCAAATGCTGGCGGAACAGGGGCTTCGATGTGTTCATTTTCAGTCCGAAATGATACACTGTCGGGAAATGAACCCAGAGGCTCTTTATCAAGATGGCTGACCGGAGGGGATAACGAACTTTCGTTAGTGGATAGGTGAAGGTGGAGAACCGAATCACTAGAATAATCTGTTAGCTGAGGCTCAATTTGAACTTCCTGAAACGAATGGTAAGAAAAATCAGTACTGTGAACATAGTTATTATATGTGCTGTTTTGGTTTGAGTTGAGATCCCTGTTTGGAATACACATAGTATTTACAGTATGAAAATTAACTTCATTAATACAAATATCCGCCTGCATGCCCGGTATCGGTTCTAACCTAATAAAATGAAACTCGAATTCATGACCTAAATAAATGTGTAAAAGATGTTCCTTATTTTGTCGATCAAAAGGCAAAATGTAATTTAAGTCTGACTGGGAGCTCGACACGATACCTACTGCAATATTAAATGCGTTCGCGATGGCCGTGATGCAGATGTGGTCGCCCCATTCGGTACCTAGTATGCCCTCTAAATAGGTATCCCAGTCTAAATTAGGTACGAAGTGTGAAAAGCGGTCGCCTGCTGGTGTTTCGGGGTTTTCGGAGAGCCAGTTTACCACGACATTTCGAATATCTTGCTGATTAAGGTCGATTTGTAAATGATTAGAAAGCGATTGTGCAACTGAATGAAAGAGACAGCTACCGTCTTTAGGAATGTTCCCAACAGGAATTAAATCTCGTTCAAGCGCATTTCGAACCAAATCGTCATGGGCTGTATCGGTTCTCGAGAGGCTCGGTCCTTTAAGTTGGTTTATTAAATTATCAGAAAGATAGAAATCCGATATATGCGGGAAATTGTGGGAAGGCAGTGAACAAGGAACTTTGCTTTCGCGGCAACAAAATTTATTTAGTTTGTGTACACAGTTCGGATCCGATTTTCGAGAGCATTTATCATTGTTACATTCGCACAACGGATCAAGCCTTAATCGATGACGTTTTTGTCTTTTTAACAGTTCTTCGGAACGTGAAATTGCAGCTATATTTTGTACATTTATCCAACGCGACACCCCATTGGAAAACCTGATTTTGTAAGAGAACGCGTTGTGTTTTGTGTCGATTATTTTTCCTCTTTCAAAACGGGGCCTAGCTTTATTGTAGTTTTTCCGAGTTTGAGATTTTACGAACACTTCGTCGCCCACACTATAGACACTAACTTGATGTTTTTTGAAATGGTGCTTTATCATGGTTTTTTCGCGTTTTTTCGATGCCAGCAAGGCTGCCTTGCGAACAGCGGATTGCTTTTTCAACTCTCTAGAAACGTGATTTGAAACGGTTGGCCCAAGACGAGTAGACTTACGCACACGATTAGATTCCCGCCCGTGATATACGTAAAATGGAGACGCCTTTAAAGAAGAGTGATACTCCTCATTGCGCAACATCGCGTATTTGGATAAATCGCGAACCCAGTTCGAATCGCTTGTTTTTAGTAGGTCGTACTTAAGTTTTGATTTCCAGGATTTATGCGACGATTCAATTTTCCCTTGACTTTGCGGATAATAAGGTCTGCTGTTGATAATTTGACAACCTAATACCTCATTCAATCGGGTTACCGCACCATGAAATTCTCGACCATTATCGCATTGTATGATTTTCGGCGGTCCTTCGCTTTGATATATGGACTCCAACGCGTCTGCAATTTCCGTGCTTTCTTTCGAGTTGAGCGGGCGAAGCCATATGTAACGACTGAAAACGTCTAAAACCGACAAAATATACTTGTACTCTCTACCGTCATAAAATTCCGTGTGTCGCGACATGTCAACTAAGTCGATTTGGTGGCGTTCTTGTATCGAAGTCGCACGAATGGGTTTTAGAGGAGCAACATTATCGAAAATTGGATTGACAGACTGCTTTTCGGGAAGAGATTTAAGAGACGTTTGCACCTTCCGATGTGTTACGCCGCTGAATACAGATTTTAAACGATGTCGAATTTTTCGTGAACCCGCGCCTTTACTTTCCTCGAATGCCTGTTTTGTCGCGAAATTGATTTCACTTAACTTTAAAACCATTTTACCATCAACCATAATACGTTTTTCCTGAGCCCCTGTCAATGGGTTGTGGCATTTGGCAATGGACAAAGGATGATTCTTTCTCCAGCGACGAATCATCCTTGCTGCATTTTTCTCTTCAAGGGTTGCTTTTCTTTCGTTGATGGTCCTTGCTCCTGAGATGATATCTGTGAGGAATAAATAATTAAAATGTCATGATAACAGTTAACTGAAGATATTGAGTCTATATTCCATGGGAAAAAAAAATATTCTACACAATTTTACTTCACACATTATAAATTATTTCGGTACTTTGATCACAATAATTTTGGTCTGAGTCGTAAAGGTCATATGAGACATAGACATGAACATATTGAGTATCATACGGTAAAAAATATTTTCAATAGTATTTTTCTTAGAAAATAGACGGTCGTTTTATGAAATTTTGCGATGCAAGAGTTATCTCAGTTATTTAACCGATTTCCCTATAGCATCGAAATTTCGCCTTAAAATCTTGCTATCAGAACACCTGTGAAATATTTAGACATGATAGACTAAAGAATATTATTCAACAAAAATCATTACTTTATTTTCTAAAACGGAATTGGTTTTCACCTCCAAACGTAATATGTCTATACTTATAAATAAACAAGGTTAGCTTTTTAAAAAAAGCTGAGAGTCCGTCACTTGAATACACAAAAGTTTCTTTCCTGCTTTGTGATGGTATAATTATGATTTTTTTTTTATTCATCATAAAATCATCTTAAAAGCCATTGTAATCAATGTTAAATTGGCCTAATCGTTCTCTTATTTGTAACATAATGCTTTACATAATAAATAATAAAGCATAGAATAAATTTTAGTTAGACTGCATCGTGATCATTATGATGACCTTCAATTAATTTCTCTTGGGCGCAGATATCAGAGAAAGCACGTCTCAGAAATGAACAAAGCCACTTACTTCCCAATCATTGACGGTTGACGAATGTTTACAGTTTCATTTTTACTGTTAAATTCTATAAAATATATAGCTTATGATGCTTGAAAGGAAGGTAGACCTTGGGTTAGATTGTTTTAATTATTTTAGATATAAGTTTTTAATCGTGCAGGTTCCAAGCAATGCATGATTTGGGGGGGGGGGGGGGCGGAGGTTATACTGCATGTATGTTTAAATCTATTTTTAAGTTTAAGCATCCATTTTAGTGTTACTAGGAAAGAAAAGATTTGCTTCCAAATTAAAGTAATGAAAGCCATGGAAAACAATTTAAATTGGAAATTCAAAATATTTTTCTACACGCAGTACGTATACCCAAAACGTAACTGATGATGTCTACCATTAAAGCACATTTAGATTTACATACTGGATTCCATATCTCTCACTCTTTCTCGTTGGAGGGAGGGGGGTGTCTCTAAATCAACGCAGTATTTCTCAACTATCGCAGTTCTAATGTGGTCATTTCCTCACTGTGGGCGCGGTTCACGTGCACAAGCGGTACCCCTGAATACAATTTACAACAAAGCCATTACTACTTTTCTTTCTTGCTGTATAGATGATTCTACCCGTTGAAGGAAGTACACGTGCTTTTGTTTACCTCTGTAAACATACGCTTTATTGGTTTTCACCGCTTAGAGAATTCTACACGGGAGATCACTCTCATTCTCTATTTCATAAGTGAAAAAACCCATGTATTAAACCTTTTTTCTCCGGAAAACCTTGACCTACCATTGTCCTTAAACTGGTAATGCATGACTGTGCGATTTTCTTGACATGTGATTGTGTCCATTCAATTTTCGACAAGACTTCGGATTTAAAGACTACTCTTGTCAAAATCTATCCTAATCATTACCATACAATTGAACTTGATTTTTTATGCGTGCGGGTTTTTTTTTTAATCCTTTTTACAATTAATATTATTATCATTACATGTAATTATTATTCGCTGGGTTATTTTTGAATCTGAATTTTTAAACAACAGTTGTACGTTTAGTTAAGTTTTAAAAAAGAAATTTTTGTGGGATAAATTTAATTTAATCAGTACGCCATTGGGTCCTTTTAGTGTGTATTGTACATGTAGTTGGACAACATGTCATGAAAAAGACAGTACACAAGAAAGAAAATACGCAGAAACAACGCATGAAACGCAAGTAAAATTCTGTCAGATTACATATGGGGGGTGGGGGTGTGGTTGGCAGTGTCACAATACATAAACATAAGGTATAACATGTACATGTATCACAGTATGAAAATGTTTAATGTATAGTAACAGTAATTAAATTGAATAAACCTGTACTAGTAAACGTGCATATAATTGATCTTCAGAAACAGGCGACATACATATTGGTTTTTAAGTAAAATTTTCTACTATCAATGTTCATCTGAAACAGGAAAAACAGGATTTTCAACTGAAAAATTCATTTTAAGTATAGGTAAGTGTTGATAAACAGTACTGAGGGGGGGGGGGTCCTGTCTGCAGGCACCTGTGCTTCTTCCCCCAAGATTTACTACATTTGAATGCTTAAGATGTGCCCTGGCAAGACAACTCATAATGAAATAACTGAGAAAAGGTTCTTCCAGTCTTAATAAATCCAACAACCTTAAGGCCATCTTTAAAATAATCTCTGTTTGCCCTCTCCTAAAACAATGGGGGCAGTAGGTAGATGGAATTTTTTTCTTAGAAAATTTAAACATACATATTGACAGAATGAGAAAAATCCAGGAATAAAAAGGAAAAAATCGTTTCCACGAGATTACAAAAAGTTCTGAGTCGGGCCGTTTTCAAGCAGTCAGTCTGGAGAGGGCATACAAACAATTTTTAAAGATGGCCTCCGTTCTATTCTCTTTAGAGAAGTGGACAGGCTTTCGCCGAAAGCCGGTCCACTTCTCAAAAGAGAATAGTCTCCGTTCATTCCCTTACTACATGTAGTCGTTAAATGACAAGTAGAAGAGTGTGGGTCGTTCTTATTATGAAAAGAGTGGGATTTTTTGTTGTACCTGACAAAGAGTGTTGAATGACACGTGTGTTTGGGGACAGGACCCCCCCCCCCCCGCGTTCTGTACCCCAAAGGTTTTTCGACTCTGTTTTATAAAATAGTTTTATGACACATTCACAAAGTAGTACAAATAAAATTAGAATATATAACGTAAAACTAACCTTTTACAAAAATTTACTTTCTCTGATACTCTAGTCCCTAAACACCTGTAATTGTTGATACATATTTCAGTGTCAATTTCATGATAGCTTCTCTCTCACTAACGACCGCACCGTAAACATATCATTTACCTTTCTAAACTTTGTGAATGTTTGAAAGTGAACGCTTTACACAGCACAACAGGATTTTAACAGGAGAGTTAACAAAGGGGAAGTAACATTTCCAAGTATTAAGTAACAAAAGGGGAGGCAACTCTTTCCAGTACTGCAGAAAGATTTTTTTGATTATAGTTTATTTAAATTAGAAGATTGTTTTGTTTTGTTTTGAAAAAATTGATTCATCTTCCAAAGGATTTAAGAAAAGCTTTATGTAAATTTAGATGTATGAATCACAGATTTCCAATTGACAAGATCGCTTTTTTGGAAGTTGACACAGATGATCGAATTTGTGATCTGTGTACCTCTAATAATTTAGGAGATGAATTCCACTACCTTTTAGAATGTGTTTTTTTTTTCAAGAGAGACCGAAAAAAAACTTGTTCCGAATATTTTTTATGCTAAACCTAATGTTATCAAATTACATGACCTGTTAAAAATTGTAAGGACACTAAAATCATTTTTGGACTTGCCAAATTTTGCGAAATTTTATTGTCAATAATAAATTAATGATTAAATGTAATTTGAATTAAAACACAAATTTCTAATTTTAATTGGAAATTAACCAAACTCAGTGTATTTCACAAATACATTTATCCAATTCTATTTTCCAAGCTTGAGTTTTTAAAGTGCATGTAACTAACCTTAAGATTTCTGAATTATAAAACAATTTTCAGCAAAATATTATACATATTGAACGAAAACACATCTGACAGGTTATAATGTACCTTAAAAATTAACACCCTCTAGAAAACGCAGACCCTGCAAAGCTGTTTTGAGAAGTCATTCATATGAAGCTTAAGAAGTGAGCGGCTAACACCCCCCCCCCCCCCCCACACACACACACCCGGAATAGATTTTTCTTTCACATTAAGAGAAGGAGTCTAGGATTTTTTTTCCCTTGTCAAGAAAATTCTTTCTAGGTGGGTTGGATTTTTTTTTAACTGGGGTGGATCCCCCTTGGAAAAAAATTCCTGGATTCGCGCCTGATACCAACTCTTGATAAAGAATGACTCATTCGGGCAGGATTTCTTTTTCCCAAGGTAAATAAACCTTTTTCTATATGGTTGTAAAACAGAGAGTTTTCCTTCCTTAATTGTTTTTTTACACAGCGTTGTCGTATGACCTGGCGAGAAATTGGTAAGAGAATCTCGGGCATTTCGGGGATTTTTACACTATATTTAAAGCATTTCTATATATATATATATATATATATATTAATTTAAAATAATAATTTGTTTAGTTAACAATCTTTAAGTGAGATGTAATACTCTCTTGAATAATTTTACGCCATATGGCCAAACAGTTTAAGCAAAATGAACATGTGTACTTTTGAACAATAAATGCACGTCTAGTTTAACCTTTTTTTTTAAATCCGTTTTTGTCATTAAGAGTTACGCTATCATATCCGTAGAATATGTCATATTTAGTGGTATCTATTTATATTGCAAAATAAATAATTCTAAAATCATTTTTAAAAAATGACGGAAAGAAAAACTTTTCTTTGTCATTTATTTTCCGTAGCACTATATAGTCATAACTTGTGCTAAAGTAAGAAATCAAAAAAAAAAAAAAAAAAATGATTTCTTGGTGATCGATTATATAGCTGTAATAATAAATAATCTTTTTAACAATACTGACTTTCAACGGCATAAAAGGGTATTTATAGGTATTGCCTGTTGCCTAACCCGTTAGGATTTCAAACGAAATAGTATTCGAAGTAACGCTATACATTTATTAAGTCCATTTCATTTATTCTTAATTGTTAAAAATCGAAATGGTGAATTTCATGCGGAAATACTACAAATATTAGACGTCTTGTGTGTCAATAAACATCTGATTATTTTCTTTCTTTAGTATATGGATACATGAAAGAAATAGTAACAAAGAATGAAAATTTCAAAACTTCAAAACGGGTTAAAATTAAAGAAATAAATAATAGGTATACATTTATTTTTGAAAAAAATATCAAGCTAAAATATATTCTATTTATCGTTAATTCGTTTGTTTTAAAGATATTCTTTATTAATTTTGATTGATTTATTTACTGTGTCTTTTCTCTTCATATTCCGAAATAAACTGAATAGAAAACAGCTGGTTTGTTTTAATAAACTTCTTAATCTTTATATTCCATCGTTAACTTAACCTGCAATATATTCTCATCTGTCTTACACCTTTATCTCAAGTTATGTTAAAAATCTCGTCTTAACATCATCAAACTATTGTCATACCTATTATGGAAGGTAATCGTGTTAAAAAATCCAGACTTGTAATTTTATGAATCCAATCTTGCAATCGTATCAGTTTCATAGTCTATATCTACATGTACATATGCAAGTAGGTAATTCCAACATACTATCACGTAGTTTCTGAACATACAACTGTGTTGACTTTGGGTTGATACTGTGAATGTGTGTATTTTTGATGTTGTAAACTTTGTTTTCCGGACACTAAATTGCTGCGCTTTGAATAAAACACAAAGACAATTCATAAGTCTACAAATTTTTATCAATAGGCGTCGTAACCGGGGGCTTACCCCCCCCCCCCCCCCCCCCTGCGCCATTTTTGCAAAGATAGTCATACAATATATAATATATATAATATAGGCATTGGAAATTGGGGCCTAGCCCCCAAGTGTGTTTGTTGGTTTAGCCCCTCCTTTTTTTCAACTTGCTTCCGATGCCTTTGCATTCTACAATCTTTTTTTTTTCCCAATAAAATAAATAATTTAGTTTTTATTTCTTGTTTTTATTATAAATTCCAATTTTATATTTATTATTTTTTTTCTGATTTTAATTTCTGCTTTTAATTCTAACTTCTTCTTTATATATATATATATATATATATATATATATATATATATATATATATATATATATATATATATATATATATATATATATATATATATTACAGTTTTTTATGTGTGTGTGTTTTAATTGACGATGTGATATGAATCATTACCCGCTTACATGTCCAAGGCTTGCGCGGATCTAGAGGGGCTTTAGATTTTAATGTCTAAACCGAAAATTATTGACTTGCAATGCCGAAGGAATAGTCACTAGTCTACCTATATGTATGTTAAACGACTTACGTTTGGCAGGTCACTACAGCCTATGGGCTACCCTAGGATTTCTTTTTTCTTAAGGCTAAGTAAAATTGACTGCTCTCATAATGTTTATGGGCATTTCAAGAGAAATTGAAGAGTAACATTTATGTCGTTGTCGGTTTTTTAAGGACAGGGGCGAGGATCTTGAAACTGAACTCTGAGCGATATAGATTTTGTATGTAGAGGGTATTTATAGACATAAATGAGTGTGTTCCCGCTTTGCACACCTTGGATAATTATAACCAAAAAAAAAAAAAAAAAAAAAACCAGATGTTATTATAACAATTACAACAATCACCTGTTGACCATTTCATTCATTTTTTTTAAGAATAATTTTTTTAAGGATACAAAACACAAACAAAAATTCGATGCATGGATTGATATAGATTTTTTGACTGAATTTGATTTGGGATGATGTAAATAATAAATCCCTAAAATATAAAGAAATCGTTAGTTTTCTTTGGTACTTAGATATGCGACTTTGTATCGTTTTCTACGTAGTTCTATTCAAAACTTTGAACATAATTTTAACATTGTGACAAAATCGTACAGAATTCTCCAACTTTACATGGCAAACATTTTGCAGGTTACCTATTTGAATAAATATTGCTGATTTGTGAAAATAGTTTGTGTTATTTATCCTTAAGCGTAGACATAAATAAGAAGAAATTATACATATATTAATAATATAATTAAAATATATTTCAAAAAATCAATCAAACTAGTCATTGTTAATAGCAAGCTGGAGTAGGTGGAAGACATCGCACTTATTGAGGGGCATGTCATACTTACATCAAACGAAACCGGGAAACCTCCTTTCAGGTAAACACAGGATGTGTACAATACATTTAATGACACCTGTGATTCTAAAACAATGAAGCCATTTTCAACAGACACCTGAGATTCACACCTTCTGTTTCATAACATGGGAAAAAACTGTATGTTCAAATTCAGTGAAACAAAGTTTTCAGGCGTCTTTAATTGCGTTCAACTTAATCTTTCCATGTATTTCTTTTATTATCAAACCTTTAATATAAAACTTTCAATTTGTAACCAATTTAACATGTCAGGCCTGCTTTTTCTTTCAATCTTGGAGCAAATAGTTACGAATTCGGATCATCAGGAGGAAAATATAAATAAACGTCAACCCCCCCCCCCCTTAAAATGCTAAAAACAAGAAAAGACATACATTGAATAAACTGACAAGTGAAACATAAAGTTTATGAGAAAAAGTAAGCGTTAACTAACGTATTGATTGTAAAGTTAGATAAATATTTCTGTTACAAAGATGCATTGATTAAGGGATAAATGTACATATACTGCATTGTGTTATCATTTAAATTAAGAAAAAACACATTGGTTTAAATTGAAAAATTGTTTTTAAATTGAAGAAAAAATATTTAGTTGATATAAACATGAATATATGGTATGAGAGAGAAATAAATAGAAAACATTGCCTTATTTGAGAACAATCTGCTTGAAAATAAATCACGACCGACTTTATTTACTAAGATATTAGAGGATGGTAATAAAATATCAATATAAATTAATAATCATATTGTTTTAATTATTTTACAACAAGCATGCAGGTATTGTTTATTTAATACTTACCCGATAGCCTTCATTTTTCTTTTCAACCTGTCACGTGGCGCAGCAGGGGTCAAAGTAAAAACTGATACCTACCTGCGGCCAGGTGCAACCGAGCAACACGTTCCCCATTGGATGATGTATTCACGTGATTATTTTAAAACATAGAAAGGGACAATTCTGTATTGGTTTGATTTAAAGTGTGTTTAAGTTGGTAAAGGTCGACCTCTGTAAAGGGGTATGGTTGTATACTTCTGCCTCCGTATGGTTATAATGCTTTCTGGGTATAAAAAAAAATTGACATTCAATATTAGCCGACAAATCGGGACAGAAACATTTTTTTTTGTTTTCATTTTATTTAGGCCAAAGAATTGTGACGACAGTAAAACGAGACGCTTGACTGAAATAAAAGGCATACTTTTCGTGAAGGCGGACATTACGAGACGATATTTCCAATCCAAAATATTGACGGACATTTCTTAACGGCGGACATAATGTGACCAGTGACGAATTTACCGAGAAAAGGCGAACATAATATGACAATTTTTTCGGAAGAAAGGCGGACATTTCATGACGGCGGACATAGTGTGACGATTTTTTCAGACAAAAGGCGGACATTTCGTGGCGGCGGACATAGTGTGACGATTTTTTTGGAAAAAAGGCGGACATTTCGTGACGGCGGACATAACGTGACGATTTTTCTGAAAAAGAGGCGGACATTTCGTGACGGCGGACATAATGTGACGGCGGACAAAACGTGACTCAACAACAGTTCTCGCGTGATGTACTGAGACTTGCGATTGAAATTTTGAATCACTTGATATACTGTAAATGTCGGTGTTGATAAATTTTTATGTTGTATGGTATCACTGACCATTCATAGATAAAAGCATTCCATGTGATATTTTTTCATAAACAGCGTTATTTATGCTTAAAATAAGGTACATCCTAAAAGATCCGTTCTCTAGATCCCGAAAATCTCATTGGTTGTCCCAAAATAAAATTGATCAAGGTCAGTAAACATGGCGGATAAATTCAAGTTGTGATGTTGACATACACGAAAAATAACAGATATATGGATTGTTCTGTATATTTATGGATAAATTCATGTCTTGCAAAACTACATTTTATGCGTTCAGGTAAGATACGTTAATAAAATAGCCACTTATTGAAAATTTGAGCCGAAATCACTGCGGAAGTGAATCACTCCCGCACTTGCACCATTACGGAGATCCTAAGGAGTTGTAGCCCTCCCCCCCCCCCAGAAAAAAATGGAGAGGGCTACATTATTGCACTTGGGAGACCAGGTCTTCCAACAATCTATTGGAATTAAATGTGAACATCCTCTGTCGACCGGTCACATCCGCTGTGTGCTCTTTGTCATGATCGGGTAAACAGAAAAATCCGTAGAAATTTTAGTGTGTAAATAATGACCTAACAATTAGTATGAAAAACGTCAGTCAGTATTTGACCGAATGGTAGATTGTATTTGCTTATAAGGTCATTGTATCGACCATACTTTTGAAAAGATGACTTCAAACGAGACTGTTGATATCCTTGTTTCATCAACTTGTTGTCAATAGCTTTCCTAGTTTTAGAAATTGTTCATACGTAGAGCATGCTCTTGCGTATCGAATCAACTGAGAGATATAAACCACGTATGCAGGTGATAAGGGTATATTGCTACACAAGTAAGGGAAGTTGCCGATTGAAAAGTTGAAGTCATCACATTTATCATAAAGCTTTATTGTTAGATTACCATTAACGTCTTTTTCTAGTAAAATATCCAAATATGAAACAGATGTGCGAGACTCTATGGTGTCTTTTATTTCAAGTTCACTTGGATATATCGAATCGACATATGAATGGAAGTAACTATTGTTAATCGGTAATACGTCGTCAGTATACCAAATGTCGAGTTGAGGGCCACAGCAAGCTTTTTCTTCTTCTGATGTAGAAGTTTCTGAATAACATCTGCTTCATATGAATGCAAGAATACGTCTGCTAAAATTGGTACCCATTGGAATTCCAACAGATTGTTGGAAAACCTGATCTCCAAAAACTACATAGATATTGTCAATCAGAAACTCAAGCATCTTTTTAATTTAATCTTCAGAGTACTTGTGTGTACAATCAGCAAGTTTTTTTTTTTAATTTTGCAAATGACCAATGACAAGGTAGGTATATTTACGAGTTCCATCTTCATTGAAAAAGCAGCTGTCTATTGCATGTGTCAAAAAGTCTGGAGTTTAATTTTTCGTGGGGAATGGTTGTATAAAGTGTTGAAAAGTCGTATTTTTGATATTATTGATTTTGGTAAAATCTTGTGATTTTAAATTTTTTAAAAGTTCCATGGAGTTTTTAAGTATCCACATCTGATTTACACCACGTCTGGAATATACTGTTAATGATATTTAAAACTGACATATTGTTTTGAAGAATTTTCTCCTTAGAAAGGGAGCTATGAGTAGAAGTTGGATTACCACTTGCAGAATTTAATCCAAGTTCCTCTAAAATACAATTCAAATAATGAGCCTTACAAACAAAGTTGTTACCTGCTTTGTCAGCTAGGAACAGTACATACTGATCGTGTAATCCATCTAATTCTTGTTTCACTTCTGCATTGTCGAAGACAGAAGGGCAGATGGTTTTCATATTGTCCCTCAAACGCTTAGTGCGAGATTTCAACATCCATCTGATACTTTTTATCCATTCTGACAAAGTACCAAGCTCTTTTTTCATATTTGGTCCATCGTCTGGCGTAATCATCCACAGAATTCTTAATATTTATGAAATTATGACGGCAGTTGAAAGATCCGAGTTCCCTGAATTGTGGCCCTTTTATAATAAGTGATTTAAAGATCAAGAGTATATTTGATGATTAAAAAAAATAATGCTAAGATCTGTCTTTTCCTGGTGATTGTGTACTTTTTGTCTTGAGACAAAATTTAACCAGATTATTAACCGATATTGGCTTCTCCCCCTCACCATCAAATTATCAACAAACCAGGAAATGCAGAAAATATGATAAGGTTTTCCCATCATATACATGTAGATCGGAAGTTGCTAGTTCAATTTCGTACAGAATGTGAAATTTAGCATCAGTACCAGTTATTGCTGAGATTGTATCAGGATTTGTTTGGACGTCATTTTCATGCTTTTCAACAGTGAAATATTTTTGTTATTCTAAGAATATTTTGTATAGACATGACTGTAATGCATAATAGTTATTTAGAGATATTTCAAAATGTGAATTTATATACATCTACATACATATAAATTTTTCTGCAAAGTTTCAAATTAAACAAATCAAAATAAGAATTTCAAGATCCTTCGATTAATTTATAAATGAGTTTTAGATGCTTATACATTTTCAGATGATTGTTGTAAGAAGAAGGTACGGTTTTAGCTTTATTGTGCCCTAAAAATTTAATACTTTCAAAAAGTTTTGAAACTGGCTTAAACATTTGTTGAGTATATGACAGTGATAAATCAGGAAAAAATATAGCATGAAAGAGTACCATTCTGGAAATATGACGTCATTAATTTGATGCATTTCTCTATTTTAAACAGAAAAAGCCTCAAAATGACCCATTTCAAGGGTTATTTTCCTTAAGAAAATAGTGTCCACAGCCGTCGCCCACGTTTATTTTCGGATATGTTGTGTAAAATTCTTTGAAAAATCACATATCTCAAAATCTTTGTGGGCGATGCCTGTGGACAATATCATCTGAGAGAAAATTCCATTGAAAATTGGTGTCTTCTGCAACTTTTCAAGAAAATACGGGAAAATGCACAAGTTTATGACGTCACAATTAGCATTTAGAAGGTCATGTGAGAAAAATGATTTGTATGATCTTTCTGCGTGTAATTTCAATGATTCAGAAATCATGAGTTTCAATTTTTTACATTACTTTCATTTTTAAGAAAAACACAGGGCAAAATTTGTGTTGAAACCGTACCTTGTTCTTTGATCTTTTTCAATTTTTATACCGCTCCCTTTGAAAAGTTCGCTTTTAAGGTCTGAAGTCCGAAGTCCGCTGAGAGGTGAACGCTATTTCGCAAATGTCCATTAGTGCCCATCAAAATTCCAACAGTTTCTTGGAAGACCTGGTCTCTCAAGACTACAACTTCAGAGTATTTTTGTGTAGAATCAGAGTAATTTTTAACAAAGTAATTTTGTCGCCCGCGTGGCGCAGTGGTTAGAGCGTCTGCTCTAGAGTCGCGGAGTAAGGGGTTGATCCTTTGAATGAGACATTATAAACCGAGGTCCCTTGCCGCAGTAGGTGCTGTCACGAAAAAGATGACTCACTGCTCAATGGCCCTGAGTGCCGAGTATAGGTCAAAATTTGTATCTCTCCACCGGCAAGTGGTGGCGTCTCTATATGAGTGAAAAATTCTCGAGAGGGACGTTAAACATCAAACAAAACAAAGTACTTTTGTTGATGACCAATCAAAAGATAAGAAAATTTCCGAGTTCCAGTTTTATTAAATAAGCAGTTGTCAATGGTCAAATATCCTAGTTATTTTTAATTTGTCGTGAAGAATGGTTGTATTAAGTGTAGAAAAGTCGTACGTTTTGATAGAAAATTCAGAGATTTTATTTTTTTAAAAAGTTCTTTGGAGTTTCTTGAGAACACATCTGATTTACACCAATTCTAGAATTTGCTGCAGCACAGTACGTCTGAAGTTTCTCCTTTGTAGCTTTGAATATTTTTGTAAGGAATATAGGGGCTTGGCAGAGCATTCGCTGTACAGGGCAATGTATCTTTGCTTGCAAGAATTTTTATCAAATTTAGGAATCCATTGTAGGTAGGGTAGATCGAACTCTCCATGATTGACTGGAATGTTAGAAGTATTAAAGACTGAAATGTGATTTTGAAGACTTTCATCCTTAGAAATGAATTGTGAATATAAGTTCTTCTATAATACAGCTATAATAATGAGCCTTACAAACGAAGACAATATTGTTACAAGCCTTGTCTGCTGGAACCATAAATATTGTTCATGTAATCTTATTTTTTCTTATCATCTCCGATTGAATGAAAACGGAAGAATAGATTGCTCGCATCTTGCTTCTTAAGTTTCTTATGCGGTTCTTTAATGTATTTCTGAAACAGTTAATTCATTCTGACGAAGTGTTCATGTCTTCTCTTTCATAATTAGCCTAACGTCTGGCATGATCTTCGACAGAATTCACTTATGCATTGAATTCTTATTTTTGGGTGTCTTCGGTCCTGGTCGTGCCGAAAAATTGAATACCGTGAGTTCTTATATTTACATTCTCTAATTTTCTCTCTTCATAATTGCTTACCGGGTATTTCGTAATCTTTATTATGAATTTAGCGCCTTTCAGTGCTAGTGTGCTTAATAGACGTAAGAGCACTTTGTGACGATGGAGAGTTAAAGAACGCAAATGAGCATTGCGAGAAAAAAAGAATCGACAAATTGATTTTAAACGCACAGTTGTTGCATTTTGCGTTAATTTAACAGGGTAAGACCGTATAAACCGACGTTCCGTGTCGCAGTCTGTGCTGGCACGAAAAAGATCCCTCACAGCTCAATGACCCTGAGTGCCGAGTATAGGTCTAAAATTTTCAGCCTTCCACCGGCAAGTGGTGGCGTTTCAATATGAGTAAAGAATTCTCGGAACGGACGTTAAACAAACAAACAAACAAACAAACCTATTATTTTTCGGATTAACTGATAACAAGTTCGGAATGAAATATATGGAGATAAAGAACAGTATTCAAGCTCAAAAGTCCATTGAAATATACAAAATAGGAGCAGAGAAAACATGGACCTCCAAAACATCAGAGGTGGGATCAGGTGCCATGGAGGAGTGAGCATCCCCTGCCGACCGGTCACATCCGCCGTGTGCTCCTTGTCATGATCGGGAAATAACGGAAAAATCCGTCGACAATTCAGTAATTAAATAATGGTCTAACAATTAGTATGAAAAAAGTCAGTCAGCATTTGACTCAATGATAAATTGTATTTGCTGACAAGGTCATTGTATCGACCATAGAACTTACGAAATGATGACTTTAAACAAGACTGCCGATATTCTTGTTTTATCAACTTGTTTGTCAATAAATTACTTCGTTTTACAAATTGTACATACGTAGAACATGCTCTTGCGTATCGAACCAACTGAGAGATATAAACTCCGAATGCAGGTGATGAGGGTATATTGCTGCATAAGTAAAGGAAGTTGACGATTGGAAAGTTAAAGTCATCAGGTTTATTATAAAGCTTGGTTGTTAGATTACCATTAACGTCCTTTTCAAGTAAAATATCCAAATATGAAACAGATGTGTCTTTCTCTGTGGTATCTTTTATCTCAAGCTCATCAGGATATATCTTATCGACATAAGAATGGAAATAACCATTGTTAATTGACAATACTAGTACGTCGTCGATATATCTAAATGTCGAGTTGAAGGCCACAGCAAGTGTTTTCTTCTTTTTACGTATAAGATTTTGGACAAATTCTGCTTCATATGAATACAAAAAAAAAGGTCTGCTAACAACGGGGCGCAATTGGTACCCATGGGAATTCCAATAGAATGTTGGAAGACCTGGTCTCCAAAAACCACATAGATATTGTCAATTAGAAACTCAAGCATCTTTTAATTTCCACAGGTTTTTGAAATAAAGAGTTCAAATAATAACAATTGATGTGGTTGCCCGTGTGCCGCAGTGGTTAGAGTTTTGCTCTAGTCTTGCGAAATAAGGAGTTGATTCTTACGTCGCGGGTTCGAATCCCAATGCGGAACGTGGAGACTGGTCCTTCGGATGAGACCGTATAATCCGAGGTCCAATGTCGCAGTAGGTGATGGGGCGAAAAAGATCCTTCACTGCTCAATGGTCCTGGGTGCCGAGTATAGGTCTAAATTTGCAGCCCTCCACCGGCAAGTGGTGGCGTTATTCATCCAAAGAAATATTACAAAACAGAGAAGTCATCGTTGACGTTGAAGCACAGATCATCTAAGGCTTTGATTTTCTTAAAGAGCATATAACTGTCAATTGCACTTGGGCGAAGGAACTCTTACCTTAGGAAACAAGAAGTTACCGTGTGATCTAAACAGTGAACAAAGTTCTGTGTTCAAAATTTCAGTGCAAGAGACTTTATCTATACTTCCTAGAAGAGATATGATAATTGAAGGAAACATTGACCCAAATTTAAATGACAAAGAACTCCTCTTAGGAGGAACGAAAATAGACCTTCAACAATCATGGTTATTGGTCGCCAGATGTCTAGTGAAACCTAAGAATGGTAAGGTTTCATAATTTTTATAATTGTCATAATTGTCAGAGACCAAGAACTTAAAGGATACCTCTGCAACCATAGCCGAGCTAGAATCACACGTTAGCATTACAGCTAGACCAGTAATATTCGGTGTTAAGGAGTGGCCTGTACAAAAACAATGACAGATGTAAGAAGTTCCGTAGGAACATGTTCTTATTATAGAAGATTTATAAAAGGATTCACAGATATAACCCGACCTCTCCACATACTTATAGAGAATACAGAGAAATTAAATTGGGCCCCTCAGTGTGATTAAGCGTTTCAAAACCTAAAAACAGCACTTACTTCAGCAACTATCTTATGGTACCCAGACTTGAGTTTACCTTTTGTACTGGACACAGAAGCTAGTGCGTTCGCATTGGGTGGAGTCTTATCTTAGGTGGAGGATGGCATAGTGAAACCTAGTGCGTACTTTAGCAAGGCATTCAGTAAACCAGAAAGGAACTACCGAGTATCCAGACGTGGACTCTTGGCTGTATGAGTTCAATAAAGCATTTTCACCATTACCTTTATGGAAAAGCTTTTTATTAAGAACTTATCAAGGGGCATTAACATGGCTCCTTAACTTCAAAAATCCAGAGGGACAAGAAGCCCGTTGGCTTGAGGTTCTACAGACTTATGACTTAAAACTATATATCGACCAGGAAAACAATATGGTAATAGTGATGGGGTAAGTTGTCGACCATGTGAACCTTTTAACTACTGTGATAAGAAGAAACAAATTATCAAAGAAGAAGAAAATAATCATGTAATAAAGTTAACAGAAGACCAATCCAAAATCCAATATTGGTACAATGACAAGGACACAAGAAGACCTACAAAAGGAGCAGAATGCAGATCCAATACTAGCCAAAATAATTTAGTGGAAGACAGAGGACAATTGACCAACTTAACAGATGATAGCAAAGGAACCAAAGGAACCACCTGATCCCATCTCTGATGTTTTTAGAGGTATGTGTTTGCTCTGCTCCAAATTTGTATTGTTTCAATAGATTTTTGAGCTTGATTACTGTTCGTTATCTTCATATTTCATATTTACACTTCAGGACCTGAATACATAACTTCAAGAAATGTCATGCATGGCTCGTTTGAATTTTCTGAATTTCATAATAATATCGTTTTGTTGATTAAATGTGAGGCCATAATGGTCTTCTCTGTCATTCCCAGCCGACGAAGGAGGTATGCACCATCCAATTGTAATATGTATAACGCTGATGACAGTCATTCTTATATTTATTTATATATGTCTACAACCTGTATTTAATGGCATAATATCCAAGAATACGTAACAAAATAATCAGGGCCACCATCGTTCCTACACAACAATAAACAGGGAGATCAATGCCTACACTGTGTAACACGTCACTTCCTGTGATAAGCTCTGTTTCATTTTGGCATTTCTTGAATATTTGAGAGTTTCCGCACCTAAAACAAGGGATGAGCATTTTAATGCAATTCAGCAATCAGAAGATTTTTTTTAGTTTATTAGTACAGAGGATATTTTTTTTTATACATTTACATACTGGTACTTGCTTACATGGTCTTCTAAAGATTAAGTTACAAAGGGGATAACTAAATGAAAATCCTCAATAATTTACTTTTCAAGATCTTTCTTTTACAATTCAAATATTAAATCAAGTTGAATCTATCTTTTTTTTCCCTTGTTTAACACTTCATGTTATAAATAAAGCAAATCTAAAAGAAAATAAACCAGACTTGGTTCAACATTTACTGAAATTATTTAGTGTTCAACCTCAATTTTCCCTATTATAATCAAATGACTTAAAACAATATTGGTATGCCACAAATAACACGTACATCACGTATTTTTAATGTAAAAAGTCCATACCTGAATGGTTCTATATCTCCGAATAAAACAGTCACAATGGCGGCAAAGGGATAGTGAAGGAATGAAGTATACTTAGCCCAAGTAAACCATGTGGGGAAAGACGTGTTAAAAAATCCACCTGTAAATAAAACGGAGGACATCAAAGAATTCAAAATTTTAACAAATATTATTTCAAAGCTGGAAGAATTTTCTGCTTCAATGAAAAAATTGATTCATGTATTCATGACCTTCTATACGCATCACACTGAAGAGTTTCAAACCACGAGATAGACCAACTCAATATTTTCACCTTTAACCAATGTAATTTTCTCAAAGTCAAAAACGCATTTTTCAGTAGGTAAAGAAATTTAATATCCATTAAAAGGTCTTCCATCAAATATAATTCAAATAATGCCTGCCTGGATGTATTGTGCAGATAAGTTTGGTCTTGACTGATTATTATTTTATGCACTAGCGAGAATTTTTCTCTCGTGAAGAAATTATAAGAAACCACTATAGTAACTAGCTAGTTATGAATGATATGCGAAATTTCAGATATGTATGCCACAGAACAATCATTTATTATTTAAATAGATGAATCTTTATCAAGTCGTGCATTCTTAACGTCTTATCTGAAAGTCACGTGACATTCACTTCTTGATGTCTAGTGTTTTGCAAAGGAACAATCATGTCTAAGGTTGGGCCGGGTTAGAGTTGAAGTCATGACCTCAATATATGTCTTACCTAATATAAGGAATACCACCATCACAGTGTTGACGGCTGTTATGCTGTACTTAAATGTGCGGACACAGGCTCCAATGATGTACCCTATGCTCTGTAAATAAAACACTATTTAACACACCGCATTTAACGATAAAATACTTTGTGAAATTAATTGTATTTATTTCTTATCTATTTTGATGACCACTGAAGAAAAGATTGTTCCCGTTCATTGTTACTTTTTAGCCTAATTCTTAATAGATCCTTAAATCAGGCGCCGGCGCCATAAAACTTAGATGAGCTCACTTTTGATCTTAATCTCACCTGACAAAAGGAATATAGTCATGATAGTGGAAAAGTGAGACTAAGTTCAAAAGAGAGGTCATCTAAGTTTTACGGCCCCGGAGCCAAGATTTATGATTTAAATTACAGGTTACCTGAATCAATCTAAAGTGAGGATGGTTGAACATTCATTCAATATGTATATTCTTCCTGTTCCATAAGAACATTTCTGTTAATTTAATATGAATTGAAATTCACAGACACCGATTATATATATACATCCTGACCCAGCCCTGGGAATAGACTAAAGCAGACTTCAGTTAACTATGTATAAAGATGCTTATAATTGAATTAAAGAACAAGATAGGCTCAAACCCCTTTTTGGCCCCTACTTTGGGTGTCTATTAAGCTATAATTTTGGTAAGCCTTGACTGTGTTTTTTACTATAGGAATCAATGGAAAACGAAAAATATTTTCAAAAATATATCCCCTCTCTGGCGAAACAAAAAAATTCACTTTTACAGGTATTATAAATTATTATCTAACAAATTCATACCAAAGCGTTTGTTGTTTCACGGGGGGGGGGGGGGGGGACAAATGTTTACAGACAAAAAAACAACAAAAATTGTCATTTTTTACATATTTTAAATGAAATTACACATGAAAAATTTTAGTTTAATAAACTTATATGCTTACTTTTACATAATTAAACATTCGGAAAGATTTAAGGGTTGTTTGTCCAGAAATCAATTAGTATTTCAAAATCTGGTGATGTTTGAAAACCTAATTTCAATGGACAACATTTTCAATACATATCCCTGATTAAAAGAGCTGTAATTAATGATTGATTGATTGTATGTTGTTTTACGTCCCGTTAGAGAATTTTTTCACTCATATAGAGATGTCACCATATACCGGTGAAGGGCTTCAATTTTTGACCTTTAATTGGCACTCAGGGCCATTGAGCAGTGAGGGTTCTTTATCGTGCCAACTCCTACCGTGACACGTGGCCTCGGTTTTTAAGGTCTCATCCGAAGGACCCGCAACTTTCACTTCAAAGTGCCAAGCGCTTGGCGATGGAACAGTTGCTACCTATTTTTTATCGACTTAGGTCAGTCGCGGCGTGATTCGAACACACGACCTTCCGATCACGGAGCGAGCGCTCTACCGACTGAGCTACCGTGACGGTCGAGCTGTAATTAAAAGAAATTAACTATTTGACAGTGGTTATAAAATTCAAAAAAAAGTTTTAATGGCCAAATTGCCATTAATGTTGAATTAAATGGGTGTAAAATTTAGGCTGGAATCGAAATTTAGCGTTCGTAGTTCTTTGTAGAGTATGCTATTTTGTCATCCTTTTGTTGCTTCTGTGTATGGTTGAATCAAAATTATTTCTGGTTATAAAACAAACATACTTTAAAGTCTCAATTTTAACCGTGTTTTGATATTTTTATCAAAAAAGGGACAAAATTTGGCCATTACCATACCTTGTCCTTAGGTCTTCAAGTATAAAAGAAATGTTGAGAAATTCAATACCCAATCTCAATTCCTTACCTGAGTGGTAAAACAATTCAGAAGATTTATTCCTA
Source organism: Saccostrea echinata (assembly GCF_033153115.1). Classification (NCBI taxonomy): domain Eukaryota; kingdom Metazoa; phylum Mollusca; class Bivalvia; order Ostreida; family Ostreidae; genus Saccostrea; species Saccostrea echinata. The sequence continues at coordinate 5,636,200 of NW_026889763.1, read as the reverse complement.
TATAAATGGCAAACTGCACCGGTCCCCCCATCCCTGCCAACCAGTACATGGCCGAAAGCTGGGCAATAGGCACCACAATCATCATTGGAAGTTCACTGACCATCTTAGCCGTGTAATAGGCAGATAGGCGGTAGGCACCTGCTCTTCTCTCTTTCCTCACAACCTCTCGTTCTCCAATAACTTTAAAAAGTAAATGTATAATATCTATATTTATGATATTAAAGTAAGTAATTTGGAGATGAGATCGAAAGAAATTCTAATTTCGAAAATCCTATACTAAATGTGGTGACATAAGAAGTTTAGATAATAACGTATACATGTACGTTAAGCATTTTTTAAAACAAATTGTATTTTATTTTTGTAGTAAAGAATATTTTATTGCCTCCCTTCTACAATAAAAAAATCATCTAAAAATATAGGCAATGAGTTCAGTAAAAGATATTTGAATAATTCTTATGATACATAATACGATACATGTATGTGTCTAGTTTGCTGCTATTTCAGTTCTAAAATATATGATAAATAAATGAGAAAAATATAAGAACAGTGAATTTTAATGTCTGTTCAAATCAAAAGTCAAAAAATACAACTTACAACTGGTAACGGCATCAGTAACCATTGCAAATCCCCAATATACCAGAGGAAAGAAAACCTGTCAAATATTCGCATACAGTAAAGCACGCTTATAACGAAGTGCTAAGGACGGATGATATTGCTTCGTTATAAGCGTAATTTGTTACATCCGTTAAGTTTACTATATTTTAAAATCTCGGGGAATGAACATCACTTCCCTGTAAGCGTCAATTCATTATAAGCGTGTTCTCTATAAGCGTGTTTTACTATAGTTTTTAATAAAAGCAAAATTATTAATTTCTATGAATCTGAAGTCATTAAAAAAAGGAAACTTTAAGATTTCTCACCGCTCCCATCCTGTCTCGAAGTGTGTCGTTAGAACTAGGTATCTGATAATATATAACACAAAAAATACTGCCAACAATCAGAGCGTGAACAAGGTTACATTCGTCAAAAATCCTCCATTTTGATTGTTTGGCATTTCGCCAAGACAACATGCGAAATTGTGTCCAAAAGGAGGCTGCCCACTTTCTGTTTAGTGGACTTTCTAGATTGCTTGTTGAAACGTGTTCAAGAGACGAAACATCAAGCACAATATCTGTAAGATCTAAAAAGAAAGACCAAAAAAGGTGATGTTCTTAAAATATACATTCACATAATTGATATATTTAAAAGGTAAATTATTAATATACATGTATACTCTGTCAAATATTCACCCGTTTTGTGGTATACAAGAGGAATGACATGACCATTAGAAGCTGGTTCATTAGCATGTCCGTTTGTGAGTGATGGTGCTATTTTTGATGTGACATCACCATTACTAGCCGACTCTTTGCCATTGCAGAGTTCTGCATTTTCGACCTTCACCCTAAAATTTCTGAAAATAATTCTCAGTTTTAAAGGTGTATTACTTTAAATAACAAAATTGTTATATACATGTATTATATAGGTGATTTATTATGCCCCCGTAATCGAAGATTCGGAGGTATATGGTTTTTGCCCTGTCCGTTCGTATTTCTGTCTGTTTGTCAGCAAAAACTTTAATATTGCCCCTAAATTTTGATTTGTTGGAGCTTTCATTTGTTGGCTTTCATATTTCACATGTGTATTCATTCTATCAAGACCTTCCTTTGGGTACCAACATATTTGACCTCTTGATCTTGACCTTGGAGTTTGACCCACTTTTGCAAAAAATGCCCAACTTTAACCTTGGTCTCAACTTTCAAACAGTTGGTGCTAGGACTTTCATATTTCACATGTGTAGTCATCGTAACAAGACCTTTCCATGAGTTTATTATTTTTGACCTTTTGACCTTGATCTTAGAGTCTGACCCACATTTAAAAAACTTTAACCTTGGCCATAACTTTTGAACAGTCAGCACTGGGGTTTTCAAATTTCACAGGTATATTTATTGTGACAAAAACTTCCTTTTGATACCAACAATTTTGACCTTTTAACCTTGACATTGCAGTTTGACCTACTTTTGAAAAAACTTTATCCTTTGTCATAATTTTTTAACAGTTGGTGCTAGGGCTTTTATATTTTGCAAGTGTATTTCTTATGACAAGGTCTTCCCCCGCGTACCATTAATTTTGACCTTTTGACCTTGACCTTGGAGTTTGACCTACTTTTAGAAAACATTAACCTTGAAGATAACTTTGAATGGTTGGTGCTTTGGCTTTCATATTTACCATGTATGTCCATTGACACAAGTCCTTTCTTAGGGTAACAACATTTATGAACTCTTGACCTTGGAGTTTGTTTTGCATTTGAGAAACTTTAACCTTTGCCTTAAGCTGCCATACGCGGGCATCAGTGTTTCACAAACACATCCTGTTTTATGCGTTTTTACACATGTTTTCAAATTAAGCATGTATGTGTTAGGAACATTATCATTATTTATGATGACTGTCTTTGCCATCTTCCATAATTGTATGTGGCTGATCATGTGTGCTCATGTAGCATTTTTTTGCAAATTTTGAAAGTTTGAGACTGACAAATAATTGGCACTCCTTATCTTATGTTTGTGAATTTGCTGTTGACGCACAGACATGCATTCATCGGGCCAAATTTCCAGAAAATTTCATAGCAGCAAATTTGCTCTGAGAACTAAATACACAAAAATTATCAAATGAATTTTGAACTGTAGAATTTTTTGAGTTTAGAACTAAACATATCACCGTTTGCTTGTCTACTGTGTAAATTTGATTTTTTTTACGACATTGTACTCACTTAGCTTTCTCCGATGCTTCAAGAATTTTATTTACGACTTCCGTATTTGTGGTCAACAACTCCACTAAAAATGATTTCAAATAAACGTTGATTTTATTCATTACAATTATTAACTGATAATTAATACATTAATAAATTCAGACGAGAGTTTTATCTCAGAATTGGAAAAATTGTCTTTTGCAATAAATATAAGGAAATGAGAGATGGGATATGTTTTTATTCATTAAACTCATTCTTACGCATAATATCAGATGGGTTGTAATGATCAGGAAAGCTTAGGCCCAGTCCACTGAAATACGGGAGTGCTTTGTGGGCATCGCCAAAGTACGCAGCCTAAAGGGAAGAAAACTTCTGAATAATATACCGACAGTGTGAGATGAATATGTACGTGTCACATGGATTAAGCAGAAATATTCTTTATACCTTAAAAAATTGTTTCGTACATAAACCTTTACTGAAATGAAGTCTAACATTTCCAATATTTTACCGAGTTGTCCAAAAAAAAAAATGTTGGACCGTTTAATGAGATGTTGGACCGCTGCAACATTTTTATGCCACACTTTTTTGTCTCAGCACAGGCTAGATCCGCTGTATCTACATGTGATTTGTATTCGCTGGTGTTCGGAACGGAATTTATCAAGTTAATTCCTCAGTGTGCGTAAACGAAATTTACAAAATTTTGTCATCTTTATTGAAAACATGTAAGCCAATGTACGTCATAATAGAAAGTAAAACGTATTACAAAATATCATTTGTCATGGTTTTTCAACAGAAAGCGCTTTGTCGCACCCTCGAACCAAAGTGTTGCCTTCGGCAAACAGTTTGGTTCTTGGATCCTACAAAATGCTTGTTGCCCTGGAACCCCGTCAAATGCTATTCTTATGTTCATTTTTCTTAAACCAAAGTTCATTAAAATGCTTGAAAATACCCGCCAATTTATAGCCCATGTTTTAAGGACAGATAAAACAAGCAGAAAATGGATACGTGGATTGCAATTTATATTTTTGGACCTACATGTATTTTGGTTGTAAATGGTGAATTTAACAAATTTATAAAATATTAAGAAATTGTAAGCTTTCTATGATGTTCAAACTTCTGTTTTTCTGCAGCCATCCTTTTAAATCTATAAAAATTCTTATCACTTTATATGACATTATTATGAAATGTTGAATGAAAAATTAAAATCTAAGCGTTTGAACTATTTATTTTATTTGTATAAACATCTATAAAGTTGTTATTTTCATGATTTTTGAAAAAAAGCTTTGTTTGTATCATCTGTCCTTAAAAGTAAAAAAAATGTGACGACTGTCTATTAAGTACATATAATGTAAAAAATAAAAAAGTGAAGACCAAGGTGACAGGGTCATGAGAGGGGCCCTCTATCCTATTATACGTAGGTAAACTCACGCGTCCGTTAACAAGCAATAGTAGAGACGAAAAAATGTGAAAAATCTGACTGGACGGCTGATGGATAGTGGTCAGTATAGTCTTGTTATATTGAGAAGCAAAGTCCCAGAGCTCCTGCATTAACACATGCGCAGTGCTAGAGTCCAGACCGGAAGTAGGTTCCTGGAAAAACAAAGTCATACTTGCTAATGGTATACACAGTTATACATTTTTCAGAACATGTCTTAAAGTGAAAACTTGATGAAAATCTCTAACTTGTTTTCCTGATCTTTATTTAAGCTACATACAGATTGCTTTTTATTCTCTAAAATAAGTGCAGTAATCAAGGTTTTTTCCCAAATTAATCACATCGATTAAAGTAGGGATACAGAATTACAAGCACTCTTACGTCTATCAACATAATGTTGGGATCTGTAAGAAGTTCACATGCAATGTTCGCACGCTTCTTCTCTCCTCCGCTTAGTCCAGGGTGCATGTAATCTCCAATCACTGAAATCAGATGCATAAATATCACATAAAGGATACGGGGGAAAATTTGGATCACTTCCAAACGAGAAAAGTAACCCATTATTTTCAGGAGTTAGAGTGAGGTACTTTTTTCATTTGTTTTTGTATAATTTATACACTTTGCATTCAGAATGAAGGGTCAACTCTGTGACATTCGAAATTTTGACTGATTCTGTCATAATTTATAAATGCAGGAAACTGAAATTAATTACGTTTGAGCTTAGCTTAAGTGTAGGAAATGTAAATGTTTTAATCATAGATTATTTCATTAAATTTGTATTCAAATTATTAAAATGCACTGACTAAAAAATAATAATAATAACTAGATGAGATTCTCGTTGCGAGCAACGAGTGGGTCTTCCGTCCGATTTCTGATAAGATGAGATAAGAATTTGACTGGGATTTTCGTCCAAATATAATGATATAATTAAATTGTTAAGACAAACAATTTTGTTTTAATAATGTTTAACAAAATATTGATCATTAAAGGGTTTTAGATTAAAGATTTTCGGCCCTTCTTGGCCCCTAATGTGAGAGGTCAGCCCCTTTTTCTTGATATCATCTTAAAGCTCTCATGATTTTGAACACTTTTTGTTCAACAACTATTCAGAAATTCTTTTTTGTTTTCGGAATATATGCAAAAGAAATATTAAGGGCCGGCCCTTCAAGTCCTAAATGGGGACGTCTAGCAAAAATTCAAAGAGTGCATAGTGTTCAGAATATTATTTTGAACGTCTTTTGTTCAATACTGTTTATCAAAATATTCTTCCTTTTCAAGACATATTGCGCCAAAGATTATGCAATTTGGCCCCCTAAAGACCCCTTATTTCGTAACATATGATATCAACATCATGTTATTTAGATAAAGTTTGTGAAGAAGAACTATTTCGCTTCAGTAATATATTACAAAATATTGATCATTAAAGAGTTATTGATTGTATACTTTCGGCGCCTCTCAGCCCCTTATTTAAGGGGTCAGACCCTTTTCCTTGATATCACCTTAAATCTCTCACGATTTTTTACACTTTTTGTTCAACAACTAGTCAGAAATTCTTTTTCATTTCTGAGATATTCGCAAAAGTATATAGGGGCCGGCCCTTCAACTCCTTAATGGGGAGGTTTAGCAAAAAATGAAAGGATGCATCTTGTTTAGAACATTATTTTGGACATCTTTTGCTCAATATTGCTTATCAAAATATTTCCCACTTTTGAGATATAAAGCGTCAAAGATTTAGCATTCTGGCCCCTTATGGTCCCTAATTATGTAACATTTGATGTGAATATCATAATATATAGTCGTACATTGTTGAGATACACATTTTTGCTTCAGTAATGCATTACAAAATATTGATCGTTAAAGAGTTATTGTTCAAAGACTTTCGGCCCCTCTCAGCCCCTATTGTGAGGGTCCAGCCCCTTTTTCTTCATATCACTTTAAAGCTTTCATGATTTTGAACACTTTTTGTTCAACAACTAGTCAGAAATTCTTTTTCGTTTCTGAGATATTTGCAAAAGAAGTATTTAGGGGCCGGCCCTTCAACTCCTTAATGGGGAGGTTTAGCAAAAAATGAAAGGTTGCATCTTGTTTAGAACATTATTTTGGACATCTTTTGTTCAATAATGCTTATCAAAATATTTCCCACTTTTGAGATATAAAGCGTCAAAGATTTAGCATTCTGGCCCCTTATGGCCCCTAATTATGTAACATATGGTGTGAATATCACAATATATAGTCGTACATTGTTGAGATAAACATTTTTGCTTCAGTAATGCATTACAAAATATTGATCGTTAAAGAGTTATTGTTCAAAGACTTTCGGCCCCTCTCAGCCCCTATTGTGAGGGTCCAGCCCGTTTTTCTTCATATCACTTTAAAGCTTTCATGATTTTGAATACTTTTTGTTCAAAAACTAGTCAGAAATTCTTTTTCGTTTCTGAGATATTTGCAAAGGAAGTATTTAGGGGCTGGCCCTTCAACTCCTTAATGGGGACGTTTAGCAAAATATGAAAGGTTGCATCTTGTTTAGAACATTATTTTGGACATCTTTTGTTCAATAATGCTTATCAAAATATTTCCCACTTTTGAGATATAAAGCGTCAAAGATTTAGCATTCTGGCCCCTTATGGTCCCTAATTATGTAACATATTATGTGAATATCATAATATATAGTCGTACATTGTTGAGATACACATTTTTGCTTCAGTAATGCATTACAAAATATTGATCGTTAAAGAGTTATTGATTAAAGACTTTCGGCCCTTTTCCACCCCTAATGTGATAAGTCAGCCCTTTTTCTTTGATATCAAATAAAAGATCTTGTAATTCTACACAATTTCCGTTCAATATGGTTTAACAAAATACTCATAGTTAAAAAGTTATCGTAAGAAATGTCTCTAAAATTCACTCATGATTCGTGTCCTAAATTTTGACCCCTACCGAGCTTCCATACTAGGCACTTCCGGAAGATTTGAAAACCCAGGTGATCAATGGCAACATGTCCTCTATCATCGCTGAAAATTTCAGCACTCTAGCTTTAATCGTTTTTGAGTTCCATTGCAGACAAGGAGGTCCTCTGAATTTTGATTAAAGGGCAATAACTTCCGACCGGAAGTGAATTTCAAAAAAATGAGAAAAACGTATAAGGTTCAGACAAAGATACATCTTCCCTGAAATTTTCAAGTAAATCGACCCAGCCAACTCCGAGAAATCTTCTGCACAAAAATTGTAAAGAAAAAAAAAGAATAATAATAATAACTAGATGCGATCTCGTTGCGAGCAACGAGTGGGTCTTCCGTCCGATTTTTGATAAGATGAGATACGAATTTGACTCAGATTTTTGTTCATAAATATATAAATAGTGAAAACGCACAATTTGCTTCAGTTATGTTTAACAAAATTTTGATCATTATGGCACCAAAAAACGCAATATTTGATGAAGATTTTAACGTAACTATAGTAGCAGATCGTGATGATGAACATAACTGTAAAAGGGTTATAGATGAAAGACTTTTAGCCCCTTTGAGCCCCTAATTCGAGGGGTCTTGATAGCACATGAAAAGTCTTGTAATTCTGAAGACTTTTTGTTCAACAACTATTCAGTTTTCGAGATATGCAGACTTGAAATATTTAGGGGCCGTCCCTTTAAATCCTTATAGGGGCTGTTTAGGAAAAATTCAAAGGATGCACATTGTTCAGATCATCATTCTAAACAACTTTTGTTCAATATTGCTTTTCAAAATGTTTCCCCTTTTCGAGATATAAAGCGTCAAAGATTAAGCATTCTGGCCCCTTATGGCCCCTAATGACGTAATATTTGAAGAAAATTTTAAGATATATAGTTGCAGATTGTGAAGATGAACATTTTTGCTTCAATAATTAATATCAAAATATTTAACGTTAAGGAGTTATAGATGAAAGACTTTTGGCCCCTCTGAGCCCCTAATTTCAGGGGTCAGCCCCTTTTTCTTGATATCACCGGAAAGGTCTTGTAATTCTGAAGACTTTTTGTTCAACAACTATTCAGAAGTTTCGTTTCGTTTTCGAGATATGTAGACTAGAAATATTTAGGGGCCGTCCCTTTAAGTCCTTATAGGGGCTGTTTAGGAAAAATTCAAAGGATGCACATTGTTCAGATCATCATTCTAAACAACTTTTGTTCAATATTGCTTTTCAAAATGTTTCCCCTTTTCGAGATATAAAGCGTCAAAGATTAAGCATTCTGGCCCCTTATGGCCCCTAATGACGTAATATTTGAAGAAAATTTTAAGATATATAGTTGCAGATTGTGAAGATGAACATTTTTGCTTCAATAATTAATATCAAAATATTTAACGTTAAGGAGTTATAGATGAAAGACTTTTGGCCCCTCTGAGCCCCTAATTTCAGGGGTCAGCCCCTTTTTCTTGATATCACCGGAAAGGTCTTGTAATTCTGAAGACTTTTTGTTCAACAACTATTCAGAAGTTTCGTTTCGTTTTCGAGATATGTAGACTTGAAATATTTAGGGGCCGTCCCTTTAAGTCCTTATAGGGGCTGTTTAGGAAAAATTCAAAGGATGCACATTGTTTAGATAAACATTCTAAACAACTTTTGTTCAATATTGATTTTCAAAATGTTTCCCCTTTTCGAGATATAAAGCTTCAAAGATTAAGCATTCTGGCCCCTTGTGGCCCTTATTTATGTAACATATGACGTAAAAATCATAATATATAGTTGTAGTTTATTAAGATAAATAATTTTGCTTCAGTAATGTATACAAAAATATTGCTTGTTTAAGAGTTATCGATTAAAGACTTTCGGCCCCTATCAGCCCCTAATGTGATGAGTCAGCCCTTTTTTCTTGATATCATGTTACAGATCTTGCCATTCTGCACAAATATTGTTCAATATGTTTTAACAAAATAATTTTACTTTAAAAGATATGATACAAAATGTCTCAAAAATTCACTCATGATTCGTGTCCTAAATTTCGACCCCTACCGAGCTTCCATACAAGGCACTTCCGGAAAATATCTAAACCCAGGTGCAATGTGGCAACATGTCCTCTATCATCACTGAAAATTTCAGCGCTCTAGCTTAAGCCGTTTTTGAGTTCCATCGCAGACAAGGAGGTCCTCTGAATTTTAATAAAAGGGCGATAACTTCCGACCGGAAGTGATTTTTCAAATTTTGAAATGCCGGTACAAACTTCAGATGATAAGACATAAACTCTGAAAATTTGAAGTAAATCGATCAATTCATCTCCGAGAAATCTTCTGCACAAATTCGGTAAGGAGAAAAAAAAGAAGAACTAGATGCGATCTCGTTGCGAGCAACGAGTGGGTCTTCCGTCCGATTTTTGATAAGATGAGATACGAATTTGACTGAGATTTTCGTTCATAAATATATAAATAGTGAAAACGTACAATTTGCTTCAGTTATGTTTAACAAAATTTTGATCATTATGGCACCAAAAACCGCAATATTTGATAACGATTTTAAAATATTTATAGTAACAGATCGTGAAGATGAACATTACTGTAAAAGGGTTATAGATGAAAGACTTTTAGCCCCTTTGAGCCCCTAATTCGAGGTGTCTTGATTTCACTCGAAAGGTCTTGTAATTCTGAAGACTTTTTGTTCAACAGCTATTCGAGATATGCAGACTTGAAATATTTAGGGGCCGTCCCTTTAAGTCCTTATAGGGACTGTTTAGGAAAAATTCAAAGGATGCACTTTGTTGAGACCATTATTCTAAATAACTTTTGTTCAATATTGCTTTTCAAAATGTTTCCCCTTTTCGAGATATAAAGTGTCAAAGATTAAGCTTTCTGGCCCCTTATGGCCCCTAATTACGTAATATTTGATCAAAATTTTAAAATATATAGTTGCAGATTGTGAAGATAAAAATTTTTGCTTCAATAATTAACATCAAAATATTTAACGTTAAGGAGTTATAGATGAAAGAATTTTGGCCCCTCTGAGCCCCTAATTTGAGGGATCAGCTCCTTTTTCTTGATATGACATGAAAGGTCTTGTAATTCTGAAGACTTTTTGTTCAACAAGTATTCAGAAGTTTCGTTTCGTTTTTGAGATATGTGGACTTGAAATATTTAGGGGCCGTCCCTTTAAGTCCTTATAGGGACTGTTTAGGAAAAATTCAAAGGATGCACATTGTTGAGACCATCATTCTAAACAACTTTTGTTCAATATTGCTTTTCAAAATGTTTCCCCTTTTCGAGATATAAAGCGTCAAAGATTTAGCATTCTAGCCCCTTGTGGCCCCTAATTACGTGCCATACGACGTTAAATTCATAATATATAGTTGTAAATTGTTAAGATAAATATTTTTGCTTCAGTAATGTATACCAAAATATTGCTTGTTTAAGAGTTATCAATTTCAGACTTTTGGCCCCTATAGGCCCCTAATGTGATAAGTCAGCCCTTTTTTCTTGATATCATGTTACAGATCTTGTCATTCTGCACAAATATTGTTCAATATGTTTTAACAAAATAATTATACTTTAAAAGATATGATACAAAATGTCTCAAAAATTAACTCATGATTCGTGTCCTAAATTTCGACCCCTACCGAGCTTCCATACTAGGCACTTCCGGAAAATATCTAAACCCAGGTGCATAATGGCAACATGTCCTCTATCATCACTGAAAATTTCAGCGCTCTAGCTTAAGCCGTTTTTGAGTTCCATCGCAGACAAGGAGGTCCTCTGAATTTTAATATAAGGGAGATAACTTCCGACCGGAAGTGATTTTCAAAAAACGATATTGCCGGAATTAACTTCAGATGTCAACTCATCTACCATGAAAATTTGAATAAAATCGAACGAGCCATCTCCGAGAAATCTTCTCCACAAATTTTGTAAAGAAAAAAAAGAATAATAGATGCGATCTCGTTGCGAGCAACGAGTGGGTCTTCCGTCCAATTTTCGATAAGATGAGATAAGAATTTGACTGAGATTTTCGTTAAAAAATAGTTATATAAATAAATTGTTAAGACAAACAATTTCCCTTCAGTAATGTGTAACAAAATATTGATCAATAAAAAGTTATAGATTAAACACTTCCGGCCCATCTTGGCCCCTTACATGAATGATCAGCCCCTTTTTCTTGATATCATCTTAAAGTTCTCATGATTTTGAACACTTTTTGTTCAACAACTATTCAGAAATTCTTTTTCGTTTCCGAGATATATGCAAAAGAAATATTAAGGGGCGGCCCTTTAAGTCCTAAACGGGGACGTCTAGCAAAAATTGAATGATTGCATATTATTAAGAATATTATTTTGAACGTCTTTAGTTAAAATATTGGTTATCAAAATATTCTTCCTGTTCAAGATTTATTGCGCCAAAGATTATACAATCTGACCCCTAATTATCCCTTATTGCATAAGATATGACGTAAACACCATGTTATATAGCTAAAGAGTGTGAAGATGAACTATTTCGCTTCAGTAATATATTACAAAATATTGATCATTAAATAGTTATTGATTTAAGACTTTTGGCCCCTCTCGGCCCCTATTTTGAGGGGCCAGACCCTTTTTCTTCATACCACTTTAAAGCTCTTATGGTTATGAACACTTTTTGTTCAAAAAACTATTCAGAAATTCTTTTTCGTTTCCGAGATATATGCAAAAGATATATTTAGGGGCCAGCCCTTCACCTCCTAAATGGGGACGTTTAGCAAAAATCGAAAGGTTACTTACTGTTTAGAACATTATTTTGAACATCTTTTATTCTATATTGCTTATCAAAACATTTCCCACTTTCGAGATATAAAGTGCCAAAGATTTGAACTTCTGGACCCTTAGGGCCCCTAATAATGTAACATGTGATGTGAATATCATAATATATAGTTGTAAATTGTTAAGATAAACATTTTTGCTTCAGTAATGAATTGCAAAATATTGATTGTTAAAAAGTTTTGATTAAACAATTTTGGCCCCGCTCGGCCCCTATTTTAAGGGGCTAGCCCCTTTTTCTTCATACCACTTTAAAGTTCCTATGATTTTGAACACTTTTTGTTCAACAACTATTCAGAAATTCTTTTTCGTTTCCGAGCTATATGCAAAAGATATGATTAGGGGCCAGCCCTTCAACTTCTTAGTGGGGACGTCTAGCAAAAATCGAAAGTTTAGATATTGTTTAGAACATTATTTTGAACATCTTTTATTCAATATTGCTTATCAAAATATTTCCCACTTTCGAGATATAGAGTGCCAATGATCTGGCATTCTGGCCCCTTATGACCCCTTATTATATAACATATGACATAAATTTTATAATATATAGTTGTAAATTGTTCAGATAAACATTTTTGCTTCAGAAATGAATTGCAAAATATTGATCATGAAAAAGATATTGATTATACACTTTTGGCCCCTCTCGGCCCCTATTTTGAGGGGCCAGTCCCTTTTTCTTCATACCATTTTAAAGCCCTTATGATTTTGAACACTTTTTGTTCAACAACTATTCAGAAATTCTTTTTCGTTTCCGAGCTATATGCAAAAGATATATTTAGGGGCCAGCCCTTCAACTCCTTAATGGGGACGTTTAGCAAAAATCGAAAGTTTAGATATTGTTTAGAACATTATTTTGAACATCTTTTATTCAATATTGCTTATCAAAATATTTTCCACTTTTGAGATATAGAGTGCCAAAGATTTGGCATTCTGGCCCCTCATGGCCCCTAATTATGTAACATATGATGTATATATCATAATATATGGTTGTAAATTGTTAAGATAAACATTTTTGCTTCAGTAATGTATACCAAAATATTGATCGTTAGAGAGTTATTGATTTTATACTTTTGGCCCCTCTCGGCCCCTAATATGACAAGTCAGCCCTTTTTTCTTGATATCATACTAAAGATCTTGTCATTCTGCACAAATATTGTTCAGTATGTTTTTACAAAATAATTATACTTTAAAAGATATGATACAAAATGTCTCAAAAATTAACTCATGATTCGTGTCCTAAATTTCGACCCCTACCGAGCTTCCATACTAGGCATTTCCGGAAAATATCCAAACCCAGGTGCAAAATGGCAACATGTCCTCTATCATCACTGAAAATTTCAGCGCTCTAGCTTAAGCCGTTTTTGAGTTCCATCGCAGACAAGGAGGTCCTCTAAATTTTGATAAAAGGGCGATAACTCCGGACCAGAAGTAAATTTCTAAAAATTGTTCAGCCGGAATTAACTTCAGATAACCTAGCAACAATCCTGAAAATCTGACGCAAATCCATCGATCCATCTCCGAGAAATCGTCTGCACAAAATTTGTGCAGAAAAAAAGAATAATAATAATAATAATAATAAGCTTGAAAAAGAATCATAAGAATAATAGAAGGGTCTTCCGCTGAAGACGGAAGACCCTAATAATAATAAAAGTGAAAAAGAAACATAAGAATAATAGAAGGGTCTTCCGCTGAAGACGGAAGACCCTAATAATAATAATAAAAGTGAAAAAGAAACAATAGAATAATAGAAGGGTCTTCCGTTGGAGACGGAAGACCCTAATAAAGCTTCCTCTAGAAAAAGCAATCAAGCAAACAGATTATGTGTATATGAGTAAACACAAAATCATGAAAAGAAAAAAATTGGGGGGAGAATGAACGAAAAACGTCATATATATATACATGAATAATACAGGTACTATAGTGTAGAATGAATTTATCGCTACTTCTGAAAATCAATAGAATTGTTTGACTAAAGAATACTGTTCCCTTACCAGTGTCCAAACATTTTCGCAGGTGAAGTGCATCTACAATTTCATCGATTCGCGCCATCTTATCTGCTTTTGTCACGTGATCAGGAAGTCGTATCATGGCGGTAAACTAAAATTTTCAAACATTTTTGATGCGGAAAAAATCTATGCACTCACAGTTATTTGCTTTTTTAAGGTCAGATGACACGTTCCTCAATAATATATAATTTTCCCCAAAAATTTGCCCTTAAAGTTTTGCCACCTTTACAAGTTTATTAACAAAAAATTGAGGTACCTTACCATGCATTTGTGCAAGATACCAGGGGATGGTGTTTCCTACATAATCTTACTGGAAATTACTTGAATTGCCAATATCAAAATTTTTGGACTATTTCTTTTAAAAACATATTGAAAACAGTACAGAATTTACAAGATGATGATAATTATTAATATATTTTTATACACTTCGAAGAAAAACAAAACAGATATTTGAGGAATGTGTCGTCTGACCTTGAGCATTTATAAGATAATGCAGTCCTTTATTCGATGCTTTGCATATGGATATGGAATTAATTTCACGACCGGGACAGGATTCCTTTTTTATATTTTCACGAGTACAAAGCATGAGTTAAAATAACCCCCCCCCCCCAAAAAAAAAAAAAAAAAAAAAAAAAAACCGTCTCGCGAGTGAAATAAATTCCATATCCAAATACAAAACAATTAATTGACTGTTAATTACTTTTTCCTTTTTTCTTTTGCCCTATTGCCTATTAGGTGTAATGGCGTTGGTTGTGACGTCATAGCTGGTCTATTGGAGATGTCATACCATTTATTGATTAAATTTACTTATCATTTTTCTTGCCTGATTATGGTATAAATGCAATGCGAGAAAAAACATCCAAGACATTCCGTCAATCTTGCATTCATAGTGAGTTCACTCGTTCAAATTGCGCTCGTGTTTCGATCCTTTCACTGTTCACTCACCATTCGCTCTGCGTTCGTCCACTTTTCACTCATCGTTTACTCACCGTTTAAGTGGAAAATTAGAAAGTTTTTGGAAATGTATGATTTATTAAATATAATGCTTACATAGAGAGTTTCCCTTAGGGTGAGTCTTGAAAGAAATATGTCACTCTGTAGAACATACGCCAGTTTCCGCCGCTGAAGTTTCATGAAGGGGTTCCCATTGTAAGTTATCGTTCCTGATGTCAATGTAAGATTTCCCGCCAAAATGTTAAGAAGAGAAGTTTTTCCTGACCCTGTAATATAAATTTTGCCAAATTGATAACTGGAGAAAATATATATTGACTATATTGCTTTTGAACTATTTAACTTTTAATGAAACAAGAATCTTAAATAAAATTTATAAAGCCCTAAACTCAGCTAATGACTACATGTAATGATGTTAATCAACATGTTTGATATTTCGCATATGATTTTGTAAAACCATTTTTGATAATAATCATATCGTATATTTCTTATTTATGATAAAGTATATACATTGTAAACATAAACATTTTACGATAATTTTGATTTTTTGATCATTTCTTTTACCTTTATACTTATTAAGAGGTCGTAAAGTGAACAAACTTTAACAAAAACTTAATACTGTATATTTGACACATTTTAGTCCAGATTTTCTTTAGCCAAGAAATAATGTCATTGATTGTTTTTTTTTTTTTTTCACATTCAGAGATTTAAAACAAAATGACTGTAGCTTACGAAATAATTAAGAAAATATAAGTTTACCTGTTGGGCCCATGATGGCCAAGATCTGCCCACTTCTGGCTTTCCCATTTATGTTTGTTAGAATAGTCTTTTCTTTCAAGGTCAAACAAATATCAGTGAAGGTCAAAATGGCGTCGTTAGATCTTGTCTTCATGCTGTTGAGACAGAAAAAAAAGAAATAAAAAATAGTGAAGGCTTTATTAATGATAAAACACATATCACGAAATTTTTCTATCAAACCAGCCTCTTTTTTTATTCTCCCCAAATTTATGTTTGTATCTAGACTGAAATTCTGTGCAGAAATATGAAAAAATAAAATTCCCAAAATAAATATGAATTTTGTGTAATTTTAATAAATACCATGTTTCATGTAACAAATTAACTGAATCTAAAAACAAAGAAATACAGGATGTATAGATAAACATCCCACTTTCTCCAGATTATAGGTTGCCTAAGGCCTTAATAACGTGAAGACGTGAAAAAGATTTTTTTTTCTTTTCAAGTATATAATTAAGGAATCACTGTTTAGTTAGTAGAGTATGCCAGGGCATCAACGATGGTTGGAAACGTGGGATAATTTGCATAACGGGCGAAGTCTTATATTTCCAATTCATTGTGAAATAAAATTGTAAATTTAGATTTTAAAAATGTAAACTAATAGATTTAAATTACACGAGGCCTCTCATGTCAATTTCAATAGTCCCCGCCCACTGACGTCAAACACAAAGACAGCCGCACGAGAGTTACATGCATATTAGGCCTCCTTAGAGTCGGACACAAAGACAGCCGCACGAGAATTACATGCATATTAGGCCTCCTTAGAGTCGGACACAAAGACAGCCGCACGAGAATTACATGCATATTAGGCCTTCTTAGCTCCTGACCTTTCGCTTGGCGAAATTTGCATTCCGGTAGAATGATTAAGAAATCAACTCTCCTAACTTTCAAAGAGTTATCACAGAGAAAACAAATAGAAATGGAAATATTTTTCGGAAGGCGTAATAACTCGCATCAAAAGCGTTTGGGAAAGGACTCATTATTGCCTATTGTCAGCATCTATATGGTTAGTTTTCTCGCCAAATGTTAAGGCTTAAGGATTTATATATATATATATATATATATATATATATATATATATATATATATATATATATATATATATATATAAATATATATATATATAAATATATATATATATATATATATATATATATATATATATATATATATATATATATACATTTTTTTAACCCTACCCTCGTTTTTATGCAAATAGTTTGTCTGCTTGGTGTCCAAGAGAAAATAAAATTTTTCAATTGTGATTTAATTTTTTTTATCTTATTATCAGTCTAAAAATCACTGTTTTCGAAAAAAAAAATATTTTGGACCTCACTTTTTCAATTTCGTGCTTATGTCATATTCTATTTCTCACAATGTGTTTTACAAAGATAATTGTTTGATTTACAAAGATTTACAAGTGACACTTCTCGAACACTTGATCTGTTTTTACAAAGAGACAGAGTACTATGTCCCAAGAACAATTTAATCTGTTATAACCACATTGTGTAATCTGTTTTTCATGTCCAAACTTCAGAGTCATTAAGTATATTTAATTACTCAATACCAGTGAATCTTTCGCTTATTTTACTTAATGTCAACACCTGTCATTGCGTAGATTCTTATAGATAGTCATGTATAATTTCAATTATACGAAGGCCAGTCTCGGCCACGTCCAACTCACCAGGACTCTGAGTCCTGGGGCCATTTTGGTCAGATTCGACTCGATCACGTTTGTTTGTTGTTTCACGTTAATTGTTGTCATCGTTAAAACTCGTTTAATAAATAGAGAAACCATCATCATTTATTTTATCTCTGGAATTGCATATTGGTTAACTAAAGGGAAAACGGCACACCTATACTTCGTTTTTTACCTTACGATCACACAGCGCCTCTACATGTACCTATACCTCGTACCCTCTACGCCAACACTCCTTCACCCCGTTCAAACTGCAAATTAACAGACTGAACCTCGGATGCAGTTCCAGACGAATCCTTGGTAACGTCTAAGTCGACACGGTCGCAATATGACCAGGATAACCACACTGGGCCTGATAGTCATGGCTTTCATAATTTTTGGAAGAGTGCAAGCATCTCCATATAGTGTACATTGCATTTTATTCAAATCATGCTAATTTATTTTCTCAAAAGGCCATTTTTTTAAAAGCCTTCACTATACTGATGATCATACAATCATATCGTAAATTCTAAATTAACTGGGTGGCAGTATCTACAAAATCAACAACACTATGACAGTGAAAACGCAACAATTAAGACAACAGCTTACAACAGTTTTGATGAACCGCTATTTCCGATTTGAAAAAAAAGTGCTCCTCTGTCAGACCAGGTCCTATGCTGTCAGATGTACAGTGCAGATGGTACTTTTAATGTAGTCGCATACATACAGTAAGGATGTGCTTTATTTAAAGTCTGTTTTACTCAAGATAGTAACTTTATGATTGAAATATGTACTTACATGCCTCAAACTTTGTTAGTGTCGACTTTAACTTCCCCAATAATCATGGATAGTTATGAAGCTCCAAAATAATTTAACTGCTTGCTAATATGACCCTGTTTGTTCATGTGTTTAGATTCTTTTTTCTATTTAATTTGAAAGCATTATAACCAATTCCACGTGTTTGGTCACGTGTAATACTACTAGCCACGTGTTTACCCCGATTTACTCCAGCCCGGCATGTAATGAAATTTAACAAAAGAGTTCATATGGGTCATTCACGGGATATTTAGGAGTTTACTTATTATTTGTATCTATGTCTAAATTCTATTTATTTTCAAGGCTAAACAATATGTTTACAAGGTATTCGCTAAACACGTTTACCATTATACAACATTAAAACATTAATCCTATTACACGATCTTTTCTGCCATCAATTTTTTCTCAGTGATTTTAAACATTTATTGATACGCTTAACTGAAAAGCCCTTCATGGGTCATATTTTAAAGGTTATACAACTTTCCCTATAATCATACTTTTATTGTGATTGGATTTATGGCACTTAAATAAAGCTTAACAGTGATGGTTTTATCACTGCGAAGCATGTTTATTTATTTGTCTGAAAATTTCGTTATTAATTCAGAATAACCTCGTTTTCGCCATTAGAATATGTTAAGACGCTGTGAGGAACTAACATTTTATACATGTAAATTCACTACCACTGTTTAATGCATTTATAGAGACCCCGTTTTTTTATGATCGTCATTTTTTTTTATTAAGGTAACATAAGATTGCATCGAAATTGCATTGATATATAATTAATTAAATCTGAAGTATTTTAAACCACAGATAATGAAAGTAATGAAAGTACTTACATGTATTGGAGTTGATTTTAAATAATGCCGTTGTATAGATAAATAAGAACCCCTATCGAGTAATATCTTGGAGTCGAAAATGGGCCTCGGGGTCTGAACAAAATGTATCATCACCCTTAAAATCTGCATACCCTTCATAAAGAAAAACAAAGACTCCCGTGGAATAATAACTAGCTTTTAGATTCTGTATTAAAAGGCGACAACAATTGAGGCCCTTTGGCCCAAATGCTCACATGAGCTACATATACTATAGTTGAGCTGTATGGCTTAAATCAAATTCCTGTCGATGTGCCCTGAAAGGGTAGTGTATTTCAAAGATTATCCCATGACCGACAGATTTTCCTTTGATCTTTACAAGGGTGTATATCTCATATCAACATAAGTGTGGTGATATATTAAATATCACATGTGTGATATAAAGTTAGTGATATCCAACTGTTAGATACAGGGTGAAGGAGGAGCTATGCAAATGAGACAAAAATTCGTTTCTAAATTTTAATGAACTAACTAAAACAAGAAAAAAGCACAAAACATAGCAAATTTCACACAACTGATGACATTTCTAAAATATTGACAATTTCCCGCTCTTCTGGAGCAGAAAACATAGTTTAAATCAAAGCACAAATTACAAACTGACAAAAAATAAATTGACACGGAGCGATTCTCGAAGCAGATAACGTTATCTCCTATATAAATTCGCACATCCTGTGCAAGCTGTTTAGGTAGAATATTGGAATTTTCCTCCCTGGCATCCTCCAGTTTTCGAATAATGGCATTCTCCTTCTCCACACAAATGTTTGAAATCACTGTTTACAAAAAAGACATTGACACGGAGCAATTCTCGAAGTGGATAACTTTATCTCCCATAGGAATTCGCACATCCTGTTCAGGGTGTTTAGGTAGAATAGTAGAATTTTCCTTCCCGTCATCCTCCGGTTTTGGAATAATGGCATTTTCCTTCTCCACGTCGTCACACTGTTTCAGGGATTTTTTGGTGTGGCTCCAGTGCTTGACTTACTTCAAGGAGTTGTTGCTCCGATTGCCTTTTGTAGGTTCTAACTGCGGAACTACGGTGCCCCGTTCTCTCCATGATCTGTTGCTCTTCAAAACCTTTAGTGTAAGTAAATATTGAAATTATTAATTCAAGTCACGTACACGATATAACTAGCATACTTTTACGTCATCAAACATAAAATATTTCCCCCTTTTTAAAGACAATTTAACTTAATCTTGGCTTACCGGACTGAAACAATGTCGTTGCACAGGTCCGTTTCCCCGAGTGATTTGAAAAGTTCCCCACAAACCCTGCCTCGGCACACATGGTCTTGATAATGGTACCCAACTTGTTTGTTGACCCCTATAGGCTGGATTCCGAAACGTGGTTCGGGTCCCGGGAGTGGTCGTCTATAGAATGATCCTTCCCCCACCAGAGAAATGTAGGACGAATAAACATCAAACAAACTGCGGAGTGTACCGGATTCTGAGTAGTGGCGTATCGTCTTGGCAAGAATGTTTCTCTGGTGTAATCCTCCGGAGAAATTCTTTGACGTGCGCCCACAAAATTCAATGTTTGCCTTGCCATCAGAATCGCCACATTTGATTTGACATACCTCTAATTTTCGGTGCTCATCTAGTCCACGGAGTCCAAAAAGTTTGCAGTTGTAATAAAATACAGTGTTAATGTAACTCTTTGAAGTATGCGATCCCAGTAATTTTTTCTCCCACAGGACGTCTTGTTCCGGCGTTAACGGATCCGCTTGCTTTATAGACACTCCTATTCCTTGGGATGCTAGCTCCTTCATTCGCGCGTCTAGAGTTTTCCTGAAGTCGTGGAAACGGGCATCTTTGACATCTAAAAAGTTCATATCATGAACAACTTCCTCTCGCATGTACCGTAGAATACCGGAACAGATTTGATATAAAGTTCTCGGGGGGTAGGGGGAACCATCTGCACGCCTGGCTTCAATCACAAAACATGATAGAGTATACGTAAGTTCTTGGTATGTACTTGTGAGGATTTCGGGAATGATTTTAAAATCAAGTTGCTGTTGGTTACGCTGAGATTTCCAGTCGTTGAACACTTTAACTGCCCATGAAGTGTTACGGCGCGTGTTTTTACTTTCTTGATTTTTTTGAAGTGCACTTATCTCAGTAGCTGAGACAGGTTTTCCGAATCTAGTAGTAGTATTTTCAGTCCATTCCGTAAAATTTTCCCGTTTTAATTCCGGAAAGGCGTCCAAACACCAATTCTGTATATCGAAATTCCCAAAGTCCTGGCCATTTAAATCAGATTGACTTAGTTCGTACATCTGAACTGCCTGACTCAACTGAAAATCATCCTCGTCGTAGGCTTGCTGAAAAACGGCGTTTAATTCCAATTCGTTATTCTGAACTCCTTCTGTCATCTTCGTCAAATCATAGTACAAATGAATTGATTATCTCAAAAATTGGTCACGTGGTACAGTACTAAGAAAATTACCAAATTTGGAAAATCGTTACTTAGATACCAAAACCCTTCACGTTAAGACTATCACGTGGTTCTGTTTCAGAGTCTTTATTAGTTGATGCAAAGACAATACCAAATATGGGAAAAGGTCAAATGAAGGGTCATGGAACAAATAAATTGATGATCTCAAAAAATTGGCCACGTGGTACAGTACTACGAAACTTACCAAATATGGAAATCTGTTACTTGGCTACCAGTTAAGACTATCACGTGGTTCTGTTTCAGGGTCTTTATTAGTTGATGCAAAGAAAATACCAAATATGGGGAAAGGTCAAATGAAGGGTCAAGGGATAAATCAATTACATGATTGACAGCTCGATGATGCATACAAAATATCGTTTCGTTATTGCAAACTCGGAGGCCAACGCCTCCTCACGTGCAATAACTCAACGATATTTTGTATGCATCATCTCGTGTCATCATGTAACTATTACATGTCAAACATACATGTAGATCCTTAAACATTTTTAATGTTCAAATAAATATTTAATAGAATTGGAACTCTAAAATATAATAGCTGACCATAATTAAGTAGTTGAAATTTTGAAATAACTGACGAAGTTTGATGATTCTATGAAAACCTGCAATATTAAAAAATATATAAATTGAAAATGATAAGCCATAAAATTCAGAAATTAGGACACGGGGACCTACTTTTTGGTTGACACACTTTATGGCCCCATAATGCATAAGCTGACAAGACTTGATGACCATAGGCATCAAAGTGTCCAAGATATGTATCGAAATCACTTTGAAATGAGTATCTGCAAAATTGAAAAAGTAGGTCACCGTAATCTACTTTTGAGTCAACATGACATGAGGTCCTAAGATGCATCAATTGGCAAAATTTGATGATCCTAGTCCTTATATTGGACAAAATATCAAAGTTTTAACAAAACATTATTTTAGGTCAACTTTGAAGTGACCTTGAGACCACGCCTTTTGTTTCAGGATGAAGCCTTGAACAATTATAAATTTACAATATATCCTCATCCTTTTGCATAACTTTGCTAATAGTCTACTCAGTTCTTCTTAAAAAGAAGATATTTAAGCGACCACTACTTCTGTTTTTATTCCCCTTATTATCCCCACTTATTTAAAGGTCGCATCCATGTTTTTTGTTTTTAGTAGAAAGAAAAGCAATCTGACCAAGGATACTTTGTGACAAGTTTGACAAAAATGCCAAGGGGTTCTTGGGATATGGCGCATATTCCAAAAAAGTTTATGCACAACGCAAAAATAGCTATAACATTAGCTCTTTGAGCCTTCGGCTCAGAAGAGCTTAAAACCCATTCTTTACGCACTGAATTGATACAATTTTCACTCCATACTGAATACCAAACACTGTCCCTGGGTATGGATATTTTGATCCTGAAATCAATAGGTTTTCTCCTTTTGTCAACATTAATCTCTGTAGGAAGAATTAGATTGAACGGCCAATGAGTGATTATCTGTTTTACTTTGACCTTTAGATCCTCAAATGTAAAGGCATAGGCTTGTTCAAATGGGATTTACTCTCCAGCAAACAGATATAGACCATATTATGTCCACAGCACTTTTATGGACTCATGGTAATTAATTCGGACCTTTCCATCCATTATATATATTATAAATATGTTTCAAAATATTCTAGGCATCTATAAGTATCTACTCTTGATAAAATTGTTTTAATTGCATTGTAAAATTACCAGCATATGAGAGAGTTTTGTATGAATTGAAAAACAAGGAAAAATTCTTAATTACATTATGGGATGGATGACTGGTCACCGAATATTTTTTCGTAGTGAAAATCAAACACTAAACGCAAAAAGACCACAATGAAGGTAAAAGATACGCTCAATCTTTTTTTTTTTTTTTTTAATTTTTACGGTTAACGTATTTTCTTTAATAATATACCTCAGAGAGTATGGCGGAATGATTTCATAGTTTTTTATTCCATTTATTAAGAGAACAACTTATTTGTATATGACTATTCAATAATTAATAAATTGAGAAATTGAAACGTATTTTTTTTCATAATACATGTATTTATTTGATATTCATCATGAATTGTTTATGTAAAACTAATGAACCTTCTAATTTGACAGACAAAAATGTTATGTTCATAACATTTCCATAAATGCTCAATTTTCAAACTAGTGAAAGATTTTAATCTATTCCCCCTTTCCATTCCTCACGTATGGTGGTATATTTCTGCATCCACTTGTCAGATGTTTATGTCGACTTGTCAGATGTTTATTTTTACTTGTCAGATATCAAAGTCAGCTTGTCGGATAATTCTGTTGACTTATCAGATAAAAATCACCACGACATCAACTTGTCATCATAATATCTGACAAGTCGACATAATTTTCTGACAAGTAGATATAATTTTCTGACAAGTTGACATCATTATTTGACAAGTCGACATAATTTTCTGACAAGTCGACTTGTAAGATGTTATGTCGACTTGTCAGATAACGAATATGACTTGTAGAATATTATGTTGACTTTTCAGATAACTATGTTGACTTTTCAGACAACTATGTTGACTTGTCAAATGCTTAGGTCGATATGTCAGAAAATGTGTTGTCAACTGATGTCATAAACTGGGCATGGACACATTTTCATGTTGAATCTTTAAGCACACGAATAAGAGATAAGTCAACAAAAAGATCTGACAAGTCGACATAATTATCTGACAAGCTTAAGGCAGAAATATGCCACCATACTCACTATAGCTGAAATACAGTTAAAAGCATTCCAGATATATATACAACTTTTGACCACTAGCAGTAAAAGTAATTTGATGACAAATATCATGCTTACATTTTCCTGTTGAATTCACTAACTGTATATTTTTTTTATTCATATAATTACAAAGAAATAAATAAAAATAATCCATTCAGAAGAAACAGAGCAAAGTTTGTCAATTTTTGACGTAAAAAGTTTAAAAATTATCACTTAAAAATGAGAAGATTTCAATAGCATATGTACATATAAGAAAATTTTCATTTGTCCATATAAAGGGTATTATGTTCAAGAGCTCTATGAATAGGAGCTTTTTTTATATGCATATGATGGAAGGTTTCCTAGAAGGAAATGGTCAATTTTCAAAACATTCACATTACTTAATTATATACTTCCTATATTCCATGCAGACCTATTACCGGTATCTGTAATATATAATGATTCAACCGTTAACTGTTTACATCCAACTTGAGCCCGATGTTCTAATCGGGTAAACGAAGTAAACCATCAAAATAAGTATCCAACAATGGCCCCACAGTTGGTATAAACATGCCAGACAATTCAAAGACCAGGTTATACATGTATTTGCAAGCAAGTTCATAATAACGAGCATAGAATTTGCGAAATGTTAACTTTAAACGGAATTATTTTTAAATAGCACGTCTCAGTTTAAAAATCAATTCTACAGAGCATACTCCTGCATAAAATATGGAAATAATGAACAGTATTCAAACTCAAAAGTCCATTGAAACAATACAAATCGGGAGCAAAGCAAACACGGACCTCTTGAAACATCAGAGGAGGGATCAGGTGCCATGGAGAATTAAGCATCCCCTGCCAACCACTCGCCGTGTTCTTACTGTCATGATCGGGGAAACGGAAAAATCCGTAGACAATTCAGTATTTAAATAATGATCTAACAATTAGTATGAAAAACGTCAGTCAGCATTCGACTTAATGATAGATTGTATTTGCTCACAAGGTCATTGTACCGACCATAGCACTTGCGAAATGATGACTTAAAACAAGACTGTTGATATCCTAGTTTCATCTACTTGTTTGTCAAAAGCTGACTTTTCGATTAACGGAAACTGGCATTTTTAAAGTGATTTAATCTTTAATATTTTGTCTAGACTGTTTTGACATTATGATTATGATACTAGCAATAGGGATTAACACTTCCATGTGTAATGTTTACCAGTGAGTGATTGTTAAATGTAATGAGGCAAAATAATGCAAAATGTAATTTGCAAAAACATAGCTTTTTCAGTATCTTAGTTATTACTTTTTCAAAGTATATAAAAGTTTTAACTATTATATATATAATAGTTAAAACTTTGATGTACTTTGAAAAAGTAATAACTTTGATACTTTAGTTTATCTTTTCATTTACTACAGTATACAATAATATATAGTATTTACATGTATATTACAAAGTGTATGAGATAAAAATATGTCACGATGGACCCTGCATTATACACTGAAAGGGAAAAATGCATATTTTTGATTGGTCTACTACAATCAAGGTCGCCGGCATTGCGCAGTGGTTAGAGCGTTTGCTCTAGAGTGGCCATGTACAGAGTTATCCTTTCGTCGCGGGTTCGAATCCACCTGTGGAAAGTGGAGAATGGTCCTTCTGATGAGTCCGTATTAAGCTAGGTCCCGTGTCGCAGTAGGCGCTGGCACGTAAAAGATCCCTCACCTCAGTGAGGTCAGAATTTGTAGCCCTCTATAGCTACCGGCAAGTGGTGGCCATATGAGTGAAAAATTCTCGAGAGGGACGTTAAACAACAACCAAAACTACAATTGAGTATAAACATGGTAAAATTGTTCTGGATTTATATGGGCTTTAAATAATGTCTAGAAATTAATACTCGATAGAAAATCACCAACTTTGACTCTGGCGTCAAAAAGTAATTTGCATGTGAGCTTCGGGTTGAAAGCTATGTATCAGGAATTGTGGATAAGACGAACCATTTTTGCAATCTCTGGTGATGTTTTTGAAAATGTCCGGTGAAAATTTGAACAGAGTTAGACCCTCAAAGATAATACGCCTTACTGAAATTCTAAGAGGTCTGATTATAATCTTACGAATGCAACGACATCATCAGAATGAACTTGCTGAGCAATTTAAAATGTTCCAGGCCAATTCACTGTATCGCAGTTAGAACGAAGATCATTGTAAGAAGGAGCGTTAAACACCACCCAAGAAGCGAACGTTTTCAGTGGGCAGCGGTACTTCCGCACAGGGAAATCCTTGTAATCCACTAACGGAACAGGTTTCAAACTGCAAGCGAAACTGCTAGTACCATTTCTGGACACTTCAATGCTATGATTAGAGAGAAAACGGTCCGCAATAGTCCCACTGAGGAAGGCATCAAAACATACATGCCTTCCTTTTACAACCAAGCAATTATGGGACGAATTTGACTTCAAACGTCACCACTGAGCCGAGGCAAGCTCTTATGGTGGTGTAAAATCTCATCCCTTTTCGAAGACTCAAACATCAGATTTTTTTGTTTTTTATTTTGTTTCGTTTTTGTTTGTTTTGTTTTGTTTTTTGTTTTGTTTTTTTTTTTTTTGCTTAAAACGATACCAGCTGCTGTGAATGCGGAATGACGACGCCCGCAATATAGATTTTTGAAATTTTGAATACTAAAATTCCGACCCCTACTCCTTACAGTATAAACTGCCGTGCAAAAATGACGTTTAATTCAATATTATGCCTTGCTTATGTCAATTATGCTTGAAATAATACGCAAAACTGTATTTAGCGATCATTCTGTCACATAATAATAGATGGAAACTTCTCATATTTATATGTGCGTTTCTTTTTCCTTTCAGTATATGAAATCAGTAAACATAATTTCATCCAAAAATATCAATAAAAGATTGTGAAAAAGTAATAGTGAATTATTACAAATTATAATCAGACGAAATACATGTACAGTTGTATTATGTAAAGTCAAGGTACTACGTAAGCATGAAAAAAAGATTATGAACAGTGATCAATCTAAATATTCTACAAACAAATACATTTGTGAACAGGACATAAACCTCGGATTCCCAGAAATTCCAGAGGTGGGATCAGATGCCTAGGAGGAAAAAGCATCCCCTGTTGACCGGTTACACCCACCGTGAGCCCTTTGTATTGATTAGGTAGACAGAACATTCCATAGACAAATTTAGTATAAAAACAAAAGCTGAACAACTGGTATAAACATTTCAGCAAAAATAACACCCAATTATAGGCGTTATTTGCTACATGTAACAAGGTCATTATATCGACTATGGAATTTACGAAATGCTGCCTTACAACGATGTTCTTGAAATCTCTGTAACAGCAGCTTATCTCTCCGTAGCCTGCTTCGGTTTAAAAATGAATTGTATTCAGAGCAATCTATTTAGTATCGAATAAGATGGGAGATACAATATCAGATAATTTGGAAATAATCGTTCCATGCTTGCATTTGATGGACATCATTTCTGTACACATTTCCGAATATTTAGATCTGTTTTAACATAAATGAATGTGTTTTGAGATAATATATTCCATATACATATCTTTCAATTAATCATTCCTTAACATATTTGATCAGTTTCTCCCAAAAGTCGTCATAAGCGCAGGATTCTTCGGGATATTCAATAAAACAATCTTTTTTCACAAGGTCCATAACTTTACTCGGATAGCCACTGCTGTAAACTTCCGGTAACAAGATCAGAATAACAAAATTTGTGTTTCCACGATCCTTGATTTCCTCCACTTTAGCCATGTTGAGCTCGTAGTCACGCCACTTTGACTTTAAATATCTTTTGGAAACAATACATAGAACCTTTTCACTTTCATGAATTCCAGTCATTATAGAATCCACTTTTGATAATCCTGGGAGATAATCTCTATCTCTTACAAGAAGTCGTAATCCAGCATTGGTTTCAAGCCGAGGTATGACATCTCTCCGTACAAAAGTTCTCTCCATACCAGCATAAGATAGAAAGGCGTCGTATTCATAGTTTAAACTTGTAGAATTATGAACATTCCGTATGTCCCTAATTCGGAATTTTAGTTTAGTTTTGTATATAATATAACGAATTTTTCATCTATTTCTAACCAGTAAAAATCCTGTCAACAAGCTTATACATACAGCAAGTGAAACAGAGCCTGCTATATACCAAGTCAAAAATGATCTACAGTTGCGCTCTAAAATAGAAATGGACCGATCCAGTTTTTCAAATGAAAATTTGAATTTTTCAGGCGAGCACTGATATTGCTGAATATCTACAAAATTAGCTTTATTTATCCTTAACCATTTAAGAAACTTTTCATTCTCACAGGAACAACCTAATAGATTACCAGAAAGATCAACGATTAACTTAGATCTCCGAAAGGCGTTCTCCAAATCTTCGCGGGTTTTTTCATCAAAAGATCTTATTCGATTCTGTGATAGGTCGATCAAAGATAAATTTGCCATATGATCAATTTTTAAATTCCATCTTGATATCTGGTTGTCACTGACATTTAAATACTTCAGCCTCGAGGAATTTTTCAGCAGTAAGTTTGGAAGTTTAGAAATTCTACAGAATGAAATGTCTAAGTTCTCAAGGGTTAAAAAAGACTTAAGCGTTTCTCCCATTACATCTTTCTCCAAATCGTGTCCTATGTCATTGTGGGACATATTTAAATTCTGGACTTGGCCACCATCATTAAGTATAAATGGAGATACGTGGGAGCAAAAATTATTTGAAAAATCCAATGTTATTTGAGTATTTGTATATTGAAAATAAACAGGACCTTCCAAAGAGTACCCAAAGTTATTCCGTAGATTTACAATCGGTGCAGAGACTCGGTGCAGAGATAAAAATTCTTGAAACCTAAAAATAAATTTTACTAGAGTAAGCATATATTTCTTCTAGATTTTTTGGATAAATGATAGTCACGTTCGTGCTAGTGCCTATTGTTTTAGGAGTTTGGTAATTTCTAACTTCTTCGCAACTGAAAACAGCATCATTGCACAATTCAGTCTTTTCTCTACAATTATTAATAAGCGAATCATCAAGCTCTGGTGGGTACTTTTGAAACCTCACGTTGTATACTCTCAAGTTTTCTAAACTGCTAAATTCAAAGTAATATTTCCCAGTTGTTAATTTGTTTTCGGCCACCGATAATTTCTCTAAAGTTTTTGGAAGATTTCGTAAAACTCCTGGAGCAAAATATTCCAATCGGTTACTGGCTACATATAATTCTTTCAGGTTAGTGTATTTAAGAGAAAAAAGATGATGACATTTTATTTGTGTTCCAACTCCGGCTACGCAATTTATTCCATTGATATTCAAAGATTTTAGCCTAGTTTTGTTCAAATTATTTGTTACATTAGGCAGGGATGCAAACCCTAGCTTGCGATTGTAGGAAATATTAAGATATTGTAATTTTGGCATGTTGCTGAATGATCCCTTATCAGTATCCTTTACATTGCAGTAGGAAATATCCAAAACCTCAAGGAATGGAAAAGTTTCAAACATTTGCGAATCGATATAATCAAGATTACAATTTCCAACATTTCCCGACATATCTAAAACTTTAAGATTCTTTAAACGCAAGAAACTTTTTCCAAACTTTGTGCTTGCTATTCCATTCATTTTTACAATTGAAAGAAAATATAGATTTGCAAAAGCATCTCCTGGAAAAGCTATGTTATATTGCCTGCCACTGTTTCCTTTTAAGTTCAGTACCTCTAAGGACGACAGACTTTTAAAAAGTTTCTCGAAATTTGAATATTTCAACTGATTTCCCTCTAAGTTGAGAAACCTAAGTTTTGTTAAATGTTCGAACGCATTTTCATCAACAGTCGTTAAGTTATTATCAGATAAGTCGAGGGATATTACCCTTTCTGGCAGTTTTGTACTCTTTGACTCAATACTTCTTATCTTGTTGTTACTGAGGTCTAACCACGTGATGCTGTCATTCATATATGGTATAACAGTAAGATTTCGTTGTGAACAATTCACACGAATTCCATTTTCGTATAAAAAACAATCACACTCAATCCTATCAAACCAACAAGAAGTAGTCTCCACTGCCTCAATTTGAAAAAAATCTATAAATATTGTCACAGAAAACCAGATGAGATTCCGTACTCTGTTATTCTTCATAGTTTTTGCTGCAGAAATGTCGTTATGTTCTGTGTGTTTCAAGAGAAGATACTAAATGATGTATTACTTAACATGTGTAAGTTAAAAAGATATTCATGTGCATGAAGAAATCGCTTAAATCGTGTAATACTTGTACAAGTAACGCGAACATTTCACGTTGTAAAAGTTTTAATTACATTTCTGTCGCCCACGTGGCGCAGTGGTTAGAGCGCTTGCTCTAGAGTCGCGGAGTAAGGAGTTGATCCTTACGTCGCGGGTTCGAATCCCACTGTGGTACGTGGAGACCGGTCCTTCGGATGAGACCGTATAAACCGAGGTCCCGTGTCACAGTAGGTTCTGGCACGAAAAAGATCCCTCACTACTCATGATCAATGGCCCTGAGTGCCGAGTTTAGGTCAAAATTTGCAGCTCTCCACCGGCAAGAGGTGGCGTCTCCATATAGGTGAAAAATTCTCGAGAGGGACGTTAAACAATAAACAAACAAACAAAATTACATTTCATTCTCATAGTTTTATGACATAGGTTTTGTATTTGTTTGAGATACGTGTAAAATTATTATGTGTTTCGAAGGAAAACTTTGAGGACAATTACATGTATGAGAGACAAAACAAAACATTTATCTGTTTGCTGAAATGTTTTTTTTCAGCCATGTCAGTCATACGTTATTCAGAGCTTATGAAACTTAAAATTATTGTTCTTTATTTGAGGAATGAGTTGACTTTGATGTTCATTTTGTACTTACGAATATCTAACTTTCTATTTTTTATATCGTTTGATTTTTATGGAAGACTTTTGCAAGAAAATGTGATTGCTGAGTAAAACCCCAGTCACATTTCAAAAAACGATCGACGGCTGACGGTTTTTAAGGCAAAAATAGGATTCTTCGGGCGACAGTCGGCAGTTCATCGGCCGTTGTCTTGTCCGATTTTTACCTCTTTTTGTGTCGGCCGAACAATTTTATGTCAGTCGGGCAAAGTTATAATTTTTCTGCGTCGGTGGCCGATTCTTTCAATTGAAGCAGTCGTTGAATAGTTCGTCGCCCAATCTTTGTTCATCGTCCGACCATCGGCATACAGTCGTTGGTCGGTCGACATCTAGGAACTGGGTTTTCTTTAATGTCGGCCGACGGTGAAAATCAAATTGCAGTCCAGCGAACGATGATCTGGCGAAGGTTGGCCAACTTATAAATATTTTTACTTTTATAGGTATCGGTGTTCCTAGGAATTAATGTGACTATTCTGCGTCGCTCGATACTAGTGTCGGCATATCCTGCTTATTCAGCCGACGATACGAGAAAACTTTGGACACCCAACCATCTGCATAAATGTGACCCAGGAATAAGAGCTAGGTTTTTTGAAGTCAGGTATTTGCCTTGAATCACTTACTATACATTCCATTGAAATGGCACTTTACAGACCCATTTCAAATAGGTCACCATTTCTATTGAATTTTTAGTCTCAAAATTCAGGGCGTGATCTGTCAAGTGATGGTAGAGTTTCTACCATCATAGCTTAGATCATACACAGTTTCAATGGAAAACTTAACACCTGGCTCCGGGGCCATAAAACTTAGACAAGCTCATTTTTTATCTCAGTCTCACTTTTACCAAAGGAATTAATAGTGGAAAAGTGAGACTGAGATCAAAAGTGATCTCGTCTAAGTTTTATGGCCCGGGGCCCTGATATCAGGATATCCTACATGAACGAATCTTATGATTACCCCCATCTATAGACACAACATTGAGGGATTTAATTTTTTTTTTATTCTTCATTAAATGTTTTTCAACACAAATTTTAAACAAATTTGAATAAAAAGTGTTAACCAAAATGCAAATACGTAACACAACAGATTATTACATAATAATAAATGTAAAGTTTTGTCAGGTAACTTTTGATAAAATGTTCAACTTTGTCACCCTTTTTGGCCGCCGAGTAGGCTTTGAATCAAAATCAATGCTGGTTATAAAACAAGCATGATTTGAAGTTTAAAATTGCAAATTGTCATAATTTTGACTGTATTTTTTGTTTTATATAAGTGGCCGAATTAGGTCCTTACCATATTTTTTCCTTTATATAAGTTTATATCTTTTTTATAATGTTCATTAAACACAAGTAAAGGATTTAATTAGTTTAAATCTGAATGATGCTGCATTCAGTATAATTAAATTAAATGGTTAGTAATCTATCCCGGGTTGATGTAATGGTCTTTTCTTTAGGAACACTTATTTTAAATCTACTCATAAAAAGTTAATTCTTGATTTATCCTTCTTTAAATTGTATCTTTTTTATTACTGATAAGGGGTGATGCTAATTTTTACTCATAATACATAAAAATGCTTTTCCCTTATATTTATGTAGATTAACACAACTTCTTAACGAGCATGATTATCTTTATTTATTCCGCAAGAGAAGTTTAACACGGAACAGGATTTTACCACTTATGATTACAATTACCTAGAGAAGTATCAGAGAGAAGTAAAATATTACCAGTAGTGAAATACTTCCTCATATCACGCGTAGACTCTTATCTAGAAATAATCGTATATATACATGTAACCACGCCCATATAATTCAAAACATGTCTGCTGCTCATCCAGTGTGATGCAGACAATATAATAATATAATATAATATAATATAATATAATATAATATAATATAATATAATATAATATAATATAATATAATATAATATAATATAATATAATATAATATAATATAAATTGTATCTATGTTAAACTTTCCCATATGTACAAATAATCAAATGGAAATTGATGAAGACGTGCCAAATGATGAGAGGGTTGAAGGAGTAATTTTCATAATCTGGTGCATCTTCGCTAGCCAAGGGTTTCTGTTCCGCTATTCTCCTCACAAACCCTTGGCATACGGTGTTATTAAAAGTTGGGTTTTTTTTTCTCGAGTTGTGATTGGAGTTGATCGACATCCTTCGACCAATCAGCAATTGCTTTTGTAAATGATGATATTTGCTTTCGGGATATATCTTGATTCTTTAGTCTCGGGAATGAAAAACACAAGTAAACAGCGATTCGTAAGATAACATGCCACTCTATAAAAAGATTGGTGTCATCCAGTCTTAAGCTGATGTATTAATATTGTGATCAGGAGTCTTATTGTAGATGTAGATTCGCACGATAATTAACAAATAAACATTGCTCGATATCTTCTTGTTAATTATTCTTTAAAAACTTTAAAAATTCTAATACGCCTTTTATTTTTGTCGATGACGCAATTTGTGCGTATGTTGGAAGATTCGAGATCACGTGTCGTAAACAATCCCAACTTTTGACTGCACTGTATGCCAAGGGTTTGTGAGGAGAGTAGCGGATCAAAAACCCTTGGCTAGCGAAGATGAATCTGGTGTAACAGGTCAATATATGAAGATATATATATATATATATATATATATATATATATATATATATATATATATATATATATATATATATATATATATATATATATATATATATATATGATAGAGATAACGAACGGTATTCAATCATTCTATTGTATAATATTGTTTTCCTTTGTTTTCTCATTTTTTAGCGCTATTCTCCTTCAATTTTCTTTTGAATTAACGTACAGTTTCAAGTACATGTGTATCTTCTCATTTCATAGTTGTCTCATTTTACACGGTGGGTGTGACCGGTCGGCATGGGATGCTCACTCCTCCATGGCATCTGATACCACCTTTGATATTTTTGGAAGTCTGTGTTTGCTCTGTTCCCGATTTGTATTGTTTTAATGGACTTTGAGCTTGAATACTGCATATTTCATTGTATCAGAAATAAGTTTTTATCCAGACATCACTCAGTTCAATGCTGCACACTGAACCAAACATGTAGTATTATTGTGGTCAGCAATGGTGAAATGATAATATTTTCAATGCTTAAGAATATTTGATTTCCTGAATTGCATGTATAAAGCTTGTCATTGTAACAGTATTTTAAGTGATACAGTAACATTATATGAATAAGAAATGCTAAAAAGTCTTGAATGTTGCCATTGAAATTCCTAATCTGGAGTAATCAGGTAAAACTTTTAGTGGGTTTTACTATACAGTTTATTTTCTAGATTGACAGAACTTGGATGAAAACAAAAATGGTTTATACTATCAACTTTGAATTAGATTCTTCATTCATTTCATGTTTTCTGGATGAGTGATTAAGAGGAACATTTTGAAAGCACACGCCTAATAGCTTGACTTTATGCTATAAGTCAGGAATTTACAATGAAAATAAAATACTTTTGATAAAGAAATTGATCAATTATAGAACATATACATAGATTGAATCATAAACATTTTCAAAAGAAAACTGCAAATACGTTTTAGTGCTTACACAATCGTATTCCTAAAAATGTACAGAGACATAAGTATAAGAAAAAATCACTTGGATATATATGGAAAGCACTAAAAAAAAACACCCAACAACACTGTATATCCTAAGTGTCGGATCTACTAAGTAGATACAACGTCAAGGATGGAAATTTATATAAAGCACTAAAAATGACCAACGACACGAACAATAGAAATTGTCAAATTTTCGGGACGCCCTGTCCCTTCTTCGGGACAAAGAAAAAAGTTATGAAGTCATAAAAACAAAGGAAACAGAAAAAAACAACAACTAGCACTACTACTGAACTACCCAACACTATGTATTTACAATGTTACATGTTTAATTTGAAAATTATAACCAGTTGTAAAGAAAGAAATCCGGACCGCTATGAAATACGTCCGGTCTCTCGGGTGTACTCTGGTGAAGTGCGATTTGTATAATTGAACGAATTAATTATCGCTAATTAATTACGGCCAAGTAGTAAATCGTACACTGTCTTATTCTCTCAAAATAGAGTAACTAAACATGATAAAAAGAAACCAAAGAAAGATAATACGGAAGGGAAATTTTACAATATGAATTTAGATGTAGTATACATTTGGAAATGTTTTTAGGACTGTTTATCGGAAAAAAAAAAGAAAAAAGAAAAATGTAAGCATTAAATCTGTGTGTGGTTTGTTCCAGAATTGATAATGAAAATTAACGGTAAAGTTAACACTATATAGAGAGAATAAACTTGTTTGTTACAATCACGAATTGGGTCTAGTTCACGTTCATCCTGGTAAAGTCATTTAGTTTGTTGATACCATTAGGGCGGAATGACTTCAGTCTGTGCATCCAGAACTTTTCCTTGCTTTTTCTCTGATATTCGTTCCAATTCGGATTATGGTCAATAACCACTACTGTCGTGTCCTCTCATTTGTGACCTTCAAGTTTAAAATGTTCCCCAACGGGTTCATTGAGTTTCTTGGTCTTCGTGGTCGAACGGTGATTATTAATTCTCCTGCGGAGATCTCCTGTTTCCCCAACGTACTGTTTGGAACAAACTTTACAACTGATGAGATATATGCAGTTGTCTGTTTTACAAAAAAATCCCTAGAATTCCGTAGCTGCGGCCTGCAACGGGGCTGTTAAAGCTGTCTGTGTCAGAGTTGTGCTTACAGAGAAGACATCTTCTGTCAGAGCAAGCTCTAAAGCCTCCGTTAGGTAATGGATTGTGCAATCTGGTTCTTATTACCATGTCCTTTAAGTTCCTCGGGCACCTGTATGCAGCCAATGGAGGTTCCTTAAAGACCTCTGCCATTCTTTTGTTAGAGTGGAGAATTGGCAGGTTCTTCTTAAGAATACCGCTGAGGTTCTTAAGGACGGGATGGTATGTGGTTACCAGAGGGACCCTGCTGCTATCTTCTCTCTCTTTGTAGAGTAATAGGTTTTGTCTGTGGTGTCCTGCCATCTCATCAATAGCAGTTTGTACATTGTGGGCTTTGTAGCCTCTATTGCATAAATGGAACTTTAGGAGACTGCTCTATTCCTGATATAAGACAGGGGATGAACAAATGCGACGAATTCTGGTAGCCAGACCCTTAGGCACACCCTTGAATGTGTGTCGACATGAATGCTAGTCGGCATGAGGTAAAGGTGGGAATCGGCGCCTTTCGTGTGGAGACTTACCAGTAACTCGATTTCGCCATCAATCAGGGTAGATGTAGTATCTAAGAATGTGTTTTTGGAATTAGGTACGTCTAAAGTAAATTTGATGGACTGATGGAAGGATTTGGCAAAGGAAATGAACGCTTCTAGGTTCTCGCGGCATTCCACCCGGCCACTTCATCTCTATATCGTCGATGAAACGCAACCAGCTAAGGGGCCTAAATGGTGCTTGAAATAACAAGTTGCATTCAAGTCTGCCCATGAAAATATTGGCATAGGATGGATCCATTATCGTACTCATAACGGCATATTAGTATTTGTTATTGGAAAATAACATTATAATTTTTGATAATTCAACAAAATTATTTGATATTAAATCATAATTGTAAAAACATTTAAATATAGCATAATGTATCACTGGTACCTGGTATCGTTCAATATTCAAGGAGTAATATTTACTATCAAATCAAAGGTGTTTCATTTCATGCAAAGATATTATGATTCATCTTTTTTGTGCCTGGTATCTGTATTCAAAACGCCAAGTTTCTTCATTCAGAAATTTCCAGACGATGAAATGACCTAATCATGAAAAGCAATAATATTTCAAAAAACAATTATATCTACTGATTCGAAATTTAATAGAAAAAATGCAACGATTTGATAAATAAAGCATCAAAACATTAAATTGAACTTGGGATGCTTAGTTTTAAACACCGGTAATGTTTCACCAAAGTGTATGTAATTGAGAGAGATTTAGTATAAAATAATTTATTCATACCAATGAAATGGATTGAGCAGCAGGTATAAATGCCTATCATCGTTCTCTCATCAAAGTGTTCTTGTTTCAAAGACATATTGCATGCTTTTTATGTTTTTTATACCACAATACATACTAAATGCATTTTTGTACATTATATATGGGAAAGCTTTCATGGCATTTGAATTTAGAAAAAAATATCTCACATCCACAATCCTTTAAAATGTCTGAGATTGGACTGTATAGAAGGCGTCTTTTGTCAAAAAGAAGGAACTTAGATTGATTTGGAATCCACAGAGCTTCAACAGTAGGGGATAACTGACTCGCTGATGTCAGTTTCACACTCTCCGTCTTCACCATTACTGAAACAGACAATATATATAATATCCGCCAAAAGGGTTACTGACTCTCTACGGAAATATATTGGGTATGATAAATATCATAAACAGCGAGGATAAACCGAATCATCGATGAGATTGATCAATATATTTTTGTATATATAATACAACGTATATATCTGGAGTTAACTTTGAATTCAAAAATTTAACAGAGTATATGAGATCGATTTGCGTTCTTGTTGATGTATGATTATTTTTCTTCAAAATAAAAAGACTCACGCTTGTGAAAATTACTAGTTATTTTGTTTGACATTCATATTTCAATCTAATCACAGGCATTTCATACTTACGATCTTCTTTAGCTTCCCCTGCAAGAAAAATATATTTTCAATTCTGTTGCATCTACCAATTAATAATAATAAATAGTAATTGCATTTCGTTTACTTTAAGCAAAGTAATTACTTTAATATATATTTGAAATAAATTAACATTGGACAAAAGCTAAAATAAAATCTGTTTCGAAATGCAAAAATGCTTGTTTGTTTAAATCTCACCTTATTTGACTCCTTCAAGTTCAAATTCAATTGTTGTAAATAGTTTTGTTTTCCTGTTATAAAATACTTGGGGGAAAATGAAGGGGTTAATTCTAAGTAATACTAATTATTTGATCTGTTATCGTGAACTTCCTTCTCAAGATATATATTTTCTTATAAAAGATCGAGAAAAGCATTATTTAGTCTTATTCTTGATTTAATAAAATATAGGACTGATACATGTATTATACCTCAACGCATTAATTTGAATAAACTGCATTTTCACTTCAACCGATACTCCTCTTTAAGGAAATTGGTGAAAAGAGAAATTAACCTATGTCCAATTTCAATTTTGAATTTGAAAAAAAAAATAATGTACCATAGTGATTGCTTTTCCTATTGGCAAAGTCCTAAATAATTCCAGAACATCTCCGTGGCATAGATATGGTTATTCCAAAAGTTGTGTGGAATTCAGACTTACAAGAATATCTTTTTCTCTATAAAAGGGTTTTTTTTTTTTTTAAAAAAATCCATTAAAAAATTATTGATACATAAATAAACGTTTTTGACAATAAACATTCAATGAATGTAAAACGTGTACAGCACATATATAGAATGTATGGTTCCTGTCTTTAAATACTAGAATAATAGGGTGATAAGATAAGCGACATCTTGGCGAGGTTAAGGAAATTAAGCCGAGCTCTCTTTTTATTTTTTACCCAAGCCCAAACATTGCTTCTATTTCAAGAAAGTTATCTTGTTTTTGTTTATTCTGCAACATATATAGTTTTACATTTGACCTCCAAAATCAGTTACATCTGTCGTTGATATTATGACGTCATGGCGTAAACAATGCAATATAGATGTCGCCACAATGCTTTTAAAGACGTCAGAATGCACGAGGTTTACATTCTGGCATTGATCGAATATAGTTTTAGTTTAATGAGTTGCCTTTATTCGATCAATTCAAGCGGTGGTTGCAGTATATTTCGTATATACGAGTTTAATACGAGAGTTGATCAACCAACATACTTATACAAAAAAATATCCCAGGAATTTAAGAAATCAAATACTTTAAATTAATCTCAAACGTACTTCACATCAAGGGATTTTGCAAGAATACCATTCTCGTCTAGAGTACAAAATGTGTGAAGATTCGTCCCATCTTTCCGGGAGGTTGTACACAGAAATCCTCCTAAAGGATCTCCATCAACAGTGAAATCACAACGATTTCAGATACCAGCAGCGTCTCATCAATCTGAAAAAGTGATACAGAGGTTTCAATGAATTCTGTTTATCAGTTTTTAAAAAAAAAAAATAAAATTCGACGAACAAAGTTGCTATGGTTACTGATTTAAAATTTAAAAAGAATATATGAAATTCTTTTAAAACGCTCCTATAGTTTTGATCCAATTTTAATAAACCTTGGTATATGTATAAAGAAAGATTTTTTTCTCCTTGTTTTTATTTATTTATTTGTTTTATTTGGTTTATCCAACTCTTGTGTTGCAATGGCTAAGTTTTGTGAAATCAATCAATGATTAATTAAGCTTAGAAAGTCTAACAAGCCCTTGTGCTTTCGATCACATTTGGCTTTCGAGGAGATTTCTCCATGGTTAATTTTTCAAATGTGGAGAACCCTGCAAGTCTTATATCAAACTGTTAGAATTTCAATGCTCCCTAACTCTGATCCTTTATTGTATATTCCTATGAAGCACAATTTATTCAAAAACTTCTAATTGAGAAGAAGAAAAGATTTGCTGGCCCTCAGCTCGACATTCAGATATTTCGACGACGTTTAATGAATTAACAATTATTACTTCCATTCATATGTCGGTTCCATCTATCCCAGTGACTTTTAAGAAAAACACCAAAGAGTCTGGCAAATTTATTTCATATTTGGATGTTTTACCGACTATAGACGATACGGGCTAACCAACCTCTACACTGAATTACAAACGAGATGTTTCCGTTTTTCCATCATCAACTTCCCTAATTTATAAAGTAATAAACCGTTATCATCCGTATATGGTGTTTATATCCCCCAACTTATTCGATATTCAACAGTATGCTCTGAATACGATCAATTCTTAAGCTGAGGCAGGCTATTGACAGATATGTTGATGTTACAAGGATTTAAACAACCTTGTTTAAACTCTGTATTTCGTAAATTCTATGGTCGTTATAATGACCTTCTTAACAAATATTACCGTATTTTGGCTTTAGTGTGTTATACCATTTGTTAGCCTTTGTTTTTATACTTAATTCCAATACGGAATGTTTCGTCTACCTAGTCAATACATAGGGTTGACGGCGGGTGTGTCAGGTCGACAGGGGATGCTTAAACCTCATAGGTATTTGATTCCACCCATGGAATTTCCAGGGGACCGTGATCTATGCCCTGCTTACAGATTTGTAATGTTTGTGGGTTTTGTTGTTTTTTTTTTTAAATATGGATTACTGTTTTTTTTTTATCTTCACCCTTTTCATGTTTCATGCCAATTGTAAGGTCATTGTTTATATTCTAATTTATACTAAGTACTCGGTCTACCTGACAGATACATAGAGCTTAAGGCGGGGGTGACCGATCGAAAATGGATACTTTCTCCTTCTAGGCACTTATCTCACCTCTGGTGTTTCAAGGGTCCATGTTTTTGCCGTGTTCGCGATTTGTATTCTTCACTGGATTTATGATATTGGTCGCTTTTCGTTATCTGCAACATTTACATTTATAGGACGTCTTATAAACGTCATAAACAGACTTCTAAATTAAAAAAAGAGGTACAGGGGCAGGCTCAGAATTTCAGTTGGGGGCTGAGAAATATTTTTAGATGCCAGAACAAAATAACATATATAAAGGATTTTTCAAGTTAAAAGAAAACTTTTGCTGTTAAAATAATAAAGATGTGTTAAAAGGCATTGAAACTTAGTCTTAGTTGCCTTATTTCCTAAAACATCTTATTGAAGTACTAGTATTTCATACAAACAATATCTGATGATGTTTCACTAAAAATCGACGATCATCTTTTAACCTATGAATAATATCCTTCTTCTTCATGCTCAGAGCTTTTTGAAAAAAAATATTTCAGACAATTAAAGTTACTATAACAGTAATAAAATGTCTTCAAATATTTGGTATCAAGTAGACGATAACTGGCATATGTCTTGGAAATAGCCAATGGTTTAAACCACTTCTCCTGTATTATTGATTGTCTGAAATCAAGCATTATCAACGTCACGCTGATTATGCAAGAGTGCAAAATCCTATGTTTTATAATTTGATACTCTCCTAAGAGGACTAACTCTGAATGAAATAAATAATTATTCCTTTATAGATTTATCAAGTTGAATGGAATATGGACACAACGAGCATTATTCAAGCTCAAAGTCCATTTAAACAATACAAATCGGGAGCGAAGCAAACACGGAGCTCCAAAAACATTGAAGACTGGATCAGGTCCCATGGAGGAATGAGCATCCCCTGTCGATCAGTTACTCCCGCCGTGTGCTCATTGTCATGATCGGGAAAAACGGAAAAATCCATAGACAATTCAGTGTGTAAATAATGGCCTAACAATGAGTATGAAAAACGTCAGTCAGGATTTGACTCAATGATAGGTTGTATTTGCTGACAAGGAAATTAGAAATTGAAATAATGTTTTAGTCCAATTTTGCTCCCCCCCCCCCAGGTTATGCAAAAATCGTTTGTATTTTACTTTAAAATAAATTTCTTTTAGAAAACCATAAGCGTTAAAACAACATTTTATATGACTGAGCAGAGGGCTTAAGACCCTTAATCCTTTTCAATGTACTTTTTCATGCACATTTTAATTTCATTACAGTTTTCCTCCTAAATTAGAACCGATAAGTACACTAGTAACCCAATCTTTGTGCCAAAACCCGTGAAAATACTCAGCAGCAAGCACACAAAAACTCGACATTGCTTCATTTTTTTTTTAAATGTTGATACATAATTCTTATTTTGTAAAGAGTGCTTCGGTGGTTTTGCAAAAAGCCTTTGCCCTAAGACCCACCTCAGGAGTTTCATCTAAGTAATGTATTCTTGTGGTAAACATGATCTAATAATCATATCGCCTATGCTTTTGTGCTTGCTATAATGTAAAAAGGTAATGTAAAAGGTGAAGATAACGGAGTTATTAGTCTCATAAATCCATTAAACAAAATCAATCGTGAACAGTGCAAAATCACAGACGGGATCAGGAACCTAGGAGGAGTAAGCATCCCGACAGGTCACCCACGCCGTAAACCCTATGAATTGATCAGGGAGGGAGAATTCAGTAGTCAAATTTAGTATAAAAGCCAATGGCCAAACAAATGGTATAAAACATGTCAGACAAAATAACACCCAACGATAGATTGACAGGGCCATTATAACGACCGTAGAATTTTGCAAAAAGTTGACTTTAAATGGGGTCGTTGAAATCATTGTAACATCAACTTACTGTCAGTAGCTTGCCTCGGTATAAAGACTGAGCGTATTCCGAGCATGAAATTCATTCCAATCTCTTTATTCTCGGGTAACCTTTTGAAACCATATTTATTTTTCTTTCTTTTTTAGTGT
Organism: Saccostrea echinata; assembly: GCF_033153115.1. NCBI lineage: Eukaryota > Metazoa > Mollusca > Bivalvia > Ostreida > Ostreidae > Saccostrea > Saccostrea echinata. The sequence continues at coordinate 5,593,560 of NW_026889763.1, read as the reverse complement.
TTCCATTTTATCTGCTCAAATTGTGTCTCTGTGGTTATTTACTATTATATAAATAATTGAATTGTAATTAAAAATGTAATAAAAATTGGTTTTGAGTGTCGGGCCCTGAACAAACGAGTTTGGAGACTGACATAATTTTTCTAAATTTGAAATTGAAAATAGCTATACCGATCTTTTGTATGATTTTGATTTAATAGCTTAGTTTACTCAATTTGGTCAAGAGGATCTGGAGGAAGAAAGAAATGACGATGTTTGTGATTAGCTAGAATTATATAAACTAAGAATGACGATATAACCTTTATGTATATTTTTTCCGTTAGATAACTCAAAATACACATGTCATGTCTTGTTTGATAAACTGCTAGTATCAAAAAACTTCCTCCTATCAAGTGTAGACATTTATCTAGAAAAAAATCGAAGGAGCACCAATTGCGCCCCGTTATTAGCAGACCTTTTCTAAGGCCCGTATTCATATGAAGCAGAATTTATTAAAAAACTTCTACATGAGTAGAATTAAACATTTGCTGTAGTCTTCAACTCGACATTTCGATATATTGAAGACGTATATCAATTAACAATAGTTACTTCCATTCATATGTCGACTCGATATATATACCAGTGAGCTTGAAGTTAAAGATACAACATAGTTTGACACATCTGTTTCATATTTAGAAATTTCACTAGGAAAAAAAGTGAATGGTAACCTAACAACAAAACTTTATGATAAACGTGGTGACTTCAACTTTTCAATCGTCAACTTCCCTTACTTATGTAGTAATATACCTTTATCACCTTCATACGGGCTTTATGTCTCTCTGTTGATTCGATACGCAAGAGCATGCTCTACGTATGAATAATTTCTAAAAGGAGGCAAGCTATTGACAAACAAGGTGATGAAACAAGGATATCAACAGTCTTGTTTTAAGTCATCATTTCGCAAGTTTTATGGTCGATACAATGACCTTGTCAGCACATACAACCTATCATTCAGTCAAATGCTGACTGACGTTTTTTCATACTAAACTGTCTACGGATTTTTCCGTTTTTTTTTTTTTGCGATCATGACAAGGAGCACACAGCGGGTGTGATCGGTCGACAGGGGATGTTCACTCCTCCATGGCACCTGGTCCCACCTCTAAATTGTGAGGTCCGTGTTTGCTCTGCTCCAAATTTGTATCGTGTCATTGGACTTTCGAAATTGAATACTGATTGTTATCTTCATATTTTATTTTATGTCATACCTTCTTTCTTTTAACATTCTTTTTTTATAATTTTGTTTTCAATTGTTTTCTCAATTTTTATTGTTATTTGCTTCCCATTATATTTTGAGTTAGCATACACTTTCAATTATATCTTTTCATTTTATAGTTTATCAAAATCAACTTTCTATCGAGACCTCAGGCAGTTCAATGAAATACTAGTATATGGAAATAACGAACAGTATTCAAGCTCAAAAGCTCAGTACTTCACATTGAACCAAACGTGTGGTATGGTTTTGGTCAGCAACGGTAAATTGAAAATATTCTTTATTTTTCAGAACAATTTTGTTCTGAATTGCAAGAAGTACAGAGATTAAGTTTATCACTGTAACAGCATTTTAAGTGGAAAAATGTAACATTACAGGAACAAGAAATGCTAAAACATTTTCCAATGCTGCCTTTGACATACCTACTCTGGATAAGTAATCAGGTTAAACATGTCCCTATATATTTTTTTTTATAGGTTGATAGAACTCGAATAAAAACAATTCAGCATTCTCTTAATTATGATTTGGATTCTGCATTTCATTGGTATTTTCTGGATGAATGATTAACAGGAAGTTTTGGTAGCAGACACATAATATCTTGACTATACGCTATAATTCAAGAATTTATTTTAAAAAAGACAATAAAGCAACATCCTTTACTTTTGATAAAGAAATTTATCAATTTAATTCAAACTTTCTGTAAGAAATGTATTCTGGAAAAGTACTGGCCTTAGGTTAAAAAAAAAAAAAACATAACTAACATACACTTCTTAAAACGACTGCAAATTCAATTATTTCACAGCATAAAACATGTATATAGTTAACTCATAAACTCTAGCATGTCCTTAAAGAACAGTACATAAGAATACAAATGTAAAGAAACTTAAAGTAGGAAAAATATTATGCAAATGGCAGAAAATATAAGGTGTACATTCATCCTGTACAAACATCAACAACGAACATTTTCAACAGTACTGAGCATACGTTAATGCTTAACCAATTATATATATATATATATATATATATATATATATATATATATATATATATATATATATATATATATATATATATATATATACTAAATTACATATATAAATTGTGATAAAAACATAATTCTTTCATTAGAAAAATAAAAATATTTTTAATAAAATATTTAAACTTGAAATGCTTTGTACAATCATTAAGAATTTTCAAAATATTCTGAGATCTAAGCATATTCTTTCAGATTAAAAAGATTGCATTTTGTACTATTTAGTATTTATGGACGTTTCAATAAAAGCAATATTGAATTGAACCTACAGTTAAAAAGATATCACACAGAGTTAATTATTTTTCAAAAACATGTAACTTCAATATAATGCAATTGAAATTTCTTGTTCTTCGGAATATTACAAAAGAATTTCATGGATATCCGAAGGTTTGATTTTTCACACCGGGCAGTTTGTGCGCACCATATTTATTCTGTGCTCTGGTTTGAGATCAACACCATGAGGGAGAACTTCATAGATACCACGGTCCTCATTGTAACAAACAATCATATCTAAAAACCAATCAAGAGAACAATAATAAATAACATTTTATACAATTTTACATCACTTGGCCTCTGATAAAGTGCACTGCATCAAAAAAATCTTTATTCTGAATAGAATTTGACAAAAAAAGTTATTCGTTAATTTTGTTGAAGATAATCAAAATGCATATTACATGTATATATGTACACTTGACGATTCTTATTAATGTTTGCCATGTGCTGAAAAGATGGAGACTTATAATCTGTTGATATTAACGTACACATCCCCTTCACTGGATACAGAATTTTACAAAAATAATTTATGTGAAATGTTATGGCAGGTGAAGATAATAATTAAATATCTTCTTTTCAAGAATAAGGAAGTTCTTGAAAAATTTTATTTGGTATGTACATTATTTTATTTCGCTTGTTTAGAGTATTCCAGAATCATTGTTGACAAACCCTCCTTTTCTTTACATTGTATTCCGTTTCAATATACAATTCCCTTCCTTAAAAAAATCAATCTTCCTGGATTCAAAAATATAGGAAAAATGATTGGCAAAAACAGGCTTGCAGAATATAGGGATTAAAAAGAGAAAAGGAAGAAGGAAATGTCGGCGGAATTCAGGATTTTAATTTATTTAGCTGCCGCGTGTACAATTATGTAAATCTGCTAGCAATGTACAGGGCAGCTCATCCTTTAAGGAATTAGAAGCGTTTGTTTAATCTCCATTTATGAAGTATGAACTTCCAATGATTCTGCATTGGAAGATAAGACAAGGACGGATATTGAACATTTTTCTGCGTTATTGAATTTGCTCAAATGATTTTAAATGAAGGTCATATCACACCTTAGGTCATCAGTAATCTTTTTGTGAAGTATGGACTTCCAGTACTTACCCATTAGAAATTTCTGGACAAATATCATATTATACACTTTTTATGCCTATGACCTCACACTTTTCCATGTGATCTTAGGTCAAGAATATGATACTATCTGGTTATAAGCAAATTTATGTTTATAAGGTATGGCCAGGATAGGAATTCTACATTATTATAAAAGTAACATTGAACTTGTTCAAATGACATTGAATTAAGGTAACTACACACCTTCAAATCATAAGCCATCTTTAAATATGAGTTTCCAACGTTTCTTTATTACAAGGGCATGGAATGGATGGACAGACAAAGTGATTCTTATATAACTCTTATCCCCCTTTTTCACGTACATCAACTTCGCTTCAGGGATATCAAAAAGAATCTAGTTGAAAATTCCCATGCAATTCCATACAAGGTTTACAAACAAAATCGGTGTATTATTTGCCCTTATCAGCGATTCAGAAAGTTTAAGAAGAACAACCAAGTGGCAGAGGTGGCAGTGGTAGAGCCTTAATCCTGGCTCAAAATTTTTTACACATTTTGACGCGAAATTCGAGGGAAAAGTTCTTGCATTTACCATTTCACAGTGTATTTCAGTTTTAACGCCCAACAAATGTCTAACTTCTACATGAATTGAAGGTTTCTTGCTATGGCCTTCAACATATAGATATATCAATTAACAATACTTATTTTCGTTCCTACATTGATTCGAGATATCCTTTTGAACTCGAAATAAAAAATGTCAGAGTGTGACACGTCTGTTTCATATTTGGATATTTAACTGTATGATATACGTGATGACTTCAGCATTCTTTTCTATCGTCAACTTCCCTTATTTATGTAGTTATATACCATTATCACCTGCATATGGAGTTTATGTCTCCCAGTTGATTCAATACGCAAGAACATGGTCTAGGTACGAACGATTTCTAAAACGAGGCAAGCTATTCAAAAATAAGTTGATGTAATAAGATTATCAACTGTCTCGTTTAGAATCAACATTTCGCAAATTCTATGTTTGGTACAATGACCTTGTAACTAAATACAACTATATCATCAAGTCGAATGTTGACAGACGTTACAAACTGTTAGGCCATATGCATTATTGTCACACTGAATAGTCTACAATTTTTTTTCCGTTTGCCCGACCATGACAAGGAGAATACGGTGGGTGTATTGGTCGACAGGGGATGCTTACTCCTCCATGACACTTGATCCCACCTCTGATCGACGTTTTTAGAGGTCCATGTGTCCTCTGCTCCAAATTTGTATTGTTTCAATGGACTATAGAGCTTGATTACTGTTCGTTATTTTCAGATTTCATTCTGTGATCTGAGAAATGTCGTCCTTATTTCTCAATGCTCACTGAAATAAGATTAAAAGACCATCTTTTCAGCTAAGATGATTTTTTTTTCATTTGTTTTCACTAAGAAATATTTATGGAACAAGGCAAAGGCAAATATCAACTCCTATAAGCTGCTTAAAGTATATTATCGTATTTATCTATTTATGATTAAAGCTTGAAGATAATTTACAATGAATAAATCGCATACAACAGAACTACCAAAGATCAACAAAAGTGTTGATACGGACAAAGGAACACATGAAAAGACATCACCAATCCAGTCCCTTGGTAAAGCTTGTGTCAACATTGCCAGAAAAAAGAACCAAGTGGTACAAATTACAAGTCCGAGCAATATGTATCGCTGCTATAGCAGCAATTACTTCATAACATGAAAGACGCGTGGTGTACAAAAATATGCAAAATACAAGTTTTTTTTAGAGTCGTATAAAGAAAACCAGTGTAATAAGAGGCAGTAGACCTAGTTCTTACTTTTTCGTCCGGAGAGTTTTAAAAGTACAAGGCCGCCTCTTTCCTCCTTTTGGAACAGGGTTAATCCTTTGTCCGATCCATCCTTCAATAATCCAAACAATTTTTTGTTACATTTTAGTGAATGTAAAATAATTAAAGTATCAAAGGTTACAATTACAAAGAAAAACTACCATCTTTCCTTTTTCATTAATCTTTTATGATTAGTAATAAGTACTTTTATTGTAAATTATTTTGCGAATAGAATACTTGTCATCGATTTTTTAAATAATACTATTGGTACTTAGTATTAGTTCAAGAATGTTATAATACAATTAAAATAAAATTATAAATAAGAATATAACTTTATAATATTTCAAAAAAAATTTATATTACAAAAATCACATCAAGAGTATTTCCTTACTTAGTATTGGGTCAATAATGTTATAATACAATTAAAATAACATTATAAATAACATTAGAATTCTATAATAGTTCAAAGAATTTATACAATATTACATATAAAATGTAAAATCATTTAAATATAGCATATATATCTGTACTTGTTATAGTTTAATATTCAAGGAGTAATATTTACAATTAAATCAAGAGCGTTTCCTTTCATGCCAAGATACTTAGATTTATCTTTCTGTGCTTGATATCTGTATTCAAGGCGAAAAGTTTCTTCATTCAGGACTCTCCTGACGATGAAATGACCTAATCATGAAAGGCTTTAATATTTCAAAAAATGATTATGTCTACTGATTTAGCGTTTAATAGAAAAATGCAACGTTTTGATAAATCAAACATCTAAATAATAATTGAAATTAAGATGCTTAGTTTTAAACACCGGTGATGTTTCTCCAGCTAGAGTGTGTTTAATTTTAGAAAATGAAAGAGATTCACTAAAGTGTTTTTTTTTTGTTTCAAAGGCATATTGCATGCTTTTTTTATGTTTGATATACCGCAATACATGTACATACAAAGTATTCTTTGTACGTAATATATATGGGAAATCTTTCATGACATTACATGTAGAAAAGAGAGAAAAAATGCCATACATCTACAGTCCTTTAAGAAATTAGAGACTGGACTGTATAGAAGGCGTCCTTTGTCAAGAAGAAGGAACTTTGATTGATTTGGAATCCTCAGAGCTTCAACACTAGGGGATAACTGACTCGCTGATGTCAGTTTGACACACTCTGTCTTCACCATAACTGAAACAGACAGTATATCATATCTGCCAAAATGTTACTGACTCTCTACGGGAATATATCGGGTAGATAAAAATCATAAACAGCCAGGCAAAGCCGAAACATCGATGAAATTGATCAATATATTTCCGTATATATAATACAACGTATGTATCTGGATTTAATGCTATATATGGCGTATCTGAGCTAAAAAAAAAAAAAAAAAAAAAAAAAAAAAAAAAAACAAGATTGAGTGTACTAGATAAACAAGATATATGTTATTTACATATCTAATTTTTTAAATTAAGATTTTCACCGATTTTGAACTTGAATAACTTCATGTTTCCATAGTTAAATTGACTTTAAACTGTGTCTATCATTTAAATGCGGAGTCGGTAAATAAATCGGTTATTGTTTTAAATTTCTAATATCTTTGAAACGTGATTGATTTAAATTGTGTAATTTACAGGTAAGTCCTATCTTTTTATAAAGTAATAAACAAATATAAAGATCATTTTAATTTTAGCAAGTCTAAACTTGAAAAAAATATGCCATATAAGACTTTAACTTGGAATTAAAAAATTCAACGGTGTATATGAGGTCGTTATGCATTCTTATTGATGAATGAAATAATGCTAAAACCTTTTACTTCAAAATAAAAAGGACACACGCCTCTTGTCAGTGGAAGAATGCACATTACTAGTTATTCTGTTTGAGATTTCTTTTTTCAATCTAATCACAGGCATTTCATACTTACGATCTTCTTTTGCTTCCCCTGCAAGAAAAATATATTTTCAATTCTGTCGCATCTACATGTACCCAATAACATTAACTAATAGTAATTGCATTTCGTTTACTTTAAGCAAAGTATAAATACATTAACATTTATTATATGATTGAATAATTTCTATCTCTCTGATTGGCTGAGGTCCAACAAAGTAAAAAAAAACTACTTTATATTCACCTGCACGTGACCTTCCAGGTAAATATAAGGATTTATTTTCTACATTGGTCCAAAAATAGATCTGGAAATTCCAAATTGATACAAATAGGTTTGGAAAGCTTTTTCACTTGCTACTGACTTCCATTCAGGTGAACATAACATTAGAAAATATATAATTTGGAGTGGAAATGGTTGTGGGGGTTGGGTGCAGGGGACCCCCGTCCACCTGCTAACCATTTTTAACGTAAATTTTTACTTTTAATTTAGGCTAAAAATATTCATTGAAAGATTGATCCCTCACTAATGGACCTTAATCTCTCACCCTCACCCCATCCCAACCCAAGAACAAAATTTAAAGCTAAAAGAATTCTCTTTTTATGGGGGCTAATCAAAGATTTCTTTTAGCTGTCATTTTCCCTGATAATGCCCCCCCCCCCTTCAAAATCTATACTTTAAAAGAGGCTGACATAATTTATTTTTTCATAGCAATTAAAGTAAATTTTAAAAATTCCAAATTAATACGACTGGTAATGTTTATTTAATCCCGCCTCTCTCATTGCATTTCGCTAGGACTTCTGCAAATTTAAACAAGTAAGATGGCATGAACTACTTAATGAATAATGAGTTCGTATCAATAAATTATTGAATCATATAATAAAACAATTATTGCTGTTTTTTCAGTCAATACGAAGTACAATATTGACCTCGCCCTTCGGGCTCGGTGAATATTGTACTCCTCAGGTGGCTAAAACATCATATTGACCTCAAAACAGCTATAAATAATTGTATAACATTTAAAAAAATTAACATTATTATTCAAATTTTCTTGAAATTTCACTGGGACAAAGGCTTAAATAAAATTATCTGTTTCGAAACGCAAAAATGTTTGTGTTGTTAAATCATACCTTGTTTGACTCCTTCAAGTTCAAATTCTATTGTTGTAAATAGTTTTGTTTTCCTGTTATAAAATACCTGGGGGAAAAATAAAGAGCTTAATTCAAGTTATACTAATTATTAAGTCTGTTATAGTGAACCTCCTTCGCAAGATATATATATATATATATATATATATATATATATATATATATATATATATATATATATATATATATATATATATATATATATATAAAAGATCGAGAACAGCATTATTTAGCCTTATTCTTGATTTAATAAAATACAGGACTGATGTTATACCTCAACGCACTAATTTGAATAAACTGTATTTTCACTTCTGCTGATACTCCTCTTTAAGGAAATTGGTGAAATGAGAAATTAACTTATGTCCAATTTCAATTTTGAATTTGAAAAAAAAATAATGTACCATAGTGATTGGTTTTCCTATTGGCAAAGTCCTAAATAATTCCAGAACTTCCTCATGGCAAAGAGATGGGGATTCCAACAGTTGTGCAGAATTAAGACTTACAAGAATATCTTTTTCTCTATAAAAGATTTTTTGAAATACTCATAGAAAAATAATAGATACATAAATAAACGTTTTTGCCAATAAACATTTAATAATTGAAATATAAAAGACTTTACATCACATGTAATGTATGGTTCCTGTCTTTAAATACTAGGGTAATAGGATAAGCAACGTCTGGGAGAGGGTAAGGAAGCTAAGCCAAACCCTCTTTTTATTTTCTCTCCTTATTTTCTACCCATGCCCAAATACTGCTTCTGTTTCAAGACAGTTATCTTGTTTTTGATTATCCTGCAACATATATAGTTTTACATTTGACCTCCAAAATGAGCTATGTTACATCTCTGTTTTTGATATTTTGACATCATGGCGTAAACAATGCAAAAGAGATGTCCTCACAATGCTTTTAAAGACGTCAAAATGCACGAAGCTATATTTTCGCACTGATCGAATATAGTTTTAGTTTATTGAGTTGCCTTTATTCGATCAGTTGAAGCGGTGGTTGCAGGATATTTCGCAGAATACAGTATAATACGAGAGTTGATCAACCAACATACAAAAAAAAAACTATCCCAGGAATTAAAGAAATGAAATACTTAAGAGTAATCTCAAACGTACTTCACATAAAGGGATTTTGCAAGAATACCATTCTCGTCTAAGGTACAAAATGCGTGAATATTCGTTCCATCTTTCCGGGAGGTAGAACAAAGAAATCCCCCTAAAGGATCTCCATCAACAGTGTCCTGGCGTTGGTGCCTCACAACGATTTCAGATACCAGCAGCGTCTCATCAAGCTGAAAAGGTGATAGAGAGGACTCGGTGACTGTTTTCATGAAATTTGAAATGCCTCTCAGAATCTTCAAATTAGTGTCATATGTTGATATACATGTAGTTTCAAAATTGACACTTTATCTGTAAAGTAGTCTTAAAATTTCCCAAGTGATTCAGTATGAAATAATTTTAAATTTCAGATAATTTAAAAAATGAATTGGTAAATCTTTCTGGTAAAAGGGTTTCTTTGATGCTTCTAAAAATTATATATGCACTGCAGATTCCTACGTATTTGTGGATCATGTACTTTCCACACTTTGAAATGATCATTATATTTTTTTTTCAATGATTGTATAGTATCCAATATTTATTTTTATATTGGGATCGGTATTGTCGATCTTTTACCTCGGAACTTGTTCGAGTGTTAATTCGCTGAATACATTTTATCATTTTGTTTTCCGTACTGTTGTCGTTTGGGGTGTACGGACTGTTTGGGACGTCAGTTGATGGAGGATTGTCCGTGACGTCAGTTGATGGAGGATTGTCCGTGATATCAGTTGACGGAGGACTGTTTTCTCTGAATCTGCTGCTGTTCTATAATTTAAGAAAAACAAAATATTATATGAAAACTGTACGACATCCAACCTTTTGTGATCAGTTGTGATTAGTACTCAAGAGGTTATTTGTTTTCGATAACTGAGCATTGCTTTTAGAAACTGTATTTTTACTTCATTAGTTTCTAAAAAAAATTAATTATTGTGCCTTATTCTAAATGCATATACATTTATTTATTTATTTTGTTTACTTAAGCTTGTCAGTATACGAGTTTTATGCAATAAAAAGATACTTACGCGATAAAATCTGATGCACATGTGATAAAATGTGTATAAACTGATAGTCTTTTTTTCAACAAGTATGATAAAAATCTCAGCGTATGAAATATGTCTAATAATGGATTTTATTATAATTTTTGACACCCTGTTTCATGCTTGGATGCCGAGGATAGTCAAAGAATGTAATTCATCGACTAATTCTTGCAGAAGGGATGAATTCAAAAGTTACCCGTGTTTAACAAACATTTCTTGCGTTAGGGTAGATTGCGCTTTATAACCACTGAGTAGCAAATCAGTGCTACTATATTCTGATCAGAAACTTCTGCACTACTGTACAGTATATACATATTATTCATTCAAATGTACTTTAAAAATTAGAAATAAGCAATATTAGCATCATTTTGATTTTCCTCATATTTAGTGCTTTCTTTATATTAAATGGCTAACTGCTCAAATCAATTTGCATTGGGAATCCTTGATTTTTTTTTTTTTCGTAATGAACAATTTTCCTAAATGAATAAAATCAGATTAATCAAAGAAATTTCAAAAAAAATAAATAAATGAATAAATAAATAAATAAATAAAAATAAAAAATATCCACGCACTACAAAAATGCATCTTCTGGCCTTTACAAGAGGAATAAGACCATCCACGTCATCATACCCATTCGGGTTTCCTAGGCCGTCTACGTCATCAAAACCATTTGGTTCTCCTAGAGTACACATCTACAGAACAAGGTGCCCTTTGTAAGTATGATCAAACATAAGCACTCCACAGCACTTAAAGTAATTTTTTGTGATTTCTAAATAAAACTCTTCTCTTAGTTTCATATCTAACTTGCAGTTTTATACCAATTTTATTATCTTTCTATTGTTAAAAATATATCTATTATAATTTGCAAATGTTTGATTGACCTAAAAATTATAAAGGCAACAAATAATACATTCCCTGTCATGATTAATTGTTCCTGATAAATGACTAAAATTTTGCTTTCAGATGTTTAGTCAGATTTATCGAAAGCCTTCCATCAAAAGGAAATTTTAAATTTTGAAAGTTCATTCTAGTGGCAACTCATACAAAACACTTTCCATCAGAAGTTTAAGTGATCATCACTTAAGCCCTATTTCTGTGGTCGATGCCTAAGATAATAAAGAATAATGTGGTTGTCACATGATGGTCCTCAAACTTAAACAATATCTTGTTTGTGATGCAGTTGTACCAGTTAAGAAATGACAAAGCAGTTTATAGAGTGTTGTGGTATATGAGTATACACTTTCTTTTTTTTATGAAAATAACAAGTTAACCTTGCATAAAAATTGTACTAGTGAATGACTGGCTTTAACTCACTCTCTTATTAGAAATTGGGATGATCAATTCCGTGTTAATAACTGATTTTGAAATGTAACATACTCAGTATAATGAATCAAAACATTAAAAATGCATACCAACTATATTACGACAACACAGTTTTTGTCGTGCTTTTGAAATCTGATACTTTTTTGTATACAACCTCAAATTAATCTTGCATTAAAAAAGACACTTGTATATGATTCGTGTCATTTTTCTCTTCGATTAACGGAAACTGGCACTCATAACGTGATCTAACCTTTAATGTTTGTCTAGACTGTTTTGACATTATGATTATGAAACTAGCAATAGGGATTAACACTTCCATGTCTAATGTTTACCAGTGAGTGATTGTTAAATGTAATGACGCAAAAAATGCAAATATAATTTGAAAAAAAAAAAACAAAACATAATAGTCTTCCTGCATATCAAATATTATTCATCCATCGGAACAAATGCCTTTTTTATCAGTTATTTTAAAAGCCACCTGCAATCTACATGTATCTGAATAAGCAGATTCCAGAATTTCTGAAAGTATGTTTTTATTTCAAATTAGGATATGATAAAAGATTTAATACTTTAATGGCGGAGTGGAATTCGACCACTGATTTTACATGAACAAAACTATTTTACTAATTAACAATTAACATATGTACTAACTGGCATATGTTAATTGTTAATTAGTAGAAGTTCTTTCTTTATGTACTTCTAAATTACCCAGATTTAGATGTGATAATAATTGTTACTGTCATTCTATAAAGAAGCAGGCTATTCAAAACCGCTATATCAATTTCAGTAACTGAAAGTTTGTCTTTATTAGACACAAACGACATGATCATACATGTATACCATATATAGGAAATGACAGAGAAAGAGCTAGGTTCACTTTATGCATAAAATGGCCCTGTTCATATTTCAATTAATGCATTAATTAATTTTGTAGAAAACAGGCGTATTTGACTACCTTCAGCAAAGATTTTAAATATGAGCACAACCCTCGATTCAAAACTTATAACATGTTTTATAATCTTCAGAAACAGATCTTTCATTATATAATTGCACATATTGGATCAGAGGTAGTGCTCTATGTGAAATATTGAAAAAAATACTTCAACTTTTGGTCATTTTAACGGAATTTACAGGATATGGTAAAAATGACGCATTTCATGACGTCATAATGCATTGACTTGAGAGAAAATAACGTCATGTTCAATAGATACACGGTCACCAAGGGTCCAAGTGATAAATACTGCATTGTCAACCAAAACTGAGCAGTTTCGATTTTCCAGAAATTCACAGGGCCAAAAAAAAAGGCCCTAAGTGGCTTTTGCTAGAAAAAGAATTATAAACAGTGACTTGCCTCAAAATACTAGTCCTCTAATAAAAAGCGTTGATCTCGTTCTTCTGAGAGTATGATATAATCACAGGTTTGTACCATGCACTGAATGAATGGAGAAAGTTGATAACATATCAAGTAATAGTCAACTCCCCGCCAGAAATAGTGTGCAGTTACACTTCAGGAAGAAAGATGAGCGTGATTTTTTGTTTCCTTTTATTATTTTCGTGCAATTTTTATTAATGAACAATCTTGAAAATGAGGAGTGATTCCAAAGAGGAATTTTCCTCTAGAAAACCCAAGAACATGTAGGAAGAACCACAGGCACTTGTTTCTGTAAAGAAAGTTCACCAATAATTTACTAAAACTATGGGGGATAGGGTGGGTGGGCGAACTTTCAAATATCTGTATGAAGAGCTCCATTCAGAGGTTTTAATCATAAAATCAAATATGAAGATAACGAACAGTAATCAAGCTCAAAAATCTATTAAAACAAGGATAATTTGGAGCAGAGCAAACACGGATCTCTAAAACATCAGAGGTGGGATCAGGTGTCACGGAGAAGTAAGCATCCCTTTTATATCGGCCACACTCGCCGTGTGCTGCTTGTCATAAAAATCCGCAGACATTCGGTGAGAGAATAATGGCCTATAACAATTTGTATGAATTTTTTTTAGATACATGTAATTCTTCCGAATCAACATGATCTTAACAAAGACATAAACAAGTCTTCACTACTAACAAATACTTTAACATTCATGTAATAAGGACTTTAGAGATAAATAAGACAACATTTATAGCTCTTTGAATACATTAGATGACACAAAGAAATAACAAATTAAAGAGGAATTGATCAAAACACTCGTTTCATTATTGATTAGTAAATAAGACATCATTATTAGAGCTAGTAAATAGACATCAGTACCTGAACTAGTCTATAATTAGTAAATAAACATAGTACCTGAATAGTGCAGCTCAAAAAACTTTTAACCTCACATGATTTTGTGAACTAAATAATTACACATATTTTGGAATAAATTTGTTGCTACTTAACAAAAGTGCAAACTAATCAATGATAAACTTCACAATTTTATTAAGTTTTTATATTTATAAATTAATATGTTTACATTTGCTGCGTTTTTCTACTTAACCAACATTGAAATTGATTTGAATGCCATTTTCGTGTATACTAACGCGTACAAAATATAAACGGAGAAACTCGCGCTAGATTGACGTCACAATGAGGCTACGGAGACGTTTCAAATATAACAATATAGGGCAGCAAGAAATTCAAACATTGAGTAAATTTTTCGTGCTTTTTAACATATAAAATGTAAATACAAGGTTTTTTAAAAGTTTAATGTGAATTATTGGTGGGTAAATCAAACAGACTTGCATGTGGGCATTTCCTTCGTGAAGGTTTAGAGCCCTTCATAAAATATGCCTTCGTGGCAAATCTGTGTGATTTACACATCAATAATTCGCATAAAACTTAAAAACATCCGTAATAGTTTGCAGAACTTACTTGCAACACTTTTGCATGATTAATAACCTTTAATGGAATTAGGCATGTTATGAATTAAGTTTTTATTGATACTTTTTTGGAATTGAGCGCCCTTCTCGCTATCTGGAGTGTTTTCATCATATCGTTTATAAATTGTTGGCATGTTTTGAGTTAAGTCCGGTCTTCTTTTAATGACTCCAAATGTTTCATTTAGGGTTGAATCTGGAATGTTTCAAGACAACAAAGGTACATTTCGACTGAGAAACTCTCTTGTGCTTTTTGAGATATGTGGCATTCTGCTAAATAATAAATACAAATCGTTTTCAGCGAAATATCAAACAACATGATACTAACATCTTATAGCATCTTCTGAAGCGCACAAGAGAGTGTCTAAAACAAAATCCACCGGTTACGGTAGCCTAGTGGAAGGACGTTCGCTTTGTGGTCGGGAGGATCGGCTTCTATTCTCGTTCGTCGTACGTCAAACCTAAGACGTAAACATAGGTAGTGACTATATATGCCTTCGCCAAGCGCCCGGCATGTCAAGTGAAAGTCATGGGTCTTTCGGACGTGACACAGTAGGCGTTGGCACGATAAAAAAAAACCTCACTGCAAAATGCCCTGACTGCAGAGCATAGGCTTTCACCGGCATACTCTGACATCTCTATAAAAGTGAAAAATTCTCGAATGGGACGTTAAACAACATACTTTCAATCAGCCAAACGAAGTGCGTTTACGATAAAAAGTTATTCGAAAACATTTAAGGTATAATTTAGAGTGGAATAAGAGGATTTGGTGAAAACATGACAACAGCTAAAAAAGACATTGGGAAAATACTTTAGAAGGAATGAAATTCAATTACCAAAATGCTCATATCAAATCTAGTGACATTAAGATATAATTTGTGTAAGATATAATTCGAGTAACTATAGATGTTAGGAAAAAATATATCAATCATGAATTTGACGAATATAGTGAAATTGCTAACAATTCATCAAATCTTTTGTTTGTGGTATTGTTAAGTAGCAATATTTTTATTCAATTCCATAATGTGTATCTAATTAGTTCACAAACGTATGTATGTAAAGTTACAAAATAGAACTGCAAATGATAAGTAAAAAAAATCAGTTACTGAGCTAGTATATGATTAGTAAATTAACATTAGAACCTGAATTAGTATATGTTAGTAAATAAAAATCAAAACCTGAGCTATAATAGTATATGTAAGTAAATAAAAATTAGTACCTGAGTAAGTAACTATATATTAGTAAATAAAATATCAGTACCTGGGATATTTGATCTTAAAGACCCCTACCCTACCAGATCTCAGCAATTGCATAAATTGTTACATGTATGACAAAATTAATGTGAAAGACAAAAAAAATTAAATCCTCTTAAAAATATTTAAAAATTTAAAATTCTTTGGGCATGAACATGTATTTTCTTCTTTTTGCTTTCTAGGTATTCGTTTACACCCCAACCCTCAATTATAATAATGAGCTTTATTTTTAAGTTGACAGGTGTATATAACATGAAACATAAGCTCTAAAGAGCTTTTGACCGACATGGAATAAAAAAAGGCCTGGGAGTTATTATTTACATTGTTGTACTCTATATCATATGCATATACACGATCCGTGTCCTATATATGTAGTCAATGTTTTCAAAGAAGGCTGAAATGATGGGAGCAAGTAAAAATATTCATAAGAAAATAGAAAGTGTAATGAAGCCTTTGGCTGTTTAATTTTGTTTATGTTTTAGTGGTAGAATTAAAACTGGAATTTTTTTGAAACAGTCTTGCAATTGCAACGGTGGCAGTCTTCATGGATTTGCCTTTCCTAAGTCTGACAGAGAGTAGAGTGATCTTGCGTTATATCAATATACCGATAATGAAATTAAAATCAGCAGCACCAGTCTTGTATTAGAAAGGCTAGCAACACTTTTAATATGAGGTTACATTCACGATTAGGTTTATATTATGACTAAAACTAGGAAAATTTTCGAAAATGTTCGACAACAGGATTATTTGAAGTGCAATGGCACATTTGTAATCTTTTGAGAAATTGAAAGGCGCATCCTAAATGTAAGTTTTGCCTATCTACTTTTCCAAATATGTTATTTAACATGCATCCCTCCAAATATCCTATTGCTTCCAGGATTTTGTCTTATACGGATTTATTTGCAATCCCCCCAAATATCCAATTGTTTCCATGAAAATCTCATTTACAAAAAAAAAATCAAAACATATAGAAAACAACTTTTCTACTACATGCAGATTAAAATGTATACCAATGTAAATTCCGGTGTTTAGCACAGAATTTCTCCCCCGGAAAAATATGAGCCCAGTTAAGGTCTTCCCCATGAATGGAGCGGGGAAAGAACAACTCAGTATATTATTTCCTCCCATATAAAAAGGCAGTTTCCGAATTATATCAATGCATCTTCCAATCAAATCGTGCCTGTTTTATCTTTTATCTTAAACATTTGAGATTATGATCTTTGAAAATTGCTGAGTCAAATGCTTCTAGTGATCGAGCTTATCTGATCATAGTATAATTGCTGTCAACATCGTCTTTCTTTATGTTACGTCGTTCTTTTTATCTTCCTCTCTAAAACTCAAGGGTTATTTTCAATCAAAATCCTTGCATTGATCATCCAACCTTCCAATAAGGTAAATTTTATCAAGAAAATGCAAAAATAGTGTTCTCAAAAGCCACTGTACCAGAAAAGATTAAATTCAATTGAAAGCTTCCTCATATTGTGAAGTTTGTTTAAACCACTCCCCTTCGGGAGGGAAGGGGTAGGGTGGGCCTCTATTGGGGACAAGAGTTTCAAATCTTATTGAAATCTTTTCTAGAGTAGTTTGGCCATATAAAATCATTAATATGCTAAAATTTCCTACCTGTTTAGATTCAGTTATGTTTATATTTTATGGTCACTGGAGTTAGATTAGTCTTAAGTGGGGAAGCAAATTTTAAAGCCCTTAAAAACTCTCCTTTTCAAGAACAGCAAAACCGTTTTAGTAATACACATCCACATGCTGTGTGAATTCAAATTCAATTAAATCACTCCTTATTAAGACTAGGGTGATCAATGTATTTCCTTAAGTGGCAAAAGCCATTAATGCAAGAATTTATCTTTATATATTTACATTTGCAAATGTTTTCTTTTATATAACACTATTAAAAGCAACGCGTATCTATATCCGTATAAACACGGGTTCCTCGTGTCATAAACGTTTGACGTAATTTCTCAGTGACGTCATAAAGGGTCTACGCGCAATCAGTGGATCAAACACGTGCCGTTAGGTTTGAAAAATAAAACGTTTCACGCGCTAAGGAATATTCTTCAGGCAAATGTAAACTATGAATAAGTCACAAATGTAAATAAGTAATAACGTATCATTTTAAAACATCAATCGGGATATAAATACGGGTTGGTACGAGATCAAATTTACCATAAAGCCCTTCGGGCTTTATGGAATTTGATCTCGTGACCAACCCGTATTTATATCCCGATAGATGTTTAAAAATGATACCTTATTTCTTAAATGTGTTCAGTCAAAAGTAAATTCCCGCTAGATTTTCAACTCAGTTAGTCAAGTTGTTCAATTGTTAAAATGAAAAGACTAATATGATCTTTTAAATTCCTAAAATCGCGCTATAAAGGACTTTTATTCGAATATTGGATGTTTGTTTTAAATAGTGTAAAACCTGAAAAGGAAATGTTTCGAAAATTTTGACAAAAGAATTTGTAATGGCTCATGTTGTTTATTCTCTTTTGACAAATGGAAAGGCACATCCAACACGTATGCTATGTCTGTCCAATTCTCGAAAGAGACTAATGTTATCTTACATGGATTGATTTGCTATCCCCCCAAATATCCAGTTGCATGTTTACAGGAGAATCTCATTTACAGAAATTAGACATTTTCTTTTCTCCTACATTAAAAGAAATATAAGAAATGTCATTCCCGGGACACGTGTGTCACAGTGGGAAAACTTCCTTTCTCCCTTCAGAACTTCATAACTTAAGAGCTTCCGGAGACTGATTTAGTAAACCTACCTCAACGCCCCCCCCCCCTGGAACATCAAAATATTATTGAAAAATACAAGTATTATTATATCTAAACGTATACAACGAGTACTTACCTTTTTGACTTCCCAACTTGAAGACGGTCTTGAAATGAAATGCGTTGTTGTCTTTTCCTTCCTGTTTACATATAGACAGATTGCAGTCCACTTATTACATACTTATACTATAGTATTTATGAATGGCAACAGACCGGATTTAGTACTTACCGGTAAACCTAATGTAGGTTACTTCCTCCTAGTGCTTCTCTAAGCCACATTTCTACGTGACTTTCTGAGTATGTCTTGATATTTTGTTGACATGTTCGTCCTTTAGGAATAAATGTCTAACTTTCTGCTTTCTGTTCTACGTATTTGCTTTTGTTTTTGTTTTTTAATTGTGAATCTGGTCTGTGAGGTGATAACCAATATAGGAGCCTGAGATAGTTTGCATATATCTATGCCGAAGCCATTTATATATGGAAGATGTATCATGATATGGAGAGTTTTAATAGCCATGCGTTCTGCTGTAATGACAACCTCATAGGGACACAACAAAGAGTTCAGAGGTCTGGCAAAGTGCAAAATGTTTGTGAAGGTTTTACGGTTTTTTATAATGGACAAAACATTTGCAGATTTAAACATACCAAGAAATGTATCAGAAATATTTATCCTTCGTGTTGTTAAAAATTAAAATCTAAAATGGCAGACTTCGATATATCAATAGCTTTTCATTTATTTCGTAGAGGGTATCAGTGTACTAAGTGAAAAAAGGTGAAGATCACGAAAGTGGTAGATCTCAAAAACCCTACAAACAATGCAAATGTGTAAAAAAAAAAAAAAAAAAAAAAAAAAAAAAAAAAAAAAAAAAAAAGGGCATAAAACACGGACCTCCAGAGGTAGGATCAGGTGCCAAGAAGGAGGAAGCATCCTCTGTCGGCTGGTCACACCCGCCGTGAGCCCTATGTATTAATCAGGTAGATGGAATAATCAAATTTGGTATAAAAAACAATGGTCTAACAATTGGTGTGAAAAATGTCAGTCAAATTACAACCCAATTGCTAACAAGGTCATTACAGCGACCATAGAATTTACAAAATACTGACTTTAAACATTGTTGTTGAAATCTATGTAACATCAACTTATTTGCCAATAGCCTGCCTCAGTTTAAAAATGGTTCGTACTCAGAACATGTTCTTGTGTCGAATAAGTTGGGAGACATAAACACCATGTAAAGATGATAGTGGAATATTACTAAATGAATAAGGAAAGTTTACGATGGAAAATCTGAAGTCGTCTCGTTTGTACAGATTAGTCGTGGATAACTCTGCGGTGTCTTTTATTTCGAGGACACAATGGTATACGGAGTCGACATATGACTGGAAATAACAACTGTTAATAGATGTCGATGCATCTTAATGTCGAGTTGAATGCAACAGCAAGAGTTTTTCTCTTCTCGTTAAATTGATTAATTGATTGATTAATTAATTGATTAATTGATTGATTGTATGTTGTTTTACGTCCCGTTGGAGAAGTTTTAATCATATAGGGACGTCATAGACCTGTGAAGGGCTTCAAATTTAGACCTTTACTCGGCACTAAGGGCCATTGAGCAGTGAGGGATCTGTATCGTGCCAACGGCTGTCGTGACAAGGGGCCTCGGTTTTTAATTTCTCTTCCAAAAAACCCGCAACTTTCACTTCAAAGTGCCGCACTTGGCGAAGGAATAGTAGTTACCCATTTTTATTGACTTATGACAGTCGCGTCCTGGGTTTGAACACACGACCTTCTGATCACGGAGCGAGCGCTATATCGACTGAGCTACTGTGACGGCTTCTTCTCATTAGAAGTTTTCAAATAAAAATCTGCTTCATAGGAAAATAAAAACAGGTCGGCTAATACAACAACACAATTAATGCCCATCGCAATTCCAACAGATTGTTAGAAGACCCGTTCTTCAAAGATTTCATAGATGTCAATGAGAAACTCCAGCATCCCATCCTTATGATATCAACCTCAGAGTATTTATCTGTAAAATCAGAATGATTTTAAATTACTTTGTAAATGACCAACCACATGAATATTTCCGAGTTCCATTTTTATTGAAGAAGTAGTTGTTTATGATATAAGATAAGCTTAGTCTTTGATATACATGTACTGTGAGTAATGGTTATATATAGTGTAGAAAAGTCATACGTTTTGATGTTACTGACTTTTGAATAAAGAAAGGTGATTTTAAATTTTCTAAAGTTCGAATTCACATTTGATTTACATCACTTCTCAAATATGCCGTAGCACATGACTCCTAAAGTCCTTCCTTTATAGCAGTTAATATTTTTGTGAGGACTAAAGATAGGGGGTTGTAGGGCACTTTTTGAACCCTTCAATGTATCTTTGTGAGGATTGTTATGACGTTTAAGAATCCAGTATAGGTAGGGTAATTCGAGATCACTTTCGTTGACTGGAATGTAAAAGACTTAGTATTAAAGACTGAAATGTATTTTGAAAAAAAAAAATCACCCTTAGAGAGTTAACTGGTATAAGTTGGATTTCCAGTTCCAAGTTCATCAATAATACAGCAGTTGTAACAATGAGTTTTACACATAAAGTGGTGTTGTTACTAGCCTTGTCTGTTCACTTAGTCTAATTCTTCTATCACTTCCGATTTATGGAAAACGGAAGGATAGTTGGTTTGCACATGGCCTTTTGACTTTCTAACACAAATCTTTAATATATTTTTAAAACACTGAATCCATATTGACAAAACGTCCAGGTCCCCCCCCCCCCTTTCAAAAAAGAAAAAAAAATGTTCTGTGACCATTTTAAACATCAGGGCCCCCTGTATTTAGGACTTTAAAAAAAATGATTGATTTTATCTCGATATTTTCAACTATATTAAAATCCTCAGTAATGACGTGTCCAGTGGGACAGAAAGATGAGTAAGAACAAGTACACATAAGAGGATTTTGTTTTAAATGTTCAATATCTAGGCACTGTAAGGTTTTTTTTATAATTCAAAATTTTGAAAGCAACAGCTGGGGGGAATCTGTAGGATATGCTAGGTGTAGACCTTAACTGACTTTTTTTATGATTAAGAATGTTATTAATGTTCAGGGCACCTTTCCCTTTGTGGACATATTTTTAAAAGTTTAGATTGGAATTATTACCTTCCAACACACGTAGTGACTTGAAGAGCCTATGTTGGGCAGCATCCATAATCACAAACATTAGATTGTATTCTGCAGTTAAAGAATCCATGCAAGTGTGGACTTACTTTAGCTTTTTCAAGTAGTCTATACAAAGATTTCAAGGGAACCGAGTAAAGTTCAGTGCAGATATGTGATGAAGATTTAATTAGTTAATTACTTAACTGACGTAAGGTATAAAAGCGAATCAAAGGAGACATCAAGTATTTGGTTTATTGTATGATCAATGCCCATGACTACGCCTATTTCTTGGTGTATTGTTAAAAAGTCTCATCACATTCACACTGGCTCATTGTGAGCTTGAAAGAGTCCCTATTACAATAGCTAAATAAGTGGTATAAATCAGATGTGGATACTTAAAACCTCCAAAGAACTTTTAGAAAATTTGAAATTATCAAAATCAATAACATTAAAACGTAGACTTTTCAACACTTGATACAACCATTCCCCACGATAAATTAAAGTTCCGGCTTTTGACATCATAGACAGCTGCTTTTTCAATAAAAATTGAACTCGTTATTAGGTCACCTGAGTCACTCAGGTGACCTATTGCTACCCGTTTTCGTCCGTCGTGCGTTGACTTTTGAACATTTTTAACTTCTTCTCCAGAACCACTCAACCAATTTCAACCAAATTTGGTATATAGCATCTATGGGTAAAGGGAAACAAAAATTGTGGATTTCATGGTCCCTGCCCTACTGGGTCCTGAGGGGTGGGGCTAAAACCACCAAAATTAATGCAATCTTTAAAAATCTTCTTCTTTACTCCTGGACATCAAGGAGTCAAACTGTTGGCATCATTGTAATAAGCATTGAGCTTTCTACCAAAATTGTGAAATTCATGGCCCCAGGGTTAGGGGTTCTGGTGCTAAGGCGGGGCATATAGATCATATAGTGAATGTGCATTATTTCTTTGAAAATCTTCTTCTCTACTCCTGGTTATTATTGAAACAAATTAAATACATAGTTATGATAAGCAAGGGTGACTCTACCAAAATTGTGAAATTCATAGCCCCAGGGTCAGAGGTTCTGGTGTTAGGGCGGGGCTATATAGATGATATAGTGAAAATGCATTATTTCTTTGAAAATCCTTTTCTCTATTCCTGGGTATTATTGAAACAAATTGAATACATAATTATGATAAGCAAGGGTGACTCTACCAAAATTGTGAAATTCATGGCCCCAGGGTCAGGGGTTCTGGTGCTAGGGCGGGGCTATACAGATCATACATGTATATTGAAAGTGTATTATTTCTTTGAAAATCTTCTTCTCTACTCCTGGTTATTATTGAAACAAATTGAATACATAGTTATGATAAGCAAGGGTGACTCTTCCAAAATAGTGATTTTCATGACCCCTGGATCAGGGGTTCTGATGTCAGGGCCGGGCTCTATTTATTATATAGTGAAAATGCATTAATGCTTTAAAAATCTTCTTCTCTGCTCCTGGGTATTTTTGAAACAAACTAAGTACATTGTTATGATAAGCAATGATGCCTCTTCCAAAATTTTGAAATTCATGGCCCCAGGGACAGGGGTTCTGGTTTTAGGGTGGGGCTATATAGATGCTATAGTGAAAGTGAATGTTTTCTTTGAAAATCTTCTCTACCCCTGGGTACTACTAGTATTTAAACAAACTAAGTACATTGTTATGATACGCAAGGATGCCTCTTCCAAAATTGTGAATTTCATGGCCCCAGGGTCAAAGGTTCTAGTGAAAAGGTTGGGGGGGGGGCTCTATTGATTATATAGTGAAAAAGCAAAATTTCTTTGAAAATATTCTGAAGCTAAGTATATAGTTATGATGAGCAAGAGTGCTTTTTCCAGAGTAGTGAATTGCATGACCTCGGGTCAGATGTGCTTGTGTAAGGGTGGGGCTCTTGATAATATATTGAAAATGCATTAATTCTATTAAATAATCCTGTCTGCTCCTTAGTGTTAAGCAGATAAGCAAAGTGATTACTTATGATGAGCAAACTTCTGGTCCCAGGGTGAGAGACTCTAGTGTTTCTCGGTGGAGGGGGGGGGGGGGGGCTCTATTGATAATATATTGAATCTGTAGTAAAAATGCATTATTTCTTTAAAAATTTTCTCTGCACTTGGGCATATCAGAGGCAAAAAGATTAAACGTTTAAATAAGGAAGGGTGTTTTTACCAGATTTTTTAACATCTGGACCATTTGGTCAAGTGTTTTGGTCCTGGCCAGGGCTCTATTAATTTGTATTCTACTGAGAGGAGTTATTCCCCTTTGCCATTTACTTTTGATAATTAATCACTGTAAACAATGTACTTGAAAGGTTAATAGAATAAGAGAATTATGCAAGAATTTTTATTGTATAATACAAAAAGTATTTCATAGTTTTAATGATCAGGTAAACTTGTAAGTAATAGATAAATAAAAATGGAACAAAAATAACTTGTCTTATTAAATGTTCATCAAAGACCAAGAGAGGCCAATGTAAGAGATTTCAACAAGAAATTAAAATAGTACAGAAGCACTGATAGGTTTTTAATATACTGTATAGTGATAGTGATAAATGGGGAACAGATTAGAACCTAATTTATAAACTGTCAATGAATACTAGATTAATTATTTTGTTGATCCTGATCACCCTATTTTTCTTGCTTTTGGGCAACAAAGCTTCACCTTTCAGTTCATTTTATACTCTGTGAATCCTCTAAATTGTTGTGTTATACTCAGGTGACCGTTAAGGCCATTGGGCCTCTTGTTTTACTTACCTAATTGTTATTGGTCATTATTTTGTTAATGATTGTGTACAAAAGTACTTTGAAGTGGATATTAAAGAGATACTTGAGGTTTTGATAGACAATACATATGTATGTAGTTTTTGGATATACATATACATATGTACGAGGGTTGTCCGTAAAGTTCGTGGACAACATTGATAATTACTGACAAACATTGATAAAATATATGAAATTATTATTTTCATTAAATCAATGTTTCAGTTTATTAATATGCAAGTTTTAATCACAAAGCACAAATAGTTATATTTTTATCAGATACAAAAAAGATACACACTCATACCCGGAGCACTAAAACGAAAATCCTTGACGTTACTCGACGTTAAAAGCTAAATACATTTTAAATTAATTTTTCTGTAAATATGCATATACATATACCTATGTATGTAGTTTTGTCTTCCAAAAATCTGTCGGAATTCATATGGGTAATCTTTGCACTCCGTTATTAGCAGATCTATTTTTGTATTCATATATAGCAGAATTTATTTTAAAAAAAACTTATGCATGAAATGCATGCTCCATGTACGAACAACTCGTGAAAAGAGGAAAGGTACTGAGAAACAAGTTCATGAAACAAGGATATCAACATTCTCGTTTAAAGTCATCATTTTGCAAGTTCTATGGTAAATACAATGACCTTGTCAGCAAATACAATCTATCATTAAGTCGAATGCTGACTGACATTTTTCATATTAATTGTTAGATCATTAGGTCATTCCAAGTTTTTTCTCTTTTGAGCGTCCACCCATCCTTCAAAAACCTACCTATCTATTCACAAAAAACACAAGCCAAAAAATGATTATAAAACACAAGACTTTATAATAAAAAAATGATGTCATTCTACGGATTTGACTTCATTAATTACAGTTTATTTTTTCTTGTAGATAGATCTATTCTTTACCAAAATCAGGGTACTAAATCTTATATGACATATTGTAGACAGATATGTAGAGAAATTGACAGAATTTAAAGATTTTAACCATAATTATCAGTATCAGAACTCCTGATTTTGTTTTTCTGATATTGGGTGTCAAAAACCAAGGCGCACGCGGACGCTGAACATAGAAAAAACTTGAAATGGCCTAATTTAAATACTGAATTGTATAAGGATCTTTCTGTTTGCCCTATCATGTCAATGAGCACACGGGGGGTGTGATCAGTCAACAGGGGATGCTTACTTTTTTATGGCATCTGATCCTACCTCTCTGATGTTTTTTAGACGTCCTTGTTTGCTCTTCTCCCGATCTGTATAGTTTCAATGGACTTTTGAGCTTGATTACTGTACGTTATCTCCATATTTTATGCCTGTGAAGAAAAGGGTTATCAAGGTATAATCAAATAAAACTTGTCTTACCAACCAATAGCTTCAAACCAATATTCCTCCTTTTTCAGGGGGTCCTAATGAGATTACATGTGGAACCATTTTAACATTTTATTTAAAATCATTTCAAGAAAAAAATAAATGAAGACAATCAATTGCCTAATAAAATTTTAGCTGACTTGGATATAAAAACTCAAACAGCTGCAGTTGCATGAATTTTTTCAAACTATTAATTTTACAATTTCGATGTATATCACTCATGCACTGCATTGTTCACACAAAATAACATTAAAAAACAAAGAAAAAACACAATTAAGCCTCATATTTGAAAAAAAGTGCATTTCGTTCAGTACCTGTTGGTAAGTAGACCAAGTTTTGTCTGCTCAATATCTTGAGAACTCTTTGCTTGACATACATCAAACTTTATACCCTCTAAAAAGGAACATGATCCATTTAATTTTGAGGTCACAAGGTCAAACAACTATGGACATAGGAAAACATTGCTCTATATTTTGAGAACCCTTTGCTTAACAGATATCAATCTTGGTACTTCTAGTATGGTACCCCCTGAGAAGTAAATGTCCCCTATAGATTTTAAGGTCACAATGTCAAAGGTCAAACTGTTTTGGACATAGGAAGATATTGTTTACTCAACTTACTGAGAACCCTTTGCATCAAACTTGATACACTGGTAACAATTGAGGAGTAGATGACTCCTACTAATTTTGAGGTCACATGATCCAAGGTCAAGGTTCAAACTACTCTGGACATAGGAAGACATTTTCTGCTCAATATCTTGAGAACCATTTGCCTGAAAAGCATCAAATATGGTACATTAGTTCCCTCTTAGAAGTAAATGAGGCCAATTGATACTGACTTCTGAAACAGATCAAACTTAGTTTTATGTTTGTTCTTGAATGTAATAAATAGTTCATATTTTTTCAATCACAGGCATTCTTAATTCAAAGTTGATTCCTTTGAATATTGCAAAAAGGAGGCTATATATGTCTCTAAAACATTTTTTTTTGCTTGACAGATATCAAACATGGTACAATGGAACCTCCTTAAAAGTAGAAGAACCCTATTGATTTTGAGGTCACAAGGTCAAACTACTCTGAAGATAGGAAGAAATTGTCTGCTCAATATCTTAAGAACCTTTTGCCTGAAAGACATCAAACTTGCTTCACTGGTACCTCCTAAAAAGTACAAGACCCTACTGATTTTGAGGTCACAGAGGGTGAAATGTCAAATTGTGGTGGACATAGGGAGATACTATCTGCTAAATATCTCATGAACCTTTTGCCTGATAGAAATCAAACTTAACATTATTGTTGCCCCTGACTAGTAGATTACCAATTTTTTCACTATCATTACAAACATTCTAAATTTAAAGTTGATCCTTACCAATGTCACCACATGAGGAGCATATATTTCTAAAACATATCTCGTTTCAAAACAGATCAAATCTTGTAACAGTACTGCAGTTTTATTTTGCATGTTTTAATATGCTAGATTTTTTTTTTATTTTGTTATTTCAAAGAACAATTCATACTAAAAGAAAATGTTAGTAAAAGTATAAAATCAAACTGTTTGACACATTTGTTTAACAAAGATGGATGGTTAAGGTGAAAATAGTTCACTCCTTTAAAAATAAAGATCAAGGGAAATACATATATATCTATATATCACAAACCTGGAGAAATCTTTATCTGAATTGATATAAACCATCATAAAAACATTTGGATATAATTGTTCAAATCCATTCATATGCATGATTATAAAAACTGTAGGAAAAGGAAAGAAAATATATTAAAAACATAGGTAATCAAAGATTACGAAGCTCACCTCGACGAATGTTATCTACATGTAAGGCAAATTTCACATCATATTTTTTTTCTAGTTAGGGTACATCCCAAGATCAATGGCCATGCAAGTTTGATTTAATTATAGACCTGCTCAAAAAACTTTTGACCTGTTTAGTAATCAAGAAAATTTTGGTCACTTCCAACATCCAAAGCAAGTCTGGAAGTTTTCATCCTTAGATGCACCATCTATGCAAGTTTAATCATAACAGGCCATAATATTATATAGCTACTCCAAAAAATTACCCTGGTCACTCATCTGGAAAATGTACATCAGATTCAGAATCCAAGGCAAGTCTGGAAGTGTCCATCCCTAGATACATCATCCATGTTAATTTGGTTAAAATATGGCTAAAATTCACTCATGTGGAAAATCTAGGTCAGATCCAGCATTCGAAGCAGGTTGGTTAGTGTACATCCCTAGATGCATCATCCATGAAAGTTTGGTCCAGGTAGGGCTTATAGTTACTTGGAAACGAGACTACTCCTAAATCTAAACCTGGTCTCACATGTGGAAAATCTAGGTCAGATCCAGCATCCGAAGCAAGTGTGGTAGTGTCCATCCCTGGATGCATCATCCATGCAAGTTTGGTCCGGGTAGGGCTTATAGTTACTTGGGAATGGACCTGCTCCTAAAACTTTAACCTGGTCACTCATCCGGAAAATCTAGGTCAGATCCAGCATCCGAAGCAAGTGTGGTAGTGTCCATCCCTAGATGCATCATCCATGCAAGTTTGGTCAAGGTAGGGTTTATAGTTACTTGGGAATTGACCTGCTCCTTAAACTTTAACCTGGTCACTCGATCATCCGGAAAATCTAGTTCAGATCCAGCATCCGAAGTAAGTGTGGCCATGTCCATCCCTAGATGCATCATCCATGCAAGTTTGGTCCAGGTAGGGCTTATAGTTACTTGGGAATGGACCTGCTCCTAAAACTTTAACCTGGTCACTCATCTGGAAAATCTAGGTCAGATCCAGCATCTGAAGCAAGTGTGGTAGTGTCCATCCCTAGATGCATCATTCATGCAAGTTTGGTCCAGGTAGGGCTTATAGTTACTTGGGAATGGACCTGCTCCTTAAACTTTAACCTGGTCACTCATCCGGAAAATCTAGGTCAGATCCAGCATCCGAAGCAAGTGTGGTAGTGTCCATCCCTAGATGCATCATCCATGCAAGTTTGGTCCAGGTAGGGCTTATAGTTACTTGGGAATGGACCTGCTCCTAAAACTTTAACCTGGTCGCTCATCCGGAAAATCTAGGTCAGATCCAGCATCCGAAGCAAGTGTGGTAGTGTCCATCCCTAGATGCAATATCCATGCAAGTTTGGTCCAGGTAGGGCTTATAGTTACTTGGGAATGGACCTGCTCCTAAAACTTTAACCTGGTCACTCATCCGGAAAATCTAGGTCAGATCCAGCATCCGAAGCAAGTGTGGTAGTGTCCATCCCTAGATGCATCATCCATGCAAGTTTGGTCCAGGTAGGGCTTATAGTTACTTGGGAATGGGACTTGCTCCTAAAACTTTAACCTTGGACGCCGACGCTAACGCCGACGCCGACACCGACGCCGACGCCGACGCCGGGGGTATAGCATAAGCTCATCTCGACTTCGTCGAGGTGAGCTAAAAATATAAAAGGTTAGGTCTTCAGGAAACATAATGCCAGGTTATTATTTATCAACCATTAAACTAAAAACAAATTGTACTGAAAACAAAATCATGTCTCAACACTCTGTGTCAGGATTCTGGAGTGGAGACACAACCACTCTGAAGTAATTTTAAGATTTCATCAAGTCTTGAGTTGATACGTTTTTCCATCTCACTTAGTTTACAGTCTACATGACTTAAAAGTCTTTGTTCAAGGTCCTCTAATTTGGTGTTCAATGAGTTTGAAGATCCAGGAGAAACTTCTGTATCTCTGTTTCTGAAAAGAAAGATAAATTTAAAAGTTTATGAGAGTGAATTTGATCAGAGTTGTTGTCCTTGAACAACACATCTGAAATCACATTTCTTTCATTTTATGACTCTGCAATAAAATACCAATTCTTACAAGTAAAAAGTATTCTAAATCTACCTTATCTTAAATTACACATAAGATATGAATTCAAACAATTTTATTAGCTAACAGCAGAACCGAAACTCTCTATATTGTATTTTTGTGTTTTTCACAATTATTTTACTTTTCCAAAGCTGTACAAACAAGGTAACATTAATTCCAACCTCATTTCCTCTGGAATATTTGCGTCTGTGGTATTTTCTGAAGCACTGTCTACTGATTGCAATTTTCCTTCCTTTGCTTTTTCTGCTTCCCTTCTCTTTGTCTCCTCGGCTTCTTCCATTTTTCTTTTTTCCTCTGCTCGCATTCCAGAAACTCTATCACAAATGTTATGTAGTAGAGAGAAAACATCTGAAGAATCACTCTCATTTGAATTCCCAGACTGATCTTGCCTTCTCTGTTGAGATAAATTGCTTGAATGTGATTGGTTGTTTGTTTGTTCTGGAAGATGATTGGACCTGATTCCCTTTTGAGATAAATTGTTTGAATGTGATTGGCTGTTGCTTGTTTTTCCTGGAAGCTGATTAGACCTGATTCCCATTTGAGAGAGCATGGACATCAATCCCATCATTCCTAGTGGTGACCCTGCAGATGAAGGTTGCTGGCCAAGAAAACCATGTATTCCAGTCATAGAAGCCCTCTGATTCTAGATAAAGTATCAAAAGTACCAAATAATGGAATTTAACAATAAACTGCAATTTTGGTTGGATAATTAGGGAATGATTTAAGTTTTGTGAATGATATTGGTGTGTACTTCAAACAAACTTGTCCTGTAGGCATATTTGAAATTCATGATGCATGTTAGCACTTCTTGTTAGCACTTAATGAACAATATGCCTACCTGACAATTCTGTTTAATGTACACACCAATAACATTTGCAGACTAAATAAAAAAGCAATCCCTTTGTTTGTAATTTACATGTTTAAAAACAGCAAAAATTCATTCAAGATTTGAATTTACCACTGCACTATGTAATATTTTTACTACCATCTCAACTTCCTAATTGTGATTTCACAACAGTGTGAGTTTCTTGGTGTATATTAACATGTGTGACTGTTCAAGAAAATTGCAAATAAATTAAGAGAAAAAAATGTAGCAAATGTAAATACATGTAGTTGAAGGTGAAGCCTTTTTGAAAAGTTATGCAGCTTTGACATACATGTACTGTGTATTACATGTGATGGTATTCCTTACACTATACATTTATTGACTGGGTTCAAGGGCAACATGCATTCTGTTGGACCCAAGAACCAAATTGGTGTTGCCTGTAGCTGATGGTTCAAGGGGTCGACAAAATGCATTTTACTCAGGAACACATGTACAGTCAATAAATGTTTTGATATATATGACTTTTACTTTTTATTTTGACATATCTTGCAATGGCCTCCATGTTTTCAATAATTGGTAAGATATAGCTGATCTCACCTACAGTGTGATGTAAAAAGTGTTATAGCGATCCAATATCTCAATGACAGATCTAATATCCCACTCAGTGGTCCAACATCAATTTTTTTTCAGACCGCTCAGTAAAACTTTGAATGTTAGACTTTTTAGATAGATTTATCTAGGAAACAATTTTTAGAGGTTTAACATTCATTGTTAAAAAATCTCTTACCACACCAAATTCAAAATATTCTTAACATGAACTTAATAATATTTCTATATCACAGTACATGACATGTATAAATCACACAAATCTTACCTGCTGAAATTCCTCCATGGATTGCATCAGTCCCCTGGCTCCCTCAGGGATGTTGTCTCCGAGACTTGTTACATAACTCTTGACCTTTGACATGTTTATTTGACCTAACTGACCTCCACTCCCACCATAATCTTCTTCTGGTTCAGGATGAAGAATGAAGACTACTTTGAAAATCTTGAAGAAATTGACACCATGAACTCGTGGAAACTGGAATGTAAAATGGACTCCTCAATGCTGATCAAAGGTGGATAATTCATTAGTAATTTTGATTCATTTTAAATTCACAAATTTAGGTTATGTTGACTCTGATCTACTGTAATATTTCTAAGAATGTCAGACCACTTTTTTGTGTAGAATTGTTCAAGTCAAAACCAGCATTATTTCATACACTGTCATTAAAACATATGCATTAATTTGATGATTTTTATCAAAGGACATTCCTGATGTGTAAATTTAATTAAATTTATGTATTATTTAATTAAATAAATACATGTAATAAAGTGATAATTCAAGAAAATTAAAGCCACTTAGATTGGGATATTTTAAGATAAGAAAACATTAATACAAAATGACTTTGTAACAATTTCACCTTGATGGTCAGTCCATAACATGTGTCTAATGATGTCCTACACTTGTACACAACCTCTGAATCCTCTCCCCCTTCATCATCCCCCATCATCCTCATTCTCTGTCCCCTCACAGTCTTTAGGTACCCCTCACTTGCATCATAGATTTCCACCAGTCTTGCCTGACTGTACACATGGAGACCACAGATACTGATGTGATACTGAGGTTTACAGGTCAAGGTCATGGTACAGACCTCCTCCCCCTCCACACTGGACAGCTGGAGGAAATTTCTCGGGTTGATATCTTGACAAGGTTGTTGTCCACTTCCATCATCATCATTATCATCTGTCTGTGAGCTAGGAAAAAAACAATCTGATTAAAATTACGTTCATAAGCGGTAGCATATCAGAACAACTGATTTTAATCAGATTGGCAAAAAAAGAAATGACTTGCACTAAAACTTGAATCAAAAAGCTTCTAATGTACCAAAAGGAAGAAAGATATTAACTGACTGGCTCCTGAAGACCTCCCAATATTAAAATAATGTCACTTATTATGAAGGAGCAAAAACCGTAAAATTCAGCTAAATGGTTAAAAATATCTCTTAATAATTAAATTTATGTCAAACCTAAACTCTTGTCCAAAGTAATACTCTACAATAGTTGCTGGATCTTTGTCGAAGTCCCAGGATGGTAGAACAGTGCAATAGTCTATCCCTGCCATCTGTATAATTAAATGGTTATCACATCACTTAATAGAATGTTTTACATAAGAAAGTCAAATAAAACTTCAATATTTAAAAATCTGCTTCGGTTTAAAAAATGTTTGACATGTAACCTTTTCTGTTTTTTTTTCTCTCTATCATGTTAATTGAGTGGACTGTCAAAATCAGCTTCACATTACAAAGTAAACAATCATAACTTCTCCTGGGTTATTAGGGCATTAGTATACAAAAAATCTTAATAATTACAGGTATTATCTGCACAAACATATACTGCATAGAGGTGAGATTAGTTCCATCTATTCATCTTTTATCTTTAAAGGTGCTTAGACACAGATTTGAACTTAATATTTTCTCAAATTTTCTGTATAATATCACGACTTATATATTGCAATAGCATTTCACATGAAAATATAATTAAAAACTTATTTTATCTGGGAATTATTGGAACTACGAATTCCGGGACGCGTTTGATTAACACATCTTTGCACTTACACAAATTTTAACTTTATCCTTAATATTTAAGAAAAGAAGCGATTTTGTTATGTATTAATGAAAAATATTACATCTATATTCCAGAAAATTAAGAGTAGAAATGTTCGAAAGCAAAACCAACTCACCAGTATTGTCAGTCCATGCTCTGTGATGTGTACAGAGTTTAACAAATGGAACACACCCGTGAAACGTAAACTGTTTTTGTAAACAGGGCACAAGCTCTGTTATTGTTAATGTTTATGATTCACCGGGTGTGTTCAATTGTTAAACTCTGCACACACCACTGAGCAGGGACTTACAATACTGTGAGTGGGTTTTGCTTTCGAACATTTCTACTCTGAATTTTCTGGGTTATAGTTTTAATATTTTTCATTAATACACAACAAAATTGCCACTTTTCTTCAGTATTAAGAATAAAATTAAAATATGTGAAAGTGCACGGATGTGTCAATCCAACGAGTCCAGAAATTCGAAGTTTTAATAACTTCGAGATGAAATAAGATTTTATTATATTTTAGTATGAAATACTTTAGCAATATATAAGTCATGAAATTATACAGAAAATTTGAGAAAATATTAACTTAAAATCTGTGTCCAAGCACCTTTAAGGGTTGTAAATATAACAGGTCCAGTCCAAAGACTATTTCTACCTACGTAGCTATTAATAGCTACCTAGGTATTTAAACCTACCCAAAGTAGCTATCTTTACCTACTTTTTGCATTACTTGCATTTTGTGGCCAAACGGCGGAATGGCGCAACATGGTGAGTACCAAATTTTTTGATACAGTCACACTGATGATGAATACGACAAAATTTGGACCAAAAAATGATTACGTAGTAAATTAACAATTTTGCATTTATTACTATGCAAAATTGTTAATTTATGAAGCAATCATTTTTTGGCCACAATTTTCTTGTATTCATCATCAGTGTGATTGTATCAAGAAATTTGGTACTCACCATGTTGCGCCATTCGGGCGTTTAGCCATAAAATGCAAGTAATGCAATTTTTAGGTAGAAATAGCTACTTTGGGTAGGTTTAAATACCTAGGTAGCTATTAATAGCTACGTAAGTAGGAATAGTTTTTGGACTGGACCTGTATGGCATGCAAATGTCAGAAAAACCTCCCACAAACCTTTCAGTGTGTGTGCAGCGTGGTGTATTTTAGCTCCTCTACAAAGAATAAACTGAAGTGGTTGTTCTACAAAATTCAGTTTTTAAAATTCTATCTTTTCCGATCCTTAATGAGTGTCTATTTTCTTAAAGAAGTTCTTTACATGAGATACTGAAAGTGAAAGTCAATGTCAACAAAAATCTGATAGTATTTTCTTACCTTCATCACTAAAGAGCTCTAGGGAGAGAGCATTATTACTAAGGAAATGTTTTCGCATGGTTGGTACTAACAATCACAAAAACATTTTTGTTACAAATCAAATATTTCAAGGAATTGTTTTATAAAAATAAAGGATTTTATCAAACATTTGACAAACACCACGTCCATAGCCATAACAAAAAAAATTCATGAAACACTCCCGATGAATATCCGGTAAAATGGCTGCGTCCTATTCCGTTTCCTATGTTTGTTTACAAAAAAATATTTACTGTCTTGATTTATTCAGTAAGACATGTCAGCGAATTATTTCTTAACATTTGATTTGTTTTATATTTTTGGCGCTGTGCACAATCTTAAAATATCCAATTGGTCCTAAAATGTATTTACAGTTTAATTATACTCAGCATGCAATTCAGTGATGAAAAAAATTAAAAGACAAAAAATGTCTACAGACCATTTTGGACTTTCTACACACGACATGTAAGTATATACATTGTATATTATTTTCCTGTTCAATTCTGGTTAAAACATAAACAACATGTGAATCTTAAGTTTTAGTTTACCATGTTTCCTTAGAAGTACATGATAACTTTTTGAACATCTCTAAAAAATACATGTATATTAACACTAAGGTTGAGCAAGAGTTAACATACTTTAAATGTTATGTTGGTATGTAAATGTGGTAGTGTAAGATGCATGGAATCATACTAGCTTTGGCTTTTAGCAATCTATTGGTAGAGTGCACTAAACTGGTAAATAAGCCAGAGATCCCTCGATTGTTCAACCTCAGACATAGGCACAAACTTGTCTCTTCTATATGAATAAAAAGAATCATTTCAATTATATTAAGTTCAAAACCCCTTTCATGATATTGTACAATATACAGCATCATTGCAACATCTTGAAAGGGGTTTTATATACATGTATTATAATAATATATATGCTGATTCAAATCTGCACTAATCATTATTTCCTAATTTCCTCCTATCCTTGAGTAGAGGAATGAATTTGAAGCTCTTGGCTTGCAAAGATAAATTAATGAACCAGAATTTATAAAGCTCTCTTAATTTTTTCTTCCATGTTAAGAACATCCAATCTACATCGGTATGGGGAGTGTATTCTCCACTGCAATATCCACATCTCCAGAGGAATCCATGAATTTGACAATGATATTGTTTTACGCTATGCATGTGGAATCGCGAATAGTGGTGGAGGTGTTCTCCACATGAAGAATGAGGATTATAGAAGTGGAGTCTGCTCCAAAGATTTAGATATATGGTGGAGTGGAATGGAAATAAAACTCGCTGAGATGATCTCATCAGATGATATTTGTAACTATTTTGATATGGTGGGAAATTACGATGATGCCGATCTGTATCTCTTTATCAAGTCTGCTGAGCACATCTGTACAATAGACTATCATTCCCGTTTACCCACTGACACAGCCACGCATGAGGTCAGTTACCAGTCTGTGATCAAGCTCCTCCAGAGAGATGAATCAGGAAAACCACTCTCTGCCCTCCCTTCAATCCCCACAAACTTCCAGTATGGAGTTACAAATGAGTATCTCAAACAAGAGACAAAGCAAATTCAATTCAAACAGCTATCAAGTCGAAATTCAAGAGACGGGAAAGGCATCCCAGACAAAATTAGGACACTGATATCAAAATATGTGACAGCATTTGCTAATCATGAAGGAGGACACATCTATTTTGGCATTGATGATGATCAGGCTGCTGTGTATGGAGAAGAGATGACTGACCAGGAACAAGAGAGAACAGGTGACTTAGCATGATGGACAGGTAACTTAACATGATGGACAGGTAACTTAGCATGATGGACAGGTAACAACATGGTGGACAGATAACTTAGCATGATGGACAGGTAACTTAGCATGATGGACAGGTAACTAAACATGATGGACAGGTAACTTAGCATGATGGACAGATAACTTAGCATGATGGACAGGTAACTTAATATGATGGACAGGTAACTTAGCATGATGGACAGGTAACTAAACATGATGGACAGGTAACTTAGCATGATGGACAGATAACTTAGCATCATGGACAGGTAACTTAACATGATGGACAGGTAACTTAGCATGATGCCAAGCAGTATGTCTACCAGTAATAAATACAAAATTAGTAAACCACATGGAACAACCTAAATTGTTTCTTAATATCCAGTCTAAAATATCTTATTGAGACAAAGTATGACTTCTTATGAGAAATATTTTCATCAAATATGTCATTAATTTGAAGATGTTGTTAGGTTTAATTGTAAATTGAAAGTTTGCTTTTTAAGATGTTCATCATCTTTTATTTGTAAATTATTTGTTTAATGTTAAATTGCAGGTACATCCTAATGGATCCAAAATCACCTATGAGGTTAAATGTTTTAAAATTACAAGTTGGTCACTTGAAACTGTGATTTTGAGAAACAGTGTGGAAAACATGTCTTAGCTATTTTATTGATTGTCAATTGATATGTCCAAATAATTTGAAAAGATACATGGCTAATTAAGAAATAACCTTGCTTTAAGAAAGAAAAACATGACATTTTTATGAGATTTTTTCTTTACCTGTATCTTTCATACATAAGTTTATTTTCAGCTCTCTATTAAATTTAATTATTTTAATTTATTTACATGTATCAACACTATTGATTGAAGTCTTCTTATTTCAGTAAAGCTGGTCCAGTTGAAGATGGATGTTATGATATGGGGGAGTTCCTCCTTCAGTGCCCAGAGAGGGGTTCAGTGGGACATTCATTTCTCCCCAGTGCAGAGTGTGCCTCATAAGATGGTATACCTGACTTCAAATATTTTTTATTAAGTTTTCACATACATGTACTATGTAAGTGGATTTTATTTTTTACGAGACACAAGCTTAGCTTTTTTCCTTAAAAATCCATATTTTATTTTAGCAAGAGTTAATTTTAAATGATTCTTAATTACCACTTGTGCAGAGTGCATTGTTAGCAATATTCAATCTAGCAACTTCAACACTCTTGCTGATATTGCCAAAATTGAATTTCTGCTAAATCTTTTGCTCATATGGTACTTAGCAGAAAGTTTTTTTAAGATTAAATTACAAAGATACAAATTATCTACACATTAATATCTAAATTTGTTAATCAAGTTAATAGTATTTGAAAAGTTATTGTAGAATACATCAATCTCAAATTTTCTTATTCAGAAATATTTTAGGGAGATCTTTCCAAGGTTAACAAATTACCCATGATTACTTTTATCCACAGAATCCCCGAGTTGTTGTTGTTGTGTCCGTATGTAAATTTCCTGGGGGCGTATTTTCTGCCACTCCGGATAGTTACTATATCAACACAAAGACCCAGACTGTAGACTGCTGGTCCTTTGATCAATGGAAAAAAGCAATGCTCAACCCTTTCAGAGGTATATCAATGGAAGAAAGCAAATGCTCAACTCTTTCAGAGGAAATGCTGACTGACAACTACACTTCATAAAAATGTTGTAGTCAATTGTCATATTCCTGGCATCAAATTTTACAACCAAAATTACATAATCAGGAGTTGATATAGACCTGAATCTGACTGTTCTAGTAATTTAAGCCAGATGATAAGAAGTGCTAAGAATGTTCACATGAGTTGCATATTACTCTCCCTGATAAATGAATGTCTTACTGGAAAAATGAAACATTTTTCTATTATCCTAAAACTGAATTCATGATTTCAACAGTGTATGACTGCTTCATATTATGTTTTTAAAAAAATGGAAATAGTTGATCTTTTAATGCTTAAAAAAATTATACTGATGCCTTAATAGTAGTCTTTTTTGTGAATTTGTAGATAAGCCGGAATTACATGGACGCTTCATCAAGCTTCCCCTTACTGTGCCTCAGGCACCCCTGGTATTCTCCTTGAAACATACCATGAAC
Organism: Saccostrea echinata; assembly: GCF_033153115.1. NCBI lineage: Eukaryota > Metazoa > Mollusca > Bivalvia > Ostreida > Ostreidae > Saccostrea > Saccostrea echinata. Next base: position 5,554,749 of record NW_026889763.1, on the reverse strand, counting down.
AGCATAAAGGCCAAATTATTTACAGGTTTGTATGTGCACTGGGGTCTGAAGTTTTTATCATAAAAAAAAATAATACTAGGAAAAAAAAATATTCCACCTCTACTAAAAAGCAATTTTTTTTTTTTTTTAGTAAAGGGTGGACTGTTTTTTTCTGGTAATAAAATAAGTTGTATTTGAGCATCAAAAGGCATTATTAGATGTGTTTGCATTGTATTCATTTGAAAAATAAAGTGTGTGCCCTGTGAACTAAATTCTATAAATTGAATATATGAATGTACTGTTTATAATCTCATTTGCAAGAACTTCATTTTTGCTTAATTGTGAGACTGTCTGCTTGTAAAAATTTTATTCTGAAGTATATTAATCTTAAAAAGAATTACACACAACATCTAAAAAATATTTGTGAAATTTTGTCTGGCTATTAATTAATACCTAATTATTTTCTTGCAAAAATAAGGTGTCTGGAAAATTTTGTGATCTACAGTGTATGGCATCCAAATGAGATTTTTTCCCTTAATATGATGTATTTCTCAAGTATCAGTACTTTCTTTAAATACCAAAAGATTCTATATACATCGTACCTTCTCATTAAATATTATGCATTATAATTACATGGTTAAAAGTTAACAACATTTTGTATATGTATTCCATTATAGAGAAATCGATGAAGTTTGCTCAGCCTCACCACTTCCTGACCACCATTGATTGTGTGGACACCAGAAGCCTCGTCTGCTCTGTTGTGGACCTGTTCTCTGGGGGGAGACATCTATCCCTATTTGTCAACTGCTGGGGGCTGTCAGTTCCACTGCCGTCCCTCCAAAAAGTGACCTGCGATTTGTTTATTGTCAGTGAGACCCAAGGGTGTCACTTAATCACATTTGCTACCTCAGAATCAAATACCATTTGGGCACATACACATGATGTTGCAGCCCACCTCAAGTACAAAATGGTGGCTCTTGGAGGCTGTGTTTCCAAGTTTGGTATTACTACACATATCATCAATGTTAAAAATTTTCTGGATGTTAAAGGCGATTTCGAAAGGCGGTTCTACCCTTCTCATTTTGATATGTCGTCGGAGAAATTTGACAATGTTATTGACTCACTCATTGTTACAATGGCAGCTTATCAACCTGTGGATTTCACGACCCTAAATACGACCACTGTGGAAAATATTTTGTCTCAGGATACATACTTTTTCATGCTCACTTGTGATCAGTTTCAACTGCTATTTACTCAACAGTTTACCAAGGAATTGTGGGTGCACAGTCCTCCAGGTGCTGGGAAAACAGTAGCAGCCGTCCAGTTTGTTCAAGAGCTAAAACGAAGAGGGTCTCAGACAAAAGAAATCCTGTACCTAGCTGAAAATGAACTCCTTTGCTCATATGTCCGGTATGATTCCAGAATTAATTCTTAAAAGTAGAGAGCATATATTATTAAGAAAATGTAGTCTATCCATGAACACCAAAACACACGAGTAAAGTATCTGAGAATTTTTTTTTCCAAATTTTTTCATTATTTGTGAATATATGCATGTTAATTTTAAATGCATAGCCATTTTTTTTACCTGGAGTATATGATGATTTAAGTTTTAAAGTCATTTCATTATTTCAGGTCTTTCAAAATATGCCACGTGTCAACACGTCGTGACTTCATGAATGCCAGTGTAGACACTTTCAGTGATATCAAAAATGTCATAGTAGATGAGGCACAGAATTTCAAAGATAGAGATGGAGATTGGTACAGCGCAGCAGAACATTTGACCAAACCACACGAAAATTCATCTCAGCAGACGACAAACTCAAATCATCTTGAGAAACATGGCTTCTTCTGGGTATTCATGGACTACACTCAGAAAGTTCACAAATTTAATGCAGGACTTCCATCTATAATTGGAAAAAATAATTTTATGATGAGTGAAATAACCCGTAATTCGAAGGAGATCTTTGAATATGCCCAGCATTTCATGAATGGTCCCATCAATGTGGAAAAAATGTCCTTAGCAGACAACATGGAAGAACTTAGGAATCTTGAAAGCTCGCCTCATCTTGGTCACGAATACAGTTCAGGACAATCTGTCGAAATCCTTAAATGTGACAAGGAACATTTGAAAGAAAAACTCTTCCAAGTACTTTCGAACATAATAGATAGTGGAGTCAGTGTTGATGACTTGGCTGTACTTGTTGGAAGTAAACAGGACAAGCCAGAAATCACAGCGGACGTGATGCCATTAACACAGAAGACAAATCATGGAGTAGAAGTGGATACAGTGAAGGAGTTCAGTGGACTTGATCGAGGGACCATAGTCGGGGTGGATCCAAAGGTCAATCCAGAACATGCGGATTTGAATAAATTCATCCTCAGTTTGGCAACTCGTGCACGTGATAAACTTGTGATTATCTCTACCTCAGATGATGTTCAGAGGAAACTCGAGTGCGATCAGGAATCTTGATACCAAAATATAGGCATTAAATCATAGACACAAAAAATAGGCATTAAGTCAGACAAAAAATATAGGCATTAAATCATAGACACAAAATATAGGCATTAAAACAAAGACACCAAAATATAGGCATTAAATTATAGACACAAAATATAGGCATTAAATCATAGACACAAAATATAGACATTGAGTCATAGACACAAAATATAGGCATTAAAATAAAGACACCAAAATATAGGCATTAAATCAAAGACTTGCATGTATATACAACATAATTATATAATTTATTTTTTCTTCAAAATGTACCTTTGCTTTACATATGTATTTTAAAATTGTATTTCATAAATTTGTTACAGAAAACATATTTTAATTGGAAAATATTTTAAAAAACCTGATATGTACAGGGTGAATACTAATTTGACGTTGGCATTCAACAGAAGAACGAGATTGAGTAAACCTTTGGTGATTTTTTATTTTGAACATATCATAAGGCAGTTTTCCTCCAAGTTAATGAACACTGGTTGGTTTCATTATCTAATGATTAGATATCATATATTTAACTATATAAAACACTTTATATATATCTATATATTTTTATATATTTTATTTCATTTTTACAAATTGCTTTTACTGACTGACAGAGTTTCCTAATCACGATTTATGAAGCAATAAGGAAAATATATGACAACATATTAATTTTGTTGTTTACTAATTGAGAAAAAAAAGGCAAAGTGTTTGTTGGTGTTGCTTTGTCTTTTGTTTTTTCTATCCTTTCAACTACATGGACATGGATTTATGGGGCGCCAAACTAACATGAACTTGAATAATTAAAGATATATCTTTAATTATTTGAAGATCTCTTCGGTTAACTTGATACACATACTAAAATTCAATGGAAGAGCTCTTCAAATAATAACATCTTCAATTCTGTAAGATTACACCATTAATTCAAATGTTGATTAATTTCATTGTAATTTGTTAAAGTGGTTGTGCACGATAATTGAATTTTTGCTCTCTTCAAACGAATTGATGATAATTATCATGATCAACAATTGAAATCAATTTGATGCAATTGGTTCAATTGAAGAGATCAATAATTTAATCAAAGCGCACAATAATCAAATACATAATGCTTTATAGCATGCATCAATTCAATTAATGCACACATAATTGTTGCTTTCTTTCATTGAATTAGGTTATCATTAAATCAATTAATGCATGCAATAATTGAATTATTGCTCTCTTTTAACTGATCATGAATCCATGCTCACACCTTTTAGATTGAACATCTACACGTAACAGTGTATTGAATTGTGATACTCGTAGGTATCTTCAAGTCAACATAATTATCTCATTTCAAATGAATTGTTGCTCTCTTGAAATTCTGCATGATGACACGTTTCTAAGAATTTGTTATTGAAATATTGTTGCTTTAAGAAGTTTCCTCACAAAAATTGAGGTACATAATACCAGGCTTTTGGGCAAGATTCCAGAGGAGGATACTTCCTATATACATGTAGCCCTAGTGGAAATCTTATGAATTGCTGATATATCAATAATAATAAATATGTTTGGTATACATGTGTATTGTGATAGAAATGAAAAAAAAATATATTCAGAGAATTTTTCGTCAGATCTAAAAGAATTGATGATCGCATTAATTCCTCTAAGAAAATCGTTGTAAGAATGTAAAAGATATCTTCAATTGAATGAAAGAGATAAATCGTTTATCATTGTTTATGCATAGGTCTTTTTTTTTTTTTTTTTTTTTTTTTTGCAAGCAACGATTCAACCACATTCCTGGGCTCAACAATTTATTTGTTGCCCGCATCAGTTCGTTGGACGAGAGCAATAATGTGGTTCTTGCTCGCAAAAAGTAATTTAGACCTCAGTTTGAATGATTTGTTGATTTCATTAATTCAGTGGAAGTTATCTTTAATTATTAAAACAATTTGCGTGCACAACAACAAGAGAATAAAAATTCAAACATCATAATTCGAAATATTACGAAAGCCTATTAGGATCAAACTACGGTAAAAAAAAAATTAAAAGGCGTTATAACGCCTTCGCATTTTCAAAAGGCGTTATAACGCAAAAAAAGGCGTAATAACGCCTTTTGAAAAGGCGTTATAACGCGGAAAAAGGCGTAATAACGCAAATAAAGGCGTAATTACGCCTTTCCAAAAGGCGTTATTACGCCTTTCTAAAAGGCGTTATAACGCCTTTCTAAAAGGCGTTATTACGCCTTTCCAAAAGGCGTTATAACGCTAAAAAAGGCGTAATAACGCCTTTTGAAAAGGCGTTATAACGCGGAAAAAGGCGTAATAACGCAAATAAAGGCGTAATTACGCCTTTCCAAAAGGCGTTATTACGCCTTTCTAAAAGGCGTTATAACGCCTTTCTAAAAGGCGTTATTACGCCTTTCCAAAAGGCGTTATTACGCGAAAAAAGGCGTTATTACGCCTTTCCAAAAGGCGTTATTACGCCTTTCCAAAAGGCGTTATAACGCCTTTCCAAAAGGCGTTATTACGCCTTTCCAAAAGGCGTTATTACGCCTTTCTAAAAGGCGTTATTACGCCTTTCCAAAAGGCGTTATAACGCCTTTTGGAGCCTTTCTAAAAGGCGTTATTACACCTTTCCAAAAGGCGTTATTACGCCTTTTTAAAAGGCGTTATTACGCCTTTCCAAAAGGTATTATTACGCCTTTCCAAAAGGCGTTATTACGCTTTTTAAAAAGGCGTTATTACGCCTCTTTTTTTTTCAATACATGACTTACTTAGCCCACCCTGGGGGCTGATTATAATTAGATTTCTAGGAAAAAAGATTTTTAAATGTGTAAAATATTTTCAGTGTTAAACCAACTTAGTCCTTCTCTGATGCCAGACGCTTCTACCAAGGTGTATGGATTTCAGAAATTTTGTTGAAGGCTAATTGCTCATTATACCTATGCAAATACTTTGCCTGTTATTTACCAAGAGGAGAGAAAAATATTTCAAATTTGACATGAATTTTTAATACGTGGCTAGCAAAGCCCAAAGCTGGTTCTGCCTATATCCTGGATTTTCAAAAGTAGAGTGTTGACTTCTCTTAATATGCATGCAAAATGCAAACAACTGTCTGCGAGATGTGCAGGAATATAGAAAATACTATAATTTATAATATAATTTATAATATTAAAACTATAATCTAAATATTGCATAAATAAAGATGGCTTTGGTTCAATCTTTCATATATTTACTATTTTAAAATAACGCCTTTCCATTTTTGGATACAACTCCTTTTCAAACAGGCCGGTAGTACGAATGTGAGTGGGGGGGGGGGGGTCCCCCACCCCACTTTTTGGGAGAATAGTCTTGCTATAGTTTAAATATAAAAAATCATTAATTGATTGCTTGGTCCCTTAACATTTTGTTGCAGTATGGTTAAACTCGGACAAGTCATTGCATTTAAAAAAAGTTTTACCGAAAAATTAAAAAAAGTTTCCCCTCAAGTTTAGGCAGTTTATTTTTTTTCGGGGGGGGGGGTTCTTGTTTTTTGTTTGCTTGTCAATTTTATGGGACCCCCCCCCCATTTTAAAAGCACGGGACTGTCAAAGACATAATAATGGCCCTTCAAAAGGCATAATAACGCCTTTTGGAAAGGTGTAATAACGCCTTTTGGAAAGGTGTAATAACGCCTTTTGGAAAGGCGTAATAACGCCTTTTGGAAAGGCGTAATAACGCCTTTTGGAAAGGCGTAATAACGCCTTTTGGAAAGGCGTAATTACGCCTTTATTTGCGTTATTACGCCTTTTTCCGCGTTATAACGCCTTTTCAAAAGGAGTTATTACGCCTTTTTTCGCGTTATAACGCCTTTTGAAAAGGTTATAACGCCTTTTAAATTTTTTTTTTACCGTAGTTTGATCCTAATAGGCTTTCGTAAAATATAGATAAGTGTAGGGCCGTAGCAACGGTTTCAATAGTGGGGGGGGGGCAACTCCCCCCCCCCCCCAAAATCTGACAAGCAAAAAAAAAAAAAAAAAAAAAAAGAAGCTGATTTACTGTCAACAAAATCCTTGAATTTGCCAGTGCTCATGTGTGTGTGTGTGGGGGGGGGGGAGGGGGGGGCAACCAGCATCTAAAGGAAAATTTTAAACCAAAATACTATACTCGGGGAAAAAATGGGGGGTCGCCACCCCACCCCCACCCCCACCCCCCGCCCGGCGCCTGGGTAGATTCGAAGATATCACTGAGTTCTCTCAATAAAATATTAATTGTGTGCATTAATTGAAGTATTGATATCATTAATTCAGTGGAAGATATATACATGTAGCAATAATTCAATTATAGAGCATAAATTGAATTGATGAGCGCAATGTATTAATAGCAGTTTTAGGTTAATGTGATGGTGATTATACAGGTGGTAGGATGAATAGTCCGATCTTGACGTGGGGCTGTTACGCGTCAATTAATTGAAGTGAGCAATTATTCACTTATTCCACGCATTAATTATCATTGAATTATTGCTTTCTTCAATTGAATTATCGCATGCATCAATTCAATTGTTGATATGATTAATTTATTTGAGTTTAAGAAAGAATTGATGCACGCAATTATGTATTAACTAAAGATATTAATTAATGTTTGAAGAGACCTTCGAATTGGTATTGTGGGTGCTTCATCAAGGTGGGAAAAAAGAGAAAACACTGGTCATATAAATATTTTCCATCTATACTCTGTATGCTATAAATGAAGCACGTGTTTCCAAGGGAGAATCAAGATATTTTTCTAAAAGGGACTGGCATACTCTTTCAAGGGAAAAAAAAATCTTCCAACTCAAAAAAAAAATATGTATCTGACCGTTTCTCAATAATTTTGATATTTATATTATTTATAGCCCTGGGGAAAAAACCAATCTCATGTGCAGAGTTGCCCCCCCCCCCCCCCCCCGACTAAAAGTAATTCAATTTACGAACGAGTTGATTATAATAATAATCTCAAACTATGTACGACTTACTCAAGAAAAAATCCATGTAAACAAACTAATTTTCATCAAAGGTAAAAATGTTTTATTTATGTTATTCCAGGGATTACATCATTTTAATGATAAATATTACGTAGCTTTAAGGGTTTATTCCAACATTTGGCTTGTTCGGTCTAGTTAAAATAATGGATTTTAAATCTCATTTCTTAATTTTATGACATAGGAAATTCGGTTCAAAATCCACTTTGTTATCCGGAGAGTTAATTTTACAGAAATTATAGTTTGAAAAGTCAACACAGTGCATTGATTTTCCTCCATTCAGTTTAGGTCCGAGTTTTAGCCATTTCCACCATAGGGGCTTGTCTTCCAGATTGTTAATTTTAAATAAATTTAAAATATTTTGAATCTTCTTTAAATACACTGAAAAGTTGTTAAAATAGAGATTCTGACTCTTTCACTCAAGAAAAACCACGTTTTAAAAAGACGTACCACACTTATATACATAAACTCTACAATGAAAGCTGAAAGCTTTCGTCTTCGAAAAAATACCACAACCCACTTCAGTGCCTATTTCTGAACTCTAAAGCATTAATTTATTTCGTTGCCATAGTTCTGTCCTCTACAGTGATGATTTTCCTAAATGTTGATGCGTTTGTCAGTCGTCAACATGTGTTTAACCAACAGAAAACGGATACAGTTTCTTTGATTTGGGGCTTATTTTTCTAAATCGACCTGGGGAGAACGGAAGTTTACAAAATCGCAAAGGCAGATAATCAATATGTAGGGAAAACTCAGAGGGTAATCGAAAGTGAATGGTAACACCCAAGGACTTCCAGTTTCGCGGAAAAAATGTTTACCGACAAGAAAAGACAGTGAAATTGATAAATACTGGCTAAAGTTTCGTTTTCAGGGACTAAGGCGGCACCGGGAAGACTCATTTCATTTAATGTATAAATAATTTATTACATAATTTACAGTACACTTGCTATACAAGCGCGCTATATGTTATACCACGATTATCAGAATTGCGTTGTTACCATGCAACCATGTAAACTTCCATTCTCCCCAGGTCGATTTAGAAAAATGAGCCCCAAATCGAAGAAATTGTATCCATTTGCTGTTGATTAAACACATGTTGACGACTGACAAACGCATCAACATTTAGGAAAATCATCACTGTAGGGGACAGAACTACGGCAACGAAATAAATTAATTTAGAGTCCAGAAATAGGAGCTGAAGTGGGTTGGGGTATTTTTTCCAAGACAAAAGCTTTCGTCCCTTGTAGAGTTTATGTATATAGGTGTGGTGCATCTTTTTTAAATGGGGTTTTTCTTGACTGAAAGTGTCAGAATCTCTATTTTAACAACTTTTAAGTGTATTTCAAGAAGATTCAAAATTTTTTAAAATTTATTTTAAATTTAACAATCCGGAAGACAAGCCCCTATGATTTCCACCTGCAAAATTTACAAAAATTTTCCCAATGCCGGACAATGGACACACACATTCACATGTGCAAATCAGTAATAATTGAAGATTTTAAAGCTTAGCAAGGTGAAAATTAATAATGTAATACAAAAGATAAAATTAGTATAGATCAAATCAAATTTTTGCATTGCTTTTCAAGTCTAAAAATTTTCCAAATACAAAAGCTACATGCCCATTTACAGAAATAGAGAAATGTTTGATAATTAAATCTTTAATACATATGTTATAGGAGAGGGAGAATAGTGTGATGGGTCAGATAGGGATTCAAACCCAGGCCCCCTGAATCACTATAGTCAGGTGTTCAGTAGTCAGACAGGTTCAATCGCCAGTGGACAAATAACCCAGTCAGTAAAGCACCTGAATAGTGATTCAGGGGGTTCAGGTTTGAATCCCTGTTTGATCTGTCACAAATATCTTAAGGTGTTTTCCATGTAATATCATTGTTTGACCAACTAAATTGTGTAGAAACACTTTTGAAAATCAACATTCAGTATTGGATTTACTGTTAAGCATAGGTATTCTTTATTTGTAGAGTATATTATTTAATATGCCAACAGTTAAAAGTGGAAATTATTCATACTCCATTAACTCATTATGTTTTGTTTCCCAGAAATGCCAGATTAATCTTTGATAAAAAAAAAAAAATAGGAAGGGGAGGTTTGTCAACAAACCTTGGAGATACATGTATGTACCTATGTCAAAATATGTATCATTAGGCAATTGTGTTTCCTATTTAATGGAATCGGTCCTGATTGGTTATGACTCTTTGTCATATTGCATGAGAAAAAAATGAAGATGCAGTTTTAAATTTATCACATAACATATCAAGCAAATATGTTATTTTCAGGTCCAAACATTTGGTTTCCGTCTCCTCAACCTTCTTTGTATGCAGAATGTATAACCTTCATTTAATGGTTTTCTTGACAACATGGACAAGTACTTTTATTATTAAACATTAAATTTTAGAGTATTCTTTCCTGAAAACTGTATATCCTGTTTATGGTTAGTTATGATTAGTTTCACTGAAATATATTTCAGATTGAAAAGAATGTCTATATAAAACCGGCAGACAAAATGACTGAGGCAACATTTGAGGAGTTTTCAATAGACATTGATGAATCAAGGGCAGGGCGTGGAGGACCTCCTGTCAATCTCTTTAATGTGGACATGAAGTACCAGTCAATTGACTTTACACCAGAGACATCTAGTGGTGAACAGGATGTCAAAGCAGTGGAAGATAACTCTGTAAGAGCCTCAACTCCCCCTCCCCCACCTTTGGATATCTTTGGTTTTGATATGAAATACACTGAGGATCCCTTGGAAGATCAGAATGATTCCTCAGGAAATAATGGCTCGATGGGGAGTGTGGGTCCGAGCCTTACAAGCATTAATTTTGGAAATTTGTCAAGAATGGAGTCTACTGAAAATAAACCAAGTTCAGTTTCCTCAAATGAAGCAAAGGGAACTGCTCAACAGAATCTAGAGAAGAAGCCTGAAGCTACCCAGAATGCACAACAGTCTGTTCTTATGAAGAATGTGCTTCAAAAAATAAAGACTTCGCAGTCAAGTAGTGGTGAAACAGTGAAGATAGAGCAACAAACAACGGAAGTAAAAATAACAAAAACAGAAGGGGGACAGGTAAAAGTTTTACTTATCATTTAGAAAATGATAATGTGTGATGTTTATTTTTTAAAAATTTTTCCTAAATAGAATAAAGTTTATCTTGATTGTTTCATTATTTAAACAATTTTATCACATTTATGTGGCATTTTGGCATGCTATCCATATTTAGCAGAATTTAGTTTGTAATTACACAAAAGTATGTTGCACAACTTTATCCTGAAAAATGAGTATCTACCCTAACAATTAATATTAAAATTACATACATGTATCTTGATTAAATATTGTGAACCAGCTTTTATGCATGGCGAGAATTCTTGAGTTTTGCGACCTTCTTTTACTCAGGAATATATCTGTGGCAAAATATTTATTAAATAAATTGTGTATTTATGTCAAATGTTTCCTCAGTCATGAAAATTAGTTGTCGTTGATGAATTTCATACTGACAAAAAAAAAAAAAATAATAATAAAACTTAGTTCAAATAATTGTTGGTTTACACTATCAAAGAAAGATTATTTGTTTTCTCAGTTAAGTTCTGCATAATTAAAGATGACAAATTTAATTTATCTGCCATATATTCTTTCTTTGACACAGAAAATAACAGAGAAAAGCAGTGCCTTGACAATTGAAAACAACTCAAGAACAAAGAGTTGTGAGGATTCAGATGATGAATTCGATTTTGATGTACCTACAAGTAAAAACACACCGCAGAATCTCACTGCTCAAACCGATATCCCAAATACAAAAGATTCTAGCTTACCATTCCCTGCATTAAAATCTCAGACTGCTACAGAATCTGTAAGTCCATCTACAAATGTAGAAAATCAACCAACTGTGAAAGTTGTGTCTGGTACAGATGTCCCAATTGGTCCAGGAGGAAATGTTCCTGGGGAGAATTTGGCCAATCAAGGAATATCTCATGTGACAGCAGACAAACAGAAAATAACCTCGCAGGGTCAGACCGTTAGTGAAATAGGGAATTCTGTATTGAAACAGGTGAAATATACTGCATACATTTTGCAAGCTGTGAGCTTGAATGATTATGTTTGACCAAACACAAGGGAAGAATTGCCAGTGGCAAAGCATTATGACAATACAGAAGCCTTAATTTATAAATTTGAACACTACTTTTTGTTTGATTATTGCATCTAGAAGTGTGCAGATTTATTAAATAGCTTCTCTGAAATAGAATTGAATTATTATCTTTTTATATTCTGTATTAATGCTGCATTGCAATAATAATGTTTTATATGAATCTTGATTTTGCATTTTAAATGAAATGTATCACATGGTTCAAGATAAAATTTTTAATTTTTTTTTTATTTGATAGGTTTGTGAGAATGGGGCAATATCTGAAACATTCCATGTGAACAATCGTGCTGAGGACGAGTGGGACAAGGTGCAGACCATTGAAGCAGGTAAACATGGCGTCTTCTTCATCCCAATATAATGTTTGAATTAAATCATGACATTTTACTGAATGTGTACCAGAAAGAATCAATTGTAGATTTTTGTAGCTAAAATCTTCAATCTTTTTCTGTTTATAGGGTTTGTGGATGAGAATGATACCAGAAAGAAAGGTAATGTAACCCCCCTCCCCCCCCCCCCAAAAAAAAAAAAATAAATAAATAAAAAATATTGATATAAATGATTAAAGAAATTGTATCTCCACCCCAGGAAAAGAAATTAAGAAGGTTACTCCCCTCCCCTCCCTAACCAATCTAATTAAAATTAGACTTCTTATATCTGTGCCACACATGTATACACTCTTACACTGGATGTAAGGTCTAAGAAGTTTAATTTCAATTTGACTGCATCCCCACCCCCCTCAGTAAATTAAGAATTGATATAAAAAAAATTTAGAGAAATTGTACTACCCCCCCCCCCCCCCCCCCCACACACACACACACACACACATTCTAAAAAATAAAAATAAATTAAAAAAGATATTAATTAAAAAAGACAAAAAAGGGAAGAAACTGATGTATGCAAAGTACTGAACAGTTTGGTATGTGTATATGTGTTTTTGAATTAAAATAATGATCAAATTTAAATCTTTCTGAGTAGCTTTTGGTTTGAAGGCAAATATAATAAACCTTTTATTCTGTCCACAGAGAGTGTCGTGACCAATGCTCCAATGCTGTCTTTCTTTGAGATGTTGGAACACTTTGTCTCCGAGGATTTCTCAGGAGTAAAGGTCAGTATAACACAACCTCCGACAACAAAGAAAATGGTCAGTGCCAATTCGTACAATAATATTAATACATACCTTTTTATACGTCCGTCTTTAGATGGGACGTATTATGTTATGGCGTTCATGTCCGTCCATCTGTCTGTCTGTTAGCTTTTCTCGTGTCCGGCTCTTAACTTTAATACTATTAGGCCTAGGATTATCAAACTTTGTCAGCTGATACTTCTTGGGTAGAAGGTGTGTCGCGCACTAAAAGTAGGTTGCTCTGACCTTTAATGAAGATGCTATGGCCAAATATGGAAAAATCCTGTCCGGCCCATAACTAGAAAACTATTGGACTTAGAATCATCAAACTTGGCCAATTTATGCATCTTAGGTAGAAGGTGTGTCGCAACCTATTTCAAGGTCACTGTGACCTTTTATTTAAGTGAAATTAAAAAAAAAAAATTGCCTTTTTACTATTAGATTACACAATCCCAAAAAATGCAAGAGTGTTGCAGTATCCTTGTTTAAAAAATGTTAAATCAAGAAAATACTTATTTTTTTCATTATATACTTTACAGCAATCTGTAACAAATGTAATGTTACAAGAGAAATTCCACCTCTCCCATGGGTGTAATTATCAAGCACTGGTCAAGGAGAATTTGATAACAGAAAATTGCATGTCAAATTAGAGAGAAATTAATGAGTTTAGTGTGAGGAGCTAACTGGTAGAGCATCTCTGATCAAGCAGGTGTTATCTATATCTCTTGGGAACTGGGCAAAAAGAATCATTCGTATTGGATTAAATAGTTGGCTAACCCAACCTTTAAAATGAATTTGGTGAAAAGTAATAAAAACTTATTTGATATTGTATAATAAATTAATTTGATATTGAATAATAAACTAATTTGATATTGTATAATATAATTAAAACTAATTATACTTGGGGGAGGGGGATACTGGAATCAGCATGCCTATTGTCCATATGAATTGCAGCTTAAAACCAGTCTGACATTAAATCTAAAAAAAAATAAAGTATTTAAAAAAAAGGTTTTAATTATGGTAGATAGTCCCTACAAATCTAAGAGTAATGCAGGAACCTTATTAAAAATGTTGCATTAAGATTGCACAAGTTTTTTTTCTTTTTATAAATCTTTGTAACAAATTAAAAAAAAATCTTTGTTTTCAAATTTAACTTCAGAATGACATAAATACATGTATGCATTTTTATTGCACTACAAAGCAGGTAGTATGTATAGATCCATTCATCCATTGGGAGTAATGAGTGGACATGCATCCAGTTAAAGATTAATTAATGAGTTCAGTGTAGGAAGGCTACATGTAGCTGTCTCAATCATTTCTGTTAGAGGATCTCTGATCAAGCAGCTCTTATCTGTATCCTTTGGGAATTATACAGAAGAACTGCTTGTCAGTTTATAGGATATGTCATTTAATGGTCAGCCTTTTATTTTTAAAATTAATTTGATATACCCATGGCAAAGTGGAAGGCAGTTATATAGCAGTTTCTTAGCCTTATAACAGTTTGAACTTTTTAGCAGTTCTGGAGCAGTTACTTAACCTTCCCTAGACTGCTAATGGATAAACAAATTGCTTTCAAACCTTTTGTAATCTATAAGCAGTTTTCTTAGCCTTACCAGTTCGTAACCAGTTCGCAAGCAGTTTACAGGCAGTTTCCTAGCAGTTCATTATCAGTTTCTTAGCAGTTCATAGGCAGTTATTTAGGCAGTTTTTGCTAACTGCTAGTGGACTTCCAGTAAACTATTATATACTGCTTATCTATTTCCCTTTTACAAAATAAATATTTAATAATAAGTCAGTAGGACATTTTCTATTATCCAGCGTGAAATAATATGCAGTTATAAAAGAGCTACCTATATCAGAAATGCTTGTTACATTTTAATTTATTGTATTTTGTACAATATTGTATAACACAGTCAAACAATTAGAGATAGCTAAGATGAATGTTTAAAAAGTATCAAACACTGTTTTATGCATGTTATTATAATCAGTGTAACTAATAATTAATATATGTATCTTATTTACATACACATGTACAACCATGCAATTATACTCACTGACTAGTAAGAAATCTTATATATCCCAGGGCATGTAAATAATGTTCAACAAGATTCAACACTGAAGGAAAAAGTCAAAAGTACAGCAAATATTCACTTCATCCAAACACCACAAGGCCACAAATTAATAAATATATTGAACTTACCAATTGTTAAATGTCTAAATCATTATTTCAATAAATCTAAAGCTTTGTGGCCAGCAGGCTCCCTCTTCATGATGCTTTATAGCCTTTGTCCAACAATACAACATGGCAGCCAAGAATTGAATTCTGGCGGTCTGTTGTTGGGTTCCTGTTGTTTATATTTGTTGATCATTGACCCCAACTTTAAAATTTCTCTTGAACCCAATCAAATTATACAAGGAAACTGCTTACAAACTGCTTACAAAACTGCTTAGGAAAACTGTCTTCTCCTCAAGCATAGGCAACCAAGATATAACTGCTAGGGAAACTGATTACTGCTTAAAACCTGCTAAGGAAAACTGTTTACTCCCAAGGCACTAGCAGTCACAAAAGAACAGAAAAAAGCCAAACTGACTGAAACTGTTTGAAAACTGCTTAAAATTAGCAAAACTGCTAAAGAACTGCCTAATAACTGCCCATATAGGCAGTTCACTTTTCCATGGGTAGATTAAGTTGCTAAGACTCAATTGATTTGTTTAATATGATATTTTTATTTATTTTTTTGAAAATATCAACTAATTCAGAGCATCATGTCTCACAAATCTGAAAGCTGAGGGGGGGGGGGGGGGGGGGGGGGGGACTGCAGATGGGCATTTGTCAAGCTCTAACACAACCAGTTGAGGATCTATAATATAATATTTGTTATAATTAATGCCTACACCACAGAAGATGTATAAACAAATATTATAAGGAATGGAAAAATCATTGAAATCCTTGTATCAAGGTTGTTATGATTTTCTTGCACTCTAAACTGTTTATGACAATTGAACAATATTTGACGGGCGTATCATGCTGTGGCGGGGCACTTTATTTACTTGCTGTCAAGCCCAACAAATGATAAATGCAAGTATGAAAATTGAATAAGTCATGTTGTGTATTAGCTGTTGGAGAAAGATGCTGTATGTTAGACTAATTTTCGGAACTTTGTATGATTTCAGGACAAAATTCGGACAACAGTAGAACGCCATGGTTTTTCTGCACTGAAATACTTCCTCTTTGGTCCTCCAAAACTACATAAAAATCTACACGAGGAAAGAGATAGGATATTTTGTATAGCTGCATGTAAGTAATTTTAATATAAAAAAAACTTTTAATGACAAAATTTAAAACCTGAATTTCAGAGAGCTTATTTCATAAATTAAAAAAGCTATTACCCAAAACTTTCTCAATCAAGATATCTACATTCTTTGTTAAAAATTCAGCATGTACTTTATTTGGGGGATGTTAAAAAAAACAAATATACATAACTAGCAGTTCTTAAAGAATTTTAAAGCTTCAAAAGCAACAAAATTGAAATGTTGTCCATCACAACTGTATGTACTCTAACTTAAAATGGTCTCTCATACTTCCCACGTATTGAGTTCCAACAATATCAGTTTTGAATCTTTTTGTTTTTCCAGCGGTGCTAGAGAATTCTAACCAGATCCATATCAGATCTCTACAGACAATTTATCGCAGTCTTACAGGGTCAAGGTTTGACTGTCCTCGCTTTGGAAACCACTGGGAGGAAATAGGATTTCAGGGTAAGTTTTGAAAATCAAATAAATCTTTTTATCATGTACATAGAAAATCAAATTAATCTATTTATCATATACATAATCTATTTATCAAGTTATAACAATTTACCAGACAGTTTAAGTTGATACTGTAATGGTATGGTAAACATCTTATCTACCATAGATCTATCGAGATAGCTATTTGATATTGATAAGTGAGACAAAATTTTCACTAACTGTGGTTGTTGTATACAATGGAGTTGTCAAACAGCAGGTTTGGGTGATGAAGGTTGGGGTGGTTAAATCTGATCTATTTGCTTTTACATTTCAGGCAGGGATCCATCAACAGATCTGAGAGGTGTAGGATTATTGGGACTGTTACATTTGATTTACCTGTTGCGTGATGCCAAGCGACAAGTGCTGGCCAGTGAAATTTACAAGCTTTCCCTTCACCCCACTCAGGTATAAATATAGCTATAGCTATCTTAATGGAATTTATACATCCCGTCTTCAGCACATGTAAAGTTATTCTAACTCTGGTCTTAGAAAGAATTTATGTAAGAAAGGGGGAAACTTCTGGTTGTCAAATTTTGTAGACTGTGTATTATTCCAATACTTATTGAACAATTTCATTTCACTATAAGTGTATTCATATCATACATAGGTACATATATATATCATACTGTACCATGAAATTTACAGTCTAATAGGTCATTTTAATCAACTGATACACATAACATAACAGTCATATGTTTTTATTAGTGCATTCAAAAATTCCTGTTATAAATTGTGCATTGTAGAACTTCCCATTCTGTGTAATGTCCATTAATCTGTCCAGAATCGCCCTCCAGGCTCTCAGAGAAGGTTGTCTCAACAAGTAAGGAATGAAATGTCTTATAAATATGTACTTCTTAATCAGTCAGAAGAAATGTAATATTGCAGAAGACATGACATAACAACACTTTAAACACATTCAACCGTGTATGGACATAAACGATTTTGATATACATGGACAGATCGGAGAAGTGTTCAGAAGATGCATGTTGGTTTGTTTATAATAAAAAGCAGCATATGACATGCTATAAACATCTAAGTGCTTTAATTTTCAGAGAGTGCAATAAACAGAAGGAGGTCCTTCCTGTGGTGTGTGATTTTTACACTGGTCTATATCTCCAGATGTACCAGGTGTGGAAATCCCAGGGAAAAACCATCTCTGACTCGGGCTTTGTTTTGCAGCGTAAGTATCCCAGGGGGAAACCATCTCTGCTCAGGCTTTGTATTACAGCGTAAGTATCCCAGGGGAAAACAATCTCTGCTCAGGCTTTGTATTACAGCATAAGTATCCCAGGGGAAAACCATCTCTGACTTGGGCTTTGTTTTACAGCGTAAGTATCCCAGGGGAAAACCATCTCCGACACGGGCTTCGTTTTACAGCGTAAGTATCCCAGGGGAAAACCATCTCTGACTCGGGCTTTGTTTTACAGCGTAAGTATCCCAGGGGAAAACTATCTCCGACTCAGGCTTTGTTTTACAGCGTAAGTACCCCAGTGGAAAACCATCTGTGACTCGGGCTTTGTTTTACAGCTTAAGTATCCCAGGGAAAAAACATCTCGGACTCAGGCTTCATTTCACAGCATAAGTATCCCAGGGGAAAACCATCTCAGACTCGGGCTTTGTTTTACAACTTAAGTATCCCAGGGGAAAACCATCTCTGACTCGGGCTTTGTTTTACAGCGTAAGTATCCCAGGGGAAAACTATCTCCGACTCAGGCTTTGTTTTACAGCGTAAGTACCCCAGTGGAAAACCATCTGTGACTCGGGCTTTGTTTTACAGCTTAAGTATCCCAGGGAAAAAACATCTCGGACTCAGGCTTCATTTCACAGCATAAGTATCCCAGGGGAAAACCATCTCAGACTCGGGCTTTGTTTTACAACTTAAGTATCCCAGGGGAAAACCATCTCTGACTCGGGCTTTGTTTGACAGCGTAAGTATCCCAGGGGAAAACTATCTCTGACCCAGGCTTTGTTTTACCGCGTAAGTACCCCAATGTTAGGTGGCAAATTCTATCCAATCATAATCTAGTTTATGAAACGTGTAACTTAAAGTTCAGTAAAAGTAGCCTTCATTGGCTCATTAATGTCAGCATGCTTATTAAAGACAACTGGTTAAATGTATATCCAATTATTTCAGTGTCAATAATAAAAAAAAAGAACATTGATCAGAAATAACAATAACTTTTTATAGAGCTTGAGGTATTCACTGAAAGCAAGTTATACTTCATAAGTTTATTTGATGATTGAAATTACACATGACAAAAAGATTTCAAAGTGGAAATCAAAATAATTACACATGATGGTATGATGTTGATACTCAATTTTACATAATTGAATATTTTTTTAAAACACTGACAGATATTGAAAATCATGCGAAGAGGAATCCCCATGCAGTAATGAAAAACCTAGAGGAGTACCTAGCTAAGAAGAAATCGGCAGCCAACCTTGATAACGTGAATCTTGGAGAGGAGCAGTTCACAAGTGTTGTTGATTCTGAAACAGCAGGACACTATTAAAAATTTAACAAGTTTTTTAATTAAAGAATCATCTAATTACAGGGTTTTTAACATCTTGGCAAATTAAAAGTCCTATAAAAATGTTTTTGTAATTCTATTCAAGTGTAAGATTTCATTTTGTTTTGGTATTGAATCATGAACATTGCATTCTTAAGGCATTGAAGTTCCATAATTCTGAAACAAATACAAATAATTTATTTTAGTCATTTAGGACATTACTATTCCTGTCAGATTTTGTTACACATACTAAAGATGTGCACAAAAAACTTTATTTCAATTGGCTGCTTTGAATTTATTAGAAATGGTTATACATTGTTGTGCAGAAAGAGGGCATTAAAAATTCCTAATTAGTCTATATGAAATTCATATTATATTCTCCCTCACTATGTTCGTCCGAATATAAAACAATTATATTCTAAGTATGAGAGTAATGAAAAGAACTCATATGTTAGGAATGGTACTCACTATAACCTTTTATTTTGCACTGCCTTATATAATTATAATACTGATTCAGTCTATTATAAATAATTGTTTCGTTAATCAATACATTCAGAAGCGTAAACATACATAAAATATCAAATACATAATGTTTATGTTATTTTTAAATATACGTGTATACCCGTAGGTTATAGCCAGACTCGATAATCGAACATGAATGAGTGAGGATATATATAGTTTGTGATCACGTGATAACTATGAAATGCAACGAATTTAATTTTATTTATTTGCATATTTTAAAATGGTACAAAATTGTATAATCTGATTGAAAACCTTTCTTGAAAACTATTCTCAATATTCAAATGATTATAGTTGTAAAAATTCTGGATTAAGATATTGTTTTTAGTTGGCTGATATATGTAAAATGACAAGAAAGTGCAATATAATGACACGTACATTATGTTTAGAGTGATATCCATCCTGCATTCTTTGTTCAAGTCTATCAGGTAAAGAACTTAAAAAAAAAAAACCCAGATAAATATACATGTATGATTCTGTATTTATTAATGTACTATGGTAGGGTTATGACCAGATCTGAAAATAATCGTGAATCAGGGATGGGGTAATCGTAATCGAGTAATCGTAATCGATTGTAATGATTACTTTTTTTCAAGTAATCGACAGTAATCTGTAATCGAAGAGATTTTCGATTACTTGTAATCGTAATTTAATCGATTACAGCTAAAATTTTCAATGTAATTATAATTACTTTTTCGATTACTTTCGATTATTTTATACATAAATGGATGTTATTTTGGAGAATTATTTCCAGTCAGTCACACATAAATATCAAATATAAACCACGTAGTGTAATGTTTGGATTTCCCAACTTTTATTATCATAAGTTTGATAATGTTCTCAATAAAATTTGCATTATAGAGCTACTGGTCTAGTATTAAATAATTCAGAAGTGTATTTCAACCATTTATTAATAAAATATACAGATTTTTCGAGTGCATTTTACATTTAACCCACTGTCCTTTTGCTGCATGTCCTTTTTCATATTTCAGATGTTGAAAAACTTTGTCTTGTAATAGAAAATTACAAATAGCAAAAACAGATTTAAATGCTTTATTAAATATAAATATTTTGGTAAATAATTATAAACTACATTGTACTCGGAAAAAAAAGAAGATGGAAATACTTATTCATATCTGAAAATGTTTAAACAACTTCAAACTTGTGTTTTAGTAACTTTAAAATTTGCAAATTCATTCTCATGTTTTCATTCAAAATTGTAAGGTTGTTTTTATATCCATGAGAGGCTTCAAGTGTCTGAAAGAGAGGGAGTAAGTGTCACTGTGTTTGCTTATCTTAATTGGCTAATTATTTGACTGGGACATCCCTAATTTGCAGATAATGAGGTGTAAACTGTGAACTACCCAGTGTTTAACTTTCATTCCATTTAAGACAAACAATATTATTAAAACAAATAATAAGCTCTCAGAACACTTATGAAATTGTGCTATTAGTTTAATTACTTAAAGACACATATAATTTATATGTTTATTACTAAGAGTTCTAATTTACTTATTTTTTTGAAAAAGATAAGTACAGGAATGTTGAATGTGTACTGACAACATACGGGCAGCCCATATACTTCTAATGAAGTTATTAATTCACAATAAAATATTAACTAATTTTTGCAACAAGAAAATAAATATGGAGGTTCAGATCCAAGGTTGAAATGAATAATTAATTCCCTGGCATATTTTATTGTAGGAATCATGTATCCACTTTCCATGGTAGAGAATCCCTCATTTGGGCATTTAGTGAGAACATCAACATTTACCATTTAAATATTGCTTTGATATATGAAGGGATAAAAACTTAGAAGTAATCGATTATTAATCGATTACATCTTCCAAAGTAATCGATTACAATCGATTACAGGACAAAAATGAGTGTAATCGATTAATAATCGATTACACAAAATTCCTCTAAGTAATCGATTATTAATCGATTACATTTTTCAGTAATCGTGCCCATCCCTGTCGTGAATCATCTTAGTCCTTGTAAATTGTTGTAGATTGTATGAAAGGGAACATAATCAGGTCTACTTTATCATTAGATCTCTGTTTATTGATGTACATTATTATAATGTATATAAGAGATGCAGTATTTTTATATAATGTATCATGTGATATTAATTATTTGACAGTTGTGTTAGTCCTGTGATTCACTGATTTACAGTTAGTGTTGTTGGTTTTATATTTAATATATACTTAGTTCTCCGTCCTTTGTTTCAAATTTGTAATTCATGATGTTGATGCCTTCAAAACTGACAATTAATAAAATTGATTTTAAAAAAAAAGTAGTAATCCATTGTTCAGTAAAGTTATGGATAGAATACTTTGTAGTTTTCCTTATTTTGACTTTTCAAGGTCCAGTTGAAATTTGATAATTGACGCAAACTTCAATATGTCGAATACCATAAAAGTGTCAAAGTAAATTGGAGGTCCCAACGACCTTTACTTTCTGAATTTTAACTTCCATATCGAGAATCATCAGATATTCCATCAAGTTCACTAAAACAAGGTTTGACCGTACATTGTATTTATATTCCTCATATCAAGGAAGTCAATGTGGTTAGCTGTTTAAGCAAATGTATTTAAAAATCACTTATAAATTATTTTGTGGTAAGATTATCATTTAATGATTTTTATGCACTTCACATTGCATGGATTTATTATCAGACAGTGGTGAATTCGAATGTAATCTAACGCACAGTTGTAACTTGTGTTACAATTAATGTAGTCTTCAATTGTTTAAATTTTTCCCAATTCAAATAATTAGTGATAAACTTTACCAATGATAATAAATTTCATGTAATGATAACTACATCGTATGTTTAATACATATACTAGTATAGACGATTTTATTAAAATTTGTGGTCTACTTTTACCACAGTATTTTCGAGAAGAATACTACCAGGTACTTGTCAATGAATAACTAAAACAAAACTGAGCTGGATATACACATGATATCTAATAGTCCTTCAGTTTGGAAGATCTGAATTTAACTTAGATGTATATGTTGAAATAAATTTCTTTCTTGTGTTGCTGTCAGCTAAATAAAAAAAATATATAAATTATACTCTTTTATGTTAGGGGCTTTAAAAAGAGCAGGTGCTTCCTAAATCATGATATTCCAAACTTCTAAAATTCTGTTTTTAAAGTTTATTGAAACATTAAATGTTGGGTACAGTTCAGGCATTATTTTTATAGATTTAGATGTCGTTTGATAAAGGATTGTAGTAAATAAACTGATAACTAATTTGAAACGCTACCCGTAGATATATTTATTTATTCCGCCAATGCGATTTAAACCCCTTAATTATAACCTAATTAGGTTCACACAAAGAGATAACTGCCTTAATGATGGTCATATTATTTCACATTTTTTAAAAAGCAGTTCTATTGTTTATCAAGGTATTCCAAACATACTTCTAGACGTCTACTTGTAAAATTTACTCAAACTAATTGTTTTGTACATTTCAGGCATTAGATTTGTTGTCATTGGGTACATTCGAACGATAACCTACGTCTGCTAGTAATCAATACTTCTCAAGTTTTGTTATGCATACCTTTAGCTGTTTAGTGTGATTTAAACCTCCAAAGCCCACAAGAGATCTTGAGGTATAATTATATATACTACCCGAATTCATTGGCAAATTTACTCGAACTTACCAGTGCCGTTTTTGTTTGGAATTCAGTTGTCTAACGCAAGTTATTACGGAAAAAATCAAACAAATGGCACAAACGGCTTTTGCACAGCATTTTGTCGAATGTTCGAAGTGCGAAGAAAATGCTGAATTTTACTGCAAAAATTGCAAAAAGGATCTTTGTCAAATTTGTGAAAGGGATCATCTTAAAAATACAGCCAGTGCTTCTCATGACATTGTGCTCCTACAAGAAAAATATGGAGCAACCTTTATCCAGGAGAAATGTTCCATACATAGTGGACAAGTTTACAGCCTGTGCTGTCAGCAATGTCAACTTCCTATCTGTGAAATATGTAGAGAAGACTCAAAACACAAGAAGCATAGCTTTATGAACTTGGAAAATGCGTGTCACACGATCAGAGAAAAGTGCAAAGTAAGGGTATCTAAAATCCGAAAGGAAATTTTGCCCCGTTGCATATCTATGCAGCAAGATATTCAAGCGGACTTGTTATCGCGTAAAGAAGAAATTGATCAGATTTTGTCTCTCTTGACATCCAGAGGTTTGAAAATGAAAGCACTTATTGAGAATGTAATCGAGGAAAACGAAAGAAGCTTGAACGGAATCCGAAAATTACAGGAATCGGAGCTAGAAAAACAGGATTGTGAAATCACCAATTATATAGCCCATCTTAAAACTATGGTTGAAAGGTTTGACCAATCAGATAACAAACCAGCAGAATTTCTATTCTACCTTAGAGACAATCCAATTTCAGAAAAGGACGATGTTCCCCACATAATGGACATACCCCTACCACTTCTAACCGAGGAAAACATAGCAATGGAAGATGTTATCAAATATTTAGGTCATATAGAAGAAGTACCAGGAAATGAACCAAGGCAAACCAAGAAAAGTGAGTACATTTCTTACGATGTTCCGAATCTCCAAGTAATGGATGGAGCTGAAAAGGTGAAATCCATCAAGGTCAAAGGCGTCAACGAATGCTACCAGATTTCTCATGTCTCATCCAACAAGTTTTGGGTAAGAGATGAAAATATTATTTTGTCGGACAGTTCTGGAAAAACTTTGCATCAAGTGTCTAACATTTCGGATGAATGGGCCATACAATCTGTGACCAAAGAAGAAGAGTTGATTTTCATCGACAAAGAGACAAATATTTGTAAACTTTCTGTCGATTTGAAGAAAAAGAATATTCTTCTTCCAAACAAAGATCCATGGATGCCTTGTAGTATCTACGCGTCCAGACTAACCGGGGATATTCTAGTTGGTATGATGAGAAAAAAACAGGGGTCTGAGGAAAACTCGACTTTAGAAGCCAAAGTAGTGCGATTAAATTACTCTGGCAGTGAAATGCAATCTTTTTCCCTCGGTGTAGCAGGCCAAGCCCTTTATCAATACCCTCGCTACATCACAGAGAACTGCAATGGGGACGTGATCGTGTCGGACCATAGTAAAAATGCAGTGGTGGTGACGGATCATAGAGCAAAACATCGCTTTTCCTATAAAGGACCCCCCTCCAGTTCAGAATTTTGGCCGAGAGGACTTTGTACAGACGCAATACTGAACATCCTTGTGTGCGATTATAAAACAGACACCGTTCAAATGATTGACCAAAACGGCCATTTTCTTCGGCTTTTACTTACAGTGAAAGATAAGATAGATGAACCATGTTGTCTGAGTTATAACACAGAAGACAATCTTCTCTTGGTCGGGTGTAGAGACAGTAGACGTGTTTCTGTGTTTAGATATTTGTAGACAGGCAGTAGAGACGGTTTCTGTGATAAGATATTTGGAGAGAGAGATAGGGAGTAGACGATTTTCTGTCTTTAGATGTAGACCTGTGTCTCTGTTTAGATATTTATAGACACAGTAGACATGTTTCTGTGTTTAGATGTTTGAGAGATTTAGAGGATTAATAAACAATGAGATAACAAAGGATTTAAGGCTTACATTGGTTATTTCTATTCTCCACTCATCTGCAGTTCATAGATTCCTACATTGTTACGGAATAGAGTTTACATTGTTTTGGATTGTCTTTCTAATTTAATATTTGGTTGTTAAATATTGATGCATGAAATAAAGACTGTTTTATTATTCGCATAAATATATTTTAAATCTCGATATTCTACAAAATATATTGGGCACTCTGGTCCTTGCTGCTGATTGCTTATTAAGAAAGGTTAAATGAGAATTAATAAGAATCTAACCCTAATGATGTGAATATATATAAAAAAAAAATTATGACCAAAATACCATATAAACAATACAATTTGTGAGCAGAGCAAGACAAGGATCTCTGAAAACATCACAGGTGGGATAAGAAACTACGGAGGAGTAAGCATCCCCTATCGACTGGTCACACCCGCCCATGAGCCCTCTTGTCATGATCAGCTTAAGACAATTTAATATGAAAATGATGGCCTAATTAACAATTTAAATGAAAAATTCAGTCAATATTCGACCTAACAATAGATTGTATATGTAAATAATATACATTTATTGACTGGGTTTTAAGGGCAACATGCTTTTTTTGTATGACCAAAGAACCAAACTGTTTGAGGGTCGACAAAACGCATTTTGCCCGAGAACACATTCAATAAATGTTTTGTTATACCTTTCATTTATTTATTCATTTTTTTTGTTATACATGTATCTTTTGCTGGCTTCTATACCATCGAATGCAGATAAGATTTTCCTGATCATACCCACAGTGTGACGTAAGCGGTCCAATATCTCGTCCACAGGTCCAATATCTCACTCGGCGGTCAAATATCATTTTTTTAAAAACCGCTCAGTAAAACATTAGAAATGTTAGACTTTTTTATACCCCCGTTATCGAAGATTCTTTCTAGCTGTCTGTTTGTCCGCAAAAACTTAAACCTTGGCCACAAATTTTGATTGGTTGAAGCTATGGCTATCATGTTTCACATGTGTATTTCTTGTGACAAAACCTTTCTTTGGGTACGATCATATTTGACCTATTGACTTTGACCTTGGAGTTTGTCCCAGGTTGGCAAAATTTTATCCAACTTTAACCTTGGCCATAACTTTTGAACGGTTGGAGCTAGGGCTTTTATACTTCACGTATGTAATCCTTGTGACAAGATCTTACTTTGGATACTAACAACTTTGACCCCAGGAGCTTGACCTACTTTTGAAAAACTTTAACCTTGGCCGTAACTTTTGAACGGTTGGTGCTAGGGCTTTCATATTTCACGTGTATTTCTTGTGAAAAGGCATTTCCTTGGGCACCGTTTATTTTGACCATTTGACCTTGATGTTTGACTTACTTTTGAAAAACTTTAAAATTTTCTATATGTTTTCATCAATGATTGCAGCTAGTGCTTTCATATTTCACAGATATATTCCTCGAGACAAGACCTTACATTGTACTTTGGGTACCAACATATATGTGGCCCGTTTTACAAAAGAACTTACGACTAAGACCAAAAATT
This sequence comes from Saccostrea echinata, assembly GCF_033153115.1. NCBI lineage: Eukaryota > Metazoa > Mollusca > Bivalvia > Ostreida > Ostreidae > Saccostrea > Saccostrea echinata. Next base: position 5,528,087 of record NW_026889763.1, on the reverse strand, counting down.
TAAGTTGATTGTAAAATTTTGCAAAATCAATGATTCTGTTTAAAATTGCTAGCGTAAAAATAACTTACTACATTCCTTTTAAAAAGATCAAAACCATTTTCAATATAATGTAAATTAAAAAGTTATAAGCAGAATTAAATTTTGGTCTTAGTCGTAAGTTGTTTTGTAAAACGGACCCCTGATTTGCATTTGAGAAAGTTTAACCTTCGCTGTAAGTTGTCAAACGGGGGCATCAATCTTTCCCAAACACGTCTTATTTTCACTTGTTGTAGTATAGATTTATATAGGAACTAATTTTTAAAGGTATAACAAGTCATTTTGTCGACCACAGATTTTGCCAAATGTTGACTTTAATCTCAGATTGTTGATATGATTCTGTCATCAATTTGCTTGTCAGTAGCTTTCCTCGTCTTAGAAATTGTTCGTACATAGTATCACCAATCATATTCCAAAAGATGAATCATGCGTATCGAAAGTTGTATGTTACTAATATGTCTAAAAGAAAAAAGAAACTCTTTGATCCAACTGGCGTGCCGTAAATTTCATTATCTAACAAAAGAAAGGCATAGTTCTTAAAGACATAGTTCTCACGGTCATAATCTTAATAGATAGTGTACAGACAATTGAGAAGTTTTGTATAAGTTGGGAATTTTCGAGATATTAGTTTTAGACATGTTTAAACATTACCTTACATTGATTTTATCTTTTGTACTTTTAATTAACATCAGAGACTTACAAGCAGTTAGATGTGATTTTGATGGCACGCGTTTAGTAAACTACTTTAATGAAACTGGAGTAAGTATGTTGTTTGCCTGTTCAGTTTTGTTTTTAATTCTTATTTTAATTCTTGCTCTGGAGGGACACAGACGTACTTGTTATTATGACATTAATATTTTAGCTTATTTGTTGTTATTTATTTGTTTTGACTTTTTCGTTGCTGGTTATATAACTAAGTGAAAGGTAGCTATTAAGACCGTGTAGTTTGGTTTTGTGATTACGTGTATTATTAAATTGATATGTTTAGTCTTAGTTTAACTGTGGTTTTTGATTGATTAATTGTTGTTTCACGTCCAGTACAGTTGTGATTACGTGTATTATTAAATTGGTATGTTTAGTCCTAGTTTAACTGTGGTTTTTGATTGATTAATTGTTGTTTCACGTCCAGTACAGTTGTGATTACGTGTATTATTAAATTGATATGTTTAGTCCTAGTTTAACTGTGGTTTTTGATTGATTAATTGTTGTTTCACGTCCAGTACAGTTGTGATTACGTGTATTATTAAATTGATATGTTTAGTCCTAGTTTAACTGTGGTTTTTGATTGATTAATTGTTGTTTCACGTCCAGTACAGTTGTAATTACGTGTATTATTAAATTGGTATGTTTAGTCCTAGTTTAACTGTGGTTTTTGATTGATTAATTGTTGTTTCACGTCCAGTACAGTTGTAATTACGTGTATTATTAAATTGATATGTTTAGTCCTAGTTTAACTATGGTTTTTGATTGATTAATTGTTGTTTCACGTCCAGTACAGTTGTGATTACGTGTATTATTAAATTGATATGTTTAGTCCTAGTTTAACTGTGGTTTTTGATTGATTAATTGTTGTTTCACGTCCAGTACAGTTGTGATTACGTGTATTATTAAATTGGTATGTTTAGTCCTAGTTTAACTGTGGTTTTTGATTGATTAATTGTTGTTTCACGTCCAGTACAGTTGTGATTACGTGTATTATTAAATTGGTATGTTTAGTCCTAGTTTAACTGTGGTTTTTGATTGATTAATTGTTGTTTCACGTCCAGTACAGTTGTGATTACGTGTATTATCAAATTGATATGTTTAGTCTTAGTTTAACTGTGGTTTTTGATTGATTAATTGTTGTTTCACGTCCAGTACAGTTGTGATTACGTGTATTATTAAATTGGTATGTTTAGTCCTAGTTTAACTGTGGTTTTTGATTGATTAATTGTTGTTTCACGTCCAGTACAGTTGTGATTACGTGTATTATTAAATTGGTATGTTTAGTCCTAGTTTAACTGTGGTTTTTGATTGATTAATTGTTGTTTCACGTCCAGTACAGTTGTGATTACGTGTATTATCAAATTGATATGTTTAGTCTTAGTTTAACTGTGGTTTTTGATTGATTAATTGTTGTTTCACGTCCAGTACAGTTGTAATTACGTGTATTATTAAATTGATATGTTTAGTCCTAGTTAAACTGTGGTTTTTGATTGATTAATTGTTGTTTCACGTCCAGTACAGTTGTGATTACGTGTATTATTAAATTGATATGTTTAGTCCTAGTTTAACTGTGGTTTTTGATTGATTAATTGTTGTTTCACGTCCAGTACAGTTGTGATTACGTGTATTATTAAATTGATATGTTTAGTCCTAGTTTAACTGTGGTTTTTGATTGATTAATTGTTGTTTCACGTCCAGTACAGTTGTAATTACTTCATAATTCTTATACGTTCAATCTTCTTACTTAGCTGTTATAACTTAATTCTTATTTGTTCATTTTATTTGATATTTCTTGTTACTTAATAGATACTACTTAGTTCTTATTTGTAACTTCATTGAACACATGAACATAACTACTATTTCATCTTGTCATTAGTAATAAATTTAAAGGCAAAATATTCTTGTTTTCCGAAACTACACTCCATCTTGCATGCCACTTTTTATTGGTTAAGTAAACGTGTGGTAACAAATGTAAATAACAAGAATTTACAATTAAGTCATAAGAATTAAATCAAAACACCTAAGAAGTAAATCAATGTCCCTCCAGGGTTTCCTTAAAAACCACAGTTAAACTAGGACTAAACATATCATTTTAATATTTCACGTAAGCCAAGCTACACTTTCTAAGCATTAGTTATAACCAGCAACAAAAAGCTAAAATAAAAAAAGTCATAACAAGTAAGTCATTGTCCCTCCAGGGCTTCCGTAGTAGTAAGAGTTGTAGCTTAGTAATAAATAGATATAAATCGTTGATATACTATTATTCTAAACATTTAATTTTTTTTGTCCAGTTTCTTGGTACATGGCATGAATTAGAAAGGACAACGTTCCAATGGGGAGACGGCACCTGGTATTCCCAGGTATGGACCTTTAAACGAGGAAATGATGGTCAGCTATATATGGCCTACACTGGGTTTTCGTAAGTACGACTTATTCAGCTACTATGTTCTATATTCACTAGTGATTATACTCAATTGTATGCCAAATAATGCTGAAATTATGGTACAAAAGTAGAATATTCAAAGCATATACATATATAATAGTTCCCAGTATTCAATAAATCTCTTCAATATAATTTTTCTCAAAACGAGAAGAAAAACAAACAAAAAGTATCAGAAAAGTGTATCAGAAATGAATTAAATTGAGATTTCGAGACATTTTTTTAAAGATTCTTTACCATTTGACTATAAAGGATTTTTTTTATATTTCAATATTTATTTTATCAAATCCATAAATTCAAAACCATTGATTTGATCCTCTAGGTCAATCATATGAGATATATTTCTATCTGCAGTCTTCTTCAAGAATGTACTTTATTACTGTACATCACACAGGTAAAATGTTTGCACGATTCTAACAGATAATGAATTGTTAAAATCATGTTTCCGGGTCCATGATTCGAGCAACGAATTGATTAAAATAGTTATATAATAAAAAGATTAAAAGTAAACACTCTATCATAACGTTTTGATTGATTGATTGATTGTATGTTGTTTAACGTTCCTCTCACTCATATGGAGATGCCACCACTTGCCGGTGGAGAGCTGCAAATTTTGTCCTTTACTCGGCACTTACGGCCATTGAGCAGTGAGGGATCTTTTTCGTGCCAGCACCTACAGCGACACGGGACCTCGGTTTATACGGTCTCATCCGAAGGACCGGTCTCCACGTCCCACAGTGGGATTCGAACCCGCGACGTAAGGATCAACTCCTTACTTCGCGACTCTAGAGCAGACGCTCTAACCACTGCGCCACGCGGGCGACCATAACGTTTTGATTTCAGGTTCCTCAAGCTGATTAGACGATTATAAGTATGATTATTATACCTCTACTGATGTTTTCCTTATATATCATTAGATTGTTAGATGTGACTAATTCCCTAGAAATCGTTATGAATGGACTAATCCCCGTGCGTTAGTCAAGTGAGCTAATCCCTGCATCAAAAGCTAATTCCTGGTTATCCGTAATCCTCTAGATTTTACTTTTACATTGGTATGATATGTGAATGGACTAATACCCATGTGTTAGTTCAGTGAGCTAATCCCTCCTGTGAAATCACGCTATCTGAATCCTCTAAATTTTACGTTTGTATCGGTGTAATAAAACAGTTAAATGTATATCATTGAGGGAGATAGCAAGATTCCAGTTCCCCATAACCAGGACCATTTCCCCCGGCTTCGCCTCGGGAAATAGTCCTGGCCTTGGGGAACTGGAATCTTTCTAACTCCCTCAATGATATACTTTAACTGTATACTAATCTAAGATGCATATTTTATTTTGATGTATCTTTTAAAAAATTGTACTCTCAAGCATATAGCAGACAAACATTATATGTTTAAATATTAATGATAATAATAACAATGAGTTTTGTGCCAAAAGAAAATACAATGAATTTCCCATGAATCCAGAACTGCTGATCCAGATTGGAAGAAATTTACCAAATGTTAATAGCCTCGATCATGATAAAAAATTCGCAGTCAAGGCCTATGAGTCCCTGATTTGATATGCAAATTACAGTTTACACCTTTTTCAGTTCGGTCAACGTACGGCTCCATTCTTACCAAACCTCGTGCTCGCAACTGAGGACCAAATGTTATCAATTTTGAATACTAGCCGTGACATTCTAAATTATGTACGGCATTGAAAGACGGGTATCATATTTAAAAGAATTCTCTTCGAGTACTCGGAGTATATCCCTCTGTCCAAGCTTAAATATTTACTTTTACAGTACTCTAATTCACGTGGATTCCTTCTAAGATTTTCCGTATTTAGATTTACACATACATATTTACATTTGCAAGTGTTTCCCATAATTAATATATGTTATACTTAGTAATTGAGCAATTATTATTTGATCATGAGCAATGCGCATTGAAACCTGTTCAAATACATGCAGGTTCATCACACCACTACAAATTTATTTTTTATCGACGTTATTTCACATTGATCGATGTGTTCAATACAATCAATTTATACCGTTGAGGTTTTAAAAAAAATCATTCCATAGCTTTAAACCTATAATATGCAAATAATTTGTTACAATGTGCAAATACTCGTATTAGTAATAAGGTATCATTTTTAAACATTTATTATGATATAAGTACGGGATGGTTTGTGGTCAATCAATGGCCTTTATAGGATTTGATCAGGTGACCAGCCCGTATTTATTTCTCGATTAATGTTTGAAATGATACCTTTTTTCTAAAATGTATCATTTACATGACTTCACACGTCCATTGAGTACTAAATTTGTTGACAGGAAAATAATTAATCCATGGACATACTTTTAATTGCAAAAAAGAATGAAGAAATATGCAAAACATACAACAGATAAATCATTTTTTCAAGTCCTCGCACACAGTCTTGTACTTCTCCTAATACCGGACTCTTGAGCGGAACTGGAGGCTCATACACATTGACGTCAGAGGGAAGGTATGAAGGTAAGTCATAAGGCATCAAAGTGACACATTGACGTCATAAGGAAAGTATGAATGTAAGTCATGAGGTATCATAGTTGCAAATTGACGTCAGAGGGAGGGTAAAAAGGTAAGTCATGAGGTATCAAAATTATACAATGACGTCAGAGGGAGATAAAAAGGTAAATCATGAGGTATCAAAGATTCACACTGACATCAGTGGATAGGTATGAGAGTATAGATACACATGTAAGTCATGCAGTATCAAAGTTACACGTTGACGTCATGCTTAACTTAAAAAATTAAAAAGAATATGCTCATAATGTACATATTGTGCACATAGATTATGTACAATTTTTTTTATAAATGGACCAAGTCAAACACAATACATGTAACATGCTCGATTTAGTGAAAAAAGATTGAGTTTATACTCAGTATTTTGTCTCTTTGATCACTATATTTTAACTAATCTTTGCTTGTTTCATCATTAGTTCCTTTCTTGTTTTATATGTTGTTTTCTTGCTACAATCATTACTTTTTGAAAACATCTAGCTGCATTACGAGTTGCTTACACGGACTACGAAAACGTTGCCCTGGTGTACATGTGTTATGCTCCTGAAATACAGGGAACTTGTGACAGGACATCTGTTCATGTCTCTCTCCTATCCCGGACACCTTCACTGTCCACTCCACAGAGATCCATGCTTAAGGCTCATCTGGATTTAAAATGCGTCGAAGATCATCACCTTAACCAAGCTACGACAGGTTTGAATGCATTATTTTACGTTGTCAATTAAAAAAAATGATTTCCAGTAATTAGAACATTTTGTTATATCTACAGTTTAAATAGTATGTTTATTCTATAAGAATTGGCAATTTGTAGTAAAAGGATAACAGAGAATATTAGCTAGTATATGAGACATTAAGAACGTGTTTACATCACGCTTCCTAATAAGTATGTGAAATCTCCGATTTTTGTGGTGGTAGGGGGTTAATTTTGTTGATTTTGTGGTATGAAGAAACTAATGAAATGTTCACACATTTCAAACTATAGTATTACATGTATATTTATCATTGCTCCAGCAACCACATAGTGAAATTCAAATGTACCAATTAAGAAATTGCTTTTTTCAACGTAGCATAGATAATAATAGATATTTTATGATTTATTTTCTATATGACAATCATTTTATCGAATAAAACGCGAATTGATGGGCCATATCATATACTAGTAATATGAGAAGTCATATTAATATGATAATTAATTTGCTCTTAGGTCTTTGTCGGGTACCTACACCTATTAGTAAGTATACTTTAATCACAGATAATGCCAAAAAAGTTATAAAAGACATAATTTCTGTTTACTTTTATTCATGTATATCCACATGTCCATAAAATGGCTTTCGTATGTTTGTAGAAAATGAAATACTTCTTTTGTCAACGTTCATTTTTTTTAGTCCCAGTCGGAAGATAAGCAGATTTGGAACAAAGGACTATTAGTGAAATCCAATCAAATGTACGACAATGATCTGATAAGTTAATTTATAAATAAAATCAGTATTAATATGTCTTCCTTCTTTTAAGGTGGAATTCAATATTAATTCTTACATACATATAAAACATAAAAAAAACTCTTTAGTACAGGGGTTAAAACAGGTTTTAAGGACATATGACACATGAATGCCTGGATTGGTATTTATTTTTTGACCAATTTTGGTTGTAAATGATGCAAATATAAAATTCTAAAATAATAAAAAAATTGAAAACTTTCTATAATGTTCAAACAGTTACCTTTTTTAAAAAACCAATATAAATATATACTACATTTTTTATCATTTTATAGGACATTATTGTGAAACTTTAAATTAAAAATTAATTTTTTTTTGGTTAAACTTATTCATTTAACTAATATAAAACTGTTTTACTTGATATTTTCATGATTTATGAAAAAAGTTGTTTCAACTTTTCTTTAGAAATTGACCTTGCTGAGATACCGAATGTATAGTGTGCCGATAGAGTCATTTACATAAGTCTATGACACGGCGTTAGACACAATGCAACGCGCATTGTTCACAACATACTGCCGCGCTAACGCAATAACCGTTGCCATAACACAACACACTAAAATACTATGGGGAATTTCATTTTAGAGAAGCTAAGTCATTTAGAATTATTAAAGAGGGTTTAAAGAAAATCTTCAATGAAACAAATGTTTGATATCTGAGTTGTGTGAGTGATTTGATGGTAAATATGCATATTTGACATTGTTAACTTCATATAAAAAGTACATTCTTTAATAACGCAGCTATGTTAAGGCTGTCCGAAGGCTTAATATGCATGAAAATATCCATTTTATTTTGAGCTAGATTTTAATTTCAATTTGTAATCTATGTATGAATTTGCAGTCAACTTGTGACGAGAGTGTAATCAGGTATTATAATAATGCATTTTTGTGATGTCACATGACTTCGTTGATCACGTGACGGACACTTTAAATTCCTATATGTTGCACAAAAAATCGCATCGGCACAAGTGCAATACAATATTATTGAGAAAAAATTAACACATAAGTCGATTCATCGTGATCTTTGGTACATATAAAGTGCTAGGGGCAAGTCTGAATTTTACTTCTTAAGAAAATATTCCACGAGAAATTCAACTTACCAACATACAAGGGTACATTTTCCACTCTTTATCGCAATTTATACAAAATAGGATAAATTACATACAATCCCCCAGCAACATACTTCTCTAGTAGATTCACACAGAATATCTTCAATATATTCTTATTAATCACTTGTGCCAGTCAAATATATACACGATTTATAAATTCTAACTCTGTCCACGGACGTGTTAGGGGTAGCGTTTCACATTCAATTTTTTTTTATTGTTTGAATATATGTATATTTGATAAGTTAATGGAATAGCGATTTTAAATTGCAAAGATTCAACATCATAACAGCTCACTTAAACTTAAAGAACAATCCACACTCTTGAATCAAACAACAACGCTAAAAAATCTTTACCTGTCATGTAAAAAGAATGTAAAAGTTATGACACTTTCCCCGTCATGTTAGCACAAGTACGCAGTGACTTGACGTCATATGCTATTATGACGTCATATTTAGGTAGTTCACAGATGTTACTTCAGTTGGAACACTTTGATATTTTACGGACACCTTATCCTAGCCGCGAAATAGAGTTTAAAAAGGATTTCACTAATGATACATGCACAAAACCTATGCAATCCAAGTAGATTGAATGAATTTACTTAACCTAATTCTGCCAAATTTAATGGAATATCTTGAAGACACACAGCCAAAAGAGACACAGTCATACAGTAAATGTTTTTCCCAGATAATACTACTGTAGATTCCTTATTTTTCGCGAGTACTTATTATCGCGAAATGGCTCTTGAACGTCAAATTGCGAGAAAAATAATTCGCGAGTGGGCGGTTGATCAAGAGAATTATCATGGATTTCATCACCATAAAAATAAAAGCGTGTAATTTTATTTCGCGAGTGGTGCTTCTCGCGTAATTACGCGATTATAAATTCTTCGCGTATATTTAGGAATCTACAGTATATGGTGAAGCAAGACCCAAAGAAACTTACTGGTTGCCTACGATAACCCTCCCTCCCCCCCCCCAACTGAGTATTCATTGCTGTAAAAGTTTAGCCCCAGGAGAATTTTCTTCCTGAACTCTGGCTTATCATCAGGGACAAGGGCAAGAACACATCCAAGATAACGGATATTGGGTCCAGACCTGTTAAAAAAAACAAGATATGATTCAAAGACATGCAAAGAAAATATAAACTACTGTATACAAAGAATCCCCCTGTTCTATTTTGCCCTCTTTCGCCATCAGCTCGACAAGGCAAATTTAAAACAGAGTGATTTCAAAGAAAACAACATAATTTCTTAAACAGAAGCATGTCTAATCAAATTTAAAATTGGACAAATATTGCAAGATTACCCTGTGTACAGTATTAAACATATAAAAAGAATTGAAATATTTTGTTTGTTTATTAGAAGTTAATGTGTAATCATATGTTAATATGTAATGTATGTAAGTTAACCAAATACATTTGATGTGTTTATCGTAATTCAGTCATTCTACAAAGGCATGCCCAATAAGAATTTTTTATGTCGCTTACAAATTTACCGTTGTCATATCTTAACTATAAATTTAAAGATCGATTTCAACTCTATGAATTGATATACACACATGGTTTTGTAAATATTTACCGATATATATGCAGTGAAACTTTTGATATAAACACAATGTAATGTTGAAAATCGTTACACCGTTACCAAACTGTCATACTTGCTGCTGACGTGCAGCAAGTCTGCTGCAAGCTTGCAGCAAACAAAATTGTTCGCTGGAAGAAAATGTTCTTGTTATCAGATGATTGCCGCTAGCTGTGATCTTGCGGCAAACATTGCAGCAATTGCTGTAAGCTTGCAGCAAATTCGCAGGAACTCAACATGTTTGCAGGAACATTGCAAGAAACAAACACGCCAATCTGTTGTTTGCAGAAAGTTCACAGGAAACATTAAACAAATTGAATGTTTGCAGGAAATTTGCAAGAACAGTAAACAAGTTAAATCAGCCAACGAAATGCAGATTGTAATGGGGTCAAGACACAATTCGCCATTTTGAAATATTTGAATAGAAGTTGTAGATGTTTCAGTATTTTGTTAGGAATACATTGTATATACTATTTTGAATGATTACAAAGAGCATAATTCTGGATGTAGGAGTACGAGGGTTGTCCCAGAAAAACGCGAACTTTTTTGATATTTTAGAAACTATTCGACCTAAAGTAATAATTTTTTGCATGTTGTTGGAAAATGATATTTTCGATATTTTGACAAAATATTTTAGGCTTGTGATGTCATAAGTATATAAAAACAGGATTTAAAGGGTGTTAAATATCGGTGGTCGGCGCACGGCAAGTTTTTGACTTTTAAAAGTAGCATTGTCAATGAAGTTTTCTTTTTTACCAGGCTATACGGAAATATAATGTCACAAAATTTACTTCCATCAATACTCGTTGATCTGGTGTACTCGTGCATATATATTCATTAATTTGACATCATTAATGACAAATATATGGCGTTATATGCCAAAACATTTTTAATTAGATATTGTCAAAAATGGTGACGTTTGGCGATAATGTGAAGCACAAAATTATTAAGTGGGATATGACTTCTACCCATACGATAAAAGAGATGTTAACGATGGAAAAACAGAAACATAAATCTCGGACACAGGTTTATCCGTAGTTGAAGAGGTTTGAGGATGGCTTGACTGGTTATCCGATAGAAGAGGCGTTTTGTAGACTAACAGAAATGAAGACAAACTGAAAGTCAGGAGCTGGACGTCATAGGCCTAAGTGAAGGCCGCCGTTAAACAATGCGAACTGCTAGGTTTGTTATCGGGATTGAGAAATTGTCTATAAAAGAATTAATTCTGCAATCTTCTGCTAACATTAGTAATTGAGATGTATAATTTGGAAAATAAAAGAAAATTAAATACCGTGCTGAATTTATGCTTAAATGAATTTTATTAGAAGCACATTTCCAAAAAAAAAATTTCAAACGCCACGAGCTACATTTTGACGTCGTTAGTGTTGCGCCAACAACTGATTTGTAAGATTCGTATACCTGAGAGAAAAATGTTATTTATGGAGATATTTCATTGAATTTTTTTTGCATTATACCAAAAAAATTCATCATTATGTATGCCAATTTTTAACTTTATAGTATTAGTGAAACAAAAGATATTGAAAATGTTCGCGTTTTTCTGGGACAACCTTCGTACATTGGCATACACAACATTTGATTGGTAAGATCTGATTTTGTTTTATTTTAATGTGAAACAATTATCTCTTTAAAGTATGTTTAAGTAACTGATGTACTTGCTAGGTCAATTCTCAATCTATTTATGAATTTTAATCTTTATTTTGATATCACACTTGTATATTCCTTTAATGTATTAAAGGTTCGAAATCAATTATTAGATATGTTTATGTGTTTTCAAATATATTGGTATTAACTGTAAAATTTTATTTATAAAGTCATATGCAAAGGTTCTTAAATTTCTGTACATGTCAAAGAAATTATATTACATTTTTATTAAGAATAGTATGTAAACATAAAGAAAAACTGTGAACACTTCAGAAACTTGCATCATTTCAGACACATGTGGTGGATTTTCTCTATAATTGACAGATTAAGGTCAGGACAAAGGCTTTCTGCGAACTTGCTGCTTTTACGCAGGAATGTGCCTTAAACAATAACTATATTGCTTGCCGCAAGTTAGCAGCAATGTTTGCCGCAAGCCTGCAGCAATGTTTGCCGCAAGCTTGCAGCAATGTTTGCTGCAAGTTTGCAGCAATGTTTGCCGTAAGCTTGCAGCAATGTTTGCCGTAAGCTTGCAGCAATGTTTGCAGTAAGCTTGCAGCAATGTGTTTGCCACAAGCTTGCAGCAATGTTTGCCGCAAGTATGCAGCAAGGTTTCCATATTTGGAAAATTCAATGTTTGCTCCTAACTTGCAGCAAACCTCATTTGCATGGTTAAATGTTTGCAGCATGCTTGCTGCATACTTTGCGCAAACTTGCTGCAAACACAAAGACTTTGTATAGGCTGTCATGGTTTTTTTAGCATCGTTGCAGCAAGCTTGCATCACTGTTTGTAGGAAGTTTGCAGCAATGTTTGCTGCAGGCAATATTTTTGATAAGGGGGTCACTATTCTACTTATATTAGTCTTAATGTCGCTTCATTCATTTACAAATTTCAAGATGAAATTTTCAGCCATATAAACGTTCCGAATAGATTGCAATAAATGTTTAAAGAAGTTTTTTTTCCTTTATAAAAAGAAATCAAACCTCTTTTTGCAAAGAAATGCATGAATCCGATCTTCTTTCATACGAAATCATAGCATGTCGCTGAAAATCAATTAACTTCCATAACAGTTTTGTTTTAAATTTCACACACAGAATGCAGATTTCCAAAAGAACTGAAACGTATCTGAAAGTGATCATGGAACCTGATACAGGGTTGGTAAAAAACCGGGAAATACTCATATTTCCCAGGACAGAGGGAAATACTGATAATTCCCTAAAATTACTGATATTTCCCGGGGAAATACTTGCCTGTTCAGTTTTGTTTTTTATTCTTATTTTCATTCTTGCTTCCTTTTATACAGAAGCTCTGGAGGGACACAGACTTACTTGTTATTATGACATTAATGTTATAGCTTATTTGTTTTGACGTTTTTGTTACTGGTTATATAACTAAGTGAAAGGTAGCTATGAAAACCGTGTAGTTTGGCTTACCTGTATTATTATATTGGTATGTTTAGTCCTAGTTTAACTGTTGTTTTTGATTGATTAATTGTTGTTTCACGTCCAGTACAGTTGTGATTACGTGTATTATTAAATTGGTATGTTAAGTCCTAGTTTAACTGTGGTTTTTGATTGATTAATTGTTGTTTCACGTCCAGTACAGTTGTGATTACGTGTATTATTAAATTGATATGTTTATTCCTAGTTTAACTGTGGTTTTTGATTGATTAATTGCTGTTTCACGTCCAGTACAGTTGTGATTACGTGTATCATTAAATTGGTATGTTTATTCCTAGTTTAACTGTGGTTTTTGATTGATTAATTGTTGTTTCACGTCTAGTACAGTTGTGATTACGTGTATTATTAAATTGGTATGTTTATTCCTAGTTTAACTGTGGTTTTTGATTGATTAATTGTTGTTTCACGTCCAGTACAGTTGTGATTACGTGTATTATTGAATTGGTATGTTTAGTCCTAGTTTAACTGTGGTTTTTGATTGATTAATTGTTGTTTCACGTCCAGTACAGTTGTGATTACGTGTATTATTAAATTGGTATGTTTAGTCCTAGTTTAACTGTGGTTTTTGATTGATTAATTGTTGTTTCACGTCCAGTACAGTTGTGATTACGTGTATTATTAAATTGGTATGTTTATTCCTAGTTTAACTGTGGTTTTTGATTGATTAATTGTTGTTTCACGTCCAGTACAGTTGTGATTACGTGTATTATTAAATTGGTATGTTTAGTCCTAGTTTAACTGTGGTTTTTGATTGATTAATTGTTGTTTCACGTCCAGTACAGTTGTGATTACGTGTATTATTAAATTGGTATGTTTAGTCCTAGTTTAACTGTGGTTTTTGATTGATTAATTGTTGTTTCACGTCCAGTACAGTTGTAATTACGTGTATTATTAAATTGATATGTTTATTCCTAGTTTAACTGTGGTTTTTGATTGATTAATTGTTGTTTCACGTCCAGTACAGTTGTAATTACTTCATAATTCTTATACGTTCAATCTTCTTACTTAGCTGTTATAACTTAATTCTTATTTGTTCATTTTTATTTGATATTTTCTTGTTACTTAATAGATACTACTTAGTTCTTATTTGTAACTTCATTGAACACATGGACATAACTACTATTCCATCTTGTCATTAGTAATAAATTCAAAGGCAAAAATTAAATATTCTTCTTTTCCGAAAATACACGTAGCCTCCATCTTGCACGTCACTTTTTTTTGTTAAGTAAATGTGTGATAACAAATGTAAATAACAAGAATTTACAATTAAGTCATAAACACTAAGAAGTAAGTCAATGTCCCTCAAGGGCTTCCGTACTTATAAATACGATTGAACCATTTTAAAAATTTTTTTCTAGCTTTGCTGAAAATTCAAATAATGTATAAATGGTATTATACGGAAGCCCTGGAGGGACATTGATTTACTTCTTAGTTGTTTTGACTTAGTTCTTATGACTTAATTGTTAATTCTTATTATTTACATTTGTCATCAGACGTTTACTTAATTAAAGAAAAGTAACAAGCAAGATGGAGGCTTCATGTAGTTTCAGAAATAAAGACAGGAATATTTTGCCTTTGAATTGATCACTAATGACAAGGTTAAATTGTTATGTTCAAATTAGTTATGTTCATATGTTCAATCATTATGCACACTGGACGTTACAATTAAGAATTAAGTAATAACTATTAAGTAACAAGAAATGACAAAAAGGAATGAACAAATAACAATTCATTTATAACATCTAAGTTACAAGATATAACAGATAAGAATTAAATAATCACAACTGTACTGGATATTAATCTACAATTAATCAGTCAAAAACTACAGTTTAACTAGGCCACAAGACCATAAACTAAGAACAAATTTAAGTCAAAATTTCAAAGCAATATAACTTTTGAAATAATTTTGATGATGAAACAAAATCTTCATCATATATTTGAATTTAAATGTTATATATAATTGCAAAATTTTAAGCAAATAAAATTCAAGATATTAAAAATCACAATTTTGACTTAAGTCTATTCTCAGTTTGTGGTCTTTGGGCCTGGACTAAACATATCATTTTAATAATTCACGTAAGTCAAGGTACACGTTCTAAGCATTAGTTATAACCAGCAAGAAAAACTCACAAATAAGCTATAATAAAAAAAAGTCATAACAAGCAAGTCAGTGTCCCTCCAAGGTTTCCGTAGTATTAAGAGTTGTAGCTTAGTAATGAATATGTATAAATCGTTGATATACTATTATTCTAAACATTTAATTTTTTCATTTGTCCAGTTTCTTGGTACATGGCATGAATTAGAAAGGACAACGTTCCAATAGGGAGACGGCACCTGGTATTCCCAGGTATGGACCTTTAAATGAGGAAATGATGGTCAGCTATATATGGCCTACACTGAGTTTTCGTGAGCACGACTTGTTCAGCTACTGCTATAGTGATTATGCTTAATTGTATGTCAAATAATGCTGAAATTATGGTACAAAAGTAGAATATTCAAAGCATATACAAATACTAGTACCCAGTATTCAATAAATCTCTTCAATAAATTCTTCTCAAAACGAAAAAAAACAAACAAACAAACAAACAAAAAGTTTAAGAAAAGTGTATCAGAAATGAATTAAATTGAGATTTCGGAGACATTTCTTTTAAGATTCTTTACCATTTGACTATAAAGGATTTTTTTTTTATATTTCAATATTTATTTTATCAAATCCATAAATTCAAAACCATTGATTTGATCCTCTAAGTCATTCATATGAGATATATTTCTATCTGCAGTCTTCTTCAAGAATGTACTTTATTACTGTACATCACACAGGCAAAATGTTTGCACTATTCTAACAGACAATGAATTGTTAAAATCATGTTTCCGGGTCCATGATTCGAGTCACGAATTGATTAAAATAATTATATAATAAAAGGATTAAAAGTAAAAAACTCTATCAAAACGTTTTGATTTCTGGTTACTCAAGCTGATTAGACGATTATAAGTATGACTCATCCAAGATGCATATTTTATATTGATGTATTTTTAAAAAAAAATTGTACCCTCAAGCACATAGCAGAAAAACAGTATATGTTTAGATACTAATGATAATAATGACAATGAATTTTGTGCCAAAAGAAAAATGCAATGAATTTCCCATAAATCCAGAACTGATATTCCAGATTGGAAGAAATTTACCAAATGTTAATAGCCTCGATCATGATAAAAAATTCACAGTCAAGGCCTATGGGTCCCTGATTTGATATGCAAATCACAGTTTTCACCTTTTTCATTTCGGTCAACGCACGACTCCATTCTTATCAAACCTCGAACTCGCAACTGAGGACCAAATGTTATCAATTTTGAATACTAGCCGTGACATTCTACATTATGCATTGAAAGACGAGTATCATATTTAAAAGAATTCTTTTCGAGTTCTCGGAGTATATCCCCCTGGCCAAGCTTAAATATTTACTTTTACATACTCTAATTCACGTGGATTCCTTATTAGATTTTCCGTATTTAGATTTACACGTACATATTTACATTTGCAAGTGTTTCCCATAATTAATATATATTATACTTAGTAATTGAGCAATTATTATTTGAGCAATGCGCATTGAAACCTGTTCATATACATGCAGGTTCATCACATCACTACAAAATCATTTTTTATCGACGTTATTTCACAATATTTACATTTGCAAATGTTTTCCTTTGTATAAAACTATTAAAAGCAATGTGTATCTATATTCGTATAAACACGGGTTCCTCGCGTCATAAACGTTCGACGTAATTTCTCAGTGACGTCATAAAGGGTCGACGCGCAATCAATAGATCAAACATGTGCCGTTGAGTTTGAAAAAAATAAAACATTCACGCGTTAAAGGTTATAATCAGGCTAATAGATAATATGAATAAGTCACAAATGTAAATATAAGTAATAAGGTATCATTTTAAAACATCTATCGGGATATAAATACGGGTTGGTACGAGATCAAATTTACCATAAAGCCCTTCGGGCTTTATGGAATTTGATCTCGTGACCAACCCGTATTTATATCCCGATAGAAGTTTAAAAATGATACCTTATTTCTCAATTGATCGATGTGTTCAATACAATCAATTTATACCATTTTTAAACATTTATTGTGATATAAGTACGGGGTGGTTTGTGATCAAATCAATGGCCTTTATAGGATTTGATCAGGTGAACAGCCCGTTTTTATTTCTCGATTAATGTTTGAAATGATATCTTTTTTCTAAAATGTATATTTTACATGACGTCATTTCGGCGATTTGTAGTAAAAGGATTACAGAGAATATTAGCTAGTATATGAGACATTAAGAACGTGTTTACATCACGCTTCCTAATGAATATGTGAAATCACTGATTTTTGTGGTGATAGGGGGTTAATTTTGTTGATTTTAATTTGTGGTATGAAGAAACTAATGAAATGTTCACACATTTCAAACTATAGTATTACATGTATATTTATCATTGCTCCAGCAACCACATAGTGAAATTCAAATGTACCAATTAAGAAATTGCTTTTTTCAACGTAGCATAGATAATAATAGATATTTTATGATTTATTTTCTATATGACAATCATTTTATCGAATAAAACGCGAATTGATGGGCCATATCATATACTAGTAATATGAGAAGTCATATTAATATGATAATTAATTTGCTCTTAGGTCTTTGTCGGGTACCTACACCTATTAGTAAGTATACTTTAATCACAGATAATGCCAAAAAAGTTATAAAAGACATAATTTCTGTTTACTTTTATTCATGTATATCCACATGTCCATAAAATAGCTTTCGTATGTTTGTAGAAAATGAAATACTTCTTTTGTCAACGTTCATTTTTTTAGTCCCAGTCGGAAGATAAGCAGATTTGGAACAAAGGACTATTAGTGAAATCCAATCAAATGTACGACAATGATCTGATAAGTAAATTTATAAATAAAATCAGTATTAATATGTCTTCCTTCTTTTAAGGTGGAATTCAATATTAATTCTTATATACATATAAAACATAAAAAAAACTCTTTAGTACAGCGGTTAAAACAGGTTTTAAGGACATATGACACATGAATGCCTGGATTGATATATATTTTTTGACCAATTTGGTTGTAAATGATGCAAATATAAAATTCTAAAATAATAAGAAATTGAAAACTTTCTATAATGTTCAAACAGTTACCTTTTTTTAAAAAACCAATATAAATATATACTACATTTTTTTATCATTTTATAGGACATTATTGTGAAACTTTAAATTAAAAATTAATTTTTTTTTGGTTAAACTTATTCATTTAACTAATATAAAACTGTTTTACTTGATATTTTCATGATTTATGAAAAAAAGTTGTTTCAACTTTCTTTAGAAATTGACCTTGCTGAGATACCGAATGTATAGTGTGCCGATAGAGTCATTTACATAAGTCTATGACACGGCGTTAGACACAATGCAACGCGCATTGTTCACAACATACTGCCGCGCTAACGCAATAACCGTTGCCATAACACAACACACTAAAATACTATGGGGAATTTCATTTTAGAGAAGCTAAGTCATTTAGAATTATTAAAGAGGGTTTAAAGAAAATCTTCAATGAAACAAATGTTTGATATCTGAGTTGTGTGAGTGATTTGATGGTAAATATGCATATTTGACATTGTTACATTCATATAAATAGTACATTCTTTAATAAGTAGAGTTTGAAAAGGATTTCACTAATAATGCATGCAATCCAAGTAGATTGAATGATTTTACTAAAACTAATTCTGCCAAATTTAATGGAATATCTTGAAGACAGCGAAAAGAGACCCAGTCATACAGTAAATGTTTATCCCAGATAATATTATATGGTGAAGCAAGACCCAAAGAAACTTACTGGTTGCCTACGATAGCCACCCCCCGCCCCCTCCCAACTGAGTATTCATTGCTGTAAAAGTTTATCTCCAGGAGAATTTTCTTCCTGAACTCTGGGTTGTTATCAGGGGCAAGGGCAAAAACACATCCAAGATAACGGATATTGGGTCCAGACCTGTTAAAAAAACAAGATATGATTCAAAGACATGCAAAGAAAATATAAACTACTGTATACAAAGAATCCTGTTCTATTTTGCCCTCTTTCGCCATCAGCTCAACAAGGCAAATTTAAAACAGAGTGATTTCAAAGAAAACAACATAATTTCTTAAACAGAAGCATCTCTAATCAAATTTAAAATTGAACAAATATTGCAAGATTACCCTATGTACAGTATTAAACATATAAAAAGAATTGAAATATATTGTTTGTTTATTAGAAGGTTAATGTGTAATCATATGTTAATATGTAATGTATATAAGTTAATCAAATACATTGTATGTGTTTATCGTAATTCAGTCATTCTACAAAGGCATGCCCAATAAGAATTTTTTATGTCGCTTACACATTTACCTTTGTCATATCTTATAACTATAAATTTAAAGATCGATTTCAACTCTATGAATTGATATACACACATGATTTTGTAAATATTTACCGATATATATGCAGTTAAAGTTTTGATATAAACACAATGTAATGTTGAAAATCGTTACACCCTTACCAAACTGTCATACTTGCTGCAGACGTGCAGAAAGTCTGCTGCAAGCTTGCAGCAAACAAAATTGTTCGCTGGAAGAAAATGTTCTTGTTATCAGATGATTGCCGCTAGCTGTGATCTTGCGGCAAACATTGCAGCAATTGCTGTAAGCTTGCAGCAAATTCGCAGGAACTCAACATGTTTGCAGGAACAATGCAAGAAACAAACACGTCAATCTGTTGTTTGCAGAAAGTTCACAGGAAACATTAAACAAATTGAATGTTTGCAGGAAATTTACAAAAACAGTAAGCAAGTCGAATCAGCCAACGAAATGCAGATTGTAATGGGGTCAAGACACAATTCGCCATTTTGAAATATTTGAATAGACGTGGTAGATGTTTCACTATTTTGTTAGGAATACATTGTATATATGTACTATTTTGAATGATTAAAAAGAGCATAATTCTGGATGTAGGTTATATTGGCATACACAACATTTGATTGGTAAGATCTGATTTTGTTTTATTTTAATATGAAACAATTATCTCTTTAAAGCATGCTTAAGTACCTGATTTACTTGCTAGGTCAATTCTCAATCTATTTATGAATTTTAATCTTTATTTTAATGTCACACTTGTATATTCCTTTAACGTACTAAAGGTTCGAAATCAATTATTAGATATGTTTATGTGTTTTCAAATAAATTGGTATTAACTGTAAAATTTTATTTATAAAGTCATATGCAAAGGTTCTTAATTTTCTGTACATGTCAAAGAAATTATATTACATTTTTATTAAGAATAGTATGTAAACATAAAGAAAAACTGTGAACACTTCAGAAACTTGCATCATTTCAGACACATGTGGTGGATTTTCTCTATAATTAACAGATTAAGGTCAGGACAAAGGCTTTCAACGAACTTGCTCCTTTTACGCAGGAATGTGCCTAAAACAATAACAATATTGCTTGCCGCAAGTTAGCAGCAATGTTTGCCGCAAGCTTGCAGCAATGTTTGCTGTAAGCTTGCAGCAATGTTTGCCGTAAGCTTGCAGCAATGTGTTTTCCACAAGCTTGCAGCAATGATTGCCGCAATGATTGCCTCAAATATGCAGCAAGGTTTCCATATTTGGAAAATTCAATGTTTGCTGCTAACTTGCAGCAAACCTCATTTGCATGGTAAAATGCTTGCTGCATACTTGGCGCAAACTTGCTGCAAACACAAAGGCTTTGTATAGGCTGTCATGGTTTTTTTTAGCTTCATTGCAACAAGCTTGCATCAACGTCTGTAGCAAGTCTGCAGCAATGTTTGCTGTAGGCAATATTTTTGATAAGGGGGTCACTATTCCACTTATATTAATCTTAATGTCGCTTCATTCATTTACAAATTTCAAGATGAAATTTTCAGCCATATAAACGTTCCGAATAGATTGCAATGAATGTTTAAAAAGGTTTTCTTTTCTTTATAAAAAGAAATCAAACCACTTTTTGCAAAGAAATGCATGAATCCGATCTTCTTTCATTCGAAATCATAACATGTCGCTGAAAATCAATTAACTTCCATAACAGTTTTGTTTTAAATTTCACGCACAGAATGCAGATTTCCAAAAGAACTGAAACGTATCTAAAAGTGATCATGGAACCTGATACAGGGTTGGTAAAAAACCGGGAAATACTCATATTTCCCAGGACAGTGGGAAATACTGGTAATTCCCTGAAATTACTGATATTTCCCGGGAAATACTGGGAAATAATAAATAGCTACATATTTTATAA
Source organism: Saccostrea echinata (assembly GCF_033153115.1). NCBI lineage: Eukaryota > Metazoa > Mollusca > Bivalvia > Ostreida > Ostreidae > Saccostrea > Saccostrea echinata. The sequence continues at coordinate 5,506,711 of NW_026889763.1, read as the reverse complement.
TTTTAATCATATTTGTTGGAGAATAGACATGCGGTACACCTTATTGCCCAAGATATGTTAAAGTACATTTTATCGAGTGTATCATGGATAATCAAAGGGGCGGTGACGAGTTTGCGAAGCAAACGAGTCTCCGCCCCCTTGATTATTTATGATTCACGAGATAAAATGTTATTTAACTGACTTGTATCAACGAACCAATCTTAGGGCGATAATTTTCCATAAAACAGCGTGGGAATGTATCATTTTTTCCGTAACATAACCCGTGAAAATATCGGGGTATTTCGTAATACAGCCGCGAAAGTATCGACAGCATTCGATAGATTCCGTTTATATTTTCCCGCTCTGCAACTGGCATATTATTAATATTGGTTCTATAGATTATCTGGACATTCCGTAGTAATTTCCCGCTAATTCCTCATGATATTCTGGGAATATTTCATTTACATAGATGACGTTGAGGAGGATGGGCGTATTAGACGATTTGTCGACTATTAACCTGGGCGATTTAGACTTTTTTAACATATGTAGAGTTACCAAAGAAGATATTGAACTCTCGCAGGTATGTGATGAAATTGAAGAAGAAAATGCCTTATCCGAGGATCTGTGTAAAAAGCTGAATTTAAATCGTGCCGAAAATATGGACAGTGAAATTGATACCGAGTTTGGTTCTTTCAACCTAGATACAGTGGACCCAGAAGCAGATATTTTCGATCAAAAGCATCGACCAGTGAAATCGGAAACTGGTGATAATGGTGAAGGGTTTGGAAAACCGGTGACGGATGGTGAAATTTCAAAATTGATTGCATCGAACGAGAATGCTAACACCGAGAAAAATACCACGTGGGCTCTCAAGGTCTTCAAGGAGTGGCGGGAGAAACGGAATGGTAATTCCGATGATGAAATACCACTCTTACATTTAATGACGACAGAGCAGTTAAATTCTACTTGGGGCGCTTTATTGTGGAATCTCGGAGAAAAGATGGCATTGAATACCCTCCCCGATTTCTCTACCTCATATCGTGTGGGATATTGCTCCACCTCAGAAATAAAAATATCTTCGACAAAAACATTTTGGACAGTAATGACCCAAGGTTAAGTGAATTCCGGAAAATTCTTGACAGCAAAATGAAAGACTTTCTGAAGCGCGGGTTTGGACGGCGATTAAACAAACTGAGCCAATTATGCCACAGGATGAGGCAGTACGTAAATATAAAAAAAACCATGTGACGAGATTTCCAGAAGGGTGTCGGAAGTACTCGAGTACTTTTTCTCCGAGTACTCGGAGTGCCGCAGTCGGGTGGGAAAAGGAAGGCAGACTGAAGACATGGAAACTGAAAATGAAGATCATCAGAAGAAAATACCCCGTTTGTTTGCTCCCGATAGTTTGTCCGACATAACAAATTGACAGCATTTTCATAACTGTAAAATTTCTTTCAATTTTTAAGAATGAAGACTTGATAAAATAAAGTACGTGAAATGTAAAAACATTTACGCGCAAAAAAGTTCAGTTTATTGTTACAAGAAGTAATAAAAAATGTTCTTAAAACTGTTTTCATTTATTCAAAAGGAGATGGGACTTTCTGTGATTTGGTAAGAAGTTATTTTACAATTTTGTACTTTTTCTGTACAATAACTTCCTGATATTGGAAGTTATTGTACATTTGGATGCTCCACCCCTTGGTGTATCAAGAATTAATGAACTATCTATCTATCTATCTATCTATCTATCTATCTATCTATATATATATATATATATATATATATATATATATATATATATATATATATATATATATATATATATATATATATATATATATATATATATATAATTGTTGATTTTGGCCGCAGTGTAATTGACCTCTCTTGTGAAAATTCCAAACCTTTTTGTTCATCTACAGGATATCACCAATCATATTCCAAACGATGAATCATGTGTATCGAAAATCGTATGTTGCTAGAAAAAAGCTCTTTGATCCAATTGACGTGCCGTAAATTTCATTACGTAACAAAAGAAACGCATAAAGACATAGTTCTCACAGTCATAATCTTAATAGATAGTGCACAATCGATCGAGACGTTTTGTATAATTTGAGAATTTTCGAGATATTAGTTTCTGACATGTTTGAACATTACCTGGCATTGATTTTATCTTTTGTATTTTTATTTAACATCAGAGTCTTACGAGCAGTAAAATGTGATTTTGATGGAACGCGTTTAGTAAACAACTTTAATATAACTGGAGTAAGTATTTTCAGGGTTTTTTTTTTTTAATAAATCTATTCCTTTTGTTAATTCTTGCTCTCTTATAACCACGATTGAACCCATTTTTTTCGGCTTTGCAGTAAATTCAAATAATGTATATGATATTAAAAGTTCTAACTTAGTAATTGATGCAATTTTATTCATAGGTATAAATCGTTGATGTTTTATTATTCTAAACGTTTAATTTTTTTTATTTTTCCAGTTTCTTGGTACATGGTATGAATTAGAAAGGACAACATTTCACTGGGTAGACAACACCTGGCATTCCCAGGTATGGGCCTTTAAGCGAGGAAATGATGGTCAGCTATATATGGCATACACAGGGTTTTCGTAAGTACGACTGGTTTAGTTACCGGTACTATGTTCAATTTTCACTAAAAATTACTCTTTTTTGTGCTATCAAAATATGGCTGAAATTATGGTTTAAAAGTAGAATATTCAAAACATGTGCACACTACATGTAGTACGCAATATTCAAAAACTCTTTTCAATATCATTTTTCTCAAAACGAGAAGAGAAAAAAAAAGTTTTTAGAAAATTGTATTAGAAATGAATTAAATTGAAATTTTTGAGAAATTTCTTTAAAGATTCTATGACATTTGCCTAAAGAAAATTTCTTGTTTTGTATTTTAATATTTTACATCACATGTATTTATATTTGCTTATTTTTACTAAACCCACTATGAAAATGATTTTAATGCTAAAAAATTCCTCTTCAATTATTTCAATTTATTTTATTCCATAAGTCTAAAACAATTGATTTGATCATTTAAGTCATTCTTTCTGTAGTCTTCTAGAATATTCCTTATTCCTGTACATCATAAAGACAATACGTTTGCAAGATTCTAACAGACAATGATTGTTAAAATCAAGTCTCCGGGTCCGTGATTCGAGCCATTGGTGCATAATGAAAGCATTAAAGAAAAAGCACTATCATAAAGAGCACCCTTCATATTCCTCAAGTCGATTAGATGATTATTAGTATGTCTAATCTATGCATATTTCATATTGATGTATCTTCAAAAATCTTAAATTTGTACTCTCAAGCATGTAGCAGACAAACATTATGTGTTTTAATAATAATGACGAGTTTTGTATCAAAAGATAAATACAGTAAATTTCACTTGAATCCAGAATGTTTGTTCCAGATTTGAAGAAATTTGCCAAATGTTTATAGCCTCGATCTTGATACAAAATTCAAGTCAAGGCCTATGGGTCCATGAGGTGATATGCAAATTAGAGTTTACACCTTTTCATTCCGTTTTCATTCTTATCAATACATGCAACTGGGGACCAAATGTTATCAATTTTGAATGATAGCCGTGACATTCTAAAGTATGCACGACATTGAAAGACGGGCATCATATTATAGAGAAATCTTTTCGAATACTCTGAGTATATCCCCCCTTGCTTAAATTTTTACTTTTACAGTCATTCAAGGGGATTTTTTCTAAGGTTTTCTGTATTTACATTTACACATACATATTTACATTTGCAAATGTTTCCCTTAATATAAATTATACTACTTGAGCAATGCGTTTTGAAATCTTTTCAAATCGAGCATTATCATCCCATGACTACAAATTCATTGTTAATCGACGTTATTTCACATTGATCGATGTGTTCAATACATTTAATTTATACCGTTGAGGTTTAAAAAAAAATTATTCATTCCATGGCTTTAAACCTATAATACGCAAATAATTCTAATAAATCAGTCACAACATGCAAATATAAGTAATAAGATATCATTTTGATATCATTTTGAAACATTTATTGTGATATACATGTAAATACGGGTTAGTTTGTGATCAAATCTACGGGCTTCAAGGGATTTGATTGCGTGCCCAATCCGTATTTATTTCTCGATTAATGTTTGAAATGATATCTTATTTCTAAAATGTATCTGTTTAAATGACGTCACACGTCCAATGAGTACCTAAATGTGTAGACAGGAAAAAAATTAATCTATGAACATACTTCTTAATTGCAAAAACAAATGAAGAAATATACAATACATACAATGGATAAATCAATTTTTTAAGTCCTCGCACACAGTCTTGCACTACTCCTAATACCGGACTCTTGAGCGGAAACGGAGGCGCATACACATTAACATCAAAGGAGGGAAGGTATGAAGGTAAGTAATGATGTATCATAGTTACATCTTGACGTCAGAGGGAAGGTATGAAGGTACATGTAAGCCATGAGGTATTAAAGTTACACATTGACGTCAGAGGGAAGGTATGAAGATAAGTGATGAGGTAACTTAGTTTCACATTGACGTCAGAGGGAAGGTATGAAGGTAAGTGATGAGGTAACTTAGTTTCACATTGACGTCAGAGGGAAGGTATGAAGGTAAGTGATGAGGTAACTTAGTTTCACATTGACGTCAAAGGGGAGGTATGAAGGTAATTAGTAATGATGTATCATAGTTACCTCTTGACGTCAGAGGGAAGATATGAAGGTACATGTAAGTCATGAGGTATTAATGTTACGCATTGACGACATCATGCTTTACTTTAAAAAATCAGATTAAAACGGAAAATATATATTTATACAAAGTACTTAATTTTATATGAATTGACGAGTCAATCGGAATGCATGCAACATGCACAATTTAGTGAAAAAAGATAAAATTATATTTTGTCTCTTTGATCATTTGTTTTAATTTTTTTTTGCTTGTCTCGTCATTTGTTCCTTTTTTGTTTTTTGTTTGTTTCTTTTGCTACAATCATTACTTTTTGAATATATCTAGGTGCATTACGAGTTGCTTACACAGACTACGAAAACATTGCCCTGGTGTACATGTGCTTTGCTCCTGTAATACAGGGAACGTGTGACAGGACAACTGTTACTGTCTCCCTGCTCTCCCGGACATCTGCTCTGTACACTCCACAGAGGTCCGTGCTGATGACTCACATGGATTTAAAATGCGTCGAAGATCATCACCTAAACCAAGCTATGACAGGTTTGAAGGCTTTATTATACATTGTAAATTTAAATATCATTGATTTTTTTTAGTAAAGACAATTTTTCTTTAAAAAGTCTACAGGTAAAGTAGTATATTTATTCATATAACAATGGACGATTTGTGTTTAAAGGATATCACACAGAGAATACTAGCTAGTATATGAAACATTAAGAACGTGTTTGCATCCTTTTTTATGAATGTGTGAAATCACTGATTTTCGTGGTGGTGGGGTTCATTGATTTTGTGGTATGAAGAAAACAATGAAATGTTCAAATTTCAAACATAGTTTTATGCTTACCATTGCTTCAGCAACCATAAAATCAAATTCAAATGTACCAATTATGAGATTACTTCTTTCGATTAATAGATTTTTTCTGATTTTGTTACACATATGAACCATTTTATCGACTAAAATGCAAAGTGATGGATCATATCATACAATATGAGAAGATATCATATTAATCTGGCAAATTAATTTGCTTTTAAGGTCTTTGTCGGGAGCCTATACCTACTAGTAAGTAGACTTTAATCACAGATAAACATAATTTTTCGTTTTTCACTTTTATTCATGTACATGTTCATCCATATGTCTACAGAATTGAGTGTTTTAAATGTCAGCGTTTCAATTTTTTCAGTTCCAGTTGGAAGATAAGCAGCTTTGGAACAAAGGGATATCAGTGAAATCCAATCGAATGTACGACAATGAACTGAGAAGTAAATTTGTAAATAAAATCTGTATTTATTTCTCCCTTTTTCCAAGGTGCAATATCAATTCTTATGTAGTACATATCAAACTCTATTTTAATACAGCGGCTCAAACAGCGTTTTAAGGGCAGATGATAAAAAAAATAAGGATAGCAATTTGTAATCGGTTAACTCGTTACTCGGTCGGAACGATGGTAATCGATTAGTATGTATGTATATTTATTGTTTTATGTCCCTCTCAAGAATTTTTCACTCATATGGAGACGACACCACTTGTCAGTGGAGAGCTACAAATTTTGATCTATACTCGGCACTCAGGGCCATTGAGCAGTAAGGGATCTTTTCCGTGCTAGCACCTACAGCGACACGGGGCCTCGGTTTATACGGTCTCATCCGAAGGACCGGTCTCCACGTTCCACAGTGGGATTCGAACCAGCGACGTAAGGATCGACTCCTTACTCCGCGACTCTAGAGCGAACGTTCTAACAACTGCGTCACGCGGGCGGGCGACGTAATCGGTTTGAAAATCTGTAATTGGGTCGAAAGAAATGATAAATGTGTAAATTTGAACACAGTTTTCTGAAAATTCAAAGAAAAATTAAATTAAAAATTATAAACAGATAAACATATCTGAAATGTAAGTATTTTCAACTATCTATTTCAGGTGATTCAGAGAATAAATAAAGATGTCCTACGTTTCTTTAATGATTTTCATTATATAAATGATCGTTGAGTACTGTGAACTGTTTATAATGTATTTCTCACCTTTTTTATCCTTTGCAATTACCTATCTAATGATATTATTAAACAAGCATTGTAAATTAAGCCATAGTTCAGACTAAGTTTTGATTATGGTGACAATACAGAATGAACTTGCGTGACATCTCCTTTGAAATTTGTTTAATATATCTGATACTTTAGGCATTTTTCATTGGTTTTCTAATTTTTTTTCCTGTTGAAATTGAATGAAATATATTGGAAAGTGCTCTAGGTCCGATGATTTGGACCAATCTGGGGGATGTATACAAATGATCAGATTTACAGAAATTAATTACAAGGGCTAATATAAAAACGAGTCAATAAATGCATATATGTCTAGGGTTATCTATTCCTTTATAATAAAAGCAATCAACTATAATCAAGATATTGGACAGGGCTCTGTCCGGGGTATGTGTTTTATGGATATATATATATATATATATATATATATATATATATATATATATATATATATATATATATATATATATATATATATATATATATATATATATATATATATATATATATATATATATATATATATATATATATATATATATATATATATATATATATATATATATATATATATGTATATGTATATATATATATATATATATATATATATATATATATATATATATATATATATATATACAGTCCCTGAAACGTTCTACTTTCCCACTTGAACGGTGAGCGAACGCTGAACGAACGGTGAACGAACGCTGAACGAACGCAGAGCGAACGGTGAGTGAACGATGTGTGAACGCTGAACGCAAATTGGTGAACGATGTGTGAACGGTGAACGGTGAGCGAACGGAGAACGCGAACGGAGCGCAAACGCGAACGCAAAGTGAACGGTGAACGAACGCTGAACGCAAAATGAACGATTTATTCGGAATGCCTCTAATCTTTCCCTTGCATTGAAACTATTTTATTGTATTCTATGTCAGGTGCCCAAAAAATCATTAAATAAATAAACAAATGAATGAATGAATAAATAAATAAATAAATAAAATAATTGCTCCAAAATTGTCCTAAGAAAGACGATGCATGCAAATTAAATTTTTAATCGCACGATTTTTATCACTGTAAAACATTGCAATTGCTGCCGAACGCTTTAGTATAAAAATAAAATTATTTTAGTTGGAAAATAAATATGTTTATTCTAATTTGATATAAAAATAAAAACATTACAAAGGAGAGAAAAACTTCTGACTTATAGAATGAATTAAAACGGTTGTAACATCCATTCATATATTTCCGTGCCAAGGCGATTTGGTGCAAAATAATGTAAAAAAAAAAAAAAATTAATTACAAAGGCCAGTGGACACATCGCATAAACACACTCGTATTTTTAAATTTTAATGTAATAATATATTTATGTGTCATTTCTATTTTCAATGATTTATTGAAAAGACTTCTACATGTACCTGTAGACATTTCCCCGTGATTAAACTCGGACATGATAATACAAAGAGGCATATTCATATTATTTGTTATAAATTAAATTTTCAGAACTTGATATTTATGTAGTATGCTGTCATAGATTTTATTTAACAGACAAAATTAATGAGAGAGAAAGAGAGAGAGAGAGAGAGAGAATCCGTTTTAGCCCCCCCCCCCCTTTTCAGGCTTCACTAAATGTTTGTACCTATATCAAACAAAAATTCTCATTTTTTTTTCTAAATATATCAGACAGTGAATGTAACTTTTTTAAATAAAAACATCCATTTGTTTAACAGTCATACTCGTTTTTGTTTTCCTCCTTCAAGTTCACACAAAGTCCACGTGCTTGTCCTGTCAATCAAAATCATTCGACACTGTGCAGGAGTGAAAGTCTCGTCACACCGAAGACGAAGTGCGAGTATTTCCAACGAGTTTTAACATTTATTTTTATCATTTCTAGATTTGATTCCAACATTTCAATAATAAATAAATGATTAAAATACACTGGGCATTAACACTTGAATTTGAAACATACTGTACATGTCTGCATGCCAATTTAAAATATCACCGCCGACACGTGTACATTTTGGACTACTATTGTTTAGTGACTTTTTTAGATGCATGTTTGTTTTGAGACTGAAATTTTTGTGCTACAAAACACATTAACTTCTTTTTTGAATGTTAATTAAAATATACTGGAAATACTGACTAAGTAAACGATTTAGGGGAAAAAAGGGGGGAGTGTTAATCATATCGAATGGCAAACATATAAAGTTACGGTGAAGGAAGAATTTTTTTTCTCTATAACTATAGACTTTTTATATTACAGTAGAGAAAATTCTGTAGTGTATTACATTTTAAATAAATATTTCCTTTAACCACAATATCAATTTCTTTCGCTCCAAAGATACTAAATTAACAGGATATCTGCAGTACTATGTATGACTCTCAGAACTAGTTTTCATATGTTTCTGTGGTAATTGAAAGAAAAAAACATGTTAGAAATAATTTTTTTTTCGTAATTTAGCTGCGTAATTATTTGACTTGGATAATTGTCTCTCCATTAACGATGTCTTCTTTAACATAACAACAAAATGCTGCAGTGCTTGAAGTATCTGTATATTGCCCATATTTAATTTTTCAGCATCGTTCTACATTGGTACATACTTATAACAACATCAGAGTAAATTAATAAATAACCTTACAGCTAAGTTAGAATAATAATAAAAAAAATAATAATAATTTAAAATACTGTGGATAATTTTTTCCCCGTGAAATAATGATTCTTTAAACACGATATGTAGATTATCAAATATCTTATTTATTTTATTTAAGAAAAACCCGTAAATCCTTACTTAAAAAAGATAAGTCCTTTCACTTCGGAGTTCCGAATGACACTGAAGACTGAACGATAAGTGAACGCTGAACGCAAGGTGAACGCAAAGTGAACGAACGGAGAGCGAACGGCGAACGCTTTGTGAACGGTGAACGCGAGCGCACGGTGAACGGTGAACGCAAAACTGTGAACGGAGAGCGAACGGTGAACGCACGCTGAACGAACGGTGAACGCACGCTGAACGAACGGTGAACGAACGGTGAGCGAACGGAAAAATGGGAAAGTAGAACGTTTCAGGGACTGTATATATATATATATATATATATATATATATATATATATATATATATATATATATATATATATATATATATATATATATATATATATATATATATATATATATATATATATAATAAAACACCACTATATAGCAAGGTAGAAAAAACAATACAACTCTGGGCAGTTGTATTTAACACTCCTTTTTTTTTTTACTAACTCTTACCACAGTACATGCTCTAATGACAGCAAAACACAGAATGACAATTTTACCTCGGATGCGCTCTGATATATACTAGCGACACCCGGAGTAACCTCGGCTTCCATCATACCCCTTATGATAAAACCCTTTATTAAGGTATGTCATTCGTGAAATTGTTATATCAAGGAATTTTTGAGAAGTATATTTTGGATAAGTGCTCATATAGTATGACTCAAAATCGCTGAGAAAATGGGGGTCAGTGTGCATCTAACTGAGCTACGGTACAATTAAGTTGACCTTTTTACACTTACATTGTAACTCGCTGGTTAATCACTTTAACGTTATCATATTTTATCAGATGTAACCATGGCAATAAACATAATCTTATTTTACGTAAAATAGTTTGAATAATAATTATCATTTAACAAATCATGCAAATTAATGCGCGTAAATTATTATGTGACATTTTTGCACTAAAAAAGTCTCATATTTGGGGGTATTAAAAATCTAAATAGGCAATAGAATATTTTCTTGTATCAAAAATTTTACGACTTAAGTGCTGATCGGTCAAAAGTATCGAGTAGTTTAAAATAATGAAAGAAAAAGTTGGGGTCAGTGATGTAAATTTTGAAATATTGGTCAAAATATGCGATTTTCTGGCAAAAAACTGCGTAAATTTTATCTCGACTTCTTTAATATATCTTCATTTTTTGGCAAAGTTTGTTGAGCGAAGGTGTAAATTTTGTTATAAAAATATAAATTGAGACCTATATTTAATATTCCAGGCCAGTGTTCGAAATTCAGAATTATTTTCTATGGGTCCAAAGGACCCACAGATAAAGGGACTACACGAGTCCTTTCAGGGCAGCGCAGGCCAAAAAATAATACCATTAAATATTTTGGGAAAATAAACTTTTACGTATCGATGATCTTGGTAAGTTTATTGCTTCATATGAAATATGTCAATTTAATAAAGGGTATCTACAATTCGCAAGTATTAACAATTTGAAACGGTAAGATATTAATCATCACACTGTCTTACTTGGTCATATATAACATTTAATGAGTTTGACATGTGTTTATTTAAGGAATGACTTTAATAGCTACCCAAGTTATACTGGTATAACCTGGGTTGGGGCAGTTTACGCTTTATAAACCGCGAAGCGGTTTTATAAAAAAGCGTAAACTGTTCCAACCCAGGTTATACCAGTATAACTTGGGTAGCTATTAAAGTTATTCTTTATAATTTAATTTCCCATCATTAAGTGTAAAAAAATAAAACAATTTCTCCTTCAAAAATGCCCTTAAATTGTACGTATTTTAAATGTAACGTCAAGCGGATTGATACGTTTTTAACGTAAGTCATTGTGACGTAGGCAACCCAGGTTATACGCTATTTTCTATTTTTTTTTATCCAATCAAATGACGCTTTACAACCAAAATTAAATTATATTACAATATACATACTTTTCCTCAGAAATATAATTTCTGTTTTAAAATCCGCGGATAAAAAATTACGCAGGTTTCATAGATTACCACAATATGTTGATAAAATGTAACCGCATACATATAACGTAACTTTATTCCATACAGAAAAGAAATCAAATCTTCAGTATTTATTTAAAATACACATGAAAGAAGAAATTATACGATCTTGATAAAAATAACAAGTTTTGCCCATCATAAGTCCAATTTGATTTAAAGACGCTCATTAGACGCTCATTGGTTAAAATGTTTAATATATCCAATTAAACATGTTAAAATGCAGGAAAGATATAAAAGTTAATGTAAATACATACACCAATATACCTAAACTTTAATCGCAACTTCTTACGCCTTTCCAACAAGCGGTAAAGAAAAACAACGGTCTGAGAAGATGTGATTGACGTTAACTTATTTCCCGGCAAATCATCATCGGCCCAAAATTATTTCAAGGACCCATTTAGTCATACTATTCGTGAGTCCTTTCGTTTGTACGTCGGCGCAGGACCGACGGGCCGACGCTAATTTCGAACACTGTTCCAGGCATATCGTAACGGAAAAAATTCTCTGAGTAAAAGTATGTGAGGCTAAAGTTCCAAGATATTAAATTTAATAAATGTGTAGATTTGCAGAATTTTCTGCTTAATATCCTTCCACCACAAGAAATAGTCCCTTACAAATCTTGCTTCTTTATGAATTTTTGAGCAGTTTTTTAATTGAATGTTTAACATTTTAGATTGTTTAATTGAAATATGTTTTAAAGATTGAATTGTAATAAATAGTTTTTAAGTAAGAAGTTCTGGCAGCACTTTTCTAAAAGACTGACGAGTGATATACCTTAAATGAACACCGAGCCCGATCGTCTCAATATAACATAATATGACTACAGTAACATCTTAATAGTCTTGTACTATTATTTGAGTAGAGCTTTATGTAATAAAATATGTCAAGAATTTTTTGAAAAATGGATGCCTTGATTGGTATATATTTTTTGGACCTATTTGGGATGAAAGTGATGCAAATATATAAGTTTTCTAATATTTTAAGAAATTTTAATTTTCTGTGATTTTCGAATTTTTACTTTTTTGAAATCACCCTCATAAAACTAAGCAACTTTTTAAAAAAAAAAAAAAATCATTTTTAGGACATTATTGTGAAACGTTGAAAAATTAAAATGTATTCGGTTAAGCTTATCCATATTTTACTTATCTAAACATAACTTCACTTGTTATTTTCATGACTTATGAATACCAAAATTGTATGATCTGTTCTTACGTTATTGACCTTGCTATTTGTATATATGTTGTTCCGATAGAGTCATTTACAAAAGTCTATGGCAGGGCGTTAGCAACAAAGCGACGCGTGTTGTTCACAACACACCGTCACTCTAATGCAACACGCCGTCGCAATAACACAACACGCTAAAAGATATGACAGGAAATTTTATTTTTCATATAAGATAAGTCATTTAGAATTCTTTTTGAGGGTTTAAAGAAAATCTTCAATTAAACAAATGTGTTCTTTTATATATGTACAAAATATTGGTGAGCTGAATAAGTACGCGTGTCGACGTTTTCATGGTTCAAATTCCTGTTTAAAGATTTTCTCTCCTTTCAAACAAAGTTTGGAAGGGGTATGCACATCCTCACAACATCAGGTATCCTGTGTCAACTCAGTGCCGTGGGTCCTCTGGCATATTTCATTCTTTTTTTCGGGCTTGCTTCGCTCATTGAGAAGCACCAATCAAATTGAAGTAGACAGATAATGTAAATATTATAGGAATCACTTGACACCTTAAATACATTTGTTACGCATTATTTATCACCGAAAGGATTAAGGTGATTGATCGACTGCGTGGTGCAGTGTTTTGAGTGTTTGCTCTAGAGTCGCGGTGTAAGGAGTTGATCCTTACGTCGCGGGTTCGAACCCACTGCGGTAAGTGGTGACCGGTCCTTCGGATGAGATTATATGAACCGAGGTCCCGTGTCGCAGTAGCTGTTGGCACGAAAAAAGCCCCTTGCTGCTCAATGGCCCTGAGTGCCGAGTATAGGTCTAAATTTGCAGCCCTTCATCGGCAAATGGTGGCTTCTGTATATGAGTGAAAAATTCTCGAGAGGGATGTTTAACAACAAACAAACTTTAAATGATTGGTTGAGAGATAAAAAAAAAAAAAACAATCAACCCGTAAGATATCGAATGAAATTTCTCAGGGGTCCCACGACAACGAGTTGACATAGGACCCCTGACTTTGTGAAGATGTCACATGAACATAAGAGACATACATTGCGCGTCGGAGGAAGGTTATATTGTCGAAGGATTTTTCCGTTATTATTAATACATAGAATGTATACGCTCAATTTCACAGGACAAAGATTTTTTAAAAAAAAATAATATAAGTGCTATAATTTTATTCCAGAAGAATGCACAAATCTGAAATGTGTCCTGACCCTGAGCCATTGTCTTTTCAACAATGTCAAAGGATAAGAAATGTAGAGTCTTACACTGGGCCACAATTGTACAATTCACCCATTGTAGATCATTAATTCATTAATTGAACCAAACTGAATTAAAGACTAATTAAACAAATGAATAGAATGAAATATATGGAGATAACAAACAGTATTCAAGCTCAACAGTCCATTAAACCATACAAAATAGGAGCAGAGCAAACGTGGACCTCCAAAACATCAGAGGTGGAATCAGGTGCCATGGAGGAGTGAGCACCCCCTGTCGACCTGTCACACCCGCCGTGTGCTCTTTATCATGATTGGGAAATAACGGAAAAATCCGTCGACAATTCAGTGTGTAAATAATGGCCTAACAACGAGTATGAAAAACATCAGTCAGCATTTGACTCAATGATAAATTGTTTTGTTTGTATGTTGTTTAACGTTCCTTTTGAGAATTTTTCACTTATATGGAGACGCCACCACTTGTCGGTGGAGAGCTGCAAATTTTGTCCTATACTCGGCACTTACGGCCATTGAGCAGTGAGGGATCTTTTTCGTGCCAGCACCTACTGCGACACAGGACCTCGGTTTATACGGTCTCATCCGAAGGACCGGTCTCCACGTCCCACAGTGGGATTCGAACCCGCGACGTAAGGATCAACTCCTTACTTCGCGACTCTATAGCAGAGGTTCTAACCACTGCGCCACGCGGGCGACACAATGATAAATTGTATTTGCTTTCAACGTCATTGTATCGACCATAAAATTTACGAAATGATGACTTTAAACGAGACTGCTGACATTCTTGTTCTTATTTTTGTAGAATAAAATGAATATCTAACTTCTCTCTTACTGTCATGAAAATGTTTCATTATTATCCATAAACCTTGTCATATTTTTAAAGTCAGTTAGTATGTATTACATTCAGTAAAGCAGATTATATTGTTTTAATTCTCAGACTGCATGTAAATTACAACATAACAATGGAATTTAACATTAAATACACACAAACAATAAAACAAGGGACCACATGTACTTCAGAAAAAAAAAGAGAAAAAAAAGAAAGAAAGAAATAGTAAAAAAAAATCATGCTAAAGAAATAAATCGAGAAAACTACGGAGTATCACTTATGAAAGCTAGATATATTTAGTACCAGTTACGCAACTGCATCTGCATCATATATTATGAATAAGGCGGAATAAATTCGAACTATACCAGCCTTGCTGTGGGAAAGTAAATGTAATGCCTTAGATTTAGATTTTTACTTCCACCCTTCAATTATATAATATGTTACCTCTTTACGTTAAGTACATTTGAATGAATTTATCAGAATATTTCTAAATGCTCTATCAAAAAGACAATTAATGTAAGGATTCGCAGCGTGACTTAAGAGATATGATGTCCTGAGAATAAAGTACAAATTAATTTTGAATGCACTCTGTTCCGTCAACCATTGAAAATTTTGAGGACTGTTGTACAATATAAGCACAATCGTGAGAGGCGGTAGATAGGATACAAGCAAAATCACAAACATTATTAAAAACATCAAATGAGTGGAAAATCGAGATTTTCTGTGTGTTGTTCTAATGGGCTTTAATAGATTTTCATTTCCCGTTCGAGATTTTGATGAATCTGGGAGTTCCTTGTTTGTTATATTAATGGAATAAAATTCAGACATTTTCTTTTCGTCACTATTTTCTCGCATTGCATTTTCTTTTTCAATACTTCTATTTAGAGTTTCAGAAGTCTTGTTCAAAGAATCAAATTGGTTATTCAGTTCTGAAGCATGCATATCATTAAGTTTTTCTTTCCTTGTGAGAGGTTTTACTTTATAGTCTTCTTTTGTAGTCAGGTTCTCCAATAAGTCTTCAGGTTTCTGTTTGTTGTTTTCTATGAAAGGAGCCGTAACTTTTCGGAGTCTAGTGCGTATGACATACGCAATCTTTACATTCAAGACCATAGCGCATGTAAAAGCTCCTAGGATAGCCAATCCTACGGCAATGGAGTAAACATGTTCAATATTTGGATATCTTTTAGTTGCAATGGCACAGAAAGCTCCTTGAAGTGTTTCGTTATCAATGGTCATTGGCACTGTTTGACTTCCACAGGTTGCAAACGTCGGCAAATTCAATATGGCGGAGGATATTACGATCAAAATTATGAGTTTCCTCTTCTGAGTGTCTGTCAACTGTTTTTTTCTTATCTGACACGTTTTACGATGTCTGTCAAATGAAATCGCCAGAACCAAAAATATAGAAGTACTTAGAATCCAAAAGATGGTAAAATATAAAAACTTGCACAACATATCAGAATAGAAAAGTACCAGAAAATAAAAGTTCAATACAACACAAAGTGAACATAAGGTACTAGCCAATAAATCTACGGAGGCTAGAACTGGGATAAAATAGCGGCCTCTCCCAGATATTTTCTTCTTTATGTAGACCATTAGAAGGACTGCATTTCCCATGAAACCGAAACAAAAGTATAACAAAACGACTGTGATTGTCGGCACGGTGGCGTGAATGAGAGACCAGTTCCATTTAATCAAGTTATCGTTAATCATTGCGACAAACCCAATATATTTGCTTTGACTCCAGATTCCAATGTATATGAATCAACAGGTTTCTTTCTTGTAGATGTAGCAAAGTCCAATCTTGTTAAAGTCAAGTCGATCTGAAAACATCACAGGGAAGGTGAAATCATAAATTAAATTGTTATACAGCAATCATCGGTAACCACTTTAACTTTTTTGGCAGACATGGACACCGATTTTGATGAAACTTTGCTCATTGCTAAAGCTAGACACCATAAACATAACAAGCAAAATTGGGTTGATATATGGCTTGGATGCTATGAAAAATTTGAAATTTTCCAGAAACTTTTAATTTTTATTGAGTCTTAATGAAGACTAAGGAAACCAATGTGTGAACTACTCTCACAAATTCATTACATCTTGTTGCCACTTATGCCATAAGGAAATTAATTAGGATACATATCTAAGTAAGTGGGAAACCATGGATACATTTGGCATACAGTTTGAATGCTTAAATACGATAATTATTTTCTAGTTATAGTTGTTAGATGATCAAACTCAATAACCCACACAAGGAAAATAATAAAACTACTTGACTTTATGTAAAAAGGATATAGAAAAAATATTCTAAAAACAAACGCTCATGGTTGCCATGTTTACATAGTGTAATCATACAAAAAATTTGCTGCTAAGATTTGATTAAAACTGCGATCTTAAGGAAAGATAGGGAAAATTTAGACTACTAATTCTTTAGGATATGTTATATGAATAGCATTAAAAGTAGGGATTTATTGCCACATTGCATTGCAAAAATGGAAACAAAATACCAGTGGTTTTAAGAAATTTCTTTTGGGATTTACTTACAGCTAATCAAGAAACATATCATCTTACTCACCTTGAATTGTTTTAATCTATGAATTCAAAAAGTCAAAAACTTTTGGTAACAATTAATGTCACTTTTTTGCATTAATGCAAACATTGATAAAGGGACCCTGAGCATTTTCAAAAATGCTACGTTTTAGTTTTAGGATATGTTACCAAGGTAACAAAACCGTCACGGTAGCTCAGTAGGCAGAGCGCTCGTTCCGTGTTCGTATCTCGGCTGCGACTGACCTAAGTCGATAAAAAATAGTTAGCCACTATTCCTTCGCCAAGCGCTCGGCACTTTGAAGTGAAAGTTGCGGGTCCTTCGGATGAGACTTTAAAAACCGAAGTCCCGTGTCTCGGCAGGCGTTTGCACGATAAAGATCCCTCACTGCTCGATGGCCCTGAGTGCCGAGTAAAGGTGTAAATTTAAAGCCCTTCACCGGTATATGGTGAGATCTCTATATGAGTGAAAAATTATCGGATGGGACGTTAAACAATACACAATCAATCAATAATAGCTTTAAACAAATATCAATGTTAAAATTAACAATAAAGTGTTACTGCAATGTTTTATAAAAATATTTGTTTTTACTGCAATATGGATGTTGTGTTTCTAAATTATAAATCAAATTGTTAGGATTGAAATATCATATTATAAGTATTGCCATTTCTTTTTGTCCATGGTCGTGTGCGTGTCATGCGTCTTTCTTCGTCAGTAAACTATTGAACATTTCAAGATTCCTTTCAGAAATGGCTGAATCAATTTTGACAACATTTTTGAAAATAGCACCTTTACCTGTCAGGTATTGTGAATTTCATGGTTTCCTCCTCCGTGGTTGGGGGGCCTGAGGGCTGGCACCAAAACTATCAAAACTAATACAATATTCCAAAATTTCCTCTTTACTTCTAGACATCTACAAGGCTAACTATTAGCATGATTATATAACAAGAGCTTTTTTTTACCAGAATTGTGCAATTCAAGACCTCTGGGTTCAGAGTTCAAACCCCAGTGTGGGCTAAGTTGGTCATATATTAAACATGCATTAAACTTCGAAAAAGTTGTTTTCGTTTCTCGACCGTGCAGACAGTTTCTAATGTAATCCAGTGTTCAAGTCTTTTGGATGGGGTTCCACTTAAAGATGGCTTGGTGTTTCCTTAACCATTACCGAGACAGCTATCTACAGATAATAATAGTGAAGATGAGGATCCACCAGCCCATGAACGGAATGTCTTGGTCTTATCTACTCCTCGCAGGATCAAGATCAATTGTGCTCAGTAGCCTCAATGCATCTAAATGTCTTAGGTTTCCCAAACACCTGAAAGTGCTGTCATGTTGTAAATTTTGAATTTACCGGGTGACAGTAAATACAAATTTTACAACATTGTCGGTAAATTCAAAATTTACAACATGACAGTGCCAGCCATTTTTTCATCAACTTTCAACATGATTCAATCAGCCTAGTAGTACCAGCAGTCCTTTTTACCTAGGATTTCCATGAAGCTAAGCAGTGCTGGAATGTACTGGGATAGGATTCTTACTTTACTCTTACTCTGGTGATGAGAGATGCGATTATCCAATAGACAAATTCACAAAAAATCTTATGATAAATTTCTATCGTAAGGAAAATCTTTTGATTTGATTCCTTTTAAAAAATTCTTACAAGATTCCTACATGTGTGTTATTTGTCGTAAATTTACCAGAGCCCTAACCCTCTCGTAATAAGTATTTAAGAAAATTTTTTTTAGTAAAAATATAACCGCAAAAACCAAAACAAAAAAAACACGTTTAATTGAACTTTTTAAGCAACCTAATTTATCATTTTATATTTTCTGACTATAGCATTTTGCTACAGTAAATTTTCCTTTAGATCCTGGTCCCCCCCCCCCCCCCACTACTTTTTGATGTTGTAAGGTCGAGCAATGGCAAGTTTCATGATTTGGACAGCAAATTAACTTTTTTTTACTTGTCAGATAATTTTGGGAATTTTCCCCCACTCTTGGTCAGTATGGTCTTTTGTCAGATTTTTTTTTTTGAATTTGCCCCCCCCCCCCCACCACCACCAATTTTGAAGCCATTGCTACGGGTCTGAGTTTAAAGTATTACGAATGAGTTCGTGAAAAACACTTAAGATTTGTCGTAAATGATTCTTAAGATTCTTAAGATAAAGTCTAACGCAAAAACTTAAGACTGTTTGCGAAAAGGGCAACTGGTTTCTCAGTTTGGATGGTACACCCTAATGGACTCAGAGAATGGAAACTTGTTGGACTTGCAATTATTTCAGCTACCTACCTGGTATATAAATTGTTCCTACTGTGGTTAATGTGAATAGCTAGGGAGATATCTGTTTTATATTGGGGTTAAAGTAAAGATTTTAAGTTGTGTAATTTCACTATTTAATATGATAATAATTAATTAATACTTGAGTGCCAATAAAAAGAAAGTTAATAAAATCTTCATTGAATTGAGGTGAAGAAAATAAATAAAAACTTTGTAGATATAGATATAGAAGTTTTGTGTAACCTTACTTAATTCATACACTTGTACAGTAATTAATTAAATGGTCTTTTTTACAATTTAAAGAGGTTGCTGGTTCAACTACTGTAGAGTTAGAGAGCTCGAACAGGGGACTGGGAAGAGTGGAAGAGGCAGGCATCAGTGTCCATGTCCTTGATAGATACAGGCATATGTTGGAAAAAAAGTACATGATGACTGAGCATACAGATAAGAAACACTACTTTGATGAATGGTATTTTATGTAATTTTGATTATTATCATGTAAACAAGTTCCGAGATGAAAAAAGGATAAGTTTTATCTGAAAAATATTCATTCTGAGATGTAAATATTTGTATTAGTAACATCATTATAACTTGTGCTGAAAATGAAAGGGGAAAACACTAGTTCCAGTTTTTAAAAGATTGATATGAACTTCCTTTTATATAATTTATCAATTAAATATTTATTTAGGTGTTTCAAAGAAACTAGAATAGGCGACCAAGAAGCGAGACTGTGGGGACATTCGAATGTGGGTGAAGAGTTCAGTCAACCACTGTTACTGGGTGTCGGCCTCCAAGGGGGGTAATGGGGAAAAGAAAGAACAGAAATTGTCATCTTTGGTTGAACATATCACCGACAGACATGACAACTGTCAACGTGTTGAATGAGGACCGATAATTGCTTAGAGAAGGTATTTTTGAAAATTGATAAAAATAATTTTATGATGTAATATACTAAACTAAAGTTATCTTATGTTCAATGCCCATGGCATGAAACATCACATGACTTCTGGCTAACATTTTATCTACTATGTAATTTAAATTTCCAGGTTCCAGATCCCACATGCTTTTCGGGGAAGTAGTCAAAAACAAGTTCCTCATGAATGACATTGGAAACTTATCTCCCCTAGCTGCACCAGACATATGACCATGAGGGTGTTTCAAAGTGAACACCTTCGAACCCAAGACGCCAGACTTTTTCATCCTGCAATACTGGCCATGTAATTTTATAAAATTTCATAAGTATTTAGCATTTATTTCAAACATTCATGATGAAGTAAATTCATTAAGTAGTAATCAACATTTCTTTTCACTCTGTACAGACTGAGTGTTACAGTTCTACATTTCAATGATAATGGGCAGCGTCCTCAGGCTGTAACCAGAGCTGAAGAGTTACAGTGACACACCGGCAGATTCTAATTTATCTTTTGTTTCTCAGAAAAAGACATAACCAGTTCTCATATTAACTATTTTATTCGTTAGTGCTGGACATAAGCATATACAAATCGTCAAATATCAATTACATGCATATTTGAATTAAGACAATTTATGTTTTGATTTTTAAAGATAGTAATGAAGAGAAAGAAGTATAACTCTTATTATTGACAAGAATGACCAAAACCATGAAAATGTTCACGATGACATATCTTTGTGAAAAACAAAAGTTTTAAATGTCTACTCTTCTATCCGATCAGATGCAGAACGTAAGCAACATGTATTGTCAAACATACCAATGTGTTACAGACCGAGAATAATGAATAAAGACTTAGAGCAGCAGAATGCGAGTAAAAAAGTCAAATTTAAAATATTGGAGAAAAATTTGAAAACGGATTTTTTTTTATCTATGTTCTTCGTAATGCATCTGTTTTAGAGCGAGGTTCAAATCTTAAGCACATACTGTTTAAACTGCTAAAAATCATTTTAACTGCTAAAGATAATGTTTAGCTTAAAGTTACATAATGAGTCAATTGCAAAACCATGTGTTTCTTGTAAGATAATTGTATAACAAAACAAAAGATTTATGTGAAACATGAATAAAGCAAAGTTTTGAAAACTCAACTGCACTGTAAAGGAAGACGGGTCTGTAGGAAACAATTTCATTTTGAGGGGGCACACCATACATTTTCAGTTGAGGGGGGGCACTATCAACTACCAAAATTCCCTGACAAGAAAAAAAAAAGGGCATCAGACGTTATTATTGAGGGGGCACAAGCATATAGCAGCTATGTTTTCTATAGTATTCTATATATCGGCAAAATTATTGGGGGGCACGCCCCAGCCGTGCCCCCCCCCCGGTTCCTACGGCCATGAAAGAACTGCAAAATGTAAGTGCCGGAAAAAGAAATGTATCTATCGCGTAGTTTTTATCGTCAATGTCAACAATGTTAAGGTCACGCGTCCTTTATTTTTATCGTGAAACTTGTAAACAACATTGAATTGGAGCTAGCAAACTTGAGGAATAAGTTCTGGTCATCTTTTTTGAAGATTGTATCAGAATTCTCGGTCATCCGACTTTTATATATATATGGAATTGACACCATGGTAAATTCTTCATCTTTTCAGCGCATGCGTACAATAAAGAGAAAACAGTGCAGCAATATTTTTAATTTTGTGTTGGGTTATACAAAGATATTTTTTGCTTTTATTTTTCTCCATAAAAGTAGATTTTTTTGGTTCTGAAACCTGTAATTTTCTGAAACCTAATATCTTCAGGAACTGAACAAAATTTGCATGTGTCATGCAAAAATTCTACTTTTGTCAATTTTCCCGTTTTTCCGTCACAGTGTCACCTTAAAAGAAAATAGATCCATTAACTTAATTAGGAAATGTCTCTTTTCCTCTTTTTCTAATACAATATATGACAAAAGATATTCAAAACCATTGTGTGTTTACATAAATACCTTTACTGTGCAGTTTAACACAATTTTAGATTATACGCAACAAAAACCAAACAAACCATAAATTTAAGTTTTTTCTTGTTGATTGCAAGAAAAAGTATTCAGAGAAAAAAAAATTAAGGCAGAAAATCTGTAGCTCAAATAGCACAATAGAAGGTATCGACAAAAATATCATTCAATCGTACAGTGAGAGTTGTAGCATCTCTCACGTTTTTCAAATTTTACCTCCCCCCTCCAAATAATTCAAAAATCGTTAAGAAGTAACTTTTATATTAAAATCTTTATCTACTTGAAAACGTTATTCCTAATTCGGGAATGTTTTGTTGCATTGATTGAGAATTCATTTTTGATCGCAAGTGGAAAAAACAGTAGATGTATAGGGACAAAGTTTATAATAAAGTAATTTGTATACCTATGTACTTTTTCACCCCAAAACGACGTGAGTGGATTTCATAAATATATGATTACTCACAACCAGCTTTCAAATAAGATATTTACACAGGTCTAACAAATAATCACATTTGAAGTAATACTAGGCATAAAACAGGTAAAAAAAATTGTAATAATCAAATTTTAAACATTACTGTACACCAGTCATGTAAAATTTCTGTCATATGCTTTAGGTAAAATTGTAAGCAAATAGATATGAACATCATCCAAACTTCAAATTATACAAACGCTGTTATTGCACAATTATGATAATGATTTCAGATAATACTTAATTTGTATTTTTTTTAAATATATACTGCATTTCATGTATGATGGAAAATATAGATAGCTTATAAGATCGCAGGTAAATGACTTCTGTATATGCATTTAGTAAAGTGAAATACATGTACTACAATTTACATTAAAAAAAATCGTCTATTTCTCACTCGATTTTTCTCAATGATAAATAAAATTATCAGTATTAAACAGAGTAGAATATCCACATAAAGATGTGGATAACACCACAAATTTTATCACGTATTTCTAACTCTGATAACTATGTTTTAGCAAACATCACAACTAGCAAGCAAAGGAAATTAAAAGGACACAAGAATGTTTGCTATAAATCATATCTACATTCTAGAGTCAATGAATTCAGATGTCAAAAATGAAGACCTCACTACTTTCGTTGACACGGATTCCGACAGATCCTTCGAGAAAGAAATGAATTCTGGTATTATGGAGGCAGATGAACTTACCTCCCCAAGTATGGATATGGATTATCGTTATCAAGGTAAAATCCAACATATATTTCAGCATTATTTCCATCCTAAAATATTGAAATTTTAATGATTGAGTTTGTTAAGTGTTAATGTTTTCTTTCCATTGTGAATATTCTTTTATGTTAATTTAATTTTACTGATTATTTTTTTTTCATTTTCTTAAGCATATTCGTTTACTGAATAATAATACTAACTTGGGTATACAATAGCGCACTATATAGTGGTGATACCTAGAAATAAATCCAATGAAGGACACTCTTGTATTACCAAAACACAAAGGAAACTCATGGGGTATTTCTTCAATATCTTCGATGATGTACTGCATTGGGAAATTTTCGCTCCACTTAAAGCTTTGCCTGTCTTAATAGATCTTTTGTTGTTGAATTACGTAAAGAAAAATCAACAGAATATGTTCTAAACATTGCTGACGGTCCAGACATCATGTAGTGTCCATTATCAAAAGTTGTCATGGTTTGCTTGAGAACGAATTCTATCTGATTTAGACTTTTTCAGCTTTCCTTATACTCTTCAGTCTTTATCACGTCAATACTATCCTCATTCTTTTTGCATGGGATCTTATGGTTGGGCTAGTGTTGTTTTTGGCATGCTTTTGAGCATTAGCTGACAGCCAAGGAACGCCCATACCTCTTGAGTTGTTCTACTGTATAATAACTGTATGGCTTTTCACTAAGAAAATGGAATAAATTATGTTCATCGCTTATCACTGTCTCTCCGACATTCTTCAGCTTTCCACAGTTTTATGGTTCGTTTAAGTCTTTCTCTCGACAGTCTCTGCTGCAATAGTACACCATAAGGCATTTTCTACATTTCTCCATTCCTTCTTTTTGAATTCCGCAGTTGTTGCATTTATTTTCCATTTTGTCCTAAAACAAATTATTATGCATTTCACATCTTAAACAGTTTTTATTTCATTCATGATATTACGGTCCGTCCCGATCTCTTTTAAACATTGAATTTTATTGAAAATGGACAATAAGATAATCAGGTTCTGGTGTATCTTTCATCTATAGTCTTTATTCTATAGATATTCTTTAGATTGATTGATTGATTGTATTTTGCTTTACGTCCCCTTCAAGAATTTTTCACTCAGATGAGGCGTCACCATATATACTGGTGAAGGGCTTCAAAATAATACCTTTACTCGACACTAAGAGCTATTACGGAGTGAGGTTCTTTATCATGCCAACGCCTACCGCGACACAGGACCTCGGTTTTTAAGGTCTCATCCAAAAGTCCAGTGACCGGGAGCTTGATGAAGGAACAGTCATTATCTATCTTTACGTCTTAGGTTTGATGTGGCGCCGGGAACGAGAATTGAACCCGGTACCTCCCGATCAAGAAGCGATCGCCCTTCCACTAGGCTAGCGTGACCAGAATATATTTTTTCAAATAGTGTTTAGAGGCTTACTCACTGAGGAAAATGTATTGTTGACTCTGGCTTGTTGTTCATTTGCCTTAGATTTGAACCACTGGTCATCTTACTAAAACAGACAAGAAAATTAACCAAATTGTTTGAAAAATGATATTTTTTTGAGAAAACAAAGTTGTACCTATGATTGGATCTATTTTGTATCCATTTATCTGCCGTACCTAGGATTGAACAATAAAATTGCGGTGTCCTTGTTATTATGTAAAAAAGCCGTGCAATTAATTAATTTTTATCCATATACATGTATTGCATGCATCATGAAGTTGACATAACTACATTTATTTGAATTTTTTTCATTAGTATATAGAATGACCTGATGCGTCCTCGTAAATTTTAGTAAATAACAGATCAAAATACATAGTGGTAAGGCTATGGCTGCAATCTGTTTGAACACATATTTTATCCCTTCAACAAACATCTCAGCAGGTGCATCAAGAATATAATTGGCTGATATGAATTAAAGTATAAAAGGTGAGGTAGTGACGATTATTTTCATAAGATTTGCCATAACGAAGGTCTTTTGTTTTTATCTTTTTAGGGACTTAGTGCATTTCAATGCAAGATAAAAAGAGGGGAATTCCTAATCACTGAGCCTGGTCAGCTCCGGGGTTTCTGTTTTGGTAGAGTTTTTTAAACTCCTTTTATACTGATTTTCTTAGATAAATCATTGGGTTATACATGTACATGTATCTTAAAAGACCAGCAAATGAAAAATAACTAAAGCATATTCTTTGTTTGTTTGTTTTTATATTTGTTTTGTTTGCTTTTCTTATCGTTATTATTTTTTTCTGTTTGTTATGTTCATCCCTGTTCAGATCACCAGAGGCCATTATTTAATCATAGTTTAGCTTTCACTTTGTGATAGCTACTATTCCTTGTCTTGAAGTCATCCAACATTGTTCTTTACCAAATTTGTAATTTCCTCACGAAAGTTTGATGGCATATTGTATACCTATATATAGAGTCAAATTGATTTGGATTTGACGATTATATACATGTATTACAAGACTTTCGATTCCTTTGAAGAGAGTATGTAGATGATCTGTCCTATTTAACTCAACATTAAATTTTAATTTTTACCCAAACATAACCTTTGTCAGAATTTGTAAATTAAAAATGATTGCTTTTGCACCTGATACCACCTCTGTTTTGCTCACATTTTTTAGATTAAATGGACTTGTGAGTATGTTCACTCTTCGTTACATGTATCTTCACATTTCATAGAAAACATTTTACGTACTTAAGTTTTTCCCACAGTGTCTCCCTTAAAAACAACATATTTAATGTATTTGTTGGTTAGGGGGTTCCAGGTTTGCATAATTGACGTTTTTTTTTATTGTTTTTAAATACATATATATACATAAGTTTATACAAAATTATATCACTCATCTGGAAGATGATTTTGACAACGCAGTGATACATATTCTGCATTTTGCGTTATTTTTCTATCTATTTCTTATGAAAGAGTTGTAAAATCATATTTCATATGAGTAATATAATTGCATGTAGTTATGTAAAACTGAATGTTAAACAATAATATTGTCTCTCGACCTAGAATGAATGGAGATCGAAATATCTGTCTATTTTAACCTTTTGTAGATTTGGTTTATAATATATGTAACCATATATATCTAAGTATTGTTTGTTTTTCTATTGAGTTTTTTAATACGAGAGTTGTCCATAAAGTTTGTAGACAAATGCTCCAATTTTCTTACTAATGCCTTTATTATAATATATCAATGCAGGCCATGGTTTATTATTTGTATAAAAATTAAACCAATACACACAATTTCATGAACGTTCTAGTGCATGCAAGCCACACTACCCAGTATGACGTATAGTAACAACATATAATGACTGAGGAAACATCATCACAACATGATTGTTATCCACAAAAGACAGTTGATCCTGTCATAACCTTTATGTATGTAATTTCATTATACTTGCTAAATACACTTAAATACCGACCTCCTTCTTTCTGTCTAAATATCCCCAATTGCGTTGAAACTGTGAAGTGTTCATAGGAAACTTAACAGATTTACGCGATGCTAGACAAAAATGTAACTGTAGACATTCACTGGTTAGATTCAAGAAAACTTATTGAGTATGTTAATTGTTTCAAACACATTTCATTCGGTAAAAATTAATTTCGAATGAAAACAGGAAAGCCCCCCCCCCCCTCTTTTTGATTTTTCTTATTGGAAATAGTAAATTATTCCGAAATTTAAAAGAAATAAAATTTTATTCGAGAAATTACTCCCATGATGTAGCTAAATCCTTTATATTCACTATAAGAGTTCTATGTACCATAAAAATAAATCTTGATAAACTGCCATTTCATATTATTTAGTTTTGTTTTGGAACTCGACAATCTTAACGAAAAAAAAAATATTTCAGACAAATAAATGAATTTTAAAGGGAAGAATTAATTTCCTTCAATTTTAGCCATTTTTTTCCTGCAACGACACCTGACTTGTTTTGAATTTATAAACTTTAGAGAATTTCAGTACTCTTAAATACCCCTCATATTTCATGAATTTTCTGCTTTAAGTTTTTTAAATTTTTTCCTCCATAATTTTTCATTCATTTTTAGAAGATTCCGATCAAAAAGGACCCTTTGGGTTTTACTATAATGACTTCCCGTAATTAATTTAAAATATTTGTACTCATTAAAATGCAAGTCATTTATTATTTTCTGTTTTAGATAAGAAAAGCCTCGCCCATCATTAACCAAAATATCATATTTATCATTAATGTGCATGCTTCGCAATCATTCATTCCAGAGAACGCAATTGTTATTGTGGACTAAAAATTCTGTGATAAATATTTCGAATAGCAGCCTATTTGAATTCAGGGATAGGAGCTTATTTGTCCTCAAATAGATCCTATTTCTTGATGTAATTTTTATGTCTGTCTGGCATTAATTATTGCCTTGATTTGGAATCCCCAAATGGTGGGCCCTGGACACAGATGCTCATCTGCTTGAACAGTAAGTACAAGAAAATTATTCAATTAGAAATCATCGCAGCTACTACTTTCACAGCCTCTCTGAAGAAGGAAGATCTCCCGAGATCCCGTGCTTTAAATAGGTTGGGAATACAGGAACTTGGGAGATTACATATTTATCGCTTACTTCAGCTTTACTCATAAAATCTTAATTTCATTGCGCACGGTTAAACATTTCTAACTTTTTGCGGAAAATTGATGTTTCTGTGCTTGATGTCATAGGTTGTGATGATCCAGTTTGGCTAATATCACAAGAACGCTCGAGATTTGGATTATATGGAAAAATAGTGTACATTTTGCTAATTAGCATTGCGGCCATATTGTATTTAATATGGCTGATTTCTGTTCACTGCATTATATAAGAAAATCAGAAAGATAGAGACTAAAAATATCAAAATTTCTTCCTCATATGGTTTTATTTTTTATTGTGTCCTGGATCGGAATGCACTCTTTTGACAAAATGATGAAAAGTTGATTTAAAAATCTGAAGCGAAGCTTCATTACTTTGATATGCAAAACTATAGTGAAAGAGCTGGGAACGCTTTTGTCAAGTTAATTTTGAAATATTTGCCGTTTTCTGACAGTTCTCCTTCATATAACGTGAAGGTGTGAAAGTTGTACTTTCAGTTTCAAAAGATAAATCATTAATTAGTTAAAATGTTAAGGTGGTTCCTTTTGAACTTAAAAATTACATTTAGGCCAGAATTTAGACAAAATAAATGAGCCTCCGAGTTGGGAAATACAGTTGTTTTACTCCTGAGAAAATATTACACTTTATAGTTGACATGACATGATGAAAATAAATGATTCAAAAAAAGAACATTTAAATTAAATTGCGAGGAGTATTAGATATATGACAATAACAATGAATATTAATTAGTGATGGTCACGTGATCATTAAATCATGAATAAAGTGTACAGAATTTCTCCATATGTGACACTAATACATGGTCAGGACCTGAAAAATACCCAAATATAGAGAAAGCAGCGTAATGCCACTTTGATGAATTGATATAACCTTGAGTGGTTTAATCAAAATAGTTCATGCAAATTAAGCCCTTTCCAATTATAAAGTCACTGTATGTGGTACACCATTAATGTCCTTCATGGTTCAATAAACTTTTATTCATTTTGCTATCACTAATAAGTTCACTATTAATAACGAAAGTGATTATGATAAGTATAATCCAAGTTAAAAATATTCAAATGAAATGCCCATTCTAAAACCTATAGGTTAATACTCATTGTATGGTTTGACTTGGTCTGTCGATTGTCTCTTAATTCAGTCCCGCAGGATCTGCTACATTATAGGCCCTGTGGCCAGTAATTGTGCTTCTATCATTGTGTCATTGTTAGTGAACGTTCTATATCTTAAAATATTGGTAAAGGCGATGTAGACCATTGTGTATGAACTCATTGATAATCATTTATCTTTGCGTTAAATATGAAGGTAACGAAAAAATACTGTAATTAATTTCCAAAGTCCATAGAAACAATACAAATTTGGAACAGGGCAAATACGGACCTCTAAAAACCAGGTGGGATCAGATACCATGGAGGTGTAAGCGTCCCCTATCGACCGGTCACACCCGCCGTGTGCCATTGTCATGATCAAGCGAACGGAAAAATCCGTAGACAGTTCGGTGTTTAAGGGGACGAAGGACACATGGTCACATGACTCTGTTTAACTACGTCATAGTCTCTGTTTATATAAGTGCAAAACGTGTAAAGCATCAGTTCTTGTATAATTTTTTGACAAATTTTTGAACTTTAATTACCATCTTATATAAAAAATTTAAAAAGTTTTAACATTCTTGTAGACATTAACAAAATAAAAAAAAGATTGATCCACTCCTCGGTTTCCCTAAACTGCGCGTCCAACAAGTCGGTGACGTCATACACACGATCTGTTAGTACAGCAAGATCATACTCGGTGAACACAGGGGCGGTATTATTATGTAAAAACAGGTCATAATCAGTATATGATGAAATATTTTGAGAAACGGGGAACACAAAAATTTTTTTTGCATGGCTGATGACGGAAATCTTATGGAGGAATATCTTATTTCGTTATTTAGCTTACGTGTGACGTCATAGTTGGTGTTTCCCGTTCTCGAGAAATGTAACATGACACGTTTTTGTCATGCTTATGTCCTCTTTAACGATGTCCTGTGAAATAATGAGGTCAGCTTCATCATTCGAAATTTTTACAGTTAATCAATTATTTAAAGGATTTGCATTTCAACGTAAATTAAAAAATATTGAATGATAGAATTTTTTGTGAATTACGCTTTTTATTGTTTAAGTTGTCTTAAAAAGTGCGTAATTTTCCCTATCTAGATGCAGTGTAATAGACAAAACTTGCTTTTTCGAATTTTAAATCCTAGTTATACTCTATAATATTTTAAAAGATACATGTCCACTTCGATATTTTTATATATGATTAAAAAATCCCATTATGGAAGAGTAATGAGCCCGGAAACATGGAGAATTAAAACTCCACTGAGATACTGTAGGGCATAATATTTGTCAATCAATATCTCGAAAATAAGGTAAGAAACCTAATGATATAACTGCTTTAAGATACGTGGGACATACGAGGGTTGTCCGTAAAGTTCGTGGACAACATTTATAATTACTGACAAACATTGATAAAATACATGAAATTATTATTTTCATTAAATTCGTGTTTCAGTTTATTAATATCCAAGTTTTAATTACAAACAAAGCACAAAAAGTTATATTTTATCAGATACAAGAAAAGATACACACTCATACCCGGAGCACTAAAACAAAAATCCGTGACGTTACTCGACGTCAAAAGCTAAATACATTTAATTTTTCTTAACGTAGTCACCGTTTAACTCAACACATGTCTTATGTCGCTTCAACCAGTTATCAAAAATGTGCACAAACTGTTCTGATTTCTTACAGGAAATAATATTTAACACTTCCTGTCTCAGATCCTGCAAATCATAAAACCTCTCTCCAGGTAAAACGACTTTATGTACGGAAATACGGCAAAGTCACGTTACGAACTTCATTTTTACAGCACTACAACCTCGGAAAGATGGTCTTCCTTCACGCATGTCATCTAATAAACTGTCTCTTCGGTCCGAATATCTTCTGTGCCACTTAAACACTGAAGAATAGATTACTTTACCATGATTTCCCGACTGTTTAAGGAACTTATGAATCTCTGTTGGTGTTTTTCCGATGTACTACACAAAATTTTTTCACTACTCTCTGCTCCACCTTTTCCGAAAACGTCCCTATTTCGAACAATGACGATCCTGTCTTAATAAACTCTGACCTCGATTTCTCTGCCATTTCGAAACTTTGAACGTTCAAATTTTACAAGTTTGACGTTATAACTTTTATCAACCTTATAATGTAAAAGCCATCCAAATTTCCGCGGAATTTTACAAAATACAAATGAAATGTATAAAGTGATAAATAACTTTTTAATTAAAACGTTGGTGTGCTCCGGGTCACCATCCCAAGTCTAATAATGGAGTCATAATTGTAATTATACACTTAAAATTGAATGAAAATTTTTATTTTGTAATTCTCATACAGTAAAGGATTATAAATATGCTAATAATAAATATCTATGACGCAACTTTTATTTAGCTTGTCCACGAACTTTACGGACAACCCTCGTACTTAATTAGAAATATACAAAATATGAAAAAAATTAAATGACAAGTATTTTTTCAGCTCAAGGCCCTTCTCCTCCTTAAATAATGACCTAACAATAAGTATGAAAAACGTCAGTCAGCACGCAGCTAGGTTAAGGACTCCCATATATACGTCAGCCTATGCAGAGGTTCGGGAAAGCTATTATGACGTCACGTTAAAACAATACAAATGAATCTCGACGAATAAATACTATAAGTTCTTTTTAAAACACACTAAATACTTTCGTGTCTCATTAATATTATAATAATAAATAGATATGCAACTTATCGTGCCATAATAGCACTTAGCGTATGTAGAATGAAAGCCAGCTTGATCTTGCTGTAATTACTGAGATGACGTCATTTCTTAATTTGACACGCAGTTTCTCTGTATTTCAGGCGTGGATCAAGCTTTTATCGTAGCTTGTAAAAATAAATACGAAACACATGTAGTCAGACCAAATGAGAGACATGTTCTGAAATATATTAATCCATATTTTATTGTCAAACTTAATTGATAATGTGTAGCCTTTATATAAAGTCGTAAGGAACACATTTGTACAGTAACGTGCTAGAATGACAGGTCCAACCCCTTGAAAATATCAAAAGTTCAATGATATCCGCTTCACTATAAATTTTGAATTTTTAAACACGTGTAGCTATTATTCCTACTATCCTGAAAAGTGCTGGGAGCTGGTTGTGCATCGTTTATTTATTTCGTAATGTAGCATTATTAAAATGCGTATAATTACATTTTTGTCTGGAGTTTATAGAAAGAATGCTAAATTTTAAGAGTCATTCTCTGTAAGCATCAAAATGGGCTGGAAATTGACTCTCGCCGATTTTGTTTAAATTTGGTGACATAATTACACTATAAGCCCATTTTACACAAAAAGTATTGAAAATGATCAATTGGCATTGTTTCCATGGCAACAGGTCACCCATTTTTGCACAAATGTGGGAAATAGCAACAAAAGACATTACACCCTAATATATATTTAATGAATATAAATAACTATTATTAATTTTTGTCTTAAAAATTATTTGTAAATTGTATTTTGTATACAAGAAAACTAAAAAAAAAAGTTTGGACCTACCAGGAAATGCAAAGTAATGGTGTACCCAAAATACGCAGGCACTGCTTGAATATTTTGATGCTCCTAATTTTACCCTAAACAATTATTAGGAACATATCAAAAAATTGGAGTGATAATATTTGATTTAAGAAAATAAATCAATTATAAGGTTTGAAAAAATCTCTGAAATTACATACTTTTTCACCAAGAGTTGTTTCCCCTTTCGGAAATCTTCAGCCAATTTCAAGAAAATGAAAGTGAAAGAAGAGAGCAGAACATGATTCAGAGGAATGACCTTATATACTGAATGAATTTCTTAAAAATTCTCAAACAAAAATGATCAGTACTTTTACAAAAATCTTTAATTTTGTTTTTAAAACTGGAATAATACCCTCATCTTGGTCTGAAGGAATTATTTGTACTATATACAAGAACAAAGGTGATTCTAGTGATCCTGATAATTATCGCGGAATAACTGTATTAAGTTGTTATGGTAAGTTGTTTACTGCAATATTGAACAATAGACTAAATAAGTATCTGGAGAGCATGAATCTCCTGTGTGAGGAGCAAGCTGGGTTTCGGAAAAGTTATAGTACATTTGATCATATTTTCAGTTTGAAGTGTTTAATTGATTTTTATTTAAGCGTAAAAAGCGACTATATTGTGCATTCATTGATTATAAAAAAAGCTTTCGACTCTGTTAACAGGGTGATTCTTTGGCATAAACTAGTACGTCATAGTATTGATGGAAATTTCTTTAAAGTTGTTTATAGTATGTATAATAATGAAAAGTCGTGCATCCGTCAGGGTAGCAATATGTCAGAGTATTTTTACAGTAATGTCGGTGTACGTCAAGGTGAAAACTTATCACCTGTTCTGTTTTCAATATTTTGAATGACCTTGTCGATTTTATTTCTAGGGCATATAATTGTTTAACAAATGTTACAGAAGCTGTGCATTTTTTGCTTAGTACAGAAGAGGT
The DNA here is from genome assembly GCF_033153115.1 of Saccostrea echinata. Lineage (NCBI taxonomy): Eukaryota > Metazoa > Mollusca > Bivalvia > Ostreida > Ostreidae > Saccostrea > Saccostrea echinata. The sequence continues at coordinate 5,472,830 of NW_026889763.1, read as the reverse complement.
AGACATATTCCTGAAACTTTACTTGTTACTTTATGCTGATGACACTGTAATTTTGGCAGAGTCAGCACCTCAATTACAAGCTGCTTTAAATGCAATGTTCTTGTATTGTAAAACTTGGAAATTGCAAGTTTATGCATCCAAAAAAAGGTTGTTATTTTTAATAAACCTAAAAATGACTAATGGTCTTAACATATGATAACAAAAACTTACCAGTTGTTGATGAATTTGTTTACTTAGGTGTAACTTTTTCTAGTAATGGATCTTTTGTTAGTAATAAAACAAAGCTACTTGAGCAATTTAGGAAGGAAAGCTATATTCAGTTTATTCAAGAAAGTAAGATGATTAGATTTGCCTTTAGACATTCAGCTGAAATTATTTGACAGTATGATTACACCCATATTACTTTATGGCTGTGAAGTATGGGGAATTGACAATAACAATGTCATAGAAAGTTTATTTTTTACAATTTTACAAAATAATTTTAAATCTGAAAAAATCTACCCCCTTATCATATCTTATATGGCGAGCTGGGTAGATATCCAGTAGAAATATTTATCAAGTCTAAAGTTATTGGGTTTTGGCATAGACTTGTTTGTGGTAGACAAGACAAAATATCTTTTCTCTTATATGAATTGTTATTAAAGCTTAGAGAACATGACTTAATGCATTTGAGAAAAGCTTTATGTAAATTTAGATGTATGAATCACAGATTTCCAATTGAGAAGCGTCGCGACAGAGATGATCGAGTTTGTGATCTTTGTTCCTCTAACAATTTAGGAGATGAATTCCACTATCTTTTAAAATGTGCTTTTTTCAAAAGAGAACGAAAAAAACTTGTTCCCCATATCTTTTTATACTAACCCTAATGTTATTAAATTTCATGAAATGTTAAATTGTAAAGACGCTAAAGTCATTTTGGACTTGCCAAATTTTGCAAAATTTTATTGTCAGTAATGAATTAATAATAACAAAACAACTGTTTAAAGTATGTTTTAATGATTTATTTAATACTAGCAGAGGCCTTCTATACTTTGATGTTTTGAACTATACATGTATATAGTAATTAACATTAGTGCCCTCATTTCATGTTTGTAAGTTATTTTGTTGTATCATTTGCATTCATATACCCCAGTTGGGGTCTTTGTCTTAAATAAAAACTTGAAACTTGAAACTTGGAGTTAATTCTATCTGTTTTCGATATTTTCAGTCATTTTAAACCCACTTTGGATAGTTTTTCGTATTACTGGAAGTTAAATGTTTGTCAGGCCTTGCTGTGCCTGAGAAATATATGTGTTTGGTTGTGAAAAGCCTGAAAATGAAAATTCCAAGTGTGACACGTACCGATGTACTGCATGAACATTGCAAACAAAATGTTTATAAGAAAGCAGAATCAGTTATACATGGATTTCAGAGCTACAATCAAGTTGCTTTCGGTGATAAGGCCGTGATGTTGAAAGATACATGTACCTAGCAGTAATAAGATCACTAGGCAAGTACAGTATCAATGTGTAGCGTGAAATCTAATAATATAATAACAAATAGCAGAGGCGGCTGAATTCCCCCAGTTAACTTTCTGAGGACCTGGCAGGATCAAAATATACAAATATGTGATTAAGCAATATATACAGATAAATGTTTAGACTACTTGTCTTTAATCAATTAGGTACAATAAATCAAAGTGACGCTGACTCCTAAGCGATCGGCTCTTACAGCTCGGCTCTTCTGGTTACTAGCTCTTACAGCACGGCTCTTATGGTTACTGGCTCTTACAGCTCAGCTCTTATGGTTACTGGCTCTTACAGCTCAGCTCTTATGATAACCGGCTCTTACAGCTCGGCTCTTACTGGCTCCCTCGGTAGCTTTCTTGGTAATAAATAATATTTAAAGCCAGGAAAGACTTGTTCAGTCACGTCTAACGCTTTAAATATTTATTTATTATCATTAACTAAAAGTTACCTCTGATCATTAATGGTCCGCCGCTTGTGTTGCCACTTCAGCATCAACTTCGCAATTAATACAGCTCTGCCGCTTCACTTGTATTTATACCCTATGTGGCCAACAACGCCATCTAGCGGAAACATGACTAAAATACCGCTTGTACCGGAATAACTTTTCCCGGATTGTTTCAAATGTACAAAAACCTGTAAAATTATATTATTTACCTTTGTCAATATTTAAGCACTGTAACTCATGCATGTTTCATAATTATAAGTAAATTAATTAATAACAGTGTTTGAATATCTATAAGAGAGAGAAACACCATAATATCAAGAAAACATCATTGATATTTGAATTCAATTATTAAAAAAAATTAATTAATATTCGTCAAATCGTCAAATTTTCAAACTGCATATAATAAATTATATCTGTTGATAAAATTTATGTCAACCATACATCATATATGATAAAATATGACATTGGTTTTTAAAGTTACATTAAATTTCAGTGTGTGTTACTGTTTGCATAAGGGAGGGGGAGGGAGGGGGTTAACAAGTTACTGTCTTGCATTCATTCAATCATTGACTGTTTTTACATGTTGATCCAAGTGGACTGTATACACATGTAAAACAAAACACATCATTTCAAGTTTTGTAGGTTTCAGTATGTTCAGGGCTTAATTTTGTTTGTTTGTCTGGATATTTTTTTGGGGGAGAGGGTAGTGACATGTGCTCTCTCATTTAAGAACTAATTATATAAAACTGGAAAAACTTAGAAATTTGTTTTATAATCTCTGAATACATTATATAATTGCAATAAAGTAAGAAAGTAACTATAGATCTATATATTAAAAAATTTTCATTATTAAAACAGTACTCCAATAACTCCATCACACTTAAGTTAATAAAATTCTTTATTATTTAGTAAATACATGTCGGTACATGTATTTCAAGTGGTCAACTAAACAAAATCTTTACTCAGTGAAATTTCATAATTTGTCAATTAGATCAAAATATGAACTTATAAGTTTGTCAGATTTATCAAGTACAAGTATATTAATACAGGTTTTTGTTGTTGTTAATCTTTTTTAGTATGACAGTTTTAAAAAAGACATAATCAGAAAGTTTGGGTAGGCAGAGTACCTTCTAGTTCATGAGATTAATTTTTCATTAAAGTCAGAGTTTCATATTTTTCTGTTTCTTGTTTCTTGGCATGTCAACAAGAATATGTAGTTTTTTTTTAACATAACTGTAATAATTTTAACTGAAATCAAATTACATGTACAATATATCTCTATCAGGACTACTTGTTTGTTATTATAATAAAAAAAGGAGAAAATTACAATGTAGCTCCTTGACTCAAAATTTGGCTTCTTATAAATAAAATGATTCTTGATTTAGTTTACTTGTATACTTCGTTTTATTGAAGTCTAACTAAACCTGCTGCAGGGAGAGTAGTCTCTGGCCAGTAGAAAAATAGATCAGGTCAGGTCAAAGTCATGAGTAATGATTTCAGAATTGAACATTAGCATGGTTGAAGCTCTGTATGAAATTCAAGTTATCAAGGTCAATGCAAAATCAGGTCAAGGTCAATATCAGTGTAAATGCGTATAATCAACATTAGGAAATGTTATAGCAATGCAATGAAAAGGGAGGGTCAACATCACAAAATATTGAAATGTTTGTACTGTGATTAATTATCAAAATTAATTTAATCAGTGTATGATGATAGATAATTAGATCTTCAACAGTTTCTTTTTACATGAGCAAAAATGTAAACTGATGGAGGGCAGAAAGGAGAATGGAACAACGAAAGATACACATGACAAATTATATGTCATGTGCATCTTTGGTTGTTCTATTCTCCTTTCTGTCCTCCATCCCTAAGATTCCCTAATCATATTTTTATGGCAAAATGTGAGGCAAACAGCTTTTGGGTGGGTGGGGGTGGGGGTGGGTCACACACTATATATATATATATATATAACTGCAAAAAAAGAAAGGGAAAGGGAATTTCCATTGAATTTTATATGGGCAGTTATTGCTTATACATCCATTTATTGTTTGTGTCCATGGAAACAACATAGTACAAAACAACTTCTGTTACCGCAGTAATTTTTTTGTATTTTATCAGTGTTCGTCTGTGTATGTGAGGGTAAGTGCATTATTAGAAGTTGTTCAAGCACTGAATCTCTAGTTTTGTATATTGATAATATCAATAAAATAGGGGCTGTTCCTGAACTACGATAGTATGGTTGTCATAGCAACTGGGTTTTTTGTTTAATGAATTTCTATTTTAATGCAAGTGAAATGACAAGTTTAATTAGCATGATTTATTTTAATGAAGAAGACACTGATAATATCAGTAGAGAGATAAGTAGAGAGACGTGTCCTTTATCTTCGAAGCTTACACAAATTTGTTATACTCTGGGAGAACTTACAGGCTTCTCAAAACTTATAACAGTTTGTGCTACAGTATCTACAATGTATGCATGCTACATGGCTTAATTATGATTACATATTTCTTTCAGCTTATAAAGTTTTGATAAAGTATACTTCACTGATTATCATTCTATTAGCTTTTTCTCAAAATGTCACTTCTCCCTAATAAAGAACTGAAATTAAAAAAAAAAAAGAGAACAGGCACATGGAAGTATCTATATTTTCTAAAACCATTTATGTGTTTCTTGGGTCTTCTAGTGCGGAAATACTTTCAAACCAACCATTAGATTATTCTCGTTATACCTGTTTGTAGCATTTTCAATAATATCTAAGGTGACCTCTAAAAATAAAGACGTCAGATGCTCACCTGAGACGTTTTGCATAGATTCCAAGTAGATAACGCATTTGCAATCTACCCTACATTAAATAGGTTACCTACATTAGTTAGATTGATTTCTTCTCGCCTTTATGTGTTTTGTAAAACTTTGGGTTACCGCGTTTATACGGAGAATTTATTCACACGGAGTTAATGCAGAGCAATTTGATGCGCAGTAATGCCCTGTTCACACGAATTTCACAGTAAATTCATTTGAAGAAAAATAATGCGAATTAAATTATTGTGAATGGTGGAGATAATGCTAAGTAATTTGATGCGCTTTTAATTAATTCGAATAAACTAATTCACATGAAATTTTCCGTTTGAACACGTGCTCATATTTTTTATGAATTGCTTCGATTGAAAAATAAGAGAAATTGTCTTTTCCTCAAAGTAAATGGATACTGTGGTTCACCTGAAGCTTTTTGCATAGTTTACATTAAGAGATATATATATATATATATATATATATATATATATATATATATATATATATATATATATATATATATCTCCAAACCTGAAAAAAATCGGATTACAATATTAAAAAATATTTTTAAAAAACACAAAAATCTTCAGTAAAGCTTTAGCTTTACATGCTTTTGAAGATTTTAAATGAAAGTGCTAAAGCTAAAGATGGGAAAAACATATATATAGAAGCAGTCCGGCATACTTACATGTATTTCATATAGTTGTTTTCCTAAATTCAATACATATATCGAATCTAAAAATCTATTTCTAGTTATAAGTTCTTTCCATTTAAATACAGTAATAGACAAAAATGAGAAAGGGAACAGAGTAAGACAAATAAGCTGATGTAACAGGGAGTTTTACTATCTTATTTATATTCAGCATTTTAAAAAATCTATTGTCTATATGCTGACTTTGTTTGCAAATACACTTAGCGTTGTATCGTATTTTGTTAGGCAATTTATTTTAAAATTATTTCGAGTATGGAAAACTCCATTTTTCTGATTATTACAGAGGTAATCGGATTACCTGTCTTATGTCTACAGGGGATGCTTACTCCTTCAAGGCACTTGATCTTTCCTCTCATGTTTCCAGAGGCACGTGTTTTTAACCTATACACAATTCATGTTCTGTATTCGATATATGATTGATCATTGGTCATTATCTTGTCAACTTTTTAATTTCTGTAGAATTTTGCATGACATGATTTTGCTAAGAATTATTGACCTATTGATATGCAGATTTTTCCTTAAAATAAAACTTATGTTCTTCTTTAAGGTAATGTAAAGTGAATAATTTTTTCCTAAAATTAGTAAAATACCTCCATCTCCGAGCCCCCTCTCTACAGAAAATAAAGAACGACATTTCTTTCAAAAGTGTCTTTAAGTTCAGTACTATTGCTATAAAATATTTAGAGCACAAAATATTGTACATTTAAATATTTTGTTTGCATTAAAAGGTCTTTGTTTTAGTACACTAAGCCTTGTATCATAAAACATACTTAAAGTCAAATCCTCTACAGGAGCATATTGAAATGAATAGAAAAAAACAACGTATCTATTGATATTTCGTATTATTTTCTACAGAGAGTTAAACGAGTAATTGCATCTGTTGAAAAACACTCAAAATGTCTGAAAGAAGCAATGAAGATAAATTGCATAATAAAGAAGGAAAAGAGGATTCCGAAACAACTCAAATCCAGGATGTAAGACTTTATATCATGGTTATATATGTTTTATGTTAATTGTACCAATTACATGATTCTGAAAAATCCTGGACCTACACTAAAATAAATGTGATTAATTTTGATTTTCCATTCCTAAGTTATATATATATATATATATATATATGTATCCCAATGCAATCGAGACGCACGAACATGTTCTAAATACAAATAATTTCAAAAATGAAGCATACTAGTAATTTGTTAGGCTTTACTTTCACAATCAATTGTCTATGGATTGTTCCGTTTACCCGAAAATGAGAGAGTACACGGCGGATCTGCCCGGTAGACATGAGAGGATAACTCCTTTATGGCACCTGATTCCACCTCTGTTTTCAGAGATCCGTGTTTGCTCTGCTCACAATTTGTATTGTTTGAATAGACTTTTGAACATGATTCACTGTTCGTTATCTTCGCATTTAATAATTATTGTAATTTCAGATAAATGTCTTTTCCAGCCACATAAAAAATCAGATGAAAAAAAAACAAGAGAAGTCTTGTGAAATGAAAAATGAATCTAGAAATGGAGACGAAGTAGATCGCCTGGCAAATGACACGGTAAGGTTAGCAAAACGCTCTCCTTTCTAATAAAAAAAACATGTATACCGATCTTTCCCCGGATAATTTGAGTAGTAATTATTTAAGCATCTAAAATTATAGATTTTTTTTTCTATGACAAAAATAACTTTTAAACTGGAAAATATTTCAACATCAACGTTTCACTTATGTGAAAAGCTATATCTAAATGCAATTTTAAAAAATTAATTCAGTCGTGAAGTATATGCTGTATATATCAACAAATATTAACGATTGACATAGAAACACTCATGAAGGGATTTTTTATATTTTTTTAGAATCCATCTAGAAATCCATTTTCAGATAGCCAGAAATTCGTTCGACAGCTATTGGACGCCTCGCTATTGGCTGCCAATGTATCACAGCTGAGAGTTGTAATAGGAGGAAGCTCTGAAAATAATTACTTTTGGCCCTTGATTATTATGATTTCTTTAGCGATTTTCTGTCACCTTGCGTTTGGAATTCTAATGATTCAAAGATGGAGGAGTGAGAGAGAAGCGAGGAAAATTCATGCCAATAAAGGTGAAATAGCACAAGGAAAAAAATGTGATTGTAACCCATGCTTGAATGTAGAAAGATGCGACGAAATTAGCATGTTTTTCATGCTTTTCGTCGTTGCTTTGAATGTTGGTATCGCAGGGCTAGGGTTACACCCGTAAAGTCATTTTTTTTCTTTTGGCATGTTTTGAGATCTTTATTTCTTTGTATGAAGCTTCATTAAATATTTTCTCTCCAACATTTTATTGTATACGAAAGCGTTTTTTTTTTCGTCAGGCTTACTTGGCTGCAAAAAACACATCTGATTCAGTGTTTAACAAGAGGGTATAATATTATTCTGCATTTTCTATTGTGTCTAACTTAAATATGCCATTTGTTATTTTTCCATTTCGTGACTAAAATAAAATAGGACTTTGTTTCAAATGTCTGCATCCTAATAACATTTTATTTAAATTATTCTGTTTTGTCCCGGGATTTCACAGCAGTATCTACATTTGTTCGGCTTAAAACGATCAAATAGAACATTTGTCTTAGTAAAAATCCTTGTACTCCATGTACTTGAGTACAAAGGTGTTCAAATTTGAAAACAATAATGAATGTCAAGTTTAAGTACAAATGAACCAGATGCTCTGCTTCATATCCTTCTTCGAAGAATATTTCAGGTTATTTTGGTTAACAGATGATAAAAAAGATCGTAACAGATACGAACTAAGACAACTGATTAACTTGTTAAGCTCCAGCCGTGTGAGTTATCAGTCGTCAGGACCTCAGGTGCTTGTGGACTGGAAACCCCCATCCCCCCACCCCCCTCCCCCCAACAAATATACACTGAGGGTCCAATGATATTTTTATTTTTTACTTTCATAAATTAGTTTTCTAGCACTTAGTCAGAATGAATTCCATATGAAAAATAATAAAAACAAGATGTGTTTGTGAAACACTGATGCCCCGGATAGCAGCTTATGGCGAAGGTTTAAGTTTTCCAAAATGCATGCCAAAATGTTTTTACCCAAATGAAAGGGCTTGCGTCAATGGAATATGTAGTAAATATGAAACCCAAGCACGAACCATTCAAAAGTTTGGTCAACGTTATTATCCATTACCCTAAAAATGTCCAAAGCACTTGAGGATCTAGAGGGTGGTCTGAGTCGAGAGTCCGGACCCCCCCCCCCCCCCCCCCGAATTTGCAGAATTAATTTATAATGGAAAAAGTAAAGTTAATAGTTTGTTATAACCAATTACTTACCTGTTATAACAAATTAATAATTTGTTTAAACAAAATGCCAATCTTTTATATCAAATTATTAACTTGTTTTATCAAATTGATAATTTGTTATTAAAAAAAATATTACATGTTTATTACACTTCTCACTTTGTTTTGTAAAAGAAATATCCAGTTTTATATTTATCACTGTTAAGTTATATCAAAATTTCAAAGATTGTCGAGTATTTGGTACCATTAACAAAAAAATATGTAATGTTTAAATGAAATGACGATTGTCAACAGGCTTTCGATCACCTAAACGAAAGTATACCAAAAGTACCACTCTCATCAATACCGGACTCAAATAAAGAATAATTATATTCTTTATACAAAAGCTTCTGAAAAAGCAATAAGCGCATGTTTAGTTCTAGCATTAGATGAAAACGAACAAGGAAATGAAGTAAAATTATTGGGTATCAGAGATTAAAAACCTATATGATACCTTTCTTGTAAATTAAGTAACGCGCAAACTCGTTGTCTACAGAAGAAAAGAAGCATTTGCAATTCATTTCATACAACAGAAATTTGAACACTTCTTACAATTTTTCATCTGTACTCTCCATAAACCATTTAAGAATTTGTTAGAAGCTCGAAGAGAGAAATTGAAATAAAAAGAACAAAATGATCCGGAAATTAATTTCATTCAAACGCGATAAATCCTAATTATAAATATTATATCCGCTATGACATAGACGCTGGCATCCCTTTAAACTGCAAATCAAATCAGGCAAATATACCAAAGTAAATGTAACTGAAGAACAATCTAAAGACTCAAAAATACTTGGAATTGTCCGTCAATTGCAAGAAGGTAAAGCGAAAAAATCAAGTGAGTGACAATTGAAAATATCTCACTATTAACGAAGAGTTATATACTATTTATAGAATGCCAATAACAAATACTTGTACTTGTTGCTACAAGTAACAATCCATCATATCTGAACATTTCAAATTACTCTCTTGAGTAATTTCGTCGAAGTAGAACTTAAAAAAATTGCAGCAAAATGTTGAAAATAGATCATATTTTGTGACTGGAGGTGACATCATCAAAATTGAAAAGATTAGATCTCCAAAATTTTTACCCCTATCATCTCTGAAAGTATCATGATATTTCTTGGAACCGTTACTGAGATAAGAAGCAGAAGAAACAGTATAATAACAGGAGAGTCTTTCGCTGAAAACGGACGACCTTAATAATTAAAACAACTTAAATCTAGTTGCAATACAAGTATTCTACATATGCTGGAATTATAAATCGGTTTTTGTAGAAGTTTTTGTTAATCGATTATTTGATAAAATGCAGTTTTAAACAGTTTTTTATTTTAAATTCTTCTACGGTTATTGCAAAGATCAAAGAAATGCCGCGGCCATTATTCTCCAATAAATCACAAACGTCATCAACAAATTATCAATCATTTTAAATCGGTTTCCTCTAATTTTGACTTCTTTTACTAGGAAAATGATTGAGGCCTCTTTTAATTGTGACGCAGATTAGTGGGAAAAAGTTTACCTGAGATTTGGATTACCTAGTGCGTTTTCTAATGCGTGAAGCGCAAATAAACGAGAAGAAGCAGTCAATGGTGACCTACTTATGTTGACGTCGACATCTTCTTCTCTGTTTCTCTATATAGGTGTTAAAAAGATTCGCCGTAGCAGAATAGAAATAACTTCCTTGTCGTTGGAATTGTTAGAGAATATACCCCTCAGTTCAGAGACCTTCACAGAATCTTTGTTACATAGTGCTATTGTGACCTCCTATTTTTTTTCCTTTTGATCTTACACATATTTTGGGTTTCCCATGACAAAACATGGACACTGCCATTCTGTTTTAAGAAATCGGGGGTATCCATCTCCTATCTTCAAGTCCTCCTATACATCTGAATAAAACTTCAGTTTTTGATATATTACATACCCATAATGAAAATGTAATAAATATTAATGATGAACATGATTCCTAAAATGTAGAGATTTATCTTTTGTCCGCCATATTTTTCTACTCAATTGTGTTCTTCTCTAGCCCCTATGTAAATCTCAGCTCTGTTCATGGTTCACTGTATTTTGCTTCACAGATTTCTCCTGAGTGGACACCTCCTTCATTGCCATTTTAATATACTTTGGCGCGACACAGTGACTTCTGAATGCCTCTGCTTGGTCAGGAAAGGGGTTACCAAAGACATTTGGTATCAATTGCACAGTTAAATGTATTGTGAAATAAACACAAATGCACGTTCAATGAGATAAAACTAAAACAAAAAGGACAACGTAAGATATATACGTACTACACGCTCCAGAAACCAGCTAACAGCAGTCAGGTGTTATGAATACGATGGATTAAAATGACCGGTCATTATAATTATTGACCGCTAGAAATGACCTGTCAATTAAATTTTCATTCAAATTAAAATTTATGCATACAGTAATGAGTGTACATTAAAAAAACATGCCGCTATGAAATATGCATTGTCAGTTTATGTACAGAATACGATTGTTCTGAATACGTCATAAATTTATCGTTTCGTTTCAATGTCAAATTCAATGAATGTAGTCTCGGCTCTTTTAAGCATTAAAAATCTGCACCAGATTTTAATTCATTGTACCCAGGAATGGTAATTGTGAATTAATAAAAATGCATGTTACTGACAGCCACAAAGTGTTTTAATAAATTAGCGGTGCGAAAAGGTATAAGACTTTTAAGTATTTCTTGAGTAAACTGTCATCATCTTAGCAGTTCTACGTGTGTATATTAGCTGCAACACTTTAAATCATCTGCTACCATGCAACTTGTTTACATCCTGTCTGTCATCTTTATCGGTGCAGGTTAAGTAGATTAGTTTCGTATTTCACTTCATGTTGTTCATGTTACATCGCAGGCATTACTTGCTATTAATTATGTTAATTATTACTGTGATTTCTAAAATTCATTTTTGTAATTATTATTCCCGATTACAGGTGTCTACAATTTGAACCATATTTTTATCCATCCGTGATATCGTCTGCATAATCACCAAATTTACTTCTGTGAAATTCACAAGTTTCAGACATAAATTGTTTACTTACTTACTATAGATACTTCTTGTGTAATCCATATTTATTGGTTATTTTGTCCTTTCACATTTCAATTATTGAGTTTGATTGTTATCCATATTGTACGACAACTTTGTTTGACAGTTCGACACGATTTTTATTTTGTACGATGTCAGACATTGTCGTGATTGAAAAAAACATTTTTATTGGTTGAAGCTTGTATTTTGAGAAAAAAAATTCTGATAAACAAACACGTAAACGATGGATACTTACTTTTAACATCGCAAAAGCTTTTCTGTTTATTGACCATTGGAGCTAATATACTGTATTTATATGTAAATACAAGTTAGCATTATAGATGAAAATAATGTTTTCGGGTTTAACAAGATGAAAAATAACATACTATTTGGCATTCTGTTTGCAGCTGAGAATATACTAGTAATCCTGGAAGATTTACAAACCTCCCCCTTGGATTGGTCTGTTCCCTTTCTCTGCTGAGCAAAACTTTGACAGATCTCAAAGTTCAAAAACAGATTGCTCTGCTTTCGAGAAGAAATTAGAAAAAGGAAAAAGGAAACTCTGCTTTTGTGAAGAAATTGGAAATAGATTCATTGTTTAGAATTTACCATAAATTTTTGCACCTTTTCTAAAAGGACTACTTACACAAATACATTTCTTTGCATCAAATATGCCTCTTTCTAGATCACTTGCATATATTTCCCCTTTTATAACATGTGGTTGAAAATTCTTCTCTAAATCATGTTTGAGTATGGATGAACACAACTGCAGGAGAAACAGAGTATTGTCTTTCTTACATATCTTCTATTAATCAATGAAAGTCTCCATTATGATTTTTTAATTCTGAACAGTTGTTCATGTATATGTTTTAAATACTTACACTTTACAGTAAAAAAAAACAATACAAGGAGGCACCTTGAAGGATTTAAAAAGTACACTAATATGACTTCTCACTATATATACATATTATATAAGAGATATTTATACACCGTCTAAGAAATAATGAAAGTTTAATCAAAAACTACATCAATCTGACATGTAAAATTTCTATCATATCTTTTATTCAAAAATGTAAACAAATACAACATTTTAAGCAAGCATCCAAACCTCCTTATCAAATCACGTACACCACGATTTGTATTACATAATTATGTTAATGATTTCTGATAGTAGCATATGCCTTCTCATATACTACATTGAATGGAAAATATAGATAATTCATATGATCTCAGGTAAATGTATATCGTACCATATCAGTAAAGTGAAATTCATTGAATCACTTATTTGTTTCTCGATTTTCCCTCAGGATGTATTGTATAATCAATATAGACAAAAGTAAAATAACCACATCTAGATGTGGACAAGAGAATCAAAAACATTATTTAATTTAACTTATACATGCATTATTTAAGGAAACCATCACAACCAGACACTAAAAGAGTATATACACTTATGTATTTTATAAAGCAAGCACAAAGTCTAATCAAAGAGTCAAGGAATTCAGACATCAAAAAGAAGGCCTCGCTGCTTTCTTTGACACGTTTTCCGACAGATGCATCTAGAAAATAGTGAATTCTGGGATCGTGAAGGCAGATGAACTTCCCAAGACGCACATCTCCCCAGGTAAAGTATGAATAAGGATTATCGTAATCAAGGTAAAATCCAACGTATATTTCAGCATCATTTCTTTCCTACAATATTGAAATACTTATTATTAACTTAGTTTATCATTAATTTTTTTTCCATTGTGAATATTTTTAAATTATAATGATTATTTTTTTTCTTCACTTTTCTTCTACATACATTTTTACAGAGTAATCGTACCTACTTGTTTATATATACAGTGGTGCCCTCTATAATGGTGATACCTAGAAATAAATCCCACGAAGGACATTCTTTCATTAACAAAACTCAAAGGAAACTCATGGGGAATTTCTTCAATGTTCTCGATGATGTACTGCATGGGGAACTTACGCTCCACGTACATTGTTGACGGTCCAAGCATCATGCGGTGTCCATTATCAAAAGCTGTAAAACTATTGCGGCCTTGGGTTACTTGAAAAAGGATTCTGTCTGATTTTGAATGCCGGTAGACCATGATTTTTGATAAAGTCTTCAAAAAAGATTATTAGAACATATTTCTCACCTTCGCATGCTCCAATTGAATGTTGTTTACAAGTTTATGCTAAAAATAAAAGTGGCGTGTGCCCTTGACAAGGACGATATCAACTTATATTGTGCAGTCTCTTCCTGCTTTGTAGTGCAGTTTAGTTGTCATGTCTTCGCTATACTCAATATTTTCATAAATCTTTGGCTTTATGATACAGATATCTTAAAAGTAACACACATGATTTTGACTCATTCTGTAACTTTAAATATCAAATAGTCTATCCATAAATTATTTCAATTTTCCCTGGGAAAAGATTTAAGTGACAATGTGCCCAGGTTACAAAAGCACACGAGATGCATTGTAACGAAAGCTTTCTAGCATATCAAATTCACATGCAAAAATATTCTGTAACTTTTAAAAGCAAATCATAAAATAACACGTATATGTATGTTAAAATCAAAGCCTCGGCTGAAGAACAATATTTTTATCTAAAATTTCCCAGTTACTAGATGCTGTTGTAAGACAGTACTATCTGCATATGTGTTTGTTTCTAAATGTACTCTCCTTCGTATATCTTGGTAACTAGCGAAGAAGAAACAAAAGTTATTAAAAAATTGCATACATATAAAAGTATCAAATTAAGCATAAAATGTTAGGGTGCTCACGTGGCACTTTTGGACGCAAAATTGCTCCCCTGGATGAAAATGAACATTCTTAAACCTTATTGCACCAAGCAGAATACCATCAGTCATATTCCAAAAGATGATTTGCTTACTGCTTCCGCAACGTACCTTGATAAGTACCTTACCGAGGCAATTGAAAATTTCAAGATATTCTTAATCTAAAATGTAATGCTCTAGACTAAAATCATAGCACCATCAAATGATCTAGACAAAAAATAGTTAATAAATAATGGAAATCATTTTTTTATTTAAAGAAAAATGTACAAAAGCTACCAAACATATATATTTTTATTCTTAAATTGTTTTAGAAGAGGCATAAACATAAATAAGAAAATCACTCTTGTACAAAATCGTTGTTTTTTGGCCGCAATTTAATTGGCTCTCTGATGAAAATGAAAATTCCAAACCTTTTTGTTCATGTACAGGATATCACCAATCATATTCCAAAAGATGAATCATGCGTATCGAACGTTGTATGTTGTTCATGTCTAAAAGAAACTCTTTGATGCCTTCAACTCGACATTTAGATATATCGACGACGTATTGTCAATTAACAATGGTTATTTCCATTCTTATGTCGATGCGATATATCCCGGTGAGCTTGAGATGAAAGATACCACAGATTCTGACACATCTGTTTCATATTTGGATATTTTACTTGAAAAAGACGTTAATGGTAATCTAAAAACCAAGCTTTATGATAAACGTAATGACTTTAACTTTTTAATCGTCAGCTTCCCTTACTTATGCAGCAATATACCTTCATCACTTGCATACGGGGTTTATATCTCTCAGTTGATTCGATACGCAAGAGCATGCTCTACGTATGTACAATTTCTAAAACGAAGTAAATTATTAACAAACAAGTTGACGAAACAAGGATATCAACAGTCTAGTTTAAAGTCATCATTTCGTAAGTTCTATGGTCGATACAATGACCTTGTCAGCAAATACAATTTATCATTGAGTCAAATGCTGACTGACGTTTTGCATACTATTTGTTGGGCCATTATTTACACACTGAATTGTCGACGGATTTTTGCGTTTTTCCCGATCATGACAAGGAGCACACGGCGGGTGTGACCGGTCGGCAAAGGATGCTCACTCCTCCATGGCACCTGATCCCACCTCTGATGTTTTGGAGGTCTGTGTTTGCTCTGCACCTATTTTGTAATGTTTAATGGACTTTTGAGCTTGAATACTGTTCGTTATCTCCATATATTTCAGCCAATTGGCTTGCCGTAAATTTCATTACCTAACAAAAGAACCGCATAAAGACATAGTTCTCATAGTCATAATCTTAATAGATAGCGCGCAGACAAACGAGAAGTTTTGTAAACTTTGGGAATTTTCGAGATATTAGTTTTTGACATGTTTGAACGTTACCTGACATTGATTTTATCTTTTATATTTTTATTTAACTTCAGTGTCTTATAAGCAGTAATATGTGATTTTGATGGAACGCGTTTAGTAAACAACTTTAATATAACAGGAGTAAGTATGTTGCTTGCTTGTTCAGTTTTTTATATATAAATTAGGGTTGTCAATTATGTCAATAATTCATATTCGAATATTCAATGAAAGTATTCGAATTTATTTGAATATTCGATTAAATTAATAAAATCTGTTTTAGTTTAAATTGCATCATCCTACTCTCATGAAAGGTTTTGCGTAGGTATACTTATGTTGGTAGTAAAATTGTATGAAGACTTTTGTAAGCGTATAATAAGAAATTCCATTTGATATTTGTCAATGTTTGAAATAAATAATTGATTTAAATGTAGAATGGTATAATTTTTGTATATATAGTAGTTCCAACTAAGGAACTAGACGTCTTACCAAAGGCAAGATAGTCGTAACGATATACTGTTCAGATTTCAATATGTGTAATGAATTACAATTATCTGCCTAATAAGAGATTATTATCGTTGTTCAATGTTTTTAAAATATAAACAATTATTTCCATAGACAATTTTCTTAGTTAATTAACTAATTTCCCGATGACTATAAAATTCAGGATTATGTACAACGGGAGATAATCAAGTAATTTATACATTTATTCTGAAATTAAGCCCTTTACAATATTAATCATTGAATTCACCAAAATCACAAAATTCCCCATGCGAAACAGCTTTAAATGCAATTTGGTTATCACTTAGTAAGTACCGATTCCAAGAGATAACTGAAAAACAGATATTTATTTGTTTAAAAAACATTTATTACATTGATCATAAGTGGTGGATGTTGGCCGCATGCACATTTTTGTGGGTAAACTGGGGAGCCGACCAGTGCGACAAACGTTAATTAGACTGATTCTATCGGACATTCATTCAATGATCAAATAAATTTATTTTGATAAGTATACTCACGCCTATTAGACAATCTAAGATTTCATTTTGTTGTCCTCGATTCTAGATCCGATCGTATCTAACTAATAATAACTATGAAAGTATATTTTGTATTATACATAAAGCATTATTGTACAATTCTTTAACACCTTACTCAAAACAAAATACACGAATTTAGTAGATCTATAAGAAAGTAGTGAAAGAAATCAGGTGATCGAAATTGATCGCTATATTAAACAGGGATAATTCCGGCACTGTTCTAATCAAAATTTATTAATCACAGTACTTCTTTTTACTAAATCTGAAAAACACCGAATATTCGAATCTTAAATTCATATTCGAATATCAACTCATGGAATGAATATTCGAATGTTCGATATTCGTTGCCATCCCTAATATAAATCTATTTCTTTTGTTAATTCTTGCTCTTTTATAACCACGATTGAACCCATTTTTTATTTTTTTTTTTTCGGCTTTGCAGTTAATTCAAAACATATATATAATGATATTATGAGTTCTAACTTAGAAATTAATGCAATTTTATTCATAGGTGTAAATCGTTGATGTACTATTATTCTAAAAATTTAATTTTTATTTTATTTTATCCAGTTTCTTGGTACATGGTATGAATTAGAAAGGACAACATTTCAATGGGGAGACAACACCTGGCATTCCCAAATATGGGCCTTTAAGCGAGGAAATGATGGTCAGCTATATATGGCCTACACAGGGTTTTCGTGAGTACGACTGGTTTAGTTACTATGTTCAATTTTCACTACAGATTATACTCATGTTTGTGCCTTCAAAATATGGCTGATATTATGGTTCAAAAGTAGAATATTCAAAGCATGTGAATACGACATGTAGAACGCAATATTCAAAAACTCTTTACAATATCATTTTTCTCAAAACGAGAAGAGAGAAAAAAGTTTAAGAAAATTGTATTAGAAATGAAATAAATTAAAATTTTTGAGACCTTTCTTTAAAGATTCTATAACATTTGACTAAAGGACATTTTTTTGTTTTATATTTTGATATCTTAATATCTTACAATACATGTATTTATATTTGCTTATTTTTTACTAAATCTACTATGAAAATGATTTGAATGCTAAAAGAATCCTCAATTATTTTAATTTATTTTATTCCATAAGTCTAAAACAATTGATTTGATCCTATAAGTCAATCAGATGAAATATTTTTATCTGCAGTCTTCAAGAATATTCTTTATTCCTGTACATCATACAGGCAATATGTTTGCAAGATTCTAACAGACAATGAATTGTGAAAATCATGTTTCCGGATCCATGATTCAAGCCACGGGTTGCTGCAAAATAAAAGCATTAAAAGAAAAAGCTCTATCATAAAGAGCACGCTACACATTCCTCAAGTCGATTAGATGATTATTAGTATGCCTAATCTATGCATATTTCATATTGATGTATCTTCAAAAATCAAAAAAAATGTACTCTCAAGCATGTAGCAGACATACATTATGTGTTTTAATAATAATGATAAAAAGTTCAGTATCAAAAGAAAAATACAATGAATTTCACTAGAATCCAGAATTGCTGTTCCAGATTGGAAGAAATTTACCAAATGTTAATAGCCTCGATCATGATAAAAAATTCACAGTCAAGGCCTATGGGTCCCTGAGGTGATATGCAAATTACAGTTTACACCTTTTCATTTCGTTCTCATTCTTATCAATCCATGCAACTGGGGACCATATGTTATCAATTTTGAATGCTAGCCGTGACATTCTAAATTATGCACGACATTGAAAGACGGGCATCATATTCTAAAGAATTCTTTTCGAATACTCTATTTGCAGTCATTCACGGGGATTTCTTCTAAAGTTTTTCTGTATTAATATTACACATTCATATATACGTTTGCAAATGTTTCCCTAAATATATATTAAACTTTTTGAGCAATACTCTTTGAGTCCTGTTCAAATACATGCAGGTTCATCCCATGACTACAAATTCGACGTTTTTTCCACATTGATCGATGTGTTCAATACATTCAATTTATACCGTTGAGGTTTGAAAAAAATATTCATTCCATGGCTTTAAACCTAAATTGTAATGAATCAGTCACAACTTGCAAATATAAGTAATAAGGTATCATTTTGAAATACTAATTGTGATATACATGTAAATACGGGTTGGTTTGTTATCAAATCTACAGGCTTCAAGGGATTTGATTACGTGCCCAATCCGTATTTATTTCTCGATTAATGTTTGAAATGATATCTTATTTCTAAAATGTATCTGTTTACATGTCCAATGAGTATCTAAATGTGTAGACAGAAAAAAAATTAATCTAGGAACATACTTCTTAATTGCAAAAGAGAATGAAGAAATATACAATACATACAATAGTTTAACAATTTTTTTCAAGTCCTCGCACACAGTCTTGCACTTCTCCTAATACCGGACTCTTGAGCGGAAATGAAGGAACATACATATTAACATCAAAGGAGGGAAAGTATGAAGGTAAGTAATGATGTATCATAGTTACCTCTTGACGTCAGAGGGGATGTATGAAGGTACATGTAAGTCATGAGGTATTAATGTTACGGATATCATGCTTAACCTAAAAATCAGATTAAAAAAGAAAAATATATATTTATACAAAGTACTTAATTTTATATAAATTGACGAATCGAAAGGAATGCATGCAACATGCACGATTTATTGAAAAAAGATAAAATTATATTTTGTCTCTTTGATCATCACTATCATTTTTTTTTCGCTTGTCTCGTCATTTGTTCCTTTTTTTGTTGTTTTTTTTTTGTTTGTTTCTTTTGCTACAGTCATTATTTTATGAATATATCTAGGTGCATTACGAGTTGCTTACACAGACTATGAAAACGTTGCCCTGGTGTACATGTGTTTTGCTCCTGTAATACAGGGAACTTGTGACAGGACAACTGTTACTGTATCCCTGCTCTCCCGGACATCTGCTCTGTCCGCTCCACAGAGGTCTGTGTTGATGGCTCACATGGATTTAAAATGCCTCGAAGATCATCACCTTAATCAAGCTACAACAGGTTTGAATTCATTATTATACATTATCAATTTAAAAATTGTTGATTTTTTGTAGTAAGGACATTTAAAAAAAAAAAAAGTCTACAGGTAAAGTAGTATATTTATTCATTTTTTCTGATTTTGTTACACATAAGAACGATTTTATCGACTAAAAAGCAAATTGATGGATCATATCATACAATATGAGAAGATATCATATTAATCAGGCAAATTAAATTGCTTTTAAGGTCTTTGTCGGGTACCTGTACCTACTAGTAAGTAGACTTTAATCACAGATAAACATAATTTTTCGATTTTTACACTTTTATTCATGAACATCCATATGTCCACAGAATTAAGTGCTTTAAATGTCAGCGTTTCAATTTTTTCAGTTCCAGTTGGAAGATAAGCAGCTTTGGAACAAAGGGATATCAGTGAAATCCAATCGAATGTACGACAATGAACTGAGAAGTAAATTTGTAAATAAAATCTGTATTTATGTCTCCCTTTTTCCAAGGTGAATATCAATTCTTATGTCGTACATATCAAACTCTATTTTAATACAGTGGCTCAAACAGCGTTTTAAGGATAGATGATACAAAAAAATAGGGATGGCAATTTGTAATCGGTTAACCGGTTACTCGGTCGGAACGATGGTAATCGGTTAGACAATCTGTAATCGGGTGATCGGAAGAAATAATAAATGTGTAAATTTGAACACAATTTTCTGAAAATTCAAATAAAAAATACAAATAAAAAAATATATATTTTTACCTATTTCAGCTGATTCAGAGAATAAATAAGGCTGTCCTGTGTTTCTTTAATGATTTTAACTATATAAATGATTGTTGAGAACTGTGAACTGTTTATAATGTATTCCTCACCTTTTCTATCTTTTGCAATTACCTATCCAATTACATTATTAAACAATCACTGTAATTAAGCGATAGTTCAGACTATGTTTTAATTATGGTGACAATACAGAATGAACTTGCATGACACCTCTTTAAAATTTGTTTAATATATTTGATACTTTAGGCAATTTTTCATGGGTTTCTTAATTTTGTTTCCTTTTGAAATTGAAATAAATTATATATAGTGTTCTGATCAAAAATAAACATTATGTTACTACAGTAACATTTTTATAGTTTTTTACTATTACTTGAGTAGAGCTTTCAATAATGAAATATGTCAAGAATTTTTTGAAACGATTAACTGATTAATCGGTCGGAACGTCTTGCGGTTAACCGATTGGCAATTCTGAATTAGAATGTCACCCCTTAAAAAATGGTTTCCTGAATTGGTATATATTTTTTGGACCTATTTTGGTTGTAAATGAAGCAAATATAAATTTTCTCATATTTTAAGACTTTGTAAACTTATATGATTTTCAAAATTTTACCTTTTTGAAATCACCCTTATAAAACTATGCAACTTTTTTAAAAATCATTTTTAGGAAATTATTGGGAAATTTTGAAAAATCTAAATTTATTCGATTAAGCTTATTCATATTTCACTTATTTAAACATAACTTCACTTATTATTTTCATGACTTATGAAAACAAAAATTATATAATCTGTTCTTGCGTAATTGACCTTGCTGTATGTATGGTGGTTCGATAGAGTCATTTACAAAAGTCTACAGCAGGGCGTTAGCTACAAAGCGACGCGTGTTGTCACAACACACCGTCATGCTAATGCAACACGCCGTCGCAATTACACAACACGCTAAAAGATACTACAGGAAACTGTATTTTCGATAAGCTAAATCATTTGGAAATCTTTTTGTGGGTTTAAAGAAAATCTTCAATTAAACAAATGTTTTTTCATATATGTACAAAATATTGGTGAGCTGAATAAGTATGCATGTCGACGTTTTCATGGCTCAAATTCCTGTTTAAAGATTTTCCCTCCCTTCAAACAAATTTTGGAAGGGGTATGTACAACGTCAGGGGTCCCGTGTCAACTCAGTGCCGTGGGTCCTCTGGCATATTTCATTCTTTTTTTCGGGCTTGCTTCTCTCATTGAGAAGCACCAATCAAATTGAAGTACACAGATAATGTTGATATATAGGAATCAGTTGGCACCTAAAATACACGTGTTATGCATTATTTATCACGAAAGGCTTAATGTAATTTATCAACCGCGTGGTGCAGTGGTTTTAGCGTTTGCTCTAGTGTTGCGGTGTAAGGAGTTGATCCTTAGGTCGTGGGTTCGAATCCCACTGCGGGACGTGGAGACCGGCCCTTCGGATGAGACCGAGGTCCCGTGTCGCACTAGTTGTTGGCACGAAAAAGCCCCCTTACTGCTCAATGGCCCTGAGGACAGAGTATAGGTATAGGTCTAAATTTGCAGTCCTCCATCGGCAGGTGGTGGCTTCTCCATATGAGTGAAAAATTCTCGAGAGGGATGTACAATCTTTATGTGATTGGTTGAGAGATAAGAAAAACAATCGAGATTTATAATTTTCCCGAAAGGCGTTGCTGCAGTCAACGCGTAAGATATCGAATGAAATTTGTCAGGGGTCTCACAACAAAGATTAACATAGGACCCATGACTTTGTGAATATGGGGTATATACGACTCACAATGCCTATCAGTAATTCTATCGGACTATAATTTTTCATAATGAACATGAGAGACATACATTGTACGTCGTAAGAAGGTTGTTCACAACCCGAAAGTGTGCCCTGGTTTTGACCATATGCATAATGGCAAAATCACATAAAGGTAAGTTTAACATGATTTCATATGATGTAACTTTAATACAAAGAATGTATACGCTCAAAGTTACAGGACAAAAGATTTTTCTTTCAATATAATAAGTGCTATAATTTTATTCCAGAAGAATGCACAAATCTGAAATGTGCCCTGACCCTGAGTCATTGTCTTCTCAACAATGTCAAAGGATAAGAAATGTAGAGTCTTACTTTGGGCAACAATTGTTCAATTCCCCCATTGGAGATAATTGACTTATTAAACCAAACTTTATTAAAGAATAATTTAACAAAATTAATAAAATAAAATGAATATCTTACTTCTCTCTTACTATCATGAAAATGTTTCATGTCACATTTTTTAAAGTCAGTATATGTTACATTCAGTAAAACAGATAATATTCTTTTAATTCTCAGACTGCATATAAATTATAACATAAGAGTAGTATTTAACATTAAACACACACGAACAATGACACAAGGGACCACATGTAATTCAGCGAAAAGAAAAGTTAAAAGAGAAAAAAAATCCTACTAGAGAAATAAATCTCGAAAACTATTGAGTATCACTTATGTAAGCTAGATATATTTATTACCAGTTACACAACTGCATCATATAATTATGATTAAGGCGGAATAAATTCGAACTATACCAGCCTTGCTGTGGGAAAGTAAATGTATGGCCTTCGATTTAGATTTTTACTTCCACCCTTCAATTATATAATATGTTACCTCTTTACGTTAAGTACATTTGAATGAATTTATCAGAATATTTCGAAATGCTCTATCAAAAAGACAATTAATATAAGGATTCGCAGCGTGACTTAAGAGATATGATGTCCTGAGAATAAAGTACAAATCAATTTTGAATGCACTCTGTTCCGTCAACCATTGAAAATTTTGAGGACTGTTATACAATATAAGCACAATCGTGAGAGGCGGTAGATACGATACAAGCAAAATTACAAACATTGTTAAAAACATCACATGAGTAGAAAATCGAGATTTTCTGAGTGTTGTTCTAATCAAAATGGGCGTTAAGAGACTTTCATTTCCCGTTCGAGATTTTGATGAATCTGGGAGTTCCTTGCTTGTAATATTAATGGAATGAAATTCAGACATTTTCTTTTAGTCACTTTTTTCTCGCATTGCATTGTCATTTTCAATACTTCTATCTAGAGTTTTAGAAGTCTTGTTCAAAGAACCAAATTGGTTATTCAGTTGTGAAGCGTGCATATCATTAAGTTTTTCTTTCCTTGTGAGAGGTTTTACTTTATAATCTTCCTTTGTAGTCAAGTTCTCCAATAAGTCTTCAGGTTTCTGTTTATTGTTTTCTAAGAAAGGAGCCGTAACTTTTCGGAGTCTAGTACGGATGACATATGCAATCTTTATGTTCAAGACCATAGCGCACGTAAAAGCTCCTAGGATAGCCAATCCTACGACAATGGAATAAACGTGTTCAATATTTGGATACCTTTTAGTTGCAATGGCACAGAAAGCTCCTTGAAGTGTTTCGTTATCAATGGTCATTGGCACTGTTTGACTTCCACAGGTTGCAAACGTCGGCAAATTCAATGTGGCGGACGATATTACGATCAAAATTATGAGTTTCCTCTTCTGTCTGTCTGTCAACTGTTTCTTTCTTATCTGACACGTTTTACGATGTCTGTCAAATGAAATCGCCAGAACCAAAAAAATAGAAGTATTTAGAATCCAAAAAATGCTAAAATATAAAAACTTGCACAACAAATCAGAGTAGAAAAGTACTAGAAAATAAAAGTTCAATACAACACAAAGTGAACATAAGGTACTAGCCAATAAATCTACGGAGGCTAGAACTGGGATAAAATAGCGGCCTCTCCCAGATATTTTCTTCTTTATGTAGACCATTAGAAGGACTGCATTTCCCATGAAACCGAAACAAAAGTATAACAAAACGACTGCGATTGTCGGCACGGTGGCATGAATGAGAGACCAGTTCCATTTAATCAAATTATCGTTAATCATTGCGGCAAACCTAATACATTGCTCTGACTCCAGGTTCCAATATATATAAATCACCAGGTTTCTTCCATTTAGATGTAGTAAAGTCCAAGCTTGTTAAAGTCAAGTCGATTTGAAAACATCACAGGGAAGGTGAAATCATAAATTAAATTGTTATACAGCAATTCTCTGTTACCACTTTAACTTTTTGGCAGACATGGACACCGATTTTGATGAAACTTTGCTCATTGCCATAGTTAGACACCATAAGCATACCAAGCAAAATTGGGTTGATATATGTCTTGGTTGCTATGGAAAATTTGAGATTTTCAGATACTTTTAATTTAATAAAGACTAAGAAAACCAAAATATTAACCACTGTCATAATATCAGTCCATCTTGTTGCCACTTATGCCATAAGGAAATTAATTAGAATATATATCTAAGTGAGTGGTAACCATGGATACATTTGGCATACAGTTGAATGCTCAAATACGACAATTATTTTCTAATTATAGTTGTTAAATGATCAGTCTCAATAACCAACACAAGGAAAACAATAAAACTATTTGACTCTCTGTAAAAAGAATACAGAAAAAATATTCTAAAAATAAACGTTCATGGTTGCCATGTAAACACAGTGTAATCATACAAAATTAGCTGCTAAGATTTGATTAAAACTACTATCTTAAAGAAAGATAGGGAAAATCAAGACTGCCAATTCTTTAGGACATGTTACGTAGATAGCATGAAACGTAGGGATTTGTTGCCACATTGCAGTGCAACTATGGAAACAACATACCAGTGGCTTTAGGAAATTTCTTGCTGCTTTGGGAATTTAGTTACAGTTAATCAGTTTAGTTACACATTATCTAACTCACCTTAAATTGTTTTAATCTATGAATTCAAAAAGTCAAAAACTTTTGGAAACAATTATTGTCACTTTTCTGCATTAATGCAAAATTTAATAAAAGGACCCTAGCATGTTCAAAAATGCGACTTTTTAGTTTTAGGATATGTTACCATGGTAACTATGACACATAGCTATAAAGCTTTGCCTGAGAAAAGGTTTATGGTATTAAAGACTTTTATCATCATAGAGAGTTTGGAGATATTCTTGGACTATACAGATGTACGTACCATGACTCCTATATATAAGGTTGAAGTCATTTCAGGGAAATACCTCCTCATAACTTTAAAGACCGTCGCGTGCAGCACTGTCAAGGCTATATAAAGGAGGCATGGCCTAATTTATACGGGAAATGCTTACTGTGACATCATGCAAAAATATCAGATCTTTCTAATATCATAAAATGAAATAATTTGCAAACTGAAGTGTATAATAGTATTAAACTACATCAGAACTTACCACTGCATGTATTTTTGCCGCTAGTTTAATATCACACAGAAGATATAATCATGTCACTAATTGCAATGCACTTGTCGACATGACGTCATCACGGAAAATTTGACGCATTTTATGTGCAGTGAGTGGCGGATCTAAGGGTTTTTTAAATGTAAGAAATGCTTTTATTATAAAACAGAATATTATTTACAAACGTTTAATAGTCCATTGGTTTTTATGTGTAACATAAATTAAATGCAATTATAATATTTTATCGCTAAAGTGTAGTGAATTTATCATCCGATGTTTTCTGTTGAGGAATGGCACGTTTAACATTGAGTTGCCTCGATGAATCGCCCTAGCGCCAGGGCATGCACTTAATAGAACTTGATTATTTTTTAAATATAGATAAAAGAAATGTTCCTTAACTTGAAAAGTGCTACTGCTCGTGAAATCGAGAACTTTGCTTATTAAACACATAAAATACTTGGTAAAGATAACACATTTTTCGGGTTGAGTCCCATTTCTTGAAATTTAAACTAACAAGCATTCTGAGAATATTGCATTAGCAATACTAGTCACCTTCCGGCAAGTGTAATCTGGTTCCCGTTAAAAATTGAAAATGCCATAATTCCGTAAAAAATCAATAAAACGTAACGAAATGCAAACTTGATCTGTAACTCATCAAGATACACTCACATACCAAAAATCAGTTCAATATTTTCAAGCGTTAAGGAAAAAACCAAGTGGGACAGACTGACAGAAAGATAGAGGGACAGGCAGAGGGACGGACAGACGCAGAGGAAACCTATAGTCTCCTCCGGTTTCACCGGTAGGGGACTAATAAAATGCGAATTCTATTAAAGCAGCAGCACCTTACAGAAAGCACAAGATGTATAGAAACAATTTATGAATTAAAATTTTACTTTGAATGAGTGTATGCCCTAACGATATTGAAATTTGTTTATGACCTCCATGGAGTACACTTTATATGTATTTATTACTTGACTTTCATATAAAGTGACCAAGCAAAATTCACTATATAGTGGGATTTTACTATATTAATTCAATTAATATTAAATTTATGTGATAAAATATAAGCTTTACAAAAGCAATTTCAGTTTAAAAAGGTATCTATTTGTGCAGTTCTATATTCCGTTGATTTCCTCATAGTATGCCTTTACAGTGCTGCGTGGTAGCTCAGTCGGTAGAGAGCTCGCTCCGTGATCGGGAAGGTCGTAGGTTCAAACCCCAACTGTAACTGACTTAAATCGATAAAAAAGGTAGCAGCTGTTCCTTCGCCAAGTGCTTCTCACTTTGAAGGGAAAGTTGCGGGTCTTTCGGACGAGACCTTAAAAACCATGCCCCTTGTCACGGCAGGCGTTGGTACGTTAAAGATTCCTCACTGCTCAATGGCCCTGCATGCCGAGTTAAGATCTAAATTTGAAGCCATCCTCCGACTTATAGTGACGTCTCTATTTGAGTGAAAAATTCTCGAATGGGACGTTAAACAATACACAATCAATCAATAATAGCTTTAAACAAATATCAATATTAAATTTAACAATGAAGTGTTACTGCAATGTTTTATCAAAATATTTGTTTTTCACTGCAGTATGAATGTTTCTAAATGTTAAATCAAATTGTTAGAATTGAAAACCATATTAAAAGTACTGTTATTTCTTTTCGTCCGTCGTGTGCGTGTCATGCGACTTTTTTCGTCAGTAAAGTATTGAACATTTCAAGCTTTTTTTTCAGAAATGCCTGAATCAATTTCGACCATTTTTTTTAATATAGTACCTTTACCTGTCAGGTGTTGTGAATTTCATGGTTTCCTCCTCCGTGGTTGGGGGCCTGAGGGCTGGCACAAAAACTATCAAAACTAATACAATATTCAAAAATTTTCTTCTTTGCTTCTAGACATCTACAAGGCAAACTATTAGTATGATTTTATAACAATGAGCTTTTTTTTTTACCAGAATTGTTCAGTTCATGACCTCTGGTTTCAGAGTTCAAGCCCCACCGTGGGCTATGTTCGTCATACATCGAACATCCATTATACTTCAAAAAATCGTTTTAATTTCTCAAAAACATCTGACAAAATAAAACTTTTTTGTAGTGAGTGCACAATCTTCTACCAAAATTGTGAAATTCATGGACCCTAGATCCATGGTTCAGTCCTTAAAATGGGACATTATTGGTTTTATTTTTTAAAAAAATACATTTTTGAAGATTTTCTCTACCCATGGGTATACATATAAAGCAGACAAGCTGTTTCCATGATTTAAAATAAGACATTTAGCTCTCTTCCAAATGTACTGTGATAATCATGGCCTGCTCTCCTATAGTTCAGACCAAGTGGAGCTAAGGTGGTCAAATGTTCAAAAAATCCTTTCAATCTTTGAAATCGTTTTTATTCATGGACATCTAGTAGGAAAAAACTGGTGGCATGATTTTATTAGACAATAAGCTGTTTACCAAAATTATGAAATTCACGTTCCCTGAAAATGGGTTCAGACTCCAGCTTAAGGCTAAGTTTGTCATACATTGAAAATGCATCATATTTTGATTGAACGTTCTAAAGTAATCTAAAACATATTTGCAGACAAAAGTTTTGCGTGATTATTTTTTTTTTGGTCTCTTACATTTAAAAAATTATGATAAAAACATAAATTTTACATTGCAAAAAGAAAAACTATAAAATATTACTAATCAATGTTGAAATGCATTTATTTATTTAATGAGAGAACATGATTTAGGGCTAATATATACAGTTTTGCTTTAAAATCAGTTTTCCAAATATTCTAATAATACCTGCATTTCATGATTAAAAATTTCCAGTTTTCCATTACTACAATATATAGATTTTATAATACATTAATTTTTTTCTGAACAGTTTTCTAAAGACCATTTTAAAATTAAAATTACATTCATTTTTTTCTTGTGCATATCTAATGGTATGAACAAAATATTAGCTAGCAATATACATGATTTCAGAGGCTTGGTATTGTACTTGTATTAATTCTAAATATCACATTTTGACATGAAAGATCTGGGATAAAATATAAATTTATACTATTCCACCAGTTCCGAAAAACAGTCAAAATACTTTTGTACTTTTGCAAAAATAAAACCGGTGTTCTACTGTGTCCATTTCCTTACACGTTTTACAAAATGGTGATTTATTTATATCCATACTGAATAACAATTTGTCATATATGCTATAAATCTATAAATCAAAATTAAAAGATTGCAATGAAATATGAAGATAACGAACAGTATTCAACCTCGAAAGTCCAATAAAACGATATAGAGTTGTATCAGAGCAAACATGGACCTCAAATTGTAGAGTTAGGATCAGGTGCCATGGAGGAGTGAGCATACTCTGCCGACCGGTCACACCCGCCGTGTGCTCCTTGTCATGATCGGGAAAAAAACCGGAAAAACTGTTAAGTGTATAAATAATGGCGTAACAATTAGTATGAAAATCGTCAGTCAACATTTGACTCAATGATAGGTTGTATGTGCTTACAAGGTCATTGTATCGACCGTAAAACTTGTGAAATGATGACATCAAATGAGTTGACGATTGAAAGGTTGAAGTCATCACGTTTATCATAAAGCTTTGTTTTACTTGAAAAAGACGTTAATGGTAATCTAACAACCAAGCTTTATGATAAACGTGATGACTTTAACTTTTCAATCGTCAACTTCCCTTACTTATGCAGCTGTATACCTTCATCACTTGCACACGGAGTTTATATCTCTCAGTTGATTCGATACGCAAGAGCATGCTCTACGTATGAACAATTTCTAAAACGAGGTAAATTATTGACAAACAAGTTGATGAAACAAGAATATCAGCTGTCTCGTTTAAAGTCATCATTTCGTAAGTTCTATGGTCGATACAATGACCTTGTCAGCAAATACAATTTATCATTGAGTCAAATGCTGACTGACGTTTTTCATACTAATTGTTAGGCCATTATTTTTACAATGAATTGTCGACGGATTTTTCCGGTATTTCCGTTATTTCCCGATCATGTCAAGGAGCACACGGTGTGTGTGACCGGTCGGCGGGGGATGCTCACTCCTCCATGACACCTGATCCCACCTTTGATGTTTTGGAGGTCCGTGCTTGCTCTGCTCCTATTTTGTATTGTTTAATGGACTTTTGAACTTGAATACTGTTCGTTATCTCCATATTTCATTGTTAGGTTACCATTAACGTCTTTTTCTAGTAAAATATCTAAATATGAAAATAGATGTGTCAGAATCTGTGGTATCTTTCATTTCAAGTTCACTGGGATATATCGAGTCGATAAATGAATGAAATTAAGTATTGTTAATTGATAATACGTCGTCGATATATCAAAATGTCGAGTTGAAGGCCACAGCAACTTTTTTTTCTTTTTTTGAATAAATTCTGCTTCATATGAATAAAAAAATAGGTCTGCTAATGAGGGGGCGCAATTGGTACCCATGGGAATTCCAACGGATTGTTGGAAGAGTTGATCTCAAAACTACATAGATATTGTCAATCAGAAACTCAAGCATCTTTATGATATAAACTTCAGAGTACTTGTGTTTACAATCAGAGTGTTTTTTTAACAAAATAATTTTGTAAATGACCAATGACAAGGTAAGTATATTTACGAGTTCCATTTTTATTTAAAAAAAAAAGGAGCTGTCTATGATGTCAAAAAGCCTGGACTTCAATTTATCCTAGGGAATGTTTGCATAAAGTGTTGAAAAGTCTTAAGTTTTATGCTATTGATTTTAGTAAAAATTTTTGATTTCAATTTTTTCCAAAAGTTCTTTGGAGTTTTTAAGTATCCACATCTGATTTACACCACTTCTCGAATATACTGTTGTACAGTAAGTAAGAAAATAAGTTTCTGTATTACATGAAAAGAAGTTCTTCAATACTCCTATTGAATTTTTTGCCCAAATTGGTGGTTCGATGATTTTTTTCTAATAGGATCCAAAATAGTCTTTGCATTGTATTTTTGAAAGAGGATATTTCTTATTATCTTTAGAAAAAGTAAATGTATCTCTATTTAAATAAGGTTTTCCCTGTTCTCTGAACAATTTTCTCCATTCATATGGTATTGCCATTAGTTTAGACATGGAATCCAAGAAGGAGACTTTATTCCATACAAATTATCTAATTCTTCTTAACTTAAAAAGTCTTTCTTTTCGCCAATATTGTCACTTATGTAAACTATCCGACATTTGTACCATTTTTCCTAGAAAACTAATAGGTAGTTTATCTTGATCTTATCATTAAATAATAAACCATATAATGAATCTACTTAAGAATACACACTAAATAAAAGGTGGATGCAAGTATCACTGACATCTAACTAGACCGTGCATGCAGTTTCTACTGCAGTCGAGAGTTTAAGCTTTTCGATAGGGTCCCACATAAAGTGGCTGCTGGCTTGGTGTTTCCTGAACCAACACCGAGACAGCTTGCTGCAAATAGTAATAGTGAAGATGAAGATCTACCAGCCCATGAACGGAATGCCTTGGTCTAATCTACTCCTAGCAGTCTCAATTGTGTTCGGTAGCCTCAATGCATCTAAATGTCTTGGGTTTCTCAAACACCTGAAAGTGCCAGCCATTTTTTCATCAAATTTCAATATCATTCAATCAGCCTACATAATACCAGCAGTCCTTTTAACCTAGGATTTCCACGAAGCTGAGCAGTGCTGGACATGTATCGGGATAGGATTCTTATCTAGGTGGTGATGCAAGATGCGATTCTCCAGAAGACTTTTTCACAAAAAAATTACGATAAACTTCTATCGTACGAGAAATCTTTTGAGTTTATTCCTTTTCACGAAAATTTTTACAAGATTCTTAAATTTGTTAAATTTGTCGTAACTTAACGAGAGTCCTAGCAGTTACATAAGTATTTTAGAACCCATTTTATGGTAAAAATATAACCGCAAAAACCAAAATACACGTTTAATTGAATTTTTGTAAGGAACCCAAATTAGCATTTTATATTTTTATGCCCCCATATCGAAGATTCGGGGGTATATAGTTTTTACCCTTCCGTCCGTCTGTCTGTCTGTTTATCTGTTTGTCTTTTTGTCCGCAAAACTTTAACATTGCTCATAACTTTTGATTGGTTGGAGCAATGGCTTTCATATTTCACACGTCTATTCCCTTTGACAAGACATTTCTTTGTGTACCATCATATTTGACTGTTTGCCCTTGACATTGGAGTTTGACCCAGTTTTACAAAATTTTACCCAACATTAACCTAAGCCATAACTTTTGAACATTTAGTGGTAGTGCTTTCATACTTCACATGTGTCATTCTTAACACAAGACCTTCCTTTGGAGACAAACAACTTTGACCTTTTGACCTTGGAGTTTGACCTACTTTTGAAAAACTTTAACCTTGGTCATTACTTTTGAACAGTTGATGCTAGAGCTTTCATACTTCAAATGTTCAATCCTTGTGACCAGACCTTCCTTTTGGTACCATCTCATATTTGTCCTTTGACCTTGACCTTGGAGTTTAACCTACATTCGGAAAACTTTAACCTTTGCCATAACTTTTGAACAGATGGTATTAGGGCTTTCATACTTCATATATGTGATGCTTTGGACAATACTTTACTTTTGATACCAAAAACTTTTACCCTTTGACCTTGACCTTGGAGTTTGACTTACTTTTGAAAAAATCTAACCTTTTCCATATCTTTTCAATGGTTACTGCTAGGACTTTCATATTTCACAGGTATATTCCTCGGGACAAGACCTTACTTTGGATACCAACACATTTGATTTGCATTTGAGAAAGTTTAACCTTCGCTATAAGTTGCCATACGGGGGCAACAGTGTTTCACAAACACATCTTGTTTCACAATTATTGTCAACAAAGGAAATGGATATACTATTAAATATCTACGATGGCAATTTAACTTAAGATTTTCGTATGACCTACTTCGTTAGACTTGTGATTGTGACGTCATATTTCAAACTTCTTTGCTTCACAATCGATTGCATTCGATATTTGTTGTCAATAATGTTTGTTTTGCTGACAAGTGTTAAAAACTTATCTTTATTTTTATTTTCATCCACTTTCTTAAGGATAATAAGGTATAATATTGACATCGTTGCTAGAATTCTGTCGTAAATAACATCTTAAGTTTAAAATATTACGAAAGTGTTCGTTTAAAGCACTAAAGATTTGTCGTAAGAGATTCTGAAGTTAAAATCTTACGCAAAAACTTAAAATTGTTTGTGAAAAGGGCTACTGGTTTCTCAGCCAAGTTCGGATGGTACACCGTAATGGACTCAGAAAATGGAAATTTGTTGGACTTGTAAATATTTCAGGTACCTACTTGGTATATAAACTGTTCCTACTGGGGTTAAAATGAATAGCTAGGGAGATATCTGTTTTATATTGGGGTTTAAGTAAAGATTTAGGCTGTGTAATTTCTTTATGAAATATGTAGCGATAACTAACAGTATTTGAGCTCAAAAGTCAATTAAACATTACAAAAATACGAGCAGAGCAAGCACGGACCTCTAAGACATCAGAGGTGGGATCAGGTGTCATGGAGGAGTGAGCATTCCCTGCCGACCGGTCACACCGCCTTGTGCTCATATATAATATGATAATAATGAATTATAACTTGTGTGCCAATAACAACTATTAATAAAATCTTCACTACATTAAGGTGAATAAAATAAATAAAAAATTTATAGATATAAAGTTTTGTGTAAGCCTAACCTAATTCATACACTTGTACAGTCATTAATATAATGCTCTTTTTCACAATTTAAACAGTAACGAAGTTGCTGATTCAATTCCTGTAGAGTTAGAGGGCTCAAAGAGGGGACTGGGAAGAGGCAGGCATCAATGTCCAGGTCCTTGTTAGAGACAGGCATGGGGTGGTAAAAAAGTACATGATGACTGAGCATGTAGACAAGAAACACTACTTTAATGTGTGGTATTTTATGTAATTTTGATCCTTATCATGTAAACAATTTCCGAGATGAAAAAAGGAGAAGTTTTATTTGAAAATTATTTTCGTAATAATGATGAAAAGGTTGAGATATAAATATTTGTATTAGTAACATCATTATAACTTGTGTTGAAATTAAAGGGGATTACACAAGTTCCAAGTTTTAAAAGATTTATATGAAATACCTTTTATATAATTGATTACATGTAATTAAATATTTATATAGGTGTTTCAAAGAAACTGGAATCGGCGGCCAAGAAGCAAGACTGTAGGGACATCCGTCGCTGAGTGAAGAGTTCAGTCAACCATGCACTGTCACTGGGTGGTAGCCTCCAATTGGGATGATGGGCAAAAGAAAGAACAGAAATGGTCATCGCCGACAGATATATATGACAACTGTCAACGTGATCTGTTGAATGAGGACCGACAATTGCTTAGAGAAGGTAACTTTGATAAAAATAATTTTAATAAAAATTTTGATAAAAATAATTTTATGCATGTAATATACTGAACTAAAGTTGTCTTATGTTCAGTGCCCATAGATAACCAAGAATAATTATTGAAATATTACATGACTTCTTACTATTCTATGCAATTTTAAAGGTTCCAGGGCCCACAAGCTTTTCGGGGAAGAAGTCAAAAGCAAGTTCCTCGTGAATGACATTGGAAACTTATCTTCCCTGTTTCGAAGTGAACCAGCTTCGCATCAAAGACGCCACACTTTTTCTACCCTGCAATGCTGGCCAGGTAATTTTATAAAATTTCATATAGTATTTGAAGATTTAGCATTTTATTTCATACATCCCTGATGCAGTAAATTCATTAAGTAGTAATCACTATTTCTTTTTATTCTGTACAGACTGAGTGTGACAGTTCTACATTTCAGTAAGAATGGACAGCGTCCTCAGGCTGTTACCAGAGCTGGAGAGTTACAGTGGCTCGCCGGCAACTTCTAATACCGGGTATATCTTTTGTTTCTCAGAAAAAAGAAATATCTGGTTCTCATATTAACTCTTTAATTCATCAGTGCGGGACATAAGCACATACAAATCGTCAAATATCAATTACATGCATAAGCCTATCAAGACAAATTATTTTTTTATTTTTAAAGATAATAATGAAGAGAAAGAGGGATGACTCTTATTATTTAGTAGAATGATCAAAACCATGAAACGTTTCACGTTGACATTTCTTTGTGAAAAACAAAAGTTTTAAATGTCTACACTTCTATCTCGATTAGATGCCAAACATACCAATGTGTTACAGACCGAGAATAATGAATGAAGACTTAGAGCAGCAGAATGTGAGTAAAATGTCAAATTTAAAATATTGCAGAACCAATTGAAAACGGTCGGATTCCTTTTCTATGTTTTTCCTAATGCATTTGTTTTAGAGCGAGGTTCAATTCCTAAGCAAATAATGTTTAAACTGCTAAAAATCATGTTTAACTGCTAAAAATAATGTTTAGCTAAAAAAAAGATCCATTAATTTAATTAGAAAATTTCTTTTTTCTTCTTTTTCTATTGCAATATGACAAAGATATTCAAAATCATTGTGTGTTTACATAAATACCTTCACTGTGCAGTTTAACACAATATTAAATAATACGCAACAAAACCAAACAAACCATAAATTCTAAGTTTTTCTTACTGATTGCCAAAAAATATATATTCAGAAAAAAAATTAAGCAAAAAAAAAATTCTATGGCTAAAAAAGCACAATTGAAGGTATCGGCAAATTAAAAATTCAATCGCACAGTGAAAGTTGTAGCATCTCTCACGTTTTTTTTTAATTTTAACGCCCACCCACCCCCACCCACCGATTAATTGAATAATCAATAATCAGATGTATTTTTGAAAATAAAATCTTTATCTACTTGAAAACGTTATTCCTATTTCAGTAATGTTTTGTTGCATCTAGTGAGAACTCATTTTTAAGCGCATTTGTGGAAAATAGTACATGTATATGGCCAAAGTTTATAATAAAGTAATTTGTATACTTTTTCACTCCAAAACGACGTGGGTGGATTTGACATAAGTATGAATACTCACAACCAGCTTTTAAGTAAGATATTTACACAAGTCTAATAAATAATCAAATTTGAAGTAATACTAATCATAAATCTTGTAAAAATTTTGTAATAATCAAATTTTAAACATTACTTTACACCAATTTTGTAAAATTTCTGTCATATGCTTTAGGTAAAATTGTATGCAAATAGATATGAACACCATCCAAACTTCAAATCATACAAACGCTTTTATTACACAATTCCGATAATGATTTCTGATAATGATTAATTTGTATTTTTTAACTATGTACATTTCATGTATGATGGAAAATATAGATAACTCATAAGATCGCAAGTAAATGATTTCTGTATACCGCATTCAGTAAAGTGAAATGCATGTATTACAATGTGCATTTAAAAATTCGTCTATTTCGTACTCGATTTTTCCCAAAGATGAATAGAAT
This sequence comes from Saccostrea echinata, assembly GCF_033153115.1. NCBI lineage: Eukaryota > Metazoa > Mollusca > Bivalvia > Ostreida > Ostreidae > Saccostrea > Saccostrea echinata. Next base: position 5,436,319 of record NW_026889763.1, on the reverse strand, counting down.
ATCAGTATTGAACAGAGTAGAATATTCACATAAAGATGTTGATAACACCACAAATTTTATCACGTATTTCTAACTCTGATAACTATGTTTTAGCAAACATCACAACTAGCTAGCAAAGGAAAAGGACACAAGTATGTTTGTTATAAATCATATCCACATTCTAGAGTCAGTGTGAATTCAAATGTCAAAAATGAAGACCTCGCTACTTTCGTTGACACGGATTCCAACAGATCCGTCTAGAAAGAAATGAATTCTGGGATCGTGAAGACAGATGAACTTGCCTGGACGCACATCTCCCCAAGTAAAATATGGATATGGATTATCGTAATCAAGGTAAAATCCAACATATATTTCAGCATTATTTCCATCCTAAAATATATTGATCGGATATATAAGATTAAAATATTAATAAACAACTTTGTGTAGTTTTAAAAGATTTTTCATATGATTTTGAATGATTTTTTTAATGTTAATTTGGTTTTAATATTTTTTTCTTCATTTTCCTCATGCAAATTCGTTTACAGAATAATGTTACTTACTTGGATATACACACAATGGCGCCCTCCATAGTGGTGATATCTAGAAATAAATCCCACGAAGGACACTCTTGCATTACCAAAGCTCAAAGGAAACTCATTGGGTATTTCTTCAATATCCTCGATAATATACTGCATGGGGAACTTCCGCTCCACGTAAAGTTTAGCTTTTCTTCTTAGGTCTTTTGTTGTTGACTTTCGCATAGAAAGATCGGCAGAATCTGTTCTAAACATCGTTGACGGTCCAAACTTCATGTCGTGTCCATTATCAAAAGGTGTAAAACTATTACGGCTTTGGATAGCTTGAGAAGACACTCTGTCTGATTTAGACTTTTTCAGCTGTTCCTTATATCCATCAGTCTTTATCACGTCAACAATGTCCTTATTCTTTTTGCATATGGTCATATGGTCGGGCCAATGTTGTCTTTGACACGATTTCGAACAATAATCGACAGCCAGGCAACGTCCACACTTCTTGAGTTTTCCTATAGTTCCACAGAACGCACATAATGCATTCGAAGCATGGTCAGTCGAATCGCTCAATGGCTGTTTACTAAGTTCATCAAAAGAGGAATCACTTTCTTCATCACTTATCACTGTCTCTCCAGCATTCTTCAGCTCATTACACTTTGATTTGTGGTTCGTTATCCAGTCCCTTTTCTGACACTCTCTGCTGCAGTAGTACACCAGGAGGCATCGTCCACACTTCTGCATTCCCTGCCTGTGAATTCCACAGTTTTTGCATCTGTTTTCCATTTTGATCTGACAAAAATTTGTTCATGAACGTTTAAAATGTTTTATTAAGGACATCTTTGATTAATCAAGTCAAAGCTCTGAATGTTTAACTTTGACTCTTCAAATTTTTACTCAAGTTTAAGTTTAATTCATTATACCCATGTAAAGGTTTAAGAATCTATCAAATGAACAAAATAGTCCTTGTGCATGCTTAACCACTACTAATGATCCTCTCAAAATTAATCTTCACTTGGAAGAGCAAAGCAGAGCACTTGCACCAAATATACAAAAATTGAAAGAAATGTCAAATTAGAGTTAATACCATAAGCTAAATTGTCAAATTCTGGAAAAAACTACGATATTAGATGGAAAATTAACACTTTGACGTAAAATGTGAAGATAAAAAAAATCAATTAATTATTTTTTCTTGTACATGTACTTTTTATTTATTCGAGAACTCAAAGTAAAATTACATCCAAATATAATTGTTTATTTTTATTTATCTTTAATATAAAAAGTAAAAATATCCTCATAATCTTATATTTGCTTAGATTGATCTTTTGTATGTTGTATAATTTTTCTATTGTAGGATTAAACTTTCTTTTTGAAAATTTTATCGATGTGTAAACTCTTGACATTTTACTCACAAACTGAATAAAAGTGCGAAGCAGTTTTATGTTAAGTTTGTGAGTAAAATGTCAAGAGTTTACACATCGATAAAATTTTCAAAAAGAACGTTTAATTCGTATAATTCCAATTACGAAGTTTTTAAAATTATTTCTCTTTGAAGCCTCCATACAATCCGTTATTTCTGTATACATCGTGGGATTACTTTATGTCACGATGTGGAAATGAAACGTAATCGAAATGAACATCGATAAAGTTTAACTTAAATTGTCAAAATATTCAATAAAACAAACTTATAAAAACTCTTCGAATATTGTTCAAATCAACGAATATTGTAAATACAAGTAGACCAGAAGAATTTGTCCTTGACCATGTTGACCATATGGAGAAATGATGTACAGTTTATTCATGAGGTTGCTCCCACGTGATTTACTTCTCATTAATATTCATAAGATCCTGCATAAACTCGAAATACTCCATTTCTTTAAATTTTTATATTAAAACCTTCAAAAACAGTTTGTTTTGTTTTTAAGCATCCGTCATAGTTATTTGGGCAGAATTTTGGGTTATTAACAGTTGACAACTCATGAAACCATCTTTTTTTGTTAATAAGTATGTCACACTGATTCAAGAAATTGCCGTTTTCAAATTAAAAAGGCGACCGTTATTCTTCATGAAATGATAAATTATCTGTATTTTATAAAAAAAAAAAACAAACAAACAAACAAAAAAAAAACACACAAAAAAAACAAACAAACAAACATTCGTCTGTACCTAGTAATCGGCGGAAGAACTCTGTCAACTTGCAATAAACACATACATTTAATCACCAAAAATGATAAAGACACCAAGTCTGTGCTCTTTCCTTCATTCAAACATTATACTCTCGCTTCGGAATTTCAAATCAAAAAGGCGGTCGCATCTTTCACTTTGGCATCAACAATATTGTTATTTCCGGTAGAAGATATTAAGAAAAATCTAAATATCGGCGGAAGAACTTTATCCGAAATAGTTGTATATAAAAATCTGCGGTTTTTGTTCGTTCTCTATATAAAACTTTATGGAATCTGTCGCCATTATAGCTCCAATATGGCCGATATGTAAATATAAAAGAATGAACACTATTTCTCCATATGCATTCACGATAAACGCTCTAAGATGAAAGTAGCATACCGACGACACTCTTGATTTGCTCTGGTTTGTGTAAAGACGGTACAGAATATAGAATGAAGAAATACAAATTTGATGCTAATATGGCAAGATTCTAAGGTACGTTTCTCTTTCCTATCAGCTACCGAGAACTGAGCTGATTAGGAACGACGACAATCATATGAGATTTAGGCCTAAATAAAAATTCACACTCGTGATCTGACAGTGACATAAATATAACATTCCCGTCGGTCAATCCTGTATCAGTATGTTGTCAGTATTGATTTTATTTAATTTAAAGTTTCTGTAATCGTTTAGCTAAAACAGACTAGAAGTAACGATTTGTCTTTTTTACAATAAAAGCTACATGTAGGCCAAGAAAGTAGTTCTGGTTGAGAGATTTATCGATGTGTAAACTTTTTCTTGAATTTGTTCTCGTCCAATCTAAACACAGGAAATCTATAAATAAAATTAAGATTGGAATTATTAATTAATAAACTATTTTCGTCACATTTCAAACTGCTAATATTATGAATGTATGAAATATATCTTTTGTTTAAAACTTGAAATAATTTCTGAAAGAGAAAGATAAAACTTTAAATGTTTAATTTGTTGTATTTGCTTTACATACATTAATCCTACCTCTTTCTCCTCTTATCCCCAGTAAAGTTATCGTAAAAAGAGTTACGCAATATTTATAAGAAACTAAAGAGAAAGTACCTATATGTATGTACAGAGAAAAAAGGGTACAGTTTTTTGAAAAGCGACCTGTTTACGAAAATCCTTAATAAAAAGAAAGTACCGTTAAACTGGTATATTGATCATACATAGCATAATTATCCGGACAGTTTTGAGTGATCTTCAGTGTACTTTCACTTTCACCCTAAATTCTTTTTAGTTAAATATAGAAATTATGTACTATGTTATTTTTGTTTCTTACAATTTATCACACATAGACAAAATAGACAATCCAGTTTTATTCACAAACTTGTGCTGAATATAAAGTTTGATTATCTGATAGCAGTAATATAAACATTGTTGCATTATCATGTTATCGAGAATAGTCCTTGTATATGTTTTATATAGAGTACCTTTGAACGAGTGTATCTTCAGATATCAGACGAGGGGGCTTGTCCCCCTCGTCTGATATCTGAAGATGCACGAGTTTAAAGGTACTCTATATGTTTTGTATCATTGTTCTCAGGTATTGATCTATGATCTATCAAATTTACGTTAATAGCACTTAATTCAACTACATATTCTCATGCACTGAATTAGCCATGATCTATCAAAATTTCATCATACCATCATACCATTTTATATAACCAATGAAGAAAGAGCACGTGATTCGAAAAGTAAAGCGCGCTGCATTTCTTGTACTTTCTACGTCGTCCATTCATATTCTGAACGCCATGGAAGAAGGTTATGCTTTCGCAATTCTTATGGACACGGAAACCGAAATTATGAAGGAAAATTCCTTAGATCAGTTAGGAAACCAGATGCAGGTTAAAGATTCTTTGGGAAGTATGACGTTTGATCTACGGGAACTAAAAATTAAACCTTTTATGGATTTCGATATAGGAGATATTTTAGACATGATGGAGACTGAGTTGAGTGCGCTAATTTCACCAGTCCCAAGGTCGAGACGATTGATTGATTGTATATTGTTTTACGTCCCATTTGAGAATTTTTCACTCAAATAGAGACGTCACCACATACCGGTGAAGGGCTTCAAATTTTGACCTTTCCTCGGCACTCAGGGCCATTGAGCAGTGAGGGATCTTTATCGTGCCAACGCCTGCCGTGACACGGGACCTCGGTTTTTAAGGTCTCATCCGAAGGACCCGCAACTTTCACTTCAAAGTGCCGAGCGCATGGCGAAGGAACAGTTGCTACCTATTTTTTTATCGACTTAGGTCTGTCGCGGCCGAGATTCGAACTCACGACCTCCCGATCACGGAGAGAGCGCTCTACCGACTGAGCTACCGTGAACGGTAGGTCGTGACGAAGACGAAAAATGAAAGGTTTGTACAAGTGTCCGATCATGAAATTCAGCGTTTGATAGACTCTCAGAATAAATCCATGTAACGTTCAAGCTAAGGAGTGGCGTGCTGCATGGGAAAATGTCAACTTTTGACCGAGATGAACAGCGATTCTCTTAATTACTGGATGCAGCGATTTGTGTTGGAATTAGAAAACAAGGAATATCCACCTCACCCCCTGTACTACATTGTACGTGGTTTGTTACGCTTCAAGTTTATGAGAGACGAAAAAATTCATTTATAAAAATGTGCTCGTGTGAATTTCGTTTTGGATTTTAAAAAAATTGACGTGCAAAATTTAGAATTTTTTATGTAGACCTAAGGAAAGGTATACCTTCACTATGTTTATATGTGTTTGTATTGTGCTCATAAAGTCAGCTACTTTGTTTATATTCTTTTTCTTTATCAATGTAAGGTCAAGGAATTGTTGCATCATTACCCTGGTGTGTTCTATCTTGATAGAGCATGGTTGTTAGAGCACAGTTAGTCATGGTGTATCAAAAATGAAAACACAGTGGACATCAAAGGAAAAACACCGCAGCAATGATACAAAAATATATATATTTTAAGCTTCCTTTGCACCCTGTCCAATGCCAATTAGCTTACTGAGTTCCATTCCGTGTAATTTCAGTGAATTGAATTTCATCAGGACTACTCTTTTGTCAAATACTTAAAAAAAAGGGGGGGGGATATTTTCCGCCAATTCCTTGTGATTATATATTCTTCATATTGTACTTCATATCTTTGTAAATCATAATCAATGCAAGTTCCATTTCTCGTTTCAAATATTTCATTCAATAAGGATTTCAATGAAATATATACAACAAAACAGTCATGTTCATCTATGAGTTTAAGTCGTGTAGACAAGGTTAACGCTAGATGGTACAATGTTACAGGTAGGCGAACACGAGTTATCGTTCATAGTACGAGTTATCGTTCATTATGTAGTAAATCTATTCACTCGTACGTGGAATATTCGACATGTGTTAAAATACATGTATACGGAAATAAATGAAATATTCTTAATTAATATTAATATTCACAGGTAATCTTTACATTTATTTCACTGGCAATTTACAATTGGTAATTATATATTAAGTCGCACAGGTAAAAGTAGAAATACTAATCCATAAAAACAATGTGTCCATTTGAATTAATCATCAAATATGGATAAAATGATGACAAGCGTGGATTTATTCAAATTCAAAATAAAATTCGTTGAACTATATTATTAGATATATTTTTTTTTTTTCAATATTCATTTGTATTTCGATTGATGCAATGTTTATGTGTATTGGGAATAGAAATTCCGCGGGGGGTTGGGGGTTGGGGGGTTATTATCCCCTGCAAACAGGCACGTATCGTTACAAATGAACATTTAAAAAAACATATGTCTAGAGGCTGCTTTAAGATCCCGCCCCCATTTTTACAGCCAATCCAACCCTGATGACCTATGCTCGGCACTTAGATCCATTGAGCAGTGAGGGATCTTTTTCGTGCCAGCACCTAGTGAGATACGGGACCTCGGTTTATATGGTCTCATCCGAAGGACCGGTCTCCACGTCCCGCAGTGGATCAATTCGAACCCGCGACGTAAGGATCAACTCCTTACTCCGCGACTCTAGAGCAGACGCTCTTACAAATGCACCATGCAGGCAACGATTCCATAATTGAAAGATGGATTTTTTTTTTTTAAATCGACTCAAGTTGTAAGATAGAAATTACTGTAGTAATATTTTTCTTGATTTTAATAATATACTCATACCTAAACTACTACTGAGAAATATGCCTATATTAGTAAAGAAACATTTTCTATCTTCTTTTGATTTCAAAGGTTTTTTTAATTTTATTTTACCTGAATGTCTTACTTAGCGCCAAGATTTTTCACATAAAACTCACGGTTTACCGAGGTATATCCGAACGCAATACAGCAAGACATTTGTTAATCTATCAACTTATATTCCTCGTCATTTGCTACTCCCAACTTTTCTAGCTCATGTACATTTCACACTAGGTGATTTCGAGCTATTTTTTCCCTCGAAAGTACAAATTTATATATTTCTAAGCAATGCACCTAATTTCTCTACCTATTTTTGACAGGTATCAGATTAATGTTAGACATTTGTTTGTTTGTTTAATGCCCCTTCGAGATTGTTCACTCATATTGAGACACCAGCATTTACCGGGAGGGCTGCAAATTTAGACCTGAACTTGGCACTCAGGGTCTTTTTAGCAGTGAGGGATTTTTTTCTTCTTCTACCGCGATTCGGGACTTCTGTTTATACCGTATTGTCCGAAGAACCAATCTCTACGTCCCGTGAAGTGACAAACATAGGGATACTGTCTTGGTCCCAGATGGTTTTTTCCAAGCTATACGTACCTTTAAATCAGCTAAAAACTAGCATAATATACACTATTCAGCTATATATTTTGGACAGTCCCAGATTAATTAACATTGCAGATATATACTAGATTTCAAATGATTTCTCTTATCTACGCAGTGATGAAGCATCGTTTTTGAAAGGGGGGGGGGGGCAGAGAATAAAAAATTACTTACCTGAAAAAGTTGACAAGCAGATAAAAAAGAAGGAAAATTGCCCAAACTCGAAAATCCTATTTCGTGGGGGCGGTGGTGGGGTGTATAATTACAACATCTTACAGTACCAAATTTTATTAATACAATACTACATCATCCGTATTTGACCTTTACTGTAACAAATAAGTGGGGAGGGGGAGGAGGGGGCAACTGGCCTTTCAAAGAACATTTTCAATAGAAAGAAGTTATGTTTGGAAAAAAATGGGGGGAGCCCCCCCCGCCACCCCCCACCCCCGTTCCTACGTGCCTCCTACGTTAGTTTGTACATGTTTCAGCTAATATTCCTGCAAAAAAGACTAATATTCTTACAGACCTATGACAGTCAAATGGTTAATCAAACATAAAGATATTACGCTCTCTCAAAATGTTTCTCCCATGCATTTACGAAGAATGTGCATGCTGAATTCATTTTAGCATATCCTGAAAAAATTACGATCTGAAATTCCAGATCAGTAGACGCTTCTAATCAAAATACTCTTGCTTTTTAGAAGATTAACATGAAAATATAGCCCTGATCGCAGATAATTGTAGCTTGTACCAGCTTAAAAAACTGTACAACATCCACCATTTCTCTACGTACTCTGGACGGAAACAATATTTATTTTATTTAAGAAAATAACCTTGATCCCAGACACATTTTGTCACCTACCTCTAGTTTCATCAAACTAATAGTCCAATACAATACCCTACCTTCTATGGAGAGTCAAAAATAAATTTAACCTGAAGATATGTCCCTGATCTCAGAGCTTTCTCCCACCTACCTGTACTTTGTACCAGATGATAGCCCTGTTAAACATGCGCAACAATCCTATCTGCCATTGATACATGCAGAATATATTTGGTATTGATAATATTACCTTGATCTCGAAGTGTTTCCCCAACTTACCTGTAGCTTTGATCAGTAAATAGTTCAGGTCAAAACTCGGAAATACCCTATCTTCAATGGAAAGTTACTAGGTAAATTTTACATGAAGATATGTCCCTGATCTCAGAGCTTTCTTCCTCCTACCTGTGCATTGAACCAGATAATATCCCTGTTAAATATACGCCACAACCCTACCTTCCATTGATACATGCAGAATATATTTGGTATTGATAATATTACACTGATCTCGCAAGGTTTTCTCAACCTACCTGTAGCTTGTACCAGCTAAATGTCTAGGTCAAAACTCGGTTATACCCTACCTTCTATAGAAAGTCAAAAGTTAAAACTTACATCAAGATATGTCTCTGACCTCAGAGCTTTCGCCCACCTACCTGAACTTTGTACCAGCTAATATCCCTGTTAAATATTCACCACAATCCTACCTGCCATTGATACTTGCAGAATATATTTGGTATTGATAATATTACCCTCATCTCGAAGGGTTTCCTCAACCTACCTGTAGCTTGTACCAGCTAATAGCTCATATGAATACTCGGTAATACTCTACGTTAAGGGGCCAAAAATCATAGTGTATTTAGAAAGGTCTTGTCACAGGCAATACATATGTGTAATATGAAAGCCCTATCTCTTCTCATTCAAAAGATATGACCAAGGATAATGTTTTTGTGACGGACGGACAGACTGACAGACAAATGAGATTTAATGTCCCCTCGCTTTCGTGAAAGCGGGGGACAATAACATTAGTAGGGGTGCATTTGGCAAAACACTGCCATTCTTCTATTAAAATGAGGGGTACCCATTTCTTATCCGCAACTCCTCCTATACCACTGTATAAAATTTAATGATACTTTCACAGATTCTTTAATACCCATTGTACACCTCTTATTTTAATTTTTGATCAGACACTTAGGCCTCCCATAGCATAACATAGATTTTGCTATTATAATAGGTATAAACCTACATGTGTCTGAGGCGCGGGGTATCATTTTGTGAGATCAGTGCTCACAGTACCTCTAGTTTACAAATAATTTATTGACCATGCGACAGAAATAAATTCTTTAAATAAAATTGTTTATGTCCAACTTTAACAATTAACTCTTCATGTCAAAATACAAATAACCTCATAAGTAAGGGGTGTTTCTTAAAGGGCTGCAAGATTGGTCATCCTCTTTTGTTTGTCTTTGACATGTATGCAGACAATGCAGTCATGTTGCAGCTTCTCCTTTTATGTATTTTCAGTACATTAATTCCACTGTCAGTACCTTTCACATGTTATTATTCAGGGACCAGAAAGTACAAAACATTTTTGCTCACAGTTAAAGGGGAGGTGCGTTGCTAAAAGCAACACCTACATGGATGATAATTTTGTTTGACATTTTGTTTAAACTGCTCCTGTGATTGACAAATTCCCTTTTGAAATCTTTAAATGTATCAAAATATTTAAATAATTCAATGTGACAATTCTATTAAAAGGAAGTGCTAGGACTGAGCATCCAGTTATTTAAATCTCTTTCATGTTTTGCTGTTCTGCTTGAGGGCTTGGAAAGGTCATCTGCCATAATCAATTGACTAATCTTGTCATAGCTACATTTTAATTATAAATTCCCATGTAAAGTTCATTGCATGTAAAGAACCGTTGCATATGTAATGATTGTTATGATTTGTACTGTATATAATAGATCATGGAAACAAAGAATAACTCAAATTTGCTCAAAACTTAGCTTCACTTGGGTAAAATTTAATGTTCAATGGAAGTTCTATTGTTTTCGTTGATGATCAGTTGTCAGGCATTTCTCTGTCTATTTTACTGATAATACGTCATCTTTTGAACTACTAGTAGTTAATAAGGGGATGTCTAGTTTATGCTCAATGAGCAAAATTGCTGCATGTACATGTATAATTAATATTGTAATTTTCATTCTATAGACTACACTCCACCTTGGTGACATTCTTGATAAGCATTTCGAATGCTTCAAACCCATACCTGGGCTTTTTTAAAAAAATGTACTTCTATCCTGTTCCCATGATCTTTCATTTAAATTGTAAATTTTATCAAACACCCATAACATAAGAATATTTCTTCCTAATTTGCCAATTTCTTGCAGGAATATGTAAAGCAGGCTACATTTACATCTCAAAGATTATTAAATACTGAAATGGATAACTTACTCCTTGAGTATCCTCTGTACGTTTACCTATTTGTATCTTATGCTACATTGAATTGCAAATACTGGGAATTATTAAGGCCAAAAATAATAAATTGTTTTAGTGATAAAAGAAATACTAAACAAAGAAGGACAATCAGGATTTTTATGCCCCCTGATCGAAAGATCCCGGGGGTATATTGTTTTCGTCCTGTCTGTCTGTCTGTTTGTCTGTCTGTCTGTTGTCAATTTTAACCTAGCCCATAACTATTGCGCTGTCAAGGGTAAGGCTTTAATATTTAACATGAGTGTTCATTATGACAAGACCTTTCCGCTGGTACAGATATTTTTGATCATGTGACCTCAACTGTGACCTTTGATCTACATTTGAAACCCTTAAAACATCATATAAGTGTATACCACTTCAGTCTACGTCCCACTCCAGAATTGTGTTACCATCGGGGGCATAGTGTTTCACAAAAACACGTCCTGTGTTCCAATGCAATACTTAAAATAATTTTATTAATTGTTACAAATTAGTCTGTATTATAAACCGTTTCACTTATTCCAAAGGTTTAAATATATATGTACGTATTACTTGTTGTAGTTTATGCAGTATACTTTATAATAAAATAAGCAATCATCATATGGTAAAATTTATGTTGAATGATAAATAAATTTTTGGTAGAATGGGGCTGCAATACCTGACTCATGTGTTGATGAAAGAGGCAATTGTCTTGGGAGTAGCACTGTTAACTTGCCTTGCATATAGAGCTGCTCTTAAGAGATGTAAAGTAACAGAGAAAACTGTCAGGACAGATATTGAAAAGAAAATTTAAAAACAAGATGTGTTTGTGAAACACTGATGCCCCCGTATGGCAGCTTATGGCGAGCTGCCATACGGGGGCATCAGTGTTTCACAGGTCAAAAGGTCAAGGTCAAAAGTGTTGGTACCCAAAGGAAGGACTTGTTACAAGGAATACACCTGTGAAATATGAAAGTCCTAGTTCTTACTGTTCAATAGTTATGACCAAGGTTAAAGTTTTTAAAAAGTGGGTCAAACTCTTAGGTCAAGGTCAAAAGGTCAAAAATATTTATACCAGCTGAAAGGTCTTGTCACATTGAATACACATGTGAAGTATGAAAGCTCTACCTCCACCTGTTCAAAAGTTATGGCCAAAGTTAAAGTGTGGTATTTTTCTGTAAAAGTACCTGTAGGTCAAACTCCAAGGTCAAGGTCAAGAGGTCAAATTTGGAGGTACCCAGAGAAAGGTCTTGTCACAAAGAATACACCTGTGAAATACGGAAGCCATAACCCTACCCACTCAATAGTTATGGGCTATGTTAAAGTACAGGACAAAAACAATATACCCCCGGGATTTTTCGATCCGGGGGCATAAGAAGTAGAATCAATTGGACATGTTTTATGTAATATTTATATTGTAATACTAGTACTCCCCACAATCGAAGTTTAGTGAGATGTAGGAATAACCTTGCCCGTCTGTTCTTGAAATTTTGTCCAAGATATTACTCATACCTTGTACAGCGATTGTTTTTATCCCGAGTGTCTTAACCTTAACACGAGGTTATTCTGGTAATATCAAGGTCATTCACAGAAAGCTATATGTTTAAAATTTTTGGCTGGTCTGGAACTTCTTTGTCAAGAAATATTGGAGTTTCTTACTTCATACACAGATTTCTTATGACCTGAAGTTGTGTCATGATCTTCACCTAAGGTCATTTGATCGAGTTCAAAGTCAATTATAGAAAAAAATTTACTACTGTCTTTAACATATCTGGTAATGGAAAACATTAAGGTTATACTTATTTCTTATATTGCATGAAATATATAGAAATAACGAGCAGTATTCAAGCTGCATGAAATATATAGAAATAACGAACAGTATTCAAGCTCAAAAGCCCATTAAAACAACACAATTCAGGAGCAGAGCAAACACGGACCTCTTAAACATCAGAGGTTGGATCGGATCAGGTGCCATGAAGGCGTGAGCATCCCCTGCCGATCTGATCTAAGAGTATGTATTAATCATAACTTGAGTTATATTTCAGCAAGTTAAGGGTCACTGGCAAAATAGTTTTTTTTTAATCTTATTCTGTCTATAACTCTCAAACGGGGGCTTATGAAATTGATACATAACACAAATATTTAACCAAAGGTCATTTTTGCAAGTTCGGGGTCAATTGCAGAAATGTTTAATCCATAACAGATTTATAAAACATTGGAAGTTCATTCTTCACAAAAATGATACTTATGTTTTGTGGAATGACCCAAGATCATTTCGTCAAGGTCACTGCTAAAAGTGGTATGAATGGTTTTGGAGGTTGAAACTTCAAACAAAGAATATATGAAAGCTAAAAGTATATTATGACCTTGCCTAGATATTCAGTGTCAGTGACAGAAAAAAATAAAATTCATTTAAGATCCATGATTATGCCCTCGTAATGGAAGATTCATGGGTATATAATTTTTGTTTTGTCTGTCCTTCTGTCTGTCTGTTTGACCATTTGGTCGCAAAAACTTTAACGTTGTCCTTAACATTTGATTGGTCAAAGCTATGGTTCTCATATTTCACACGTTTATTCCTTGTGAAAGGTCTTTCTTTGGGTACCTTATATTTGATCTCTTGACCTTGAAGTTTGACTCAATTTTGCAAGAATTTACCAGTCTTAAAGCGTAATCATAGCCTTTGAACTGTAGATGTTACGATTTTCATACTTCACATGTATTTATTACAAGATCTTTCCAAGGATATAAATATATTAATGACCTTTTGACCTTAAACTTTGAGTTTGATCCACATTTAAAAACAATGGCCGTAATTTTACAATGGTTAGTGTTTTGGGCTTTCATATTTCACAAGTATATTCATTGAAAACAAGTCCTTTCTTTGGGTAACAACATTTTTCATCCCCTGACCTTAAAGTTTGACTTGCATTTGAGAAACTTTAACCTCTCCAAAAGCTGTCATACGGAGCATCAGTGTTTCACGAACAAAAATTGTTCTCTATTGGAAAAACATTGTTGTCTATATTTCACTCAAAGATTACTTATGACCTGAGCATTTGTCATTTTTAGCGCTACTGGTCAAAGACGAGAAGAGATTATTCGAAGGTAAGGTGTCTGTCATTCGTCCCTCTGTCTATAAACAATTTTTCAAAGTCCTATTCCTCCTACATTTTTGGTCTGATTTCAATATATCTTAATCACAGACCTTTGGATCGCTTTAATCCGATTTAAAAAATTCGGGGTGTATAAAAAATATAAAGGTATGGAATTCCTTACACTGTGTACCCTATTTCGCTAATAGAATACTTTTTAATCAAAAGTTCTAAAAATTTTCCTTTCTATTTAAATTTACTGATATATAAACAATCTTCATTACTACCAAAGTTCATTTCGAAATTCTATATACATGTACTTCCCGAGATATTCTATAATCAATTTCAAAATTGACCTACTTTTTTTTACTCGACAGTAGCTTGAGTTGGGCCCCTGGCCATTCACATTTATACAGACGGTGTTTGAAGTGCAAGGAAGAGCTGCATAGTACTTGCACAATCTTTCAACATTTTGAAATTGATTTTTCTTATTCCATATGACTGCCGTCATGAGAAAAGGGCCCTTAAGGTCAAAATTTCACAAATTGACTTTTTGGTAAATTTTGATAGCCTGACTCTTTCTGAATGCAAATATACACAATTTTTAAAAATATCTCACTTTTTCAGTGTTTTATGAGCATTTTAGTAAGGCCGCTTCAAAACAACGTTGACGTTACTCACTGAAAACGTAATGCCGTCGCGTGCGTCAAATTCAGTTTCCAAGCATTCTTTAAAAAAAACATTTTTAAAATAACCTTAATCGTTTTAACACATATAAAGTTGATTTTTTTTCTTCCAAGCAGCTGATATGTAATTATTCATAAGGGGAGTCGCATACTTTTTTCATACTATATTAGAGTCAATTTAGTAATTTCGTAAAAGGGAGGGGTGGGGGTCTAGACAGGATCTAGGAACGGTTTTTTATTCAGTCGAAAAATTAATACTTGTTGAATTCCACACAAGGTTTTCTTTTTATAATTAATACTCTATTTCAATTTATAAAAGATATAAAGCACTTGAAATATTAAAATATAAAAAGATCTATATAGATGTCCCAGAAGAGCACCTCGTGCAATATTAAAGCGGGACATCTCGCAAAAGAGCACATCGATCCCGACCTAAAAAGATATTTTGGGATATAAGCACGCATTCACTCACCCACACACACGCACGTTACTTTATCCCCTACAACTTTATTATGAAGGCATAATAACACCTCATGTATTTTCTGTATCACCGAAAAATTCTAATGGGAAATAAATTCAGATATTTCACATTCACGCCATAATGTGTAAACTTTTTTTTTAAGTTTCAGAAAAAAAAAATCATATTTGATTAAAAAAAAAATCTGTTCACTACCTCCAAGGGGATTTTTCTTTAACTTTTTTTTGAACATTTTGATAAAAATGTTTAAATAATTAAGTTTCCTTTGTTTATACAATTCAATTTCTTCGCCTGTCTTAGATATGATGTAGAAACATAACAAAGAGGCATATAATGATGTCAAAGGATCGTTTTATGAACGTTTATTCCGTACATGAAAATTTAAATTTCTCGCCATTTTCTTACTTTTTAAGCAAATCACACTTAATCAAAAGCGGGGGGGGGGGGGCAGAGGGGGCCTGCCCCACTTTTTTTAGTATAGCTTTTTGCTTTAGCAAATTTTGTTTTCATAGGTGTTTTTGTAAGGTGGAGCACTGACAAATTCCAGGATTTGAACATAAGTTCTTCCCCCTTTTTCCGCTGGTCTCCCCCACCATCACCACTCTTTAATCAGTATAGGGTGGGGTTTTATTTATTTTTATTTTTATTTTTTTAAAGTGCGTGTCAGATTTTTGGAGGAAGTTCCCCCCCTCCCCCACACCTTTGAATTTGTAGCTACGGACCTGCTTGAATATATGTATTTTAACATAATAAAGGTCATCTATTCATCTTCCTCTGTGGCATCAATTAATCCTACATCTAAGTTTTTCATATTTCGATGCAATGAAATGTACATAAAAATATATTCTTAAACAAAAAATAAATATTACGTCCGATACACATGTTCAAACTTTTTTGTATCGGTTAAGCAATATCCCATTGAATGTTTGTAACTCTACCACTCTAACTTGACTTTCATAGGCGGCTTAGTATCTGCTTTTGTCTTGAAAGCTAAAGATAAAATATATAAACCATTTTTTCCTAGATATTGTTTCAAAAATTAAAAAAAATTGTCAGAATCTCGAAATTAAAGAACATGACTCTTATTTTTGCCTGTTACCACACGACTGAAATAGAAACATTTTTTCCTTTAAAATCAGCAAGATGTGTGTGCTTGTTTAATCCTTTTCCTTCAGTATCCCGATAGCAACGGAACTTTCAAAAAATGTCGAGATATCCGGGATATCGAGATATCAGAGCTGAGACTCGACGTCCAAGATTTCAACACTAAACGTGACTGATTTATTACATACGAGATGTACATGAATTCAACAGTCATCCACAAGAAAATGTTTTTTCTAACATATTTTATGGTTTTCAAAGTTTTGCCTGAACCTTTTTTTCCTCATCACCAGTGTTAATTTTTCTTTCATCTTTATCAAAATTTAGATTTCTTAATTGTCTTTGTTGTCTTACGACTGGTGTGGTTGGTGTTTTTGAACATTTTCTTAACATTTGAATATGACACCCATAACCGCTTGTTACTAGTACTTATTCCACTATCAGTGATTTATTCTCAAAAGATGTCGCCATATCGACATTTATCAGAAGTTTCTAATTTCTTTACAACCTAATTTATTGTTTAATCTGTTGTTTCTTCTGTTTCATAAATATTTTAATCCCAATATCACAGTTGATGTAATTGTTATTTTCTTCAACATTGATCATAATGCTTATGGAAAAAGTCCACAATAGCTGTATTTATTCACTAAACATTTTGCAATTCAATTTCAAGTAAGCTCTTATCGCAACAATTTAAGAAAATTGATACATAAATTTTACCAGAGACTACTTTTTTATGTATTTACTGGATCATTTCAAAATGTTTTTTTTTTTTTACCATGATTTATTTTATGCAAAATTTCCGTGGCGTCCTCCTCTTCCGTTTTCCTCTTTGCATATTCTCTTGTTGTTAATTTAGCAAAGAATTATCTATATAGGGGCCGTTTGCCCCCCCCCCCCCCCTTCTCATTCGTTGTAGTAGGAAATCCGAATCTCCCATGATACCAGTACCAGTATAAAAGAAAGGTTCCCTTTTTAGAATGAATTTTTTCCGATTGTTTTTTTATTCGCAGATTTTTTTTTCCTTTTCAATGATCTCCTTCCCCCCCCCCCCCCCCTCCCCCTCAAACACACATTTGGATATCGACGCTTCACCCTGAGCTGGTCTAACTGCGCATATGGATATGATTAACTATGTATTAAAATGGGTAAATACATTTTACATGAAGGTATTTTTTAGAATAAAGAAGTGTATATGTGCATTGATCTCTCTCTCCCTCTCTCTTTGAAAAAATATACGTTTATGTAGAATACCATTTATTAATAAGACTTAGTCTACTTAATATTGGTTAAATTTAATCATTTGCAAATTGTTCAGACAACAAATATTCAGTATCTTTAGTCATGCATCAGATAAAAACATCGATATAAATCGTCGTAATCAACAATGAGTTCAATGTTGCATTAAGCTTAATTATGTGATATCAAGTTAAATACTAAAACAGAATAATTAATAAATGCATGTACTAGTGTGTAATTATATTATTTATTAAAAATTTCCGCATCAAATTTCATATGATTTAATGTTTTAATTTTGTAACACCTGGAAATCCAATTTCATTTCTTGTTCACAAAACGCACTCGACAAAAATTACTTCCGTGTTTACAATACCGCGACTTTGACGTCGTTTTTTGCGCATTGTGACGTCAAAAGATAAGGGCCCTTTTCTCATGACGGCAGTCATATCATAAGGTTAAGTCCTTAATAATTCCTTTCGCGAAAAAAAATTAGAAAACGACTGCATCAACAACTGCACCCACATGTTGTTTATGAATATAAAAAGATCTAAGATTGAACGAATTTTCCCAGAATGTATAATATACTTTTCAATTTAAAAAAAAAAAAAATTAGGCCGCTAAAATGTTCTTGGTGACTAAGCAAGATCATACGATCAAAGACGATTTTGTAGAGCTCGAATGCAAATATTCATTGATTATGAAATATATGGAAATAATGAACAGTATTCAAACTCAAAAGTCCAATAAACAATACAAAATAGGAGCAGAGCAAACACGGACATCCGAAACATCAGAGGTGGGATCAGGTGCCATGGAGGAGTGAGCATCCCCTGCCGACCGGTCACACCCACCGTGTGCTCCTTGTCATGATCGAAAAATAACGGAAAATCCATCGTCAATTCAGTGTGTAAATGATGAATTAACAATTAGTATGAAAAACATCAGTCAGCATTTCACTCAATGATGAATTGTATTTGCTGACAAGGTCAATGTATCGACCATAGAACTTACGAAATGATGACTTTAAACGAGACTGTTGAAATTCTTGTTTCATCAACATGTTTGTCAATAATTTACCTCGTTTTTGAAATTATTCATACGTAGAGCATGCTCTGAGATCAAGGACATAACATGATGTAAGTTTTAACTTTTGACTTTCCATAAAAGGTAGGGTATTATCGAGGTTTGACCTGAACTATTAACTGGTACAAGCTACAGGTTGGTTGGGGAAACCCTTCGAAATCAGGGTAATATTGTCAATACCAAATATATCTGCATCTATCAATGGTAAGTAGGATTGTGGCGTATATTTAACAGGGATATTATCTGGTACAAAGTACAGGTAGGTGGGAGAAAGCTCTGAGATCAGGAACATATCTCTAGGTTAAATTTATTTTTGACACTCCATAGAAGGTATTGGATTACCGATTTTTTGTATTGGACTATTAGTTTGAAGAAACTATAGGTAGGTGACAAAAAACATCTGGGATCAAGATTATTTTTTTAAATAAAATAAATATTGTTTCTATCCAGAGTACGTATAAAAATGGTGGATATTGTACAGTTTTTTTGAGCTGGTACAAGCTACAATTATCTGCGATCAGGACTATATTTTCATGTTAATCTTGTAAAAAGCAAAAGTATTTTGATTAGAAGCGTATACTTATCTGGGATTTCAGATCGTAATTTTTCCAGGATATGCTAAAATAAATTCAGCATGCACATTCTTCGTAGATGCATGGGAGAAACATTTTGATAGAGCGTAATATCTTTATGTTTAATTAACCATTTGACTGTCATAGGTCTGTAAGAAAATTAGCCATTTTGCAGGAATATTAGCTGAATCATGAACAAACTTACGTAGGAGGCACGTAGGAACAGGGATGAGGGGGGTCCCCCCCCCCACTTTTTTCCAAACATAACTTCTTTCTATTGAAAATGTTCTTTGAAAGCACCCCCTTTTTTTGTTACAGTACTTTGGTACTGCAAGATGTTGTAATTATACACCCCCCCCCCCCCACCACACGAAATAGGATTTTCGAGTTTTGGCAAATTTTTCTTTTTTTATCTGCTTGTCAACTTTTTCAGGTAAGTAATTTTTTTTTCTCTGGCTGCACCCCCCTTCAAAAACGATGCTTCATCACTGCGTAGATAAGAGAAATCATCTGAAATCTAGTATATATCTGCAATGTTAATTAATCTGGGACTGTCCAAAATATATAGGTGAATAGTGTATATCGTGTTAGTTTTTAGCTGGTTTACGGATAGCTTGGAAAAAAACCCATCTGGGATCAAGACAGTATCCCTATGTTTATGCGATGTAGGTTAAGTGTATTTTATGAGATACTCTCAGATGATACATAATTCAGGGATTTTGGGATAATGACATCTTTAACATCAGTTTAAATTATCGCCCGTGTGGCGCAGTGATTAGAGCGACTAAGTCTTGAGTCGTGGAGAAAAGAGTTGATCTTTTCGTCACGAGTTCCATTAACTTCACGGGACGTAGAGATTGGTTCTTCGGACGATACGGTATAAACAGAAATCCCGAGTCGCGGTAGAAGAAAAAAAAATCCCTCACTGCTAAAAAGACCCTGAGTGCCAAGTTCAGGTCTAAATTTGCAGCCCTCCACCGGTAAATGCTGGTGTCTCAATATGAGTGAACAATCTCGAAGGGGCATTAAACAAACAAACAAATGTCTAACATTAATCTGATACCTGTCAAAAATAGGTAGAGAAATTAGGTGCATTGCTTAGAAATATATAAATTTGTACTTTCGAGGGAAAAAATAGCTCGAAATCACCTAGTGTGAAATGTACATGAGCTAGAAAAGTTGGGAGTAGCAAATGACGAGGAATATAAGTTGATAGATTAACAAATGTCTTGCTGTATTGCGTTCGGATATACCTCGGTAAACCGTGAGTTTTATGTGAAAATAAAATCTTGGCGCTAAGTAAGACATTCAGGTAAAATAAAATTAAAAAAACTTTTGAAATCAAAAGAAGATAGAAAATGTTTCTTTACTAATATAGGCATATTTCTAAGAAGTAGTTTAGGTGTGAGTATATTATTAAAATCAAGAAAAATAATACTACAGTAATTTCTATTTTACAACTTGAGTCGATTTTAAAAAAAATCCATCTTTCATTATGGAATCGTCGCTCTGCATGGTGCATTTGTAAGAGCGTCTGCTCTAGAGTCGCGGAGTAAGGAGTTGATCCAACGTCGCGGGTTCGAATTGGTCCAGTGCGAGACGTGGAGACATGTCCTTCGGATGAGACCATATAAACCGAGGTCCCGTATCTCACTAGGTGCTGGCACGATAAAGATCCCTCACTGCTCAATGGACCTAAGTGCCGAGCATAGGTCATCAGGGTTGGATTGGCTGTAAAAATGGGGGCGAGATCTTAAAGCAGCCTCTAGACATATATATAATAACATAATATATAATTGCCAATTGTAAATTGTCAGTGAAATAAATGTAAATTACCTGTGAATATTAATTAAAAATATTTCATTTATTTCCGTATACATGTATTTTAACACATGTCGAATATTCCAAGTACAAGTGAATAGATCTACTACATAATGAACGATAACTCGTACTATGAACGATAACTCGTGTTCGCCTACCTGTACATTGTACCATCTAGCGTTAAGCTGTAGACAACGCCCATCTCAACTTCTTACGAAACTTCCAAAGGATTGATCAAATCGTCTAGGAATGCTCATAATGTTCCAAAGGAGTACTCTCCTGGCAGCCATTTTTGTGTTGAGTTGACTTCTGAGACAGCTACCTAACAATCTAAGATATTTCGAGAAAAACTCAAGAAAAAACTCTAATTGAGTAAGACTCAAGTTTCGTTGGACACTTTATTGAGTTCAACTTAGCGCTTTGAAAAAAATTCTCAGATTTGAGTAAAATACAACCCTTGTGCTCGAATCAAAACGTTCATAGCCCAGGGGCCAGGTCGAGTACAGGTATAAATTTGCAGCTCTCTACGACAAGTTGTAGCGTCTCAATACGAGTGAAAAATTCTCGAGAGGGACGTTAAACAAACATTTATGACATAATAGGAAAACTTATTCAATAATAGTTATGGCACGCCAAATTCACAAAAATGAGCTAATCATAGTTTCACAATTGATGAACTAGGTTTATCGACTGTAAACTATAGTTTACGGACCGTAAACTACAGTTAACGGTGATAATCTATATTTCACATCTGCAAACTATAGTTTACACGATAATCTATGTTTCACAAGCGTAAACTATAATTAATACGGAAAACAATCGTTTGCTACTGCAAAATATAGTTTATCTGATAAATATAGTTTCACGATCTGTAAACTATGATTTACAACTCTAAACTATACTTAACAAATATAAATTACAGTTTAGGGTTTGTAAAGTATACTTTACAGACATACAAAGCGCCAAATTCACAAAAATGCGATAAACATAGTTTTACATTTGAGAAACACAGTTTAGGAACAGAATCTCTTGTTTTGTATCAGAGATGCACAATTTTCTGTGAAACTAGATTTCACGACTCTAAACCATAGTTTACGATCAAAACTATAGTTTACAATAGTTTTGTGTAAATTATAAATCGGCTAATCCTAGTTACAGCATTATAAGATTTTGCTATGTAACAATTGTTGTTATATATATATATATATATATATATATATATATATATATATATATATATATATATATATATATATATATATATATATATATATATATATATATATATATATATATATATCCCATGTTTACCCCTTTATCCCGTGGATATGACTCATTGGATAATTTTTTCATATTCCACAGTTAAGTGCAGTTGTGACGTCACAATGGTTTTTGCGTTAGAGTGGTGAAGTAAAATAATGTGGAGTCCTGTATAAAACAGTGTAAAGCATTTGTTGTGAAGTATTGAACATGAGATAACAAGAATCTCCCATGATTTGTAGTTGGATATGACTTTTATCCAACTCGTTGTGTGTTTTATCCCCTCGCCAAGGCTCGGGGATAAAAAGCACGCAACTCGTTGGATAAAAATCATATCCAACTACAAATCATGGGAGATCATATATATATATATATATATATATATATATATATATATATATATATATATATATATATATATATATATACATGTATATTTTTTGTTGGCATTAAAAGTAAATGTTCTATTATTTTAAAGCAAATCTAGTTGGAAATAAAAAAAATGACAGAAAAATTATTGATTAAAATTTTATTTTTATTAATTTAAAAGACAAAAGAGCGAGAAATGCATGTTAACGGTCTGTAATCAAATTTGTCTTCAGCAACGGAAGAAATCGCTGATATCCTTGCCGTCTTTCCAACCTTCTGTGCTGATCAAACAATAATGAACAAGAAACATATTGACGCAAGCGTCAAAAATCGGCCGCAAACCGGCCAGTTGTTCCTTTAATGAGGTAACAAACAGAAATGCGTGATCTGTTATTAATAAAATACATGTCTATCTTACACTAATCTGTAAATATAGACATGACACAGTGCATTGCAGGCGCGGAATTTATTTTTCAACAACCGAATTTTCTTCATACATAAATAAAAGTGGCCTTTTACGGAACATTTACTTCAGTAAAAACACAATAAATATTTGGGACGTCTTTCTCTCTCTCTCTCTCTCTCTCTCTCTCTCTCTCTCTCTCTCTCAAATTCAAAGGAGGACGTTGAAACCCCCACAACCCCATCTAGATCCGCCACTGCATTTCATCTCTTTCAGTTTCTTTGTTTTGGTGAAGAGATGGGGAAAATGCTTGGCACATTGTAAAACGCGCTTCACCTTCATCTGCTTGAGCAAAAATCTTGTAATATTCTGTCTTTTAAGAAATTAAAATTTTATCATATTTTTAAAAATTTCCCATAGGAAATGTATATATACACGACATTTTAAAACAAATATAATTAACCCCTTTTAAATAGAGAAAGTAATATTGATTATATATAACTCGGTCTTTAGATAATGCTCAACATGTGTCCTTAATGTTCTCCGCACTGAGAAAACCTGTACCCCATTATTGCTTCTCACGATTCGTGCCGCGAAATTTTGAATTGAAAACTATCGTTAACAGGTGTTTAGATTCATAAACTATAATTAACATTAACTATAGTTTACGAGTGTGAATTATAGTTTATGACGATAAACTATGATTGGCAAATGTGAATCATAGTTTAGCTCTCAAAACTATAGTTTATGATCGATAAGTATTGTTTACGTCTGTTAAATATAGTTTGTGAGTATAAATGACAGTTAACTAAAGTTTTCGACCGAAATCTATAGTTAACGAATGTAAAACATATTTTTATCTGATAAATACAGTTTCACGATTTGTAAAACTTTGATTAACAACTCTTAACTATGGTTAACGAATGCAAATTATAGTTTACATATGAGAATCTATATTTATCAGCAAAATCTATTCTTAACGTTTATTTACAGACAACTAAACATAGATTAGCATTGTAAACTACACTCTACAACCGTTAAATATAGTTTTACAAATGCAAACAACAGTTAACGAATCGTTAACTATAGTTTACAGTTCGTAAACTATAGTTTACAATCGAGAAACTTAGTTTATCAACTGTTAAGCTATGTTTATCTAATTTTTGTGAATTTGGCGTGCCATAAATAGTATAGAATGCAAATGAAAAGATTTTGATAACGAGTACATACACAGTACTCACATGTATATGGTATATAGTAAAATGATTTTTGTAACGACATAATTTCAAATAACTGCTGTAATCTCAACTCAGGTATCTTCATATTAGTATTCTGTAATAAAACACTTTAACAAGTCTTCCCAGCATCCAACCCACAGCGTAGACTTGTATAGGGGTAATTTGATTGGATGGTTCATTTCATCTTCTGTTAGTAAGAACTTCAAGAACTCTCCATCAGGACTCAGCAGATGGATCTGTTTGTTGTTAGCGTCAGTAACAAGGATGTTACAGAAGGAGTCACACACTACATCAATTGGATTAAAGTCTTCTGTTGGATTCTGTCCATGGTAAGCAGACTTTATATGACCAGCGGGAGACATAATCATTAGATCACCTGTAGTGTTACTTGTTTTGTTCACAACACAGATATGACGATTACTGTTCCGTGTGACTCTGACTGGATCCGGATATGTAAACAGTCTGGTCTGGCCGTCCTCCTGTTACTCATACTCATGATGACATCACATGTCACTGTGATGTGTCTCACCAGACGTCTGCTGTGTTTCTCTAATTTGTAAAGACCTGATTCCTTGTCTCTCAAGGTGACCAGTAGTCCACCATCCACTGACTGACAGATTCCTCTTCGTATCAATGGATCTGTACTGATGACTGTAGAGACAGATCCTGATGGTGACAGACAGCTGATGGAATTGTTTCTATCATCAGTAAAATAAACATCACAATTATCCGTCAAACACATGTCATTAGCAGTGATTGTAAATTTATGTTCTTTTATGCCTTGTTAATTGACTTTTTCTATGCATTTTGAATTAACTTCATTTATGTAACATTGATCTTCACTTAATGACTCCAAGGAAAATACTGCTTTTTCTCCATATTGAAATGAGCTTATTTGAGCCGCACAAATATTATCCAAGTCCAATGTCTTTCCAACCAAAGATTCAAGTAAGTCTTCATTGATTTCACCTCTAGTGAACCTTACTGAATGTTCACAGTTTGTCGTATGAACCTCCAATTCAGACAGCATTTTTATCAGTTCTCTTTGGTTGTCAATCAAACTGTAATCTGACATGGTGCTGTTGTTCTCCTCCATGAATTTCACTGTGTCAACAATTCCTCTTTTCTTCTTGTTTAACTCAGATTTCATGAGATTCAGATGTTCATTCTTTTAACCATGTTGTCTATCATTGTTTTTTCATGGCGTTTTTTGATTTCTGTCAGTTTGGCCATAATCTCATCAAAATGCCTCTGTAGGTTTTTAATCTCAGAGTCACACAGTTCTTTATTTTCTGTGATCTGTTTTGACACCTTCTCTATCTTCTCATCAATTCCAGGCAGATACTCTTCCTTGATCTTCATCAGAAATGTAACTAGACCTCTCCTCCTTTTACTGGCTGCCGTAGGTAGAGTGTTCCAGTCATGATCTCTATGATGTTTTAGCACACTTATTACAAATGAATTCATCACAGTCACCACATATCATATCAATAGGTAATTCATGGGATTCACACATTTCAATGTGCTCTTGTGGAGAGGCTAATGGACATTTTTTGGTGGCATTGGCAGCCATGTTTGTCGTGTGTTGCCTACCTGAATGATTCTATTCTTATTGTGCAGATTATAGATAATCACAGAGGTTGTAAAGTTGTAGTTTAAATTTATTCAATGTGACAGCTAGATGTACAATGATAATTAAACATGTTAAACACACATATGTATACTCAACGTAAACATTAGATATTCATTTGAAATCGAAAAAAAATTAAGATGTACAATTTAACATGATTATCGTAATGTAGAAAGTCCTGTTGGACATTTTCGGTTGGGTGAACATTTACAAAACAGCGACTACGGATCTTCAGTATGGAGCGCATTATGCACTAAAACTAGTGTTGTCAACGACTCTTGCCGTCGAAAGATGCTTTTATCGGTTGGTAAACCTGCCACCCGGATACTCGGAGATATATAGACATTTTACTGATTAAAGCTAAACACAATTCGTATAAGGCAAAGATCTTTTTGTCCGCCATATTACTCTGAAATTTCTGATGGCTGTACGGCCCCTATATAAGCCGTTCACTTGGTCTCGGTTCAGTGTAATCAGTTTTCACCGGTGCAGATGGACGTATTCAACATAGCTATTGTAAAACTCTCGGATGCGACAAAACTACCAGTGTCCTTCTTCCATGGCAGAAGCGAAAGTTTCCAAAGAAATTTACATCAGTTGTATAGGTCAGTGCAGTACAAACAAACACAAATACACGTAAACTGCAATAAAATGTAAACAAAGGTAATGTAAGATAATCAACAAGAACACGTGTCGTCCATTCCACACAAGTACCCGTGACAAGAAAGCAGTCATGTGTAACGATTGCGAAGGGTTACTCCAGTGCCGATTTCGGAGATAGGAAATCTAATATGGCGTATTTCTATTTACGAGTCATGTTCAACTTTAAATGAGTAGAAAAAAATGTTTCTTTTTAAATGTATACTTACATGTCATCAATTTCATTTACAGTTAGTCTCGATCTAGAGTTTCATATATACGGATCGATTAGTTTTTATTAGTTTTCACGGTTTATCTAATTAATGGTTTTGGATGCCAAGGGGTACACAAGTTTTGAAGACCTAAATAAATTATTACCTTATTAATTACCTGATTTTAGAAGATGATGTCCCATACAACAAAAGCCTGGAAACTTTCAATGGAAATGCCGATTTTAAATCCGTAAATTGAATATTGAATGTTTATCATTAACAAGGATGTTAAGAGGTGTAATGAAAAAACATCCGAGTAACCGGGTACTCGATAGAAAAAATAAGCTCGTAACCGCTCATTTAAAATCGTTCGATTTGAAAACATTGCATAGTTTTTACAATGCATGTTATACTTTCATTCTAGAGATTCAGTGTAGCAAAACTGAAGTCTTCTAAGAGAACATTTTTCTAATTCTTGTCATAATTCATGATAAGAACTAATAAGACTACTCATAGTTTAAGGTCTTCGGGAAAAGCATAAGAATTAAGCCCATGAAGCTCTGCAATGGTAGAATACAGAAATAAAGCTTTTATTTATACCCTTCTATCTAACAATTCATTTCTTTTAAGAGATGGAACAATGATTTATTTCAGATTTGACAATTTTTTTTTTGGGGGGGGGGGGGGCTCAATTATCCATTTCTCCTTGAGTGCTTGAGGCATAAATTTCTTTCCTGACCCAATCAAAACACCGACATTATGAGTGCTGAGCAGTTGCGTTAGTTTGTACGTACATGTAGTCAGGGATCTAAAATGATTTGTTTAATGTACCCATGTACTTTATTCTTCGAGACCATGTAAAGGATATTCAGGCAAAAATTCAAGCAAAAACTATAGTCATCTTTGATCAATTATGCAATCATTGCAAAAAAGAAATATTCTATAAATTCTTTCATTTTCTAGTTTATGCCAGTTTCTTTATTCAAGCCTAAAAATAAGCTTCCTGAACTGAAAGTGACTAAGCCAAGTCAGTTATGGATTTGATTGAAATATGTGGAAATAACGAACAGTATACGAGCTCAAGTCTATTAAACATTAAAAATGGGAACAGAGCAAACACAGACCTCTAAGACATCAAAGGTTGGATCAGGTGCCATGGAGGAGTGAGCATTCCCTGCCGACCGGTCACACCCGCCGTGTGCTCCTTGTCGTGATCGGAAAATAACGGGAAAATCCGTTGACAAATCAGTGTGTAAATAATGGCCTAAAAATTAGTATGAAAAAAGTCAGTCAGCATTTAATTTAATGGAAGATTGTTTTTGCTGACAAGGTCATTGTATCGACCGTAAAACTTTCGAAATGATGACTTTAAACGAGACTGCTGATATTCTTGTTTCATCAACTTGTTTGTCATAACTTACCTCGTTTTTAAAATTGTTCATACGTAGAGCATGCTCTGGTGTATCGAATCAACTGAGAGATATAGACCCCGTATGCAGGTGATAAGGGTATATTGCTGCATAAGTAAGGGAAGTTGACGATTGAAAAGTTAAAGTTATCTCGTTTATCATAAAGTTTTGTTGTTAGATTACCATTAATGTTTTGTTTTTTTTCTAATAAAATATCCAAACATAAAACAGATGTGTCAGACACTGTGGTATCTTTTATCTCAAGCTCACCGGGATTTATCGGGACATAGATGTAAGAATGGAAATAGCCAATAAAATTAATGTTTTCATGTCCCATGACTATTTTCTTCGTAGAAAGATGGCAGGTGCCCAATTTATAACACGTTTGATACTGTTCCTTACTGTGTGTTCAGCAGTCAAAAGACGATCTACTAATACAACAAGGATTCTGAGAGTATTGCATTAGCAATACTAGTCCCCTACCGGCAAGTGTAATCTGGTACCCGTTAAGAATTGAAAATGCCATACCAAAAATCAGCTCAATATCTGAAAGCATTTAGAAGAAAAATGCGGAAAACCCCTAAAAATTGAAAATGCCATAATTCCGTCAAAAATCAATGAAGCGGAACGAAATGCAAACTTGATCAGTAACTCACCAAGATACACTCACATACCTAAAATCAGCTCAATATCTGCAAGCGTTTAGGAAAAAAGTGCGGAAAACCAAGTGGGACAGACTGACAGACAGACAGAGGGACAGACAGACAGACGGACAGACTGACGGATGGACAGACTCAGAGAAACCTATAGTCCCCTCCGGTTTCACAGGTAGGGGACTAATAACAACATTTGTTTACATAACAACGTCAAAGCTCAACGTGTATTTCATCAATAATTTTGGTAAACGGAAAGATAGTTAAACGGACATAAGCAATAAATTATTTCTAATAAAATTTACAACTGGATGCTACTTTACATCACTGTCATAAAATCCACAAGCCTGTAAATAATATCAATATTCTAAATTCCACCCTCTACATGTTACAAGTTAACAAGCCACAATAATATAACGTAACCTGAAATCCCCCCCCCCCCACATTACATAATAGAATATTAAGTCCTATAAAATTACAAAATATTAGAATATTACAATACTTTAAAGATTGATATCATATAACCAATTAAGGTTTTTTGATTTTTTGTGGATATTGTGGAAAAGGGTCAGCTTCATCTCCTAGAAATCCTTTTCCGGATAGCCAGAAATTCCTTCGACAGCTATTGGACACCTCACTATTGGCCGCCATAGTATCCCAGCTGCGAATGTAATACAGGGAAGCTCAGAAAAAAATTATTTTTGGCCATTGCTTATAACGATTTCTTTGTCTACTTTCTGTCACCTCGGGTTTGGAATTCTAATGATTCAACTATGGAGGCAAGAGAGAGAAACAGTGAAAGAACATACTGATGAAGAAGCAAAAGGAAAAATGTAATTGTCAGCCATGCCTGAAATTGAGTGGAAAGACACGACTAAATCAGTTTGTTTACAAGCCTTTTTCGTGGCTTTGAATGTTGGTATTGAAGGGCTAGGACTATTAACTGTGGAGTTTCCACTTTGTCTTTTCAAAATATGCCATTTCTTTTTTTAAATGCCTTATGTCATACAATTTAAAAAAAAATGATTGTATTACCGTATGCTAACATTTTATTCTTATTATTAGTCCCCTACCGGTGAAACCGGAGGGGACTATAGGTTTCCTCTGAGTCTTTCCGTCCGTCTGTCTGTCTGTCCGTCTGTCCCTCTGTCTGTCCCTCTGTCTGTCTGTCAGTCTGTCCCACTTGGTTTTCCGCACTTTTTTCCTAAACGCTTGCAGATTTTGAGCTGATTTTTGGTATGTGAGTGTATCTTGATGAGTTACAGATCAAGTTTGCATTTCGTTCTGCTTCATTGATTTTTGACGGAATTACGGCCTTTTCAATTTTTACGGGTTTTCCGCAATTTTCTTCTAAACGCTTGTAGATATTTAGCTGATTTTTGGTATGTGGCTTTACCCTGATTAGTTATAGATCAAGTTTGCATTTCGTCCCGCTTCATTAATTTTTGACGGAATTATGGCATTTTCAATTTTTAACGGGAACGGAACCAGATTACACTTGCCGGTAGGGGACTAGTATTGCTAATGCAATACTCTCAGAATGCTTGTTCTATTTCATTCCGGGGATTACACAGCGATGTTACAGTAGCATCCCCTAACTAAATCATCCGTAGATGCAAACTTCTGTTTCTCGTAAATTTATCGAAGAGCTCAGAAAACATTTTATAATGCGCTGAGGCACATGACACATTCCATTACTGAACAATATATTATACATTTCTTATATACATGCTGTCCTAATATTTGTACTAGATAAAAGAAAGACTAGGGTCAGCAACATTAGTAAAACGACTTCATAAAACACAAATGCAATATGAACTGTGCATATACATTTACTTCCGGAACATCTTTTGTTTCTCAGATAAAAAAAATATCTGGTTCTCATATTAACTATTTTATTCATAATTGCTGCATGGCATTACAACACACAAATAATCAAGTATATGCATTCGCTTATCAAGACAGATTTATGTTTGATTTTTTAAGATAATATATTAGAGAAAAATGGATGACTCTTATTTAAAAGCTATAAAACATTTCAGGTTGAAATTTCTTTCTGAAAAACAGAAGTTTTGAATGTCAGCCTTCTATCCCGATCGGATGACAAACGTTAACAATATGTTTTTTCAAACAAACCAATGTGTAACATAAAGAGAATAATGAATGAAGAAATACGGCAGCATGATGTAAGTAAAAAGTCAACATTAAAAATTTTAGAGAAAAAATTGAAAACGGTACATTATCTTTGTTTTTCCTAATGAATTTTTTTTTCAGAACGAGGTTCAAATCTTCAGCAAATAGTGTATAAACTGTTAGATCCATTAGTTTAAGGAATTTTTCTATTACTCATTTTCCACTGCAATATGAAAAAGATATTCAGAACCATTGTGTCTTAACATCAATATCTTAACTGTGCAGACACGAAGTTTTAAAAACCAAACAAACCATAAATTCTTATATATTTTTCTTTTGATTACAAAACCGATTAGGGCAAAAGATAAAAATCTATAATAAAAGAAAACAATTGAAAGTATTGGCAAAAATGAAAAAAAAAATCGACCGTTTATTCAAAATTATGGCATCTCTCCATTTTTTTCGAATTTACCTCCCCTCTCCCACTCAATCACTGTACATCACTTTTTATTTGCGAATACTTTTTTTCGCATAATTTGCGATGCATTCTGCTCGCAAAAATTTCATTCTCGCGTTTAATTGTATTATAAAAGATTATATTGAACAAAACCAGAATTCATGAATATTTTGTCTCCCTCATAAATGCAAAATTAAAATCTCGCAAAAAATAAGGTGTCGCCAAAATATGATGATTTACAGTAATTGATCAGTCATTAAGATATAACTTTGATTAATCTTTATCTACGTGAAAACATTATTTGTTTTACTTGCTTCTATTGAGAAATCATTTTTGAGCGCTATTGGAAAATACAGTATATACAAAGTCTATTTTGTATACTTTTTCCCCATTCCAAAACGACCTGGGTGGATTTGATAAAAGTATGACAACTATCTACCAGCTACCTTGTAAGTACTAAGAAATATACACAGGTCTAATAAATAATCAAATTTGAACTAATACTATGCATCGATCTTGTAAAATTTTGTAATAATCAAATTTTATTCAATACTGTACACCAATTTTGTAAAATAAACTTTATGCCAAATTGTAAGCAAAAAGATATAACAGCATCCAAACCTCAAATCATACAATATTCAATTATTGCTGGTTTTTGAGGTCAATACGATGATTAAGACACCTGAGGAGTACAAAATTCACCGAGCCCAAAGGGCGAGGTGAATATTGTACTTCCAAGGTGGCTAAATCATTAGATTTGCCAAAAAACATCAATAATTGAAAATTAAACGAGACTTACCTGGAAGTTGAAGTTTGATTGTAATTCTACGAATCACTGGAAAGGAATGGAGGAATCACATGAGATAAGGCTAGCTTATCTGGCCTCAGTGTTTAAAAAAGAATCATTTAATAGCCGATAAAAGAAGAAAATTAATAACAAGGGTAGGGAAAATAAAAATATTGGGTCGGGCATGTGATTCCTCCATTCCTTTCCAGTGATTCGTAGAATTACAATCAAACTTCAACTTCCAGGTAAGTCTCGTTTAATTTTCAATTCTACTTCATCACTGCCAAGGTCATTCCAGAACCACATGAGAATTTAAAGCTCTGAGGCTGTTAAATGATGTCCTTATTGATAAACCCTGCACCTTTAATTAAATAAAATGCAGAGAAATAATGAATTAATTTTATTCCATTGCATATTCAGTTGCTAATAAAACTGCAACACAAGTCACAACATATTTCCCAATGTTTATCTAAATGCACTAAGTTCTATATACTACTTCACACAATACTAATTTTGTAAAGTTTCTAACACTTTCACATCTAACTGTTTGCATGTTTTAACAGTTTTTTTATTATAAAATCTTGCAAATGTTTTTGCATTTGACCAACCGACTTGGGACATAATATCGTCAATAGGACACCCCATGGCTGCCGCAGCGGACGTGGAGGCAGCCCTTGTACTATGCGCAGAATACACACACGTGTCCACGCCACTCTGCTGTAGAACTTTTCTTAACCATCGCGCAAGGGTGTCAGATGACACCGCCGCATGCGGTTTTTGATAACTAATTAGAAGTTGATCAGAAGTTCTAAGATTTGCTGTCTCTTTAATATACTGTCTTAAATGTGAAATAATGCACAAGTTCCTATCTTCTTGATAACATCAAAATACACAGCTGGTAAATGATAACCCGGTCGACTTTGTTTCAGCAATGTTTGTATTCGAAATGTTGCCGTACTGTCTGTAATTTGCAAACTGTCAATTGAAAAACTTTTTAAAGTTTGTATCCTCTGTCCAGATAGAAGAGCAAGTAACATGACCAGTTTCCATGATAACAATTTTAAACAAATTCCATTTGGGTCTATATTCTTCATCCAATTTAACACTAATGATACATCCCAAACTTCAGTGTATCGTGGTAAAGAAGGTTTTTGATTGAATATGCCTTTTAAAAATCTTTTAACAACAGGATGTTCACCAATTAACACATTTTCATTATCAGCCAAAGTAACTGTATTTGAAAGAGCACTTTTAGCCGTGTTAATGCCAGAATAGCCCACACCTTTTTCCGAAAGTTCCGTAAGAAAAACTAAAATGTCTGTCAAATTTGCACAAAACGGATTAATCTTCCGTTCACCACAGAAAACCTGCCATCTCCATAAATAACTTTCGTATTGTTTAGATGTAGATGATCTCTATGATGATAAAAGTATTTTGGTAACATTTTCCGGAAATTGTCTGTTTTCAACTGATCTCCTGATAAAAGGCAAATTAGTAGATCTATCTTGTCCCATATCTTGTGAATTTGTTTGGAATTTGGTATCTGCAACAATGTTTTTTTCTTTTGTGAACATACAACGGATGTGCAATGAGCATTTTCATAACTGTTGAATAATAATGCTGAGTTGGCCAATTTGGTAACACAACTATTCCTGTTACTCTTTCTACTGACATCTTTTGTAATACTGCAGGTAGGACACTAAAAGGAGGAAAACAGTAACATTTTATATCTGTCCATGAAATAGAAAATGCATCAATGGCAAATGATTCGGGTTCTGGCTTCCAAGATACATATTTTCAAACTGTTTATTGACTCTAGTAGCGAATAAATCGCATTCTGGTTCAAACCCCAATTTTTTGATAGCAAATTGTAAAACTTCTATATCTAACATCCATTCATGCTCGGTTCGAAAATGTCTACTTTCATAATCTGCATCACAATTAGCTTATCCTGGAATATGCGAAGCTGATAACCAAATATTTTTATCATAAGCCCTTAACCATATTTTTCTGGCCAATTCATTACATTGCAAAGATTTGCTGCCCCCCCCCCCCCTGCTCTCTTATGTAAGCCACAGCTGTGGTGTTGTCAATCAAAATTTTCACATGAGAATAATGCTTGTCCTGGCAAAGAGATAAAAGGGCAAAATAAGCAGCTTTCAGCTCAAGCACATTAATATGAAATTTATTTTCTCCTTCTAACCAAGGACCTCCTGCTGATATTTTCAGAGTCTTGCAATTATAGCCCCAACCCGAATGACTGGCATCTGTTTCAATTACAATGTCGGGTTGACCTCTGGTTATTGGTGCCTTAGCCTTAGGGATATTACATAACCACCAGTTGATATCGCGAAGTGCTAACTCAGAAAGTGTAACTTGAGCATCAAAATTCCCCTTTGATGCTTTCAACATGTTTATTTTCTCATTCTCTAACTGCCTGTAAATTAATTGACCATGTGATACTGCAGGAAAACTTGCTACTAAGTTCCCAATCAACACACTTAGATTTCTTATTGTTTTATTCCGTACTTTCAAAAATTCAGAACAAATTGATACAATTTTTTTCTAGTTTATGCTCTGTCAATGTTACCGACATTTCTTTTGAATTCAAAATAAACCCTAAGAATTCTAATTTCTGTGTTGCATAAAACACTGATTTATCTGGGTTTATAACAAATCCAAACTTTGACAACATTTCAATTGTAGCCATTACATTTTTGTTACAAATATCCACAGTTTCTCCTTGTAAATAAGTATCATCAATATAAACAACAGATTGATGTCCACTTTGCCTCAAAGAAGAAAAAATTGGTTTAAGCACTTTCGTAAATAAACGAGGACTCATACATAACTCCATAGGACAAGCATTAAACATGTATAATTTTGAATCCCACATAAACTTCATATATTTCTGATGTTTTTCAGATATTGGTATACAGTAATATGCATCCTTCAAATCAATAGAAGCCATATAACAATCTTTTGTAATCATGCGTAATGCTGATTGCAAAGATTCCCTCTTAAAATGCCCGTACACTATATATTCATTCAATTCTTTCAGATTACAAATAAGTCTGAATGTGCCATTCTTTTTAGGTCTAAGAAAAATTGGCGAAATGAATTGATCCTGCTCATATTCACTTTCAATTACAATCTTTTTTGCTACTAGTTTATTCATTTCAGTGTCAATAGCTGTTTTCTCCTCATCTTTAAATTGACATTGTTTAGGAATTTTGGTTTGTATTGGTATCTGACCCGATTTAAATTCTAGTTCTATGCCATTGACAATTCTTAAAATCTCTTTGTCAGATGTTATTTCTTTCCATTGATTTAAAAAATGCTTTATTCTACCACCTTCAAAATATTTAATATTTCTCTGAGCCTCTGCAATTGCATCTTGAAAAAAAATCACAAAATTGTTTTTCAAATTCAGTAATATTCTCATGCAAATCATGCTTGATTTCTAAGCTTACCTCAATCGATGGTTGGCTTTGTTTTTCTATTATGCTTTCTTGAATTTCTTCTGATTTCTCACATCTTCGTTTGCATGGTTCTTTCAACCAAAGTCTTTTCTCGGACGATTCCAGAATCGTTTCCCGTTTTTTGGCTGAAAATTTCTTCCAACATTACCAACTTGTCTTGCTTCTTTGAGTGATTTTGCTAAATCATCTCCAAATAGGAGAGACGTAACAGGGATATTCCCATCACACAGTGTAGAATATTCATTTCGTAGGACTGGTTTAAGAAGTTCTCTTCTTTGCATACTTACACAAGTATTTGCATGTCCTAATATAAACACTGCATCCATGCACTTTCGTAGTTCATTGTCATAATTGTTGTCATTGTTTTTGTTTTTGAGTAAACCATCAGCTACTCGCAAAATTGCAAATGTAGCCTTTGTTACGACACTTTGTACATTCATTAGTCGTAAGTTCTCTTTTCTTTGTAAATGGTTGTTTTTGCATTTGCTTCCAAATTTCTTTATTAAGCCGTGGTACATAGACTTTGTCACAGTTTTTAGGCCGTTTGTGTGATGACTTCTTGTTCTTGACAGTGTCAAATGCTAGTTGTTTCGAGAAAGTTTTGTTTGTTATTGCCGCAAGTTTCTCTCCAATATCCTCGTCATCATCAATGGATAATTCAATGTCATCTAACACTGAATTACCTGGGTCATCTTCCTTTTTGGAAGCATTCTTACCCTTATCACTTGATGCATTCAATAAACTTTTAATATCGTCTTCATCATCATAGTCATCGTCCTGACTTTTTTCATCACTCCCCTCCTCTGTTTCTACATGTTTTCGTTTCTCAGATTTAGGAGGTTCTCGTGATGCTGCTGCTCAAACAGCAAATGCATCACCTATTTTGTTGATTCCTGCACTGACACAGTTCAAAGTTGACTGTAGTTTGTCCAGTGCTCCAAAAATACTAGCAGTACTAGTATTTGTAGATTCTGAAGAATCATTAAGCCCCAGTAGGGCATCTTCAGAAGACATATCATGGCCAGTAGCCATGTTAAATAGATAATAATTTGAGAATAAATCCAAGTTCACTTTGTTACGTTAATCCAACACTCAATAACACACCCACACTGAAGCTAAGATAGCAGCACACTGAGGCCAGATAAGCTAGCGCTATCTCATGTGGTTCTGGAATGACCTTGACAGTGATGAAGTAGAATTGTTTTATTATATGATTCAATGATTAAATCACACACACTCGTCAAGCAAGCCATGCCATCTTACTTATTCACATTTACTGAAGTACTAGCCAAACATAATGAGAGAAACAGTGTTAAAATACATAACCAGATGATTATTTTGGAATTTTTAATTCTAGTGTAGGTGCAATAGAAAAAAAAATAAATGTCAGGCACATATATAGTTTCGATTTTGAGAAAGGGTGCATAATAAGGAAAAAAATTGACAACTTACTGAAAACAAACCTTTGACTACCCCCTCCCCCCCCCCCCCAAAAGGAAAATAATTTTCCAAACTCAAAATTTTATTGGTTGGGATATAAAGGTCCATAAATGAGGGGAAGGGCTTTAATTAAAAAATTTTATCCTTAAAATTTAAATTAAAACTTAACATTCTCAAAAAAGATGCGGAGGGGGCAGATCTAGACCTCCTGCAACCCCCATCCCCACACCCACCCCTCACCCAAGAATTTATGTGCCTTAATGTTATGTTCATATGCGTGGAAGTCAGGTGCAAGCGAAATAACTTTCCAGAACTATTTGCATCAATGTGGTATTTCCCAATCTATTTTTAGTCTAATGTGGAGAAAATAAATCCTTATAATATTCACCTTGAAGGTCACGTGCAGGTAAATATAACGTAGTATAGTAATTGTTGGATCTCAGCCAATGAGAGAGAAAGGAATTATTCATTCATATAATAAACATTGTTATTGCACACTTATGATTATGACTTCTGAAAATACTTATTATGTATTTTAAAATCATACACATATACTACATTTCATGCAATTAAGACGGAAAATATAGATGGTTTTATGATAGGAGGTAAATGACTTATGCATATCACATTAAGTTAAGTGAAATATTATTATCTATATTCCTTAATCGATTTTTCCCCATCATCAATAGATTTATCAGTATTGAAAAGAGTAAAATATCTACATAAAGATGTAGAAAACTTATCACGAAAATCCAACTTTGATAACTGTTTTCGGAAACATCACAACCAGCTAGCAAAAGACATGTACACAAGTATGTTTGTTATAAATCATACCCACATTCGAATCAAAGAGTCAATGAATTCAGATGTCAAAAATGAAGACTTTGCTACTTTCGTTGACACGGATTCCGACAGATCCGTCTAGAAAGAAATGAATTTTGGGATCATGGAGGCAGATGAACTTGCCTGGACGCACATCTCCCCAAGTAAAATATGAATATGGATTATCGTAATCAAGGTAAAACCCCACATATATTTCAGCATTATTTCCATCATAAAATAAAGAAATATTACTGATTAACTTTGTTGGTTGTTAATTTTTTTTTTCCATCGTGGGTATTTTTTAATGTTAATTTAATTGAAATGATTAATTTTTCATTTTTCTCATGCATATTCTTTTACAGAATAATCGTACTTACTTGAATATACACACAATGGCGCCCTCTATAGTGGTGATACCTAGAAATAAATCCCACGAAGGACACTCTTGCATTACCAAAACTCAAGGGAAAGTCAGGGGGTATTTCTTCAATATCCTCAATAATATACTGCTGGGGGAACTTCCGTTCCACGTAAAGTTTTGCCTGTTTTCTTAGGTCTTTTGTTGTCGACTTTCGCAAAGAAAAATCGGCAAAATCTGTTCTGAATATTGCTGACGATCCAAACATAATGTGGTGTCCATTATCAAAACCTGTAAAGCTATTACGGCCTTGGTTTGCCTGAGAACGGATTCTGTCTGATTTTGATTTTTTCAGCTGTTCCTTATATCCATCAGTCTTTTTCACATCAACCACGTCCTTATTCTTTTCGCAAACGGTCTTATGATCGGGCCAGTGTTGCATTTGACATGAGTTTGAGCAATAACTGACAGCCAGGCAACGTTCGCACTTCTTGACTTATCCTACTGTTAGACAAAACACACAAGATTCGTAGGAAGCATTGTCAGGGGAATCGCTGGATAGCTGTTTACTAAGAAAATAGGTCGCCCGCGTGGCGCAGTGGTTAGAGCGTCTGCTCAAGAGTCGCGGAGTAAGGAGTTGATCCTTACGTCGCTAGTTGGAATTCCACTGTGGGACGTGAAGATCGGTCCTTCGGATGATACCGTATAAACCGAGGTCCCGTGTCGCATGAGGTGCTGGTACGAAAAAGATCCCTCACTGCTCAATGGCCGTAAGTGCCGAGTATAAGACAAAATTTGCAGCTCTCCACCGGCAAGTGGTGGCGTCTCCATATGAGTGAAAAATTCTCGAGAGGGACGTTAAACAACATACAAACGAAACTAAGGAAATGGGATACATTGGGTTCATCACTTATTACTGTTTCTCTGGCATTTTTCGTCTTTTCACATTTAGTTTTGTGATTCGTTTTCTAGTCCTTTTTCTGACACTTTCTGCTGTAGTAGTACACCAAGAGGCATTTTCTACATTTCTGCATTCCATCTCTTTGAATTCCGCAGTTGTTGCATTTATTTTTCATTTTGACCTATAACAGGTGATCGTGCATTTCACGTTTTAAACATGATTATTTTTTTATTTATGAAGTTAAGGTCTTGATTATTTCAAACATCATATTTTATTGAAATGAAATATGAAGATAACGAACAGTATTCAATCTCGAAAGTCCAGCGAAACGATACAAATTTGGAGCAGAGCAAACACGGACCTCAAAATTTAGAGGTGGGACCAGGTGCCATGGAGGAGTGAGCATCCCCTGCCGACCGGTCACACCCGCCGTGTGCTCCTTGTCATGATCGGGAAACAAAAACCGGAAAAATCCGTAGACAGTTCAGTGTATAAATAATGGCCTAACAATAAGTATGAAAAACGTCAGTCAGCATTTGACTCAATGATAGGTTGTATGTGCTGACAAGGTCATTGTATAGACCGAATAACTTGCGAAAAGAAGACGTCAAACGAGGCTGTTGATATCTTGTTTCCTCAACTTGTTTGTCAATAGCTTGCCTCGTTTTAGAAATTGTTCACACGTAGAGCATGTTCTTGCGTATCGAATCAACTGAGAGACATAAACCCCATATGCAGTTGATAAGGGTATATTGCTAAATAAATAAGGGAATATGACGAATGAAAAGTTGAAGTCATCACGTTTATTATAAAGCTTTGTTGTTACGTTACCATTAACGTCTTTTTCTAGTAAAATATCCTAATATGAAACAGATATGTCAGAATCTGTGGTATCTTTTATTTCAAGCTCACTGGGATATATCGAGTCGACACGTGAATAAAAGTAACTACTGTTAATTGATAATACGTCGTCGATAATCGAAAGGTCGAGTTGAAGGCCACAGCAAGTGTTTTCTTCTTCTCATGTAGAAGCTTTTGAATAAATTTTTCTTCATATCATTACAAAAATAGGTCTGCTAATGAGGGGGCGCAATTGGTACCCATGGAAATTCCAACAGATTGTTGGAAGACCTGATCTCCAAAAACTACATACATATTGTCAATCAAAAACTCAAGCATCTATTTAATATCAACTTCAGGGTACTTGTGTGTACAATCAGAGTGCTTTTTAACAAAGTAATTTTGTAAATGAAATAAGATTAATATATTTCTCTTGATTAAATCAGGCTTTGGTGTGTTCTTTAGATTTTGCTTAAAGGCTCACTCACTGAGGTGAATTTATTATTGACTTTGTCTTGTAGTCCAGCTCCATTAGATTTGAACCACTGCTCATCATTCTTAAAATTGGCAAGAAAAACAACCGATTTGTTTGAAATATCTTTCATATTTTTTAGAGAAAACAAAAATGTACTTACGAATGAATCCAATTTGTACCCATTCATCTAAGGTAGGATTAAATAATACAATTGTACAATACATCTTAAAGTAAAATATGTATATGGATTATCTTATCAAGGTAAAACATATATTTTTTGCAGTTATATATATGGATCGACCGGATGTATAATATATAAACAATAAAATGATTCGTATAGCACAAATAACGAGTTTTATTTGCTTACATCTCTCTCATATTTAAGAAAAATACAGGGCAAAATTTATATTGAAACCTTGTTCTTTACGTTAGCTGTTTACTTTCACTCTTCAATTACCTCATGTGTAACCTCTGTACATTAAATACATTTTAATGAATATATCAGAATATTTCGAAATGCTCTATCAGAAAGACAATTAATATAAGGATTCGCATCATGAATCAAGAAAAATGATTTCCTGAGAAGAAAGTACAAATTAAGTTTGAATTGATTTTGCTTCGTCAACCATTGAAAGTTTTGAGGACTGTTATACAGTATAAGCACAATCGTAAGAGGGGGTAGATACTATATAAGCAATATCACAAACATTATTAAAAACATCATGTGAGTAGAAAATCGAGATTTTCTGAGTATTGTTCCAATAGAAATGGTTCGTAAGAGTGTTTCATTTCCCTTTCGAGATTTTGATGAATCTTGGTGTTTCTTGTTTGTTATATTGGAATGAAATTCGCACGTATATAGATTTATAGACGCTTTGCTCGAAGAACCAGATGAGTTATTCAGTTGTGAAGCGTGCTTATCATCATGTTCCTCTTTACTTGTGACTGTTTTTACTTTATAGTTTTCTCTGCATCAAGTTCTCCAAAATGTCTTCTGGTTTCTGTATAGTATTTTCTACGAAAGGAGCTGTAACTTTTCGGAGTCTTGTGCGGATGACAAAGGCAATCTTTACGTTTAGGACCATAGCACACGTAAAAGTTCCTAGGATAGCCAATCCTACAGCAATGGAGTAAAAGAGTTCAATATTTGGATATCTTTTAGTTGCCATGGCACAGAAAGCTCCTTGAAGTGTTTCGTTTTCAATTGTCATTGGCACTGTTTGACTTCCACAGGTTGCAAACGTCGGCAAATTTAATAGGGCGGACGATATTACTATCAAAATAATCAACATCCTCTTCTGTCTGTCTGTCAACTGTTTCTTTCTTATCTGACAGGTTTTACGATGTCTGTCAAATGAAATCGCCAGAACCAAAAAAACAGAACTACTTAGAATCCAGAAGATGCTAAAATATAAAACTTGCACAACAAATCAGAATAGAAAAGTATCAGAAAATAAAAGTTCAATACAACACAAAGTGCACATAAGGTACTAGCCAATAAATCTACGGAGGCCAGAATTGGGATAAAATAGCGGCCTTTCCCAGGTATTTTCTTCTTTATGTAGACCATTAGAAGGACTGCATTTCCCATGAAACCGAAACAAAGGTATAACAAAACGACTGTGATTGTCGGCACGGTGGCGTGAATGAGAGACCAGTTCCATTTAATCAAGTTATCGTTAATCATTGCGACAAACCTAATGTATTGCTTTGACTCCAGATTCCAATATATATAAATCAACAGGTTTCTTCCTTTTAGATGTAATAAAGTCCAAGCTTGTTAAAGTCAAGTCGATTTAAAAACATCACAGGGAAGGTGAGTTCATAAATTAAATTGTTATACAGCAATTCTCTGTTACCACTTAAACGTTTTGGCAGAAATGGACACCGATTTTGATGAAACTTTCCTCATTGCTAAAGCTAGACACCATAAGTATACCAAGCAAAGTTGGGTTGATATATGCCTTGGTTGCTATGGAAAATTTGAGATTTTCAGACACTTTTAATTTAATAAAGACTAAGAAAACCAAAATATTAACCACTGGCATAATAACGGTCCATCTTGTTGCCACTTATGCCATAAGGAAATTAATAAGAATGTATATCTAAGTAAGTGGTAACCATGGATACATTTGGCATACAGTTGAATGCTCAAATAAGACAATTATTTTCTAATTATAGTTGTTAAATGATCAAACGCAAAAACAAACACAAGGAAAACAATAAAACTATTTGACTCTCTGTAAAAAGGATATAGAAAAAATATCTAAAAATAAACGTTCATGGTTGCCATGTAAACAGAGTGTAATCATACAAAATTTGCTGCTAAGATTGATTAAAACTGTTATCTTAAGGAAAGATAGGGAAAATCAAGATTTAAAATTTTTTAGGACATAGATAATAGCATTAAAAGTAGGGATTTATTGCCACAGTGCAGTGCAATTATGGAAACAACATACCAGTGGCTTTAGGAAATTTCTTACTGCTTTGGGAATTTAATTACAGTTAATCAGTTTTGTTACACATTATCTAACTCACCTAATTGTTTTAATCTATGAATTCAAAAAGTCAAAAAATTTTGGAAACAATTATTGTCACTTTTATGCATTAATGCAAACATTAATAAAGGGACCCTGGGCATGTTCAAAAATGCTACTTTTTAGTTTTAGGATATGTTACGATGGTAACTATGATACATTGATATAAAGTTTTGCCTGAAAAAAAGGTTTATGGTATTAAAGACTTTTATCATAGAGAGTTTGGAGATATTCTTGGACTATACAGATGTACGTGCCATGACTCCTATATATAAGGTTGAAGTCATTTCAGGTAAATACCTCCTCATAACTTTAAAGACCGTCGCGTGCAGCACTGTCAAGGCTATATAAAGGAGGCGTGGCCTAATTTATACGGGAAATGCTTACTGTGACATCATGCAAAAATATCAGATCTTTCTAATATCATAAAATGAAATAATTTGCGAGTTGAAGTGTATAATAATATTAAACTACTTA
Organism: Saccostrea echinata; assembly: GCF_033153115.1. NCBI lineage: Eukaryota > Metazoa > Mollusca > Bivalvia > Ostreida > Ostreidae > Saccostrea > Saccostrea echinata. The sequence goes on along the minus strand of NW_026889763.1, from coordinate 5,392,982 downwards.
AAAACCTACCTCTGCATGTATTTTTGCCGCTAGTTTAATCTCATACAGAAAATATAATCAAGTCACTGATCGCAATGCACTTGTCGACATGACGTCGTCATGGAAAATTTGACGCATTAATGTGCAGTGAGTGGCGGATCAAATGGTTTTTTTAACAGTAAGATATGCTTTTATTATAAAACAGAATATTATTTACAGACGTTTAATAGTCCATTGGTTTTTATGTGTAACATAAATTAAATGCCATTATGATATTTTTATCGCGAAAGTGTATTGAATTATCATCCGATGTTTTCTGTAAAGGAATGGTACGTTTAACATTGAGTTGCCTCGATAAACCACCCTAGCGCCAGGGCATGCACTGAATAGAACTTGATTATTTTTTAAATATAGGTAAAAGAAGCTTAAATTGAAAAGTGCTACTGCTCGTGAAATCGAGAACTTTACTTATTAAACACATAAAATACTCTGTAAAGATCACGCATTTTTCGAGTTGAGTCCCATTACTTGAAATTTAAACTAATAAAATGCGAATTTTAGATAAAGCAGCAGCACCTTACAGAAAGCACAAGATGTATAGAAACAATTTATGAATCAAAATTTTACTTTGAATGAGGGTATGCCCTTACCGTATTGGAATTTGATTGTGACTTCCATGCAGTACACTTTATATGCATTTATTACTTGACTGTCAAATAAAGTGACCAAGCAAAGTTCACTATACAGTGTGATTTTACTATGTCAATTCAATTAATATTAAATTTATGTGATAAAATAATAGCTTTACAAACACAATTTCAGTTTAAGTATCTATTTATGCAGTTCTATATTCCATTGATTTCTTCATAGTATGCCTTAACAGTGCTGCGTGGTAGCTCAGTCGGTAGAGCGCTCGCTCCGTGATCGGAAGGTCGTAGGTTCAAACCCCAGATGTAACAGACTTAGGTAACAGCTGTTCCTTTGCTAAGTGCGCGTCACTTGGAAGGGAAAGTTGCGGGTCTTCCGGACGAGACCTTAAAACAGAGGCCCCTTGTCACGGCAGGTGTTGGTACGTTAAGGATTCCTCACTGCTCAATGTCCCAGCGTGCCGAGTAAAGGTCTAAATTATGCAGCCCTCCGCTGGTTTATAGTGACGTCTCAATACGAGTGAAAAATTCTCGAATGGGACGTAAAAAAGAACACAATCAATCAATCATAGCTTTAAACAAATATCAGTGTTAAATTTAAGAATAAAAGTGTTACTGTCATGTTTTATAAAAATATGTTTTTTTTTTTACTGGAATATGAATGTTTCTAAATGTTAAATCAAATTGTTAGGATTGGAAAATCATATTATAAGTACTGCTATTTCTTTTTTCCGTCGTCGTGTGTGTGTCATGCTACTTTACATTTCAAGCTTCTTTTCAGAAATGGCTGAATCAATTTCGACCATTTTATTAATGTAGCACCTTTACCTGTCAAATATTGTGAATTTCATGGTTTCCTCCTCCATGGTTGGGGGCCAGAGGGCTGGCACCAAAACTATCAAAACTAATACAATATTCCAAAATTTTCTTCTTTCCTTCTAGACATCTACAAGGCAAACTATAAGCATGAATATATAACAATGAGCTTTTTTTTAACCAGAATTGCGCAATTCATGACTTCTGGTTTCAGAGTTCAAGCCCCAGTTGGTCATGTATTGAACACGCATTATGCTTCGAAAAAAATCATTTCTCAAAAAACTTCTGACAGAAAAAACAACTTTTTTGGTAAAGAGTGCACAATCTTCTACAAAATTGTGAAATTCATAGATCCCCGGTTCAGTCCTTAAGATGGGGGCAGTATTGGTTTTATTTTAAATAATCATTACATCTTTGAAGATCTTCTCAACCCATGGGTATACACAAAAAGCAGACAAACTGTTTCCATGATTTAAAATAAGACGTTTAGCCCTCTACCAAATGTACTCTGTTATAATCAGAGCCTTCTCACCTGTTGTTCAGACCAAGTGGAGCTAAGGTGGTCAAATATTGAAAATCCATTAAAGCTTTGAAATCGTTTTAACACATGGACATCTAGTAGGAAAAAAACTGTTGGCATGATTATACATGTATTAGACAATGAGCTGTTTACCAAAATTGTGAAATTCAAGTCCCCTGAAAATGAGCCCAGACTCCAGCTTAGGGCTAAGCTGATCATACATTGAAAATGCATCTTATTTTAATTGAAGGTTCTAAATTAATCTAAGACAAAAGCTTTGTGTGATAAATTTTTGTTGACTCTTAAATTTTACAAATTATGATAAAAACATGAATGCAACATTGCAAAAAGAAATAATATACAATATTACAATAGTACTAATCAATGTTGAAATGCATATAATATATTTATTTAATGTTTGTTTGTTTGTATGTTGTTTAACGTCCCTCTCGAGAATTTTTCACTCATATGGAGACGCCACCACTTGCCGGTAGAGAACTACAAATTTTGTCCTATACTCGGCACTTACGGCCATTGAGCAGTGAGGGATCTTTTTCGTACCAGCACCTCATGCGACACGGGACCTCGGTTTATACGGTCTCATCCGAAGGACCGGTCTCCACGTCCCACAGTGGGATTCGAACCCGCGACGTAAGGATCAACTCCTTACTCCGCGACTCTTGAGCAGACGCTCTAACCACTGCGTAACGCGGGCGACTATTTATTTAATGAGTTAACATGATTTAGGACTAATATATACAGTTTTGCTTTAAAATCTATTTTCCAAATTTTCTAATAGTACCAGCAAATCATTATTTAAAAAATCTTTTAGTTTTCCATTATTATAATCAGGGATGGGGTAATCGTAATCGATTGTAATGATTACTTTTTTTCAAGTAATCGACAGTAATCTGTAATCGAAGAAATTTTCGATTACTTGTAATCGTAATTCAATCGATTACAGCTAAAATTTTCAATGTATTTGTAATTACTTTTTCGATTACTTTCGATTTTTTTTTATACATAAAAGGGTGTTATTTTGGAGAATTATTTGCAGTCAGTCACACATAAATATCAAATATAAACCATCTAATGTTCGGATTTCCTAACTTTTATTATCATAAGGTTAATAATGTTCTCAATAAAATTTGCATTATAGACCTTATTCTGATCTAGTATTAAATAATTCAGAAGTGTATTTCAACCATTTATTAATAAAATATACAGATTTTTTGTGTGCATTTTACATTTGACCCACTGTCCTCTTGCTGCATGCATGTCCTTTTTCATATTTCATATGTTGAAAAACTTTGTCTTGTAATAGAAAATTATAAATAGCAAAAACCGATTTAAGTGCTGTATTAAATATAAATAATTTATTAAATAAACTACATTGTACTCGAAAAAAGAAGAAGATAGAAATACATGTACATATTCATATCTGAAAATGTTTAAACAACTTCAAACTTGTGTTTTAGTAACTTTAAAATTTGCAAAATCATTCTCATGTTTTCATTCAAAATTGTAAGGTTGGTTTTATATCAGTGAGAGGTTATAAGTGTCAGTAAGAGAGGAAGTAAGTGTCACTGTATTTGCTTATCTTAATTGGTTAATTAATTGACTGAGACATGCCCGATTTGCAGATAATTCATTCCATTGAAGACAAACAATATTTATTAAAACAATTAATAGCTCTCAAAACACTTTCAATACAGAATGAAATTGTGCTATTAGTTTAATTTCTTAAAGACACATTTAATTTACATGTTTATTAAGTTCTAAGAGTTCTAATTTACTTATTTTTTGGGAAAAGACAACAGAAATGTTTAATGTGTACTGTCAACATATGGGCAGTTCAAATACTTCTAATGAAGTAATTCACAATAAAATATTAAATAACTTTTGCAACAAGTCAATAAATATGGAGGTTCAGATCCAAGGTTGAAAGGAATAAATAATTCCTTGGCATATTTTATTGTAGGAATCATGTCTCCACTTTCCATGGTAAAGAATCCCTCATTTGGACATTTAGTGAGAATGTTAGCATAATAATAAAATAATAGAATAAAACCTTATAAGAATCTGCACCGAAACTACAGGAACACATTCAAACTTCAGTGGATAACATCAACATTTACCATTTATATATTGCTTTGATATTTGAAGGGATAAAAACTTGGAAGTAATCGATTATTAATCGATTACATCTTCCAAAGTAATCGATTACAATCGATTACAGGACAAAAATGAGTGTAACCGATTAATAATCGATTACACAAAATTTCTCTTAAAAATCGATTGTTAATCGATTACATTTTTTAGTAATCGTGCCCATCCCTGTACAATATATAGATTTTTTAATACATAATTTTTTCCTTAACTCTTTTCTAAAGACCATGAAATTCAAATTACATTCATTATTATTTTTTTTTGGTGCATTTCTAATGGTAAGAACATAATATTTTGCTAGCAATAAACAGTAATTCAGATGCTTGTTATAAGTACTTCTACAAATTCCAACTATCACATGAAATATCCGGGATATAATATAAATCTAAACTATTCCACCAGTTCAGAAAAGCAGTCAAAATACTTTTGTACTTTCGCAAAAATAAAACCTGTGTTCTACTGTGTCCATTTCCTAGCAAAATGGTGATTTATTTATATCCATACTGAATAACAATTTTCCATGTGCTATGAATTAAAATCAAAAAGTTGCAAATAAGTTTCGCTATTACGTGAAAAGAAGTTCTGCAATACTCCTATTGAATTTTTTGCCATTTTGCAATACAAGTTGGTGGCTCAATGACTTTTTTAGTCCCCTACCGGTGAAACCGGAGGGAACTATAGGTTTCCTCTGAGTCTGTCCGCCGTCTGTCTGTCTGTCCGTCTGTCCCTCTGTCTGTCTGTCAGTCTGTCCCACTTGGTTTTCCGCACTTTTTTTTCTAAACGCTTACAGATATTAAGCTGAGTTTTGGTATGTGAGTGTATCTTGATGAGTCACAGATCAAGTTTGCATTTCGTTCCGCTTCATTGATTTTTGACGGAATTATGGCATTTTCAATTTTTAGCGGGAACCAGATTACACTTGCCGGTAGGGGACTAGTATTGCTAATGCAATACTCTCAGAATGCTTGTTCTAATAGGGTCCAATAATAGTCTTTGCATTGTATTTTTGAAATAGGACATTTTTTATTATCTTTAGAAAGAGTTAATGTATCTCTATTTAAATTAGGTTTTCGCTGTTCTCTTAAAATAATCTTTTCCATTCATATGGTAATGCCATTAGTTAGACATGAAATCCAAAAAAAAAAAAAAGACGTTTATTTCATTCAGATTATCTAATTCTTCTTGACTAAAAAAGTCTTTCTTTTCGCCAATATTGTCACTTACATGAACTATCCCACATTTGTACCATTTTCCTTTAAAACTAATGATTTGTTTTTCTTGATTTTATCATTAAATAAACCATATAATGCATCCACTTAAAATACACACTAAATAAAAGGTGGATTCAAGTGTCACTGACATCTAACTCGACCGTGCAGGCAGTTTCTAATGTAATCCAGTGTTCAAGCCTTTTGGATGGGGTTCGATTTAAAGTGGCTGCTGGCTTGGTGTTTCCTTAACCAACACCGAGACAGCTATCTACAGATAGTAATGGTGAAGATGAGGATCCACAAGTCCATGAACGGGATACCTTGGTCTAATCTACTTCTAGCAAGCTCAATTGTGTTCAGTAGCCTCAATGCATCTAAATGTCTTAAATTTCTCCAACACCTGGAAGTGCGAGCCATTTTTCATTAAATTTCAACATGATTCAATCAGCCTACGTAGTACCAGCAGTCCTTTTCACCTAGATTTGGATGAAGCTGAGCAGTGCTTGATATGTATTGGGAAAGGATTCTTATTCTAAATGATGATGAGAGATGCGATTCTCCCGGAGACCTTTTTACAAAAAAAATTTACGATAAACTTCTATCGTAAGAGAAATCTTTTGAGTTTATTTCTTTTCACAAAAAGTCTTACGAGATTCTTACGTGTTAAATTTGTTGTAATAACTTTACGAGAGCCTTAACCCTCACATAAGTATTTTAGAACCGATTCTATGGTAAACCGCAAAAACTAAAATACACGTTTAAATGAATTTTGTAAGCAACCTAAATTAGCATTTAATGTTTTTTCACAGTTATTGTCGACATAGTAAATGGATATACTATTAAATATTTACGATGGCAATTTCACTTAAGATTTTTGTATGACCTACTTTTAAGTTAGACTTGTGTTTGTGACGTCAGATTTCAAACCTCCTTGCTTCACAATCGATTGCATTCGATATTTGTTGTCAATTATGTTTCTTTTGCTGACAAGTGTTGAAAACTTATCTTTGTTTTTATTTTCATCCTCTTTCTTAAGGATTATAAGGCATATTGACATCGTTGCTAGAATTCTATTGTAAATAACATCTTAAGTTTAAAATATTACGAATGCGTTCGTTGAAAGCACTTACTTAAAATTGTTTGTGAAAAAGGCTACTGGTTTCTCAGCCAAGTTCGGATGGTACACCGTAATGGACTCAGAGAATGGACTTGTAATTATTTCAGGTACCTACTTGGTATATAAATTGTTCCTACTGGGGTTAACATGAATAGCTAGGGAAATATCTGTTTTATATCGGGTTTTAAAAGATTTAGGTTGTGTAATTTCTCTATGAAATATGTGGAGATAATGAACAGTATTCGAGCTCAAAAGTCAATTAAACACTACAAAATAGGAGCGGAGCAAGCACGGATCTCTAAGACATCAGAGGTGGGATCAGGTGCCATGGAGGAGTGAGCATCCCCTGCCGACCGGTCACACCGCCGTGTGCTCATATATAATATGATAACAATGAATTATAACTTGAATGCCAATAAAAAGTAAGTTAAAAAAAACTTCACTGAATTAAGGTAAATAAAATAAATGACAATTTTGTAGATATAGAAGTTTTGTGTAAGCTTTCCTCACTTATTCATACACTTGTACAGTCATTAATTTAATGCTCTTTTTCATAATTTAAAAAGTAACGAGGTTGCTGGTTCAACTCCTGTGGAGTTAGAGGGCTCGAAGCCAGGACTGGGAAGAATGGAAGAGGCGGGCATCAATGTCCAGGTCCTTGTTAGAGACAGGCATGGGGTGGTAAAAAAGTACATGATGACTGAGCATGCAGACAAGAAACATTACTTTGATGTATGGTATTTTATGTAATTATCATTATCATGTAAAAAAAAGTTCCGAGATGAAAAAAGGATAAGTTTTATTTGAAAAATATTCATAATATTGATGAAAAGGTTGAGATGTAAATATTTGTATTAGTAACATCATTATAAGTTGTCTTGAAAATTAAAATGGAAAACACTATTTTCAATTTTTAAAAGATTGATATGAAATACCTTTTAAATAATTTATTAATTAAATATTTATACAGGTGTTTCAAAGAAACTGGAATGCAAGCGAGACTGTGGGGACATCTGAATCTGGGTGAAGAGTTCAGTCAACCACTGTTACTGAATGTCAGCCTCCAAGAAGAGTAATGGGGGGAAAGAAAGAACAGAAATGGTCATCTTTGGTTGAACATACATGACAACTGTCAACGTGATCTGTTGAATAAGTACAGACAATTGCTTATAGAGAAGGTAATTTTGAATGTAATATTTGAATAATGATAAAAATAATTTTATGATGTAATATAATGAACTGAAGTTGTCTTATGTTCAATGTCCATGGCCAACCAAGAATGATTATTGAAATATTACATGACTTCTGGCTAACATTTTATCTATGCAATTTTAAATGTTCAAGAGCCCACAAGCTTTTCGAGAAAGTAGTCAAAAGCAAGTTCCTCATGAATGTCATTGGAAACTTATCTCCCCTGCACCAGACATATGACCATGAGGGTGTTTCAAAGTGAACAGCCTTGAACCCAAGATGCCACACTTTTTTTCTACCCTGCAATGCTGGCTAGGTAATTTTATAAAATTTCATACAGTATTTGAGAATTTAGCATTTTATTTCATACATTTCCGATGCACTAAATTCATTAAATAGTAATCAACATATCTTTTTATTCTGTACAGACTGAATGTGACAGTTCTACATTTGGATGAGAATGGACAGCGTCCTCAGGCTGTGACCAGAGCTGAAGAGTTACAGTGGCAGCTTCTGATATATATCTTTTGTTTCTCAGAAAAAGAAATATAAACGTCTCATATTAATTCTTTTATTCATAAGTGCTGGACGTAAGCACATACAAATCATCAAATATCAATTATATGCATAAGTTGATCAAGACAATTTATGTTTTGATTTTTAAGATAATTATGAAGAAAAAGAAGGATAACTCTTATTAATGACAAGAATGACCAAAACCATGAAAATGTTCACGGTGACATTTCTTTGTGAAAAACAAAAGTTTTAATGTCTACCCTTCTATCTGATGAGATGTAGAACGTAAACAAAATGTATTGTCAAACATACCAATGTGTTACACACCGAAAATAATGAATAAACACTTAGAGCAGCAGAATGTGAGTAAAATTTAAATATTGCTGAACCAATTGAAAACGGCCGGATTCCTTTTCTATGTTTTTCTTAATGCATTTGTTTTAGAGCGAGTTTCAATTCCTAAGCAAATAATGTTTAAACTGCTAAAAATCATGTTTAAATGCTAAATATAATGTTCAGCAAAAAAAATAGATCCATTAATTTAATTAGAAAATGTCTCTTTTCTTCATTTTCTACTGCAATATGACAAAGATATTCAAAAGCATTGTGTGTTTACATAAATGCCTTCACTGTGCAGTTTAATACAATATTGAATAATACGCAACAAAAACCAAACAAACGATTAATTCTCAAAACATATTCAGAAAAAAAAGATTTAGGCAAAAAAAATTTTTATAGCTAAAAGAGCACAATTAAAGGTATCGCCAAAATAAAAATTCAATCGCACAGTGAGAGTTGTAGCATCTCTCACGGTTTTTTTTCCTCAAATTTACCCCCCCCCCCTTTCCGAGTAATTGAAAAATCATTCAGATGTAACTTGATATTAAAATCTTTATCTACTTGAAAAAGTTATTCCTATTTCAGGAATGTTTTGTTGCAGCGGTTGAGAACTCATTTTTGATCGCAAGTTTAAAAAAAGTAGATGTATAGAGACAAAGATTAATATAATAAAGTAATTTGTATATATATACCTTTTCACTCCAAAACGACGTGGGTGGATTTGATAAAAGTATGACTACTCACAACCAGCTTTAAAGTAAGATATTTACACAGTTCTAACAAAAAAGCAAATTTGAATTAATACTAGGCATCAAAATTTTGTAATTATCAAATTCTAAACAATACTATACACCAATCTTGTAAAATATCTACATGTATCATATGCTTTAGGTAAAATTGTAAGCAAATAGATATGAACATCATCCAAACTTCAAATAATACAAACTCTGTTATTGCACAATTATGATAATGATTTCTGATAATACTTAATTTTATTTTTAAAACATATACTACATTTCATGTATGATGGAAAATATAGATAGCTTATCAGATCGCAGGTAAATGACTTCCGTATACCGCATTAAGTAAAGTGAAATACTTGTACTACAATTTACATTGCAAAATTCTTTTATTTCGTACTCGATTTTTCCCAATGATCAATAGAATTATCCGTATCAAACAGAGTAGAATATCCACATATAGATGTGGATAACACCACAAAACTTATCACGTATTTCCAACTCTGATAACTCTGTTTTAGCAAATATCACAACTAGCTAGTAAAGGAAAAGGACACAAGTATGTTTGTTATACATTCTAGAGTCAATGTGAATTCAGATGTCAAAAATGAAGACCTCGCTACTTTCGTTGACACGGATTCCAACAGATCCGTCTAGAAAGAAATGAATTCTGGGATCGTGAAGGCAGATGAACTTTCCTGGACGCACATCTCCCCAGGTAAAATATGGATATGGACTATCGTAATCAAGGTAAAATCCAACATATATTTCAGCATTATTTCCATCCTAAAATATATCGATCGAATATATAAGATTAAAAATATTAATTACCAACTTTGTTTAAGTTTAAAGTTTTTTTCCCCAAAAATTTAAATGATTTTTGTCAAAGTTAATTTTTTTTATATTTCCCATGCAAAATCGCACTTACTTGGATGTATACACAATGGCGCCCTCTATAGTGGTGATACCTAGAAATAAATCCCACGAAGGACACTCTTGCATTACCAAAACTCAAAGGAAACTCATGGGGTATTTCTTCAATATCCTCAATGATGTACTGCATGGGGAACTTTCGCTCCACGTAAAGTTTTGCTTGTCTTCTTAGGTCTTTTGTTGTTGATTTTCGCATAGAAAGATCGGCAGAATCTGTTCTAAACATTGTTGATGGTCCAAACATCATGTGGTGTCCATTATCAAAAGCTGTAAAACTATTAGAGCTTTGGATAGCTTGAGAAGAGGTTCTGTCTGATTTTGACTTTTTCAGCTGTTCTTTAAATCCATCGGTCTTTATCACGTCAACTATGTCCTTATTCTTTTTGCATGTGGTCTTATGGTCGGGCCAGTGTTGTCTTTGACATGATTTCGAACAATAATCGACAGCCAGGCAACGTCCACACTTCTTGAGTTTTCCTATAGTTCCACAAAACGCACATAATGCATTCGAAGCATGGTCAGTCGAATCGCTCAATGACTGTTTACTAAGGTCATCAAAAGCGGAATCACTTTCTTCATCACTTATCACTGTCTCTCCGGCATTCTTCAGCTCATTACACTTTGATTTGTGGTTCGTTATCCAGTCCCTTTTCTGACACTCTCTGCTGCAGTAGTACACAAGGAGGCATCGTCCACACTTCTGCATTCCCTTCCTGTGAATTCCACAGTTTTTGCATCTGTTTTCCATTTTATCTGACAAAAATTTGTTCATGAACGTTTAACATGTTTTATTAAGAACATCTTTGATTAATCAAGTCAAAGCTCTGAATGCTTTAACTTTGACTCTTCAAATTTTTACCCAAGTTTAAGTTTAATTCATTATATCCATGTAAAGGTTTAAGAATTTATCAAATGAACAAAATAGTCCTTGAGCATGCTTAAACCCAGGCCTGGAGTATAAAAGGAAATGGGAGGAGCTTAAATTTGAAAATCACATATTATCCTACATGTTCAGCTGAGCAGAGATGTTTTGAAAAGTAATCACATCTTAATATGTTGTACTGGCTCAAAAATTGGCACAGTAGTACATTTCCTTTTCAGTTATTCCAGTATGTAAAAATATTCATTGATTGATTATTTTATATGCCAAAATATACATCAAAACATCTGAAGTGAACAGATTTCAAATTTACCTCTGCTCTATATATGGCAAGTTGACCCCTGGTCATATTGAATTGTAATGAACAAAGCAGAGATGTAAATAAACAGAGCCATGTGGATTCATAAACAAGTTTATTAGCCACTTACTGCATTGAAATTCCTTGCTGAATTGAATAAATCCATATACACAATCAATATTCAAAACAAAAATATTATATTTGTCATACTTATTATTGAAAATAAAGGTTTTAATGCACATTAGTTGCATAATATTTAGAGTATTATAACCACTTGTGTCCCATGTATGGCCTTCCTGAAGGATTAGGATATAAATTCCTAACTAAAGATAAGACACATTCAGGCATTATTTCTCTGAGTGTCCACACTATATTCTCACAGTCACCTTGATTAAGTTTTTCAGCCTTCTTAGCAATGTATCGCGGATGATTCCATGCATATCTTCTTGACATCATTGTCCAGAATTTCTTGTATTTGGTTTTCCTGATCGCGGAGTTCCTAACATGAGGTGGTGAACCATTTCCAAACCAACTCTGTCTGTTTGTAGTTACACATGGATGACAAAAACAATACATGCATTCCTGGTCATTCACCTGTGGTGTTTCATCATCATCTCCATGTCCAGGATTACCACCCGATGGTTGCTGCTCCTCATTCTGGCCAGGATTTTCACTTGTGTTGCAGACTATTATCTCCTGGTTTACAGCAGGTCTTATCTCTTCATCGGTATTTCCCTCTGACCAGTTATTAAAAACAACGCAAGAATCAAAATCCCATTCACTGTGTGAAAACAAAGCTTGGACAGGATTGAGTTCAACTTCTGTAAGATTCAAACAAACTTGTCTCCTTGTTTCAGACATAACAAAAAAATAGCAAAAACACGATAACTCCTTCACTGATATGGCTTCCAATGGAATGGTCAAGACAAAGAAAATTGATTGACCACTGAAAAATCTTCCCGCCAAACTTCACAGCATGTACTGTGGAAGAGTTGACTAAGTCAAGGGTATGATAGCATCAAAATGTAGTGCATAATGCTGTCCATAAAGTTTTTTTTTGAAAATGATTTTTAAATATTTTAATTTTTTTGTACTGCTGTTCGATTTTTATTAAAATGTAATGTTCAAATTGTTAATAACATTGTCTAAATCATGTAATGTACCCCCTTACATTACCCTCTATCTAATGAAGTAAACATGTCTATGGTCAGAGATGCAGAGTAATATAAAGGAGGCCACAATTTTGTTTTACCAAGTTGCACATTCTCATAGTTATATAATTAGTAAGTTATAAAAATAAAAGGGCACAAGGCAAAATTAAAGAAAACATTATAAGAAAATTAAATAAGAAACAAATATGATAGCATACAGAAATCATTCTGACTACCCTATGGCACCCCCACTGACCACAGTAGGGCTGGTAATACCACCTGCTGACTTGACAGACAATTTACTTACATATTCACAAAGTCTGTTATTACATGTTAAAGAAGTAAGTAAAGATGGATGAACAAGTACCAAAGAGAATACAAGATGAGAATAGAGAACAACAAGGGAGAAAGAAACGAAGATCTGATGCTGGAGAAGAAATGAAAGTGCGGAATGAATGGTCATACTGCTAAGGTGACATTTGCCTGCAAGGAAAACCACTTGATTTCGGCAGATTCATCACAACATTTGCCAGGTGGAATGTTTCTCGTAAATTTGAGAATGGTGCATTCTGTCTATGCAACAGGATTACGCTACAGTCAATACAAGAGACTGTGTGATACTGGAAATATAGGGGTTATACCAGAGAGTGCATTTGAAAGCCAACATGATCTATACTGTTCTGTTACTAGAGATATGGCTGAGGAATCAGTAACTGAGGCAATCAATGAAGAAGTAGCAACAGAAATTCTAAAATCAGAAGAAAATGAAACCCAGTATAATGGAATAAATATCATGACAGATGCCCGCCATGGTTGGAGAAGAAATGCAGCCCAATCAGATGTTGTTGCATTAGGCCAAACACACCATCGAGTTGTTGGATTGGAGGTTGTAACAAGACAAGACGATCCTGTAAGTCAGAGACATGAAATGAAAGGAGTTGAACTTCTTTACAACCATTTTGATGAGAAGGATGTTTCTGTCAACCTTCAGGGTCATGACAGAAATGCAAGTGTTAACAAATATTTGTCCGAGAATAAGCCTTCTGTAACAAATGCAAATGATACATGGCACGCAAGCAAGAATGTCAGCAAGGAAATGAAGAAAATTGCAAATGGTCCACTGAAATACAGAGGCATCACTTGGCATCCGGATCTTTCAGATAAAGTTGCATCTATTAAAACACATACTTATTATGCCATGAAAAACTGCCAAGGATCATCAAAGAAACTCCGAGAATTTCTGGACAACATAGTTGAACATTATAAAAATAATCATGAAAATTGTTCCACAGAGTCAAGATGTAAATGTGATCCCAACTATGAACCATCCAAACACGTTCTTAAGGATTCAGATGCAGAGAGAATTTTGAGAAATGAAATAAGAAAACTTCAAATTTACAAAACACCAGATGATTATGTCAACTGTATTGACATTATGTTGAATCCTTTAATAACGCTCTTCTTATTTATCACGATAAACGGATTAAATTTGGTGATGAGGAATACAAACGCAGATCTCATATGGCTGTTCTAGACTGGAATGAGAATGTTGATCGCGAGTATACTTCAATAAGTAATTATGAGGATGCTAGACGACCAAGAGCAAGATCTGGACATAAAAACCTTGTGCCTAAAACAAATAAATTTACACTTATCTTGTGGGATAAAATTATTAGTGCATTCTACAAAAAGTGACATTCTGTTTGTGTTGTAACAGTGAAAACTTATTCAAAAAGGTATAATTAATTGTTACAAATACTAGTAACACAATAAAAATATACTTTATCAGATGGTAGCTTTTTTAAATTTGTAATTTTGTATGAGTCATTTATCAGAAAATCTTTTCACTACTATATTTAATTATTTGAAAGCTATTAAATAAAACAAATGTTAACCTTCACACATTCTTAAACTGGTAAATTGTAGAAAGCAATGGTCAACAGATTATAAGATTAGCCATGTGCTTATCAGCTGATAAGGGAAAGTGATGCTAAATATAACCAGCTGCTCTGTGTTATCTTGATAAGCTCCTCCTATAGAAAATGCGGTAGTGACTACCGCTGCCTGGGGAAGAGCAAAGCAGAGCACTTGCACCAAATATACAAAAATTGAAAGAAATGTCAAATTAGAGTTAATACCATAAGCTAAATTGTCAAATTCTGGAAAAAACTACGATTTTAGGTGGAAAATTAACATTTTGACGTAAAATGTGAAGATAAAAAAAATCAATTAATTATTTTTTCTTGTACATGTACTTTTAATTTATTCGAGAACTCAAAGTAAAATTACATCCAAATATAATTGTTTATTTTTATTTACCTTTAAAATGAAAAGTAAAAATATCCTCATAATCTTATATTTGCTTAGATTGATCTTTTGTATGTTGTATAATTTTTCTATTGTAGGATTAAACTTTCTTTTTGAAAATTTTATCGATGTGTAAACTCTTGACATTTTACTCACAAACTAAATGAAAGTGCGAAGCAGTTTTATGTTAAGTTTGTGAGTAAAATGTCAAGAGTTTACACATCGATAAAATTTTCAAAAAGAACGTTTAATTCGTATAATTCCAATTACGAAGTTTTTAAAATTATTTCTCTTTGAAGCCTCCATACAATCCGTTATTTCTGTATACAGCGTAGGATTACTTTATGTCGCGATGTGGAAATGAAACGTAATCGAAATGAACATCGATAAAGTTTAACTTAAATTGTCAAAATATTCAATAAAACAAACTCATAAAAACTCTTCGAATATTGTTCAAATCAACGAATATTGTAAATACAAGTAGACCAGAAGAATTTGTCCTTGACCATGTTGACCATATGGAGAAATGATGTACAGTTTATTCATGAGGTTGCTCCATCGTGATTTACTTCTCATTAATATTCATAAGATCTGCATAAACTCGAAATACTCCATTTCTTTAAATTTTTATATTAAAACCTTCAAAAACAGTTTGTTTTGTTTTCCTTAAGCCTCCGTCATAGTTAATGGGCAGAATTTTGGGTTATTAACAGTTGACAACTCATGAAACCATCTTTTTTTTTTTTTTTTTTTTTTTTTTTTTTTTTTTTTTTTTGGTAATAAGTATGTCACACTGATTCAAGAAATTGCCGTTTTCAAATTAAAAAGGCGGTCGTAATTCTTCATGAAATGATAAATCATCTGCATTTTATAAAAAAAGAAAAAATAAAAAAAAAGGCATTCTTCTGTATCTAGTAATCGGCGGAAGAACTCTGTCAACTTGCAATAAGCACTTACATTTAATCACCAAAAATGATAAAGACACCAATTCTGTGCTTTTTCCTTTATTAAAACATTATACTCTCGCTTCGGAATTTCAAATCAAAAAGGCGGTCGCAACTTTCACTTTGGCATCAACAATATTGTCATTTCCGGTAGAAGATATTAAGAAAAATCTAAATATCGGCGGAAGAACTTTATCCGAAATAGTTGTATATAAAAATCTGCGGGTTTTTGATCGTTCTCTATATAAAACTTTATGGAATCTGTCGCCATTATAGCTCCAATATGGCCGATATGTAAATGAGAAGAATGAACACCATTTCTCCATATGCATTAACGACAAACGCTCTAAGATGAAAGTAGCATACCGACGACACCCTTGATTTGCTCTGGTTTGTGTAAAGACGGTACAGAATATAGGATGAAGAAATACGAATTTGATGCTAATATGGCAAGATTACGGAAGCCCAATAGTGCAAACCATTATTAAATAAAGAAAACGAAATTATTAAATAAAGAAAACGAAATTATTAAATAAAGAAAAACGAAATTATTAAATAAAAAACATACGAAATTATTAAATAAAGAAAACGAAATTATTAAATAAAGAAACTGACACTAAAATACGGAATTTATAGATGTGCATGGTAAGGGCCTAGCTTAACCCATGAATCATTCCATAAAGCGCACGTGTTCTATGACCTCATTTTGTTTCGACATTAAAACAAGTGTGATATTTGCATTTACATTCAGCTATTCCCGTATCGATAACATAACCAGTTGGAGTAGACACTCACAATAGATGAAAAGGGGAGAATTTTACCTTTGGTTATCCAATATGTTTAGGTCTATGTTTTTATCTTACATTAACATGATTAATGTGAACTTTGGCCAGTCTGATGAAATTGGCAAGTGATGACAAGTTTACATTAACATTAGCTTTCTTAATCCTCAGCTCAGAAGGTCTAATTATCAGCAAACAATGAATCTGGACATGAAACATCAAAAGAGATTATGCTAATAAATTGCACAAATATTTTAGATATACATGTCTGTTAAGATTCCGTTGTTTACAACTGCTGAACTTTGTAGCATTTAGGAAATTCCCATGGCTATACATCATTTTTCAATTATCGCACAGTACAAAATGCTGTAAAATGATACGTTACCGATCGGATTTTGCGGGTTTGTTTGACATTATAAAAATTATTTAAAGAGAGCAAGTGCAAAAATTTAACAAGTCAAAGTTGTCACTATGAGTAGACTTTAATGATTGCTTACTTTATTAAAAATTAAGCAAAACACTTCTAATTTCTTGGTCATTTTAAGGCATAATTAGAAGTGATGCACTAACTATTTGTCCTCACATATTCTGAATGACAAATTCTCAATCTGTATTCATAAGTCAGTGATAGTTGTGAACAAACAATGCACACACTTCCACACTTGCATAACAAATCCCACAAAGTATTCATATCATTCTCTTTGTTGTTTCAACAACCTAAGATTTATGGGTACACAGATAGGGCGCTAGGTTTAGTTCGGGGGGAATTCAGCAATATACGATACGCAAGGTCTTGACCTTTCAGCGATTCATGAGCTCTTTTGGAATGTCATTAATTTTATGTAATCAGAAACAAGTCATCCTCGCTAAGTCCAGGCTTACAGGCTCAAACTTTGACGTTGTGGGGATGCGACACAGCATCAAATTCCCGTAAACAAAATTGAACAGTTATGAATCATTTACTTCAAAAATACGAATTATAGGCTGTGGGCACATAATGTATTTCTACGTTTGTCAATTTGACATTTATCTAATTTTTTTAATTTTTCACTTCCCCCACACTTGATTTAATGTCGAAACAAAATCAGGTCTATAAAATAACTAAGTGATGCTTTATAACACGTGCGCTTTATGGAATGATTCATGGGTTCAGGCCCTTACACATCTATAAATTCCGTATTTAGTTTCAGTTCTTTATTTAATAATTTCGTTTTCTTTATTTAACAATTTCGTTTTTCTTTATTTAATAATTTCGTTTTCTTTTTTAATAATTTCGTTTTCTTTATTTAATAATTTCGTTTATTTGTAATTTAATAATTTTGTTTTCTTTATTTAACAATTTCGTTTTTCTTTATTTAATAATTTCGTTTTCTTTTTTAATAATTTCGTTTGTTTTTATTTAATTATTTCATTTTCTTTACTTAATAATTTCGTTTTTTATTTAATAATTTCGTTTTCTTTATACAGTGTATAATAATTTCGTGTTTTTTTTTTTTTTTTTTTTTTTTTTTTTTTTTTTTTGGTTTGCACTATTGAGCTTCCGTACAAGATTCTAAGGTACGTTTCTCTTTTCTATCAGCCACCGAGAACTGAGCTGATTAGGAACGACGACAATCATATGAGATTTAGGCCTAAATAAAAATTCACACTCGTGATCTGACAGTGACATAAATATAACATTCCCGTCGGTCAGTCCTGTATCAGTATGTTGTCAGTATTGATTTTATTTAATTTAAAGCTTCTGTAATCGTTTAGCTAAAACAGACTAGAAGTAACGATTTGTCTTTTTTACAATAAAAGTTACATGTAGGCCAAGAAAGTCGTTTTGGTTGAGAGATTTATCGATGTGTAAACTTTTTCTTGAATTTGTTCTCGTCCAATCAAAACACAGGAAATCAATAAATAAAATTAAGATTGGAATTATCAATTAATAAACTATTTTCGTCACATTTCAAACTGCTAATATCATGAATGTTTTGAGTAGTACATGTAATATAATTTGGAGTGTTGTATGAAATATATCTTTTGTTTAAAACTTGAAATAATTTCTGAAAGAGAAAGGTAAAACTTTAAATGTTTAATTTGTTGTAATTTCTATACATACATAAATCCTACCTCTTTCACCTCTTATCCCCAGTAAAGTTATCGTAAAAAGAGTTACGCAATATTTATAAGAAACTAAAGAGAAAGCGAAAGTACCTATATGTATGTACAGAGAAAAAATGCGTACAGTTTTTGAAAAGCGACCTTGTTAAACAAGTTGTTTACGAAAATCCTTAATAATAAGAAAGTACCTTTAAACTGGTATATTGATCATACATAGCATAATTATCCGGACAGTTTTGAGTGATCTTCAGTGTAGTTTCTCTTTCACCCTAAATTCTTTTTAGATAAATAAAGAAATTATGTAATATGTTATTTTTGTTTCTTACCAATTTATCACACATAGACAAAATAGACAATCCAGTTTTATTCACAAACTTGTGCTGAACATGAAGTTTGACTATCTGATAGCACTATATAAACAATGTTGCGTTATCATGTTTTTTTATTTGAGAATAGCCCTTTTGTGTGTGTGAGGGTGTGTGTGTGTGTGTGTATATATATATATATATATATATATATATATATATATATATATATATATAAATCTTCCTAGGCACCCTGTCCAATGTCAATCAGCTTACTGAGTTCCATTCCGTGTAACGTCAGTGAATTGATTTTCATCAGGACTACTCTTTTGTCAAATACTTAAGGAGGTTCGATCCTGAGCTTTTGGGCAGATTTTGGTCTGGATCTTTATTTGTAAAATTCTACATCATTTTTAAGTTCAAACATTAAATCTGGATTCTACAATGCAAATTAAACTATATCCAATGAAAAAAACGCGATTAAATTCCATTCAGATAGGATTTAGCCAGGAACTATATTTTGTGGCGGAAGGTTTTTTAGGAGAAAATGATCAATTTTTCCCTTTTGAAATATAAACAGTACTATTAAGTTTAGATTCCTATTTTTCCATGCTGGTTGCACACAGAGCTGTTTTTTGCAGTGAAATGTTTTATGCTGGTTCTGAAATATCTATTAAATTATTTCTTATGAATTCTTTCATTATATTGTGACAAATATAGTAAATATATTCTGAAAGTCCAGGAAAAGATTTAGCCAATTTTGGCATGAAATTAATACTTTTTAAGCAATATCTAAAAATTTACATCATAGACCCCCACTTTTGCTTTTCTTTTCTGAATATATAAGATAACTTTGATCAATCTGCCTAAATTCAGCAAAAGTTTAAGACTTTAAAATAATTTTCTTGCTTGTTAAATTTCTAATGCCAGAAAAATCACATTTTTTGAGTGCAAAAAGGTCAAATAATTGATTATGCGAAGCAGTTTGAAACTTTTTCTTAGTCACAATTTTAAAGTGTCTTTTTTTAAATATACTAATAATTTATTTTGTCCCATGATTTATTTGGATAAAATCATTGGAGGGAAAATGTCGAAGATGTTATTTTTTATTAAGACACAAATTTAAGTGCAAAAAGGTCATATTAAATGTTCTGTAGCGCCAAAAGAAGCATATTTATCCCCATTTTTGGTTTTGATTTTTAATTAAGCTATGTATGTAGAAACTAAAAATATACTTGACAAAAAAAGTTTAAGACTTTAAATATCAGGATCCAACCTCGTTAAAAGAAGAGAGGGTGTATCCTCCGCCAGTGCCTTGTGTTTATATATTCATCATGTTCTACTTTATATCTTTGTAAATCATAATCAAGTTCCATTTCTCGGTTCAATTATTTTATCTAATAAGCATTTCAGTGAAATATATATAACAAAACAGTCATGTTCATCTAGGAGTTTAAGTCCTGTAGACAACGCCCATCTTGTAGGTATAAGGATTAATTTAAAATGAATTTGACATTTCTGGCCTAATAAAATAAAGTGGATTGCGGTGGAGAATTAATTACACGCTACTTTGAACTAAAACTTACATTGTTTTTATCATACCTAAGTCGCTATCAACTCAGCTATGTTGATGACGTGATATGATGATATTGACGTTTGCCCATCATATACAGAGACTTTTGAAATGGTCACGTGATCAATACTGCTTTACATACATTCTGTGTAATACAAAGAAAATAATGTCGCTATAAACTCTATTTGATATACATCATATATTAAGTTCAACAAATAATCTGTGGTTAAACTGACATACACAATCTGTGGCGTTAAAATACAGGTCTGGTTAATAATACGTACACATCAATCTCACGCCAAACAATCAAATTCCAAAACTTTTTATTAAATAAAACTAATTATAATTCTGCAAAAAAGTAACATCCAAGTATCAATTATAAGTATTTATATAATTAATGACAAGGACACTGTTATTTTTATCTTATCAATTGTAAAACGATAATATATCTATGTCCCGTGACTATTTTTTTCGTAGAAAGATGGCAGGTGCCTAATTTATAGCACGTTTGATACTGTTCCTTACTGTCTGTTCAGCAGTATCTCACAAGACGATCTACTTATACAATAACAATTAACATTTGTTTACATAACAACGTCAAAGCGCAACGTGTATTTCATCGATAATTTAAGTAAATGGAAAGATAGTTAAACGGACATAAACAATAAATTATTTTTTTATTAAATTTACAACTGGATGCTTCTTTACATCACTGTCATGAAATCCACAAGCCTGGGAATAATATGTGATATTCTAAAGTCAAACCTCTGTACATGTATGTTACATGTTGACAAACCACAATAATATAACGTAACCTGAAATCCACCCCTTCCCCCCTACATTACATAGTAGAATATTAAGTCCTATAAAATTACAAAATATGATATTACAATACTTAAAAGATTGATATTATACAACCCATTAAGGTTTCTTGAATTTTTAGGGAGATTGTGGAAAAGGGTCAGATTCATCTCTTAGAAATCCTTTTCTGGATAGCCAGAAATTCCTTCAACAGCTATTTCGCTATTGGCCGCATAGTATCCCAGCTGCGAATGTAATACAGGGAAGCTCAGAAAACAATTATTTTTGGACATTGCTTATAACGATTTCTTTGTCTATTTTCTGTCACCTCGGGTTTGGAATTCTAATGATTCAACGATTGAGGCAAGAGAGAGAAACAGTGAAAGAACATACTGATGAAGAAGCAAAAGGAAAAATGTAATTGTCAGCCATGCCTGAAAGTGAGTGGAAAGATATGACAAAATCAGCTTGTTTACATGCTTTTTTTTTTTGTCGCTTTGAAGGTTGGTATTTCAGGGCTATTTTACTGTGGAGTTTCCACTTTGTCTTTTCAAAATATGCCATTTGTTTTTTAAATGTCTTATGTCATACATTTATTTTTTTTAAATAAAATGTTTGTATTACCGTATTCTAACATTTTATTTTCATTATTATGTTTCGTCCCGGGATTACACAGCGAAATTATAAAAACACCCCCTAACTTTGCATGGTTACTAAATAAATCTTTTTAATTGAAAAATAAAACATTTCTATAGAAATCGTCATTATATGGCTTACTAATAATGATAGAATACAATATATATACACAATAAAATGATTTGTATCATGAGCTTTACTTCATAAAAATAATATGTTTGAAACAGACACAAAAATTAAAGATTGAAGATAAAATGGGATAAAATCGGAATTTGTAAACATTAAGAAAACTTTTACACATAAAAGTTTGACCTAAAATGAAAGTCTAGGGAAAAAAAATTATCCTAGTAAAAACCCTTGTCCTTGAGTACAAAGATATTCAAATCTGAAAACAATAGATCAATGTCAATAACAAACTGAAGGAACCAGAAACTCAATTCGATCTTCTCCGTCTTCTCCACTACGGATTCCTCTGTTTACCTATTGATAGAACTCCAGGCGTGAGTGATTGGTAGACAGGGCATGCTTATTCCTTAGTACCTGATCCCATGCTACCAGTGATGTTTCCAGGGTATAACCCTTATTTAAAAGCTGTAAAACGTTTCACGTTGAAATTTTGAAGTTTTGAATGTCAGCATTCTATCCCGATTGGATGACAAACGTTAACAACATGTATTTTCAAACAAACCAATGTGTAACAGACAGAGAATAATGAATGAAGAAATACAGCAGCATAATGTACATGTAAGTAAAAAGTCAAATTCAAAAATTTTAGAGAAAAAATTGAAAACGATACCTTATCTTTGTTTTTCCTTATGAAATTTTTTTGAGAGCGAGGTTCAAATCTTAAGCAAATAGTGTTTAAATAGTTAGATATATTGATTTAAGGAATTGTTCTATTACTCATTTTCTACTGCAATATGAAAAAGATATTCAAAACCATTGTGTCTTAACATCAGTATCTTCAATGTGCAGCTTAACGCTCGATGTTTTACAAACCAAACAAACCATAAATTCTTATTTTTTTTCCTTATGATTACAAAACCGATTTAGGCAAAACATAAAAATCTATGATAAAAGAGAACAATTGAAAGTATTGGTAAAAATAAAAAATTTTATCGTATAGTCAGAATTGTGGCATCCCTCCCTTTTTACGAATTTACCCCCCCCCCCCGCCTCCTCAATCACTGTACATCACTTTTTATTCGCGAACACTTTATTTTCGCATAATTTGCGATGCAGTCTGCTCGCAAAAATCATTCTCGCGTTTAAATATTATTATATAGATTATATTGAACAAAACCAGAATTCGTGAATATTTGTCTCGCTCATAAATGCAAAATTAAAATCTCGCAAAAAAAAGTTGTCGCTAAAATTTGATGATTTACAGTAATTGATCAATCATTAAGATATAACTTTGATTAATCTTTATCTACGTGAAAACATTATTTCAAGAATGTTTTCTTGCTTCTATTGAGAAATCATTTTTAGCGCTATTGGAAAATAGAGCATATAAAGTCTATTATAAAGTATTTTGTATACTTTTTCCATTCCAAAACGACTTGGGTGGATTTGATAAAAGTATGACAACTATCTATCAGCTACCTAGTCAGTACTAAGAAATATACATATGTCTAATTTATAATCAAATTTTAACATACTATGCATCGATCTTGTAAAATTTTGTAATAATCAAATTTTATTCAATACTCTACACCAGTTTCGTAAAATTTGTATCATACGCTTTATGCCAAATTGTAAGAAAATAGATATAACAGCATCCAAACCTCAAATCATACAATATACAATTATTGCTGGTTTTTGAGGTCAATACGATAATTTAGACACCTGAGGAGAACAACATTCACCGAGCCCTATATATTGTAGTTCGAAGGTGGCTAAATCATAGCATTGGACGAAAAAACAGAAATTATGTTTTATTATATGATTCAGTGATTAAATGACACACACTCATCAAGCAAGCCATGCCATCTTACTTGTTAACATTTACTGAAGTACTATAGCCAAACATAATGAGAGAAAAAGTGTTAAAATACAAAACCAGTTCTATTATTTTGGATTTTTAACTCTAGTGTAGGTGCAATGTAGAAAAAAAAATAAATGTCAGGCACGTATATAGTTTTGATTTTGAGAAAGGGTGCATGGTAAGGAAAAAAAACTTACCTGAAAACAAATCTTTGACTAGCCCCGCCCCCCCCCCCCCCAAAAAAAAAAAGAAAAGAAAAAAAGAAAAAATTACATTCTCAAAAAAAGGTGGGGAGGGGAGCAGACCTCCTGCAACCCCCCCCCCCCATCCCACACCCACCTCTCACCCAAGAATCTATGTGCCTTAGTGCTATGTTCATATGAGTGGAATCTAAGTGCAAGTGAAATAACTTTCCAAAACTATTTGCATCAATGTGGAATTTCCCAATCTATTTTTAGTCTAATGTGGAGAAAATAATCCTCATATTCACCTTGAAGGTCACGTGCAGGTAAATATAACATAGTATAGTAATTGTTGGATCTCAGCCAATGAGAGAGAAAGGAATTATTCAATCATTATTGCACACTTATGATTTCGATTTCTGAAAATACTTATTATGTATTTTAAAATCATATACTACATTTCATGCAATTAAAACGGAAAATATAGATGGTTTTATGATAGCAGGTAAATGACTTATGTATACCACATTAAGTTAAGTGAAATACTATTATCTATATTCCTTACTCGATTTTTCCCCATGATCAATAGAATTATCAGTATTGAAGAGAGCAAAATATCTACATAGAGATGTAGATAACTCCAGAAAACTTATCACGAAAATCCAACTTTGTTAACTATTTTTTCGGAAACATCACAACCAGCTAGCAAAAGACATGTACATATGTATGTTTGTTATAAATCATATTCACATTCGAATCAGAGTCAATGAATTCAGGTGTCAAAAATGAAAACTTCGTTACTTTCGTTGACACGGATTCCGACAGATCCGTCAAGAAAGAAATGAATTCTGGGATCATGGAGGCAGATGAACTTGCCTGGACGCACATCTCCCCAGGTAAAATATGGATATGGATTATCGTTATCAAGATAAAACCCGACATATATTTCAGCATTATTTTCATCCTAAAATAAAGAAATATTAATGATTAACTTTGTTAGGTGTTAATTTTTTTTTCCATTGTGAGTATTTTTTTTTAATGTTAATTTAATTTAAATGAATAATTTTTCATTTTTCTCAAGCATATTCGTTTACAGTATAATAGAACTTACTTGAATATACACACAATGGCGCCCTCTATAGTGGTGATACCTAGAAATGAATCCCACGAAGGACACTCTTGCATTACCAAAACTTAAAGGAAACTCATGGGGTATTTCTTCAATATCCTCAATAATATACTGCTGGGGAAACTTCCGCTCCACGTAAAGTTTTGCTTGTCTTCTTAGGTCTTTTGTTGTCGACTTTCGCAAAGAAAGATCTGCAGAATCTGTTCTGAACATTGCTGACGGTCCAAACATCATGTGGTCTCCATTATCAAAAGCTGTAAATCTATTACGGCTCTGGTTTGCTTGAGAACGGAATCTGTCTGATTTTGACTTTTTCAGCTGTTCCTTGTACCCGTCAGTCTTTATCACGTCAACAATGTCATTATTCTTTTCGCAAACGGTCTTATGGTCGGGCCAGTGTTGTCTTTGACATGATTTGGAGCAATAGCTGACAGCCAGGCAACGTTCGCACTTCTTGCCTTGTCCTACTGTTAGACAAAACACACAAGATTCGCAGGAAGCACTCTCAGCGGAATCGCTGGATGGCTGTTTACTAAGAAAACTATCTCTGATATTTTTCAGCTTTCCACATTTAGTTTTATGGTTCGTTTTCCAGTCTTTTTTCTGACACTTTCTGCTGCAGTAGTACACCAAGAGGCATTTTTTACATTTCTGCATTCCCTCTCTTTGAATTCCGCAGTTGTTGCATTTATTTTTCATTTTGACCTATAACAAATGATCGTGCATTTCAGGTTTTAAACAAACTTTTTTTACTAAAAATGAAATACGATTTAGAAATTTCTTTTTATTATTAAATCAGGTTTTGGTGTATTTTTCATTAATATTTCTTTAGATTGTGCTTAAAGGCTCACTCACTGAGGCGAATTTATTGTTGACTATGGCTTGTAATCCAGTTCCCTTAGATTTGAACAACTGCTCATCATTCTAAAAAAAAAAAAAAAGCAAGAAAAGCAACGGAATTGTTTGAAATATCTTTCATATTTTTTTTAGAACTGAACTTTAATCTTACTAATGATTTTGTACACATTCATCTGAGGTAGGATGAAATAATACAATTGTACAATACATCTTAATGTTATGTGAATAAGCTGGACATTTATTTAATTTTTATCCTTATTTTGCATGAATCTTGGCGTTGACATAAACTACATTTATTGTTATATTTCGCCTTAGTAGATACAAAGTAGATAATAACTGACCTGGTGCGTCCTCGTAAATTTCAGTAAATTGCAGATCAAAACACATAGTGTTATGACTATGGCTGCAATCTGTCCGAATACATACAAACAATACTTTATCCCTTCAGCAAACATCTCAGCAGGTGCACCGAGAATAAAATCTACAAATTTCAAATTCTTTCTGCAATGTTTAATATTTGTTAAAGGTGCTTGGACACAGATTTGAAGTTAATATTTTCTCAAATTTTTATTATTATTATTAAAAAATATTAAAACTATTATCCAGAAAATTCAGAGTAGAAATGTGAGAAAGCAAAACCCTTTCACAGTATTGTCAGTCTGTGCTCAGTGGAGTGTGCAGAGTTTAACAAATAGAACACACCCGGCGAATCGTAAACATTAACAATAACAGAACTCGTGCCCTGTTTGCAAAAACAGTTTACATTTCACGAGTGTGTTCAATGTGTCTAACTCTGTACACATCACTGAGCACGGGCTGGCGATACTGGTGGGTGGGTTTTGCTTTCTCACATTTCTACATTTATTTTCTGGATTATAGATGTAATATCTTTCATTAATACACAACAAAATTGCTTCTTTTCTTAAATATTAAGGATCAAATAAAAATTTGTGAAAGTGCAAGGATGTGATAATCAAACATGTCCTGGAATTCGTAGTTTCAATAATTTCCAGATAAAATACGTTTTTTTATTATATTTTCGTGTGAAATGCTATTGCAATATATAAGTCGTGATATAATGCAGAAAATTTGAGAAAATATTAAGTTCAAATCTGTGTCTAAGCACCTTTAAGAGCACATTATATATATATATATATATATATATATATATATATATATATATATATATATATATATATATATATATATATATATATATATATATATATATATATATATATATATATATACGAGGGGCATTTCAAAAGTTCTGGCAACTGGTATATAAAATTTTAACTACGTTACGGATTTAAATTACTCTGATACCTCTATAAAGCTTAGGCAAATATGCATTAGTAGTGACGTCATTTTACATTCAAAATGACGTATAGGTCTGCTAAAATGACGTCATTATTAGGTATACTCTGTATACTGGGCGTAAAAATGACTGATAAGGAGAACAATTTTTTTGTTGAGCAAAGAGCGTATTGCAAAATTTGCTCATTGCTTGGCTTTACGGCAACAGAAATAAAAGCCGATTTAGATGTAGTATATAGAGAGCATGCTCTTTCATATCGAGCAATAGCAAGATGGGTAGTTCAATTTGAAGAGGATCGGGGCGTCCAGTTTGTGCATATGGCGAAAAAGAAATCGTCGCTGTTCAAAATACGATAGCTGATGATACTAGATATACAGTTGAGGAAATAGCAGACCTAACTAACATTAATTCGTCAGCAGTTTTTCGTATTGTAAAGGAAAACTTAAAGCTTAGGAAAGTCTGTGCTAGATTGGTGCCACATCTTCTCTCGGAAGAGCAAAAGCGCATCCGGGTAGAAATGGCTTCACAGTTACTAACAATTTATGAAGATTGTGACCAAAGGCGAATAAATGAGATTGTAACTGGTGATGAAACATGGATATATTTTTTTGAACCGGAAACTAAGATCAATAATAAAGTTTGGATCGGTGAAAATGATACAAAGCCTCAAATTGCACGCAGAAACCGGTCTGTCCAGAGAGTAATGTATGCCTTATTTTTTGATTCTAAAGGCCCTGTTGCTCAAGTTCCGGTTCCAGAACACAGCAGTGTTACTGGTCAATTTTATGCAGAGAATGTCTTGTCTCTGGTTGTAGAGCACTATAAAACAAACCCGACCAACAACCAGTACTAGAGGAATAAAGCTCCTCCATGACAACGTACCTGCCCATAGAACAGAGGTAGTAACCAAATATTTTTTGGTATTGCCGTTTTACCACATCCACCCTACAGTCCTGACCTAGCTCCATGCGATTTTTGGTTGAATGCCGTTATCGAAGAAGCCCTCCGAGGACGGCGATTTGAAAGTCGTTATGCAGTCGGAAGTGCCGTATTCCAGTGTATGAAGCGTATACCGAAAGAGGACTATAGGGCAGCATTTTCGTGGATTTCAAGACTGAAAAAGTGTGTCCAGGTCAACGGAGACTATTTTGAGGGATTGATATAATTTAATTTATGATAATGCCGCTCATTAATTTACCGCACACCAGTTGCCAGAACTTTTGAAATGCCCCTCGTATATATATATATATATATATATATATATATATATATATATATATATATATATATATATATAGCATGTAATTGAGTAGAGTATAACATTGAAAATTTTCATCATAAGAAAACCATTCTCAGCCGAAGCGCAATCGAGGTTGACAACGGTTTTTGAGTGCTGACACTCAACTACATGCAGTATTTATTATACACCTGAGTGTTTTATACAAATGAATATTTCAGTGCATGCATCAATTCTGCGCAGTCAGTTTTATTGGAAATATCACCCGTCGTCAATCAATGTTGACTGTTGCTACGCTGGAGGGCGTGGCTTTATTATTCAGCTGGTGATAGTGTTTTTTTTTAACAAATGTTTTTCGACGAATCAGATTCAACTAATTTACATGAAAGTATTATTAGTTACATAGTTTTGTAGTGACAGGTATCATCCCGTACCCTGTCACTACAAAACTATATAACGAATTTACCCCACCGATGAAATGTTTGTGGTCTGTGGTTTGTAAAATTGTTTTTCTCCGCTATATGTTTCATCACTCATACAATGCCTATTATGACGTCACGTTGTGTTACGTAATGTTTTTTGCGAGTGTTTCATAACGTACTGACAGTTTCGAAGACTTTAAGTAAAGTGAGAAAAAGGTTCCATCTACTTACTTACGTTGATTAACTTTTTACTTATCAACAGACACCCGCAAACCTCGTGAACTCGAGTTGTTCGAAGTGTTACAAAAGAACTCCGCATCAAACATGTATTGATTTTCAAGCGACTAGGTATAAGTAATACACCCCCTTCACGTGACAGACTTCAACCAATCGGAAGCCAGGATTTCATCGAAAAATCATCAGAGGTGGGGTAATATATATATATAGAGAGAGAGAGAGAGAGAAAGAGAGAGAGAGAGAGAAAGATTTATTTTTGCCATGTTTATCCCCTTGTGTTGCCCTGATCATGACACCAGAGACCATTATTTAATCATATTTAAATCTTCACATAGTAAAGGTTATTTTTTCCTTATCAATAAGTCATCCAACATTTCTGAGAAGGTGTTTTACTCTGACAAATTTGTAATTTCTTCAGTTTAATGGCGTATTGTACACCCATAAAGTCGAATTGATTTTACGATTATATACGAGCTGACTGGGTCCTTTGAAGAACGTATGGAGATTATCTGTCCTAAAAAAAATTGCATCTGATCCCACCTCTGTTTTCAAAGGTCTGTGTTGGTTCTGCTTAAAATTTGTAGTTTAAATGGATTTTGAGCATGATCACTTCTTCTTATCTTCACATTTCAAAGAAAAAAACATTTTACGTATTTCATGTATTTTAAGTTTGTTCCCTTAAAAACAATAAACAAAACTCCATTAATGCAAACTTGGATCACCCTTACCAACAAATAACTTAATATATGAAATGATATCACTTATTTGGAAGATAATTTTGACGATGTGGTTATATATATTTTGCATTTACGTTTAGTTATTTTCTTTTCCATTTTATATGAAAAAGTTGTAAATTCATAAGAGTAATGGAGGTGCGCTTAGCTGTGTAAAACTAACTTTTTTTTTTACTGTAATATTCTCATGATGTAAAATTAATGTCGATCGAAATATTTGTATGTTTTAACCTTGTGAATGTTTGAAAATAGCTATTTAGTTTATAAAAAATGTCAGACTGTTGTGTGCAACTATGAAACCATAAGATTATACATACATGTAATTACGAATCGTTCAATTTTAAGGACATACGCAACATACCTTACCTGCTGATAATTTTTCAAGATATTCTTAATTTAAGATTATAGTAACATCAGATGTTCGTAAACAAAAAATCAACATGCATTACTAGGGGTTTTGAAAAGATATCAATTGATGAAAATTCTTGTATAATTCAAAGAAAAATATACAAAAATTACTAAACATATATTCTAGATGTTTTGTTTATCCAAGCTTGTTTTAGAAAAGGTGTACAACAGCATATATAGACAATAAAATGCTTCACACGATTCCTTTAAGTATAGAAACTCTTCAACTCCAGGGAAAAAGACAATAAAGTTCAAACTACGTTGCATATGTCCTTAAATTGTTTGGTTAAAAATTGAAATACACACAGGGATATAATATATATATGGATGACAAAGGTACTCCTGTCCTAACTTTTATGCATTTAATTTCACTATACTTGCTAAGTAAATCTAAATACTTACTTTCTTTCTGTCTTTATATCTACAGTAACGTCGTAACTGTGACGTGCAATATTATTAGGAAAACTAACAGAAAATGAAAGTATACACATGTATATGCATAAGAAAAAAATGCATAATCGACTCTTCATGAAGTCCTCGATAACAAGATAACAAGTTGGCTTTATCATGTATACATGTACAAAAGATAATTGTAGAAAATGTAGATATATAAATAGACGTTCTAACAGTTGATCTACATTCTTTTTTTAAGTAATGCAAGAGCACTAGTTCTTTTACTTTCAACTTGATTTTTTTCTTCAAACAAAGGTGATTCGTTTGTTCCCTAAAAATCAATCACAGAACGAATCGACAGAAATTAATCAGCGTTAGAAATATGCTTTTAATGAACGTGAAATTTAAGTACATTTTAATTGCAGAACTGATAGCAATAAATAATGAAGGTACATAATAAAATGTTTTCATGTGTTTATAATTTTTTTTTTCAGATATAAATCTAAGTTTATTTTGATTTATATTTAACATGAAATATATGGAGATAACGAACAGTATTCAAGCTCAAAAGTCCATTAAACATTACAAAATAGGTGCAGAGCAAACACGGACCTCCAAAACATCAGAGGTGGGATCAGGTTCCATGGAGGAGTGAGCATCCCCGGTCACACCCGTCGTGTGCTCCTTGTCATGATCGGGAAATAACGGAAAAATCCGTCGACAATTCAGTGTGTAAATAATGGCCTAACAATTAGTATGAAAAACTTCAGTCAGCATTTGACTCAATGATAAATTGTATTTGCTGACAAGGTCATTGTATCGACCATAGAACTTACGAAATGATGACTTTAAACGAGACTGTTGATATCCTTGTTTCGTCAACTTATTTGTCAATAATTTACTTCGTTTTAGAAATTGTACATACGTAGAGCATGCTCTTGTGTATCGAATCAACTTAGAGATATAAACCCCGTATGCAGGTGATGAAGGTATATTGCTGCATATGTAAGTGAAGCTGACGATTGAAAAGTTAAAGTCATCACGTGTATCATAAAGCTTGGTTGTTAGATTACCATTAACGTATTTTTCAAGTAAAATATCCGAATATGAAACAGATGTGTCAGACTCTGTAGTAAATGATATATGCTTTTACTTTCGGTTATTATTGATTTGTTATACATGCATACGTTAACATCTAATTCAGCTTAATGTTATTGTTTCATACGGATGCCCGTTTAGAACATATCAATTGGAATTGGAATTGGATATAATGAACTGACAATTTTGATAAAAACGGATTTAATTCGTTATAACGAATTTAATCTGCTAATGCATATTTGTTAAATGTGTTATAACGAATTCAAAAAAGTCTTTTTTAACAAATAAAATTTGCTTAAACGAATTCTAAAATTTGTTTAAACGAATTCTAAAATTTGTTATAACGGATCAATTTCGTATAAAAACGGATTCCTAAATTTGTTATGAGGACTTAAATTTGGTTAAATAAATATGAACAATTTGTTATAACGATTTCATAAATATTTTTTCGAAGGGCAGTAAATGTCGAATTCGATTGAAGAAAATTTAATTCCTTATCACAATTTTAAGAATTTCTTCAAATAAATTATTTTCGTTATAACAAATTTTAGAACTCATTTAAACGAATTTAATCTGTTCAATTTTTTAAATTCCTTACAAAGAATTCAACAAATCTGAAATTATAAATATTCTTCGTTATAACGAATTCAACAAGTCTGTTATAAAAAAAAATCTAAATCGTTATATCAAATTCAAAAGTGAGTACAAAACATACTACCGAGTGCTTGAATGAAATATATTTAAAATGACAATTTTTGAGACAATAATTATCTTGATACAACTCTAAAACATTTATTATAGTTACTAAAAATTAGCTATAGTAAATACTTTGATTCACTATGAAACTTTACTCTTGATTTTTTTTTCAAGGTTTAGATCCTTAATATGTCTTACATTACACATCAATGATGCATTTATGGAAATAATATGTGAATATACAAGGCTTCTTGTAATAATTCCTTTTGATTTAAGAAAATTGCATGTAGGAATTTAAGAAAATAAAATGCAACAATTTGAAATTCACAGTAAATATATTTTGCTTTACTATATTAAACTTCGATTTACTATAGTGAAAACTTTGGTACTATAGTAAACTATAGTTAACTGTAATAAAGTTAACTATAGTATTTTTTGTTAGTGACAACTCGACACAATTCTATTCAATGACAATTTGTGATTTACTAGATGTTAGACAAAAATGTTGATCTGAAAGGGAAAAAAGTGAAAATAAAATTTAAAGTGATAAATTTATTAATGAAGGTACAGTTTTCTCTTTCTGGATTTACTGTGCAGAAGGCATGATCTGAGGGGAAACTTTTTCCTTTCATTGGTTAAGAAACATGTAAAGTCATTGATGATGTAAATTATTTCAAACACATTTCATTCGGAAAAGTTACGCTAGAAGGAAAACGGAGGAGGAGTGTCACATGTCACCCCCTCATTTGACTTTTCCTTTTGGAAATAAAACATGTATTTGGGAATTTGATTTGCGAAATTCCCCCGGTGTACTCTAATCCTTTGTAGTCTTTATACTCTGCCTTATAAATACCATGAAATAAATCTTCATAAATGTAAATTCATGTGATTTAATTTGTAATTGACAATCTTAGAAAGTAAAGAAATAAATGTCGGGAAGCTTTTAAGACAAAGAAATGAATCCTAAAATATAGAACAAATTTCCTTCAATTTCAAGCCGAGATTTTTATCAACAACATTTGACTTGTTTCCAAATATAACTGTAAATCATTTCAGTACTCTTAACAAAACACACATTTTATGTATTTTCTGCTTTAAGTTTTCTATTTTTTTCTCCACGAAAAAGGTTTTCTTTTTTATTTCTAGATGATTCTGATAAAAGAAGACCTATGGGAATTTGTTATTTCTTTCCATAAAAAATTTAAAACATACTAACTCATTAAAATACACGTTGTATATCATTTCCTTATTTAAAATAAGAATAGCCTCGCCCATCATTCACTAAAATATCATATTTTCATAAATGTGTATGTCACAAAAGAAACAAGCCGAAGTATTTCAAATCATTTTTCGTTACATAATCCACCCGTCCGCGTTGGGCATTGATTATTAGAATCAAGTGCACACAGTCACTCAAGCGTTCAGAGAACAAAATTGTTATTGTGGACTGTTGACAATTCTGTGACAAATATGTCGAATAGAAACATATTTGAATTAGGAGACAGGGGCTTTAATGTTCCCCAGTGGATCCATTATTTCAATGTAAGTGTAAGTTACGTTACCGTTCATCTGCTGCCTTCCGATTGGAATTCCATGTGTATATTTTACGATTTCGACATGCATTTGAATATATCGATTTTTTTAAAGCAAAAATTGCCATTCAATTTGCAAGGAATCATGCGTTTGCATTATTATTGTGCACATGAAGTAGGAAAAAATTGCTGAATATTCAATTCATTTTATTTAGAATATTGAATTTGGGAAATAAGCACTTTTAATTTTTTCTCTCAATGTATTTTAATTTCTTTATTACAAATCATTAAGTGAAAATTAGGACTAATTAGAATAACCCCACTCTAAGTATGGGCGTTCCTTTTTCCTTCTGGTAGTTCTCCACTAACATTTGTTGTAAGCATATTTCATTTTCTCAATAGGAAATACACTTCTGTATCAACAAATAGCAGGAATTATTTCAGACAGGTGCAGGGATTTTTACCCCCGTTTTACAACATTCATCTAAGACAATATTCTTTTAAATATTGATTTTAATGACAATTCATTTGATATTGTGATTTAAATATGATTGAATCATATATTATTTTACTGTTTTTATTGGGGGTATTTTCTTTATTTTTAATTTTTTTTTTCACAAAAACACTAAGATCCTTGATTTTTAGAGAGTATTGCATACAGAGGCACTGGTTAATCTTTAAATCAGGGAGAGGTCGTCTTTAAGTTGGATCAGTTAACGAGTTTAGGTATCACATCCCTCGTTGACAACAGTCGGGGACATTTTAAGTCGTCAACGTTCTTCAGTGTCAGCTAGATTGTGTTACAGGAAGTTAAAATGGGATAAAATGCTGCAGGTTCATGCTATGTAAATTTTGATTTACTGTGGGTTGTTACTCACTTTGTACTGTCGGATATATTTCCAACATTATTTTTTCAGATCATGTTATTCAATACGACATTATTGTATGATTGTATTTTAGTTTATGTGTACCGTCTATTAAATTTTGTAGATTTATCTATCAACTAAAGCACAATTTAACTCTAAAATATAGAAATTACCTCTTCTTACTTTATACATATTGAAAGAGAAATAACAAACCACAATCTGATTAAATTATCAGATGTTCGTAAAAGATAGAACAGCTGATTTTAATAGATTTAAACAAACTAAAGAAGGAAAAACGATGGTTTTATTAAAGATGAGGTAAAAGAATTTATATTGTCACTTAAGGGTAACTTTTTTTCTAATTTAACAAGAGGTCCATAGTGAACGGCGCTCACTTGGGTCAACTTTTGCATAATACATACAATATACATTCTTTGAATACCACTTAATTGTCCCAACCCGATACACTGATCATTGACTTACACACTTTTCAAACTACATTACATACATGTTAATATAAATATGTGTCAAACATTGCAATAACATGCATTTTTTATCATGTGATGGAGAGTTTCAATTATTATTCCACACAATAACATTTCTTAATGGATGTAAAAATTGACTCCGTTTGTAAGACCCCTATTCCCAGGACCCACGACGGAAAGAAATCTAAAACTACATTAAAGGGAATACCAGCGTTTTAATTTAATGAAATACGGTGCATTGGATCGCTATTCTCGTGCAGCTCTAACCCTGTTGACAATGATTTAAATAAATTTGAATCAACATTTAAAATTGTGGATATTTGCACAGAAATCAAACAAATTTTAGCATCGTAATTCTGTAAAGAAGGACAGAGAGAGATTTTTTCTCCTTTACAATCAGGTGTGAAACTTACATGCTTTTTATTGTGACTCCATTACATTTTGTAAATCTTCACTAAATAAAAGAGCTATTGCTCAAGATTTAACTGCCCTGCTTTTTTATACA
Organism: Saccostrea echinata; assembly: GCF_033153115.1. Classification (NCBI taxonomy): domain Eukaryota; kingdom Metazoa; phylum Mollusca; class Bivalvia; order Ostreida; family Ostreidae; genus Saccostrea; species Saccostrea echinata. Next base: position 5,356,934 of record NW_026889763.1, on the reverse strand, counting down.
CAAAGATCTTTAAAACACCTTATTTTCACTATATCTTATTTACTTTGCCGACATAGGAAGTCTAGCCATCCATTTGAACAAACATGAATTCCTAATATACACTTTGGATTCATTATGGAAATTTGCGGATACATGGACTTCTTTTTTAATCTTAGGTCTTGCAACCCTTTTCTAAATATATACTTACCTTCAAAACCTTTAAAGGATTAAAAACAATTAAGTTAGTCGAGTATGCAATGTAAGGGTTGGTTTAATTGAAACAGGGATATAACCTTTCTTTGTTCGGTGTGTAAAATTCCAGGTAAATTGGTTTACAGAAATTAGGAAGGATAATCAAAGTACAACATTTCTATGAATAATTAAGAAATGGTTTAATATACATTAATATATAATGGGGTCAAAAAATTACATAGGTGAATATATTGAAGTCTTTACATATATTAAAATCTTAACTAACAGAGAATGTCCCAATTAATAAAGGTGTATGTTTGCTTTCCTAATATGTAATGCACATTCAAATTTCAAATATTTAAATGTGTTCTTAGCGTGGTTAATGGGATAACGATAGGGTGAAACAGATGTATCAACTTTTCTGTACATACTTCCTATCTAGGAAGAAAGACGCCTCAATGTGACTCAAACGTATGCATATATATTGCATTTCATTACTGAATGTGTCATAGGCATTAGATATCGTTACTGTACAGGTCATTGGAAAAACATGATTACAATGATTACACCTAAGGACAATTTATTACACAAAGCTATCTTTAGGAAAGCAAGTGTGAATTGTACATGTAAGGGTTTATTCAAATAGTATATTGTTACATGTAGGTCAGCCCTCTCAGACCAGAAAGTGCTATCAGTCTGTCCCTCTTGTTTCTGGACTTTTTAAAAAGATTCTGGGATATTTTATGATTATTTTGATATGCAAGACATCTTGAATCCATAATACTATATGGCGTTTTGATTTTAACATTTATTTACACGTAATTTGGAAACGAAGAAGAATGCAAAATATTAATTCATCTTATAACGTAAATCTTTTGCTTCATGTGACTTACATAAGTCCAATAAAAACATAGGAGTGTCGCGTAAAATTGAACAATGTCTTGAACTAGACTACTTGAGTTGAAAATTGTCTTGTTTGGAGATTTTATTGTATTTAGAATATTGATTATGTGAAATAAGCGTTTTTGACTTTTTTTCTATCAATGTATTTTAATTTCTTTATTACAAAGCATTAAGTGAAAATTAGGAGTAATCAAGATAAATCCACTCTAAGCATTGGTGTTCCTTCTTCCTTGTGATATTCGCCACTAACATCTGTTGTAAGCATATTTAATTTTCTCAATATGAAATACACTTCTGTATCAACAAATAGCAGGAATTATTTCAGACAGGTGCAGGATTTTACAACATTCAAGATACCATTCTCTTGAACATTGATTAAATCTCCATTCATTTAATATTGTGATTTAAACACAAATAAGAAATGTGATCAAATATTGTATCATTATATATATTTTATAATATAATATATTATACTATATTATATCATAAATTATTGTACTGTTTTTATTAGGGGATATTTTCGTTATTTTTCATCCTTTTTTCACAAAAAGACTAAAAAATGCCCTCACAAACCGGAAAGTGCTATGAGTTCTTTACTGTTCGTCTGCCAGTCAGTCTGTCCCTCAGGTTTTTCCGGACTTTTATTTCTAGATTCTGGGATATTTTGAGCTTAATTTGATATGCGAGACATCTTGAATACATAATAGTATATGACTAGGACCAAAAAAACTATTTTGTAATTAATTTTGATCTTAACATTTATTTACACAAAATTTTAAGATGAAGAAGAATGCAAAATATCAATTCATTATATATACTGAAACGCAAAAGAAACGCAACATCCTATTTTAGGGGGAAATATTATATATAGGATATAATTTTGTAAGGACATCTTCAACTTTGTAAATATTGGTAATTTAACGGTTGAATGATTTTCATACCATAACCGGAAGTTAAGTTTGAGTCCGCTTAACAGAAATCAAAAATTGCATGTTTAACAAAATATTTGGCAATAATATGGGGTTTTAAGAATTTGTATCTGTTCATCATAAGTAATGAAGCAATGTTACGAAAAATAAATTCTCCTTTCTTTTCCGTAAGCGATGCCAAGGCTTCCTAAAAATGACTTAAGTACGCATTTCCATTGCTCTAGCTGGAAAATATCAAAATAAAGGTGATGGAGAGTTGCAGATGCAAATATACAACACATCACGCCTCAACAGGCTCTAACGTATCATTAGCATGAATGACGGTCCAAGGGTTACTACACTGCACTTGGCTAGAGAAAATTCGACCTCATCATCTGAAAAACAGGCATTTAAAAATGGCAAAGAATATTTCTTTCGCTCAGATCTCGAGATTGATAAACCTACTGCATCATAAAAAATCAAGCTGCCACTGTTGTACATGGCAGTCTTGCACGTTGTAATTGAATGACCGGGGGGTAACATTCATGTGTTACTTTCTAAAGTTAAAAGATTATAATTTAACATTTTTATCAAATCTCTGATGTTTATAAATCAAGTTTTACCTTACTGTATTCATTTTTGAAAATCATTAGATAAAAAATTCAAATATTTGTAGATTACCGCTTGTTGCGCTTCTTTTGCGTTTCAGTATAATATGAATATTTTGCTTCATTTGTGACTTACTTAAGTCCATTATAAACAAAGGAGTATCATTGTCGAACATTGAGTATTTTTGAATTGAAAACTGTCTTCGGATATATATATAGAGAGAGGGGGGAGGGAGAGAGAGACAGAGAGAACAAAAAGCAGAATCACCATTATGAAACGTTTTATTCATTGTACTCTTTTCCTAGTGTTACAGACATCAAAGTAAAACTGCTCTATCTTGTCAAATAATTATTCCATCCTGTAGTCTTCAATAAAGCATGTGATATTGATCGAAATGTACCTTTATGAATAGGATATCAATTCCGAAGAAGAAGCAAGTAGAAGCCCAAATACAACAATTTGAAAGAAAAATCGGTTGTTTTCTTACATGTATGTAATGAATATAAAGTTCGTTCATTCGTTCATAGCGTGGTTCATGGGACTAAGATAGGGCCACAAAAGGCTGATCAAATTTTCTCTACATGCATCAAATATAATAGAGGATATGGCCCCAACGTATTCATATATATTACATTTCATTACAAAATGTGTGGCATTAGATATCGCTACTGAACATGTAATTGGAAAAACATGTTAACAATGATGACAACATAGGACGATTTATTACATCGAAGATATCTTTAGGATATTAAGTGTGCACTCATTTCAAATGTATTGTATGGTCACCTCTCCCATAATTAATCCTCCACTAGTGAAACCGGTGGGAAGGGAGGAGATAACGAGTTTCTTCTATGTCTATATGTATGTCTGTCTCACTGTCTGTAGAAATGCAGATCACATTAACATTTCATTTCGCTCCAATGATTTTTCGGAATTACGATAAAGACCGGCAGGGGACTCGTTGCAGTACTCTCTGAATACTTGTTTATAATGACACAGTCTGCAACTACAGGGTTCCCGGCGGCTGCGACAGGGGATGATTACAACTCCTAAGCACCTTATCCCACCTCCTGTGTTTCCATGGGTCCGGCCGTGGGGGCTTTTTTGCCCCATTAACATTTCGTATTTTTTAATAGATTTATGAAATTGATCCGTTTCAAATCATCTTTTACGTAAATTGAGGAATCTAAAATGGTACATGTATAAGACTAGTTACCAAACTCTTTTTTTCATATATTACCAATGATCTACATAAACATTTCTGAAATAAAGAATTAAAAATTAATCCATCATAAAATGTGAATCTTTTGTTTCATGTGAGTCATATTAGTCCAATTAAATCAAAGGAGTGTCGAGTAAAAGTGAACAGTGTCTTGAACTAGCATTCCTGAAGTGAAAATACTGTCTTCAGATAATATAAAACAAAGTAGGACGTGTGATAGTTAAGCAGTTTCACAGTATGAGAGGTTTTATTAATTTCTCTTTCCTATATTATTTACATCAAAGTGAACCGCCACAAGCACCCCTTCTGTAACTTGCAAAATAATTATTCCACATTGTAATCTTGAATAAAGCATGTAAAATTAATTGAAATGTGTCATTGGTTGTTTGTAGAAGATCAATTCCGAAAGAGAAGCCAGCAGTAGCCGTAGTACCACAAGCGGGTCAGTAGAGAAATCCAGGTGCTGCTCCAGCAGGTGCGCTGTTTGGTCTTTGGTAACCACTGCTCTGGTCATCCTTCTACTGGGCACTGCATTTGTTCCTCTCATTCTTTACTTAATAGAAGAAGGTAAACGGGGAAAAACATTTTCGCTTAAAACATGAATTTTTAACTTTTAAGTAAGTTTTTTTTTTAATTATAATTTTGGGTTTCAGTACATTTATTACATGCTTTAAAAAACGATTTTTGTGACATATTCTTTCCGTTTTTATTTCAGGTCAATTTAAATACTGTAAGTTTTGGATATTGTTTTTTTTTTATTTTGCACGAAATGCAGATTAATCAAGAGTAACAAGAAAAAAGCAATCAATTGCTAAACTCTTTGTTTGACATTGATAAAATCCTATTGTCACTCAATTCAAGTAGACATAATTAAAAGAAAACGATTCAAAATGAAAAATGTTGAACTTTCAGATATGGCCACAGCTACATTAACATTACAGGGGCAATATGACAAAAATCTTGGTGACCTTAACAGTACTCTCTCTATAGAGTTCCAGAAGGACTTCTGCAGAACGGTATAGAATATAATGTAATAATAATAATAAACATTATACTTACAATACAGATCGCTACAGATCCAGAATGGTAAAAAAAATATTATACATTATAATGATCTCTACAGATCCAGAAAAATCATTTACTCATCCATGTTAGGATTTTGATGACATACTATGATGATTACCCTATCATGATTTTCGATTAGTTCAGTTTGAAATCTTGTATTACATGTACACACAATATATATATTTTACCGTATTTTGATATAATTATTGCTAGCTGCTAAAAGTTAGTCTGAAAATGAGGAAAAAAATGAGGAATGAAATAGCGCATTGTGCATTTGCGCAATTTAAATGTTTTCAGCTTCGTGGAAGATGAATGGCAAAGGCATAATACTTCTACCCTAACATCTGTTGAGTTACCTCGAATTCGCATAATTGTAATAATTCGAGTTGGGTTTCTCGGACAATATTTTTATAATTTAAAAAGAAAACAAATAAATTTCAATAAATTATCATTTTTCTTTCGGAGCTCATAAAGTATAAGAAAATGTTCATCAAAGGCATTATTTGTCACTGTAAAACAAAAGAAAAAATATCAGGTCTGTTCAATTTAATAACTAAAGTTTATGCAAAAAATATGCATTGGATCCCGATAAAGCTTTTTAGCATGTCAAAACATCATGAAAAGCTAGTATCGTTTTATCATTAGGGCATATACATACATATATATATATATATATATATATATATATATATATATATATATATATATATATATATATATATATATATATATATATATATATATATATATATATATATATATATATATCAAACATGTAATATCAAAGTAAAATATTAATAGCAATTCTCTGTAACCACTTAAACTTCTTTGCCACGCATGATCACCGATTTTGATGAAACTTTGCCCATTATTACAACTTGACACCAGAAACATACATCAAATAAAATTTCGTTGCTATGTGTCTTGGTTGCCGTGGTAACAGCCAGAAAAGTTGAAAAAATTGAGATTTTCAGCCACTTTAAATCTTTATTAAGCCTTAATAAAGACTAAGAAAAACAAACAAACCATTCTCCCAAAAACATGACACCTTGTTGCCACTTATGCTATAAAGAAACTATTTAGAATTTATCTCTAAGTAAGTGGTAACCATGGGTACATTTGGAATACATTTTAGATGCTGAAAAATGCTGAAAAACGCTCTATAGCCACAAATGATAGATGTTACATGATCAAACTCAATCAACAACGTAAGAAAAACAATGAAAAATATTTGACCTCCTGTAATTAGGTATTGGCAATATTATTCTAAAAATAACTTTCATGGTTGCTATGGTAACACAGAGTCACCATGCAAAATCTGTTGCTATGATTGGGTTAATGCTACCATCGTGAGGGAAAACAATAAAATTCATGACTGGCACATATGCATCCTTAGAGCCTTGCAACACCGACAACATAAGAAAAATTGAGATTAATTGTTACTTTGCTGTGTAACCATGGAAACAACGTACTAGATGTTTAAAGTGATATTTTTTTGCTGCTTTAGGAATTTACCAACCTTTTAATCAAGAAAAATATCATTTGAATCACCTTGAATAGTACTTATCTCGTAGAACTAAAGTTGAATATCATATATTGATAAAGGTTGTTGAAAAATACAACACTGTTGCTACGGTAACCAAGAAGAGAAAATGTTCGATTTTGTTAATTTTTTGTCAATATTAGACCCTATGTGCCAGCTTTTTGCATCCAGTTAGAGATTGGGTGATAGTCACAATTGAAAGTCAGGTTAGTTGTTCACATATATCAATCATTAAAGTTTTGGGAATCTACATACAACGGTACGTATCCAAGGAAACAGAGTATTTTTCAGATTTTTATGCATGTTTTTTCGCCTTATTTCCATAGCAACGCACTATTTAAAGAATTAAAATTGAATTCTTTGAAATGTGAAAATTAGGGTCACACCAAGGCCTTTAAAAATTGATCATCAGTTATATAGAAATATGCTTTTTAAAAAGATAGGATAAGATTAAAACACTAAGAGAGTAAATTTAAAATCCTTTCGTGGTATTAAAACCATGGCAACCATTGCCAACCTATAAGAAATATCATATTTTGTCCTTGGTATATGTTACAAGGATCTCTTCTCTATTATTTGCTTGCATTTCAACCTATTATTGTTTTTATTCTTAAGTGTATGACTTTATAAAATTAAATGAACAAAATTATTACTTTTGAATACTTTGTTTCCATAGTAACGTAAGTTATAGATGATTTACCAAACATGTTTATCATGCATTTAAGACACCAGGCCTTCAACTTTCAGAAACAGTCATTGCAACTTGTTTGCTTTGCTGCAAACGTTAACTGTGGGACTCTGAAGATGTTGAAAAATGCCATTTTTCAAACTTTAGGACATGTTGCTATGGTAACCATGACACGTAGCAACCAATTTTTGCCTGATTTGAGTTAACGGTATCAAAGACTTTTATCATAGAGAGTTTGGAGAAATTCTGAGACTATGCGTGCCACAGCTCCTATATAAAAGTTCAAGTCATTACAGAGAATGGCTCTTAAATCTTCATAGTAAATCAACTAGGATAAATGTAATTTTCAATTTTTATTGCATTCATTAATCTTATTTTTTTCCTTAAGACGATTAAAAACCTCAAATGAACTTTGCGATAAATGTGCATAAATGTCATAAAGGAAATTATAGTGAATGCAGTTCTCTCGTGATGTATTACAAAGGAGATGATAAATAGTTTATATAGGGTGTTATTTGGCGAAACAAATTAATTAAAACCCTCTACATTTTAATTTACAACAAAAAAGTCAAATACAAGAGATTTAAGATCTTCTCTCATAAAGTATAAAAGAGAAGAAGACATATAAAGGTATATGCTGTTATTTCGTGAAATAGATAAAATAAAATCTTTACTGTAGTAAACTAGTTTTTTACTAAAAATCGATGTTATTATGGTAATATACACTTTATTGCTATATTTTTGAATTCTATACAGATGGGGAATTCACAGCAAAATAAATACACCAATGACTACAAAGGCTGTTTAGTTACAGAAATACGGTTTGTTCTTCAACATTTTTATAAATTTGATATCAATACATCGTGCTTGAAATAAAAGGATACATGTAATTATTACTATCTTCCAAAAATATAAAATATAAGGAAGAATCTGATTCTGAAATATTGCACTTCATTCACTGTAAGTTAATGACTTCTCATATAGGTATATGTAGGTAGGTTACATAAGTTTACTTCTGCTCCTTTATTAACCCATCTATTTTTGTATTCCTATGAAGAATTTATTTAAAAAGAATTCGTACATGAGAAGTGACCTTTAACTCAAGACATATCGACGTCTCTTTATCAATTAACAATTATAGTTACTTTTATTCATATGTCGATTCGATGTATCCCAGCGGACTCGAAATAAAAGACACCATACAGCCTGCTACCTCTGTTTCACATTTGGATGTTTTACTGACTATAGACGATAATGGCCAACTAACAAATAAAATGTATGTCAAAAGAGAAGACTTCAGCTTTTCCGCCGTCAATTTTCTTTATTTATGAAGTATTATTCAAATATCTGCAAATGGTGTTCATGCCTCCCAATTTATTCGATACTCAATAACATGCCTTGAGTGCAATCAATTTTTAAACCGAGGCAGGCTACTGAAAAATAAGTTGATTTATAGAGATTTCAACAATGCATTTAAGGAGGCTGAGGGGTCAACAAATTAACCATCAGATATAACTTATTTTTTAGATATGATATCTTAAGCTGTCAACTATCATTTGGCAAACAAAAATTTCATACATTTTAGTTTTAAAATTTGATCATTTTTGTATATCTTTATATAGAGCTCTTCTTCTAAAGGAGTTCAATATAGTCTGAAAATGGCCACAACCACCCAGCCCTCTTAAAATCAGCATTTCGTAAATAATATGGTCGTTATAATGACCTTGTTAGCAAATACAACCTATCATTGGGTCGTATTTGACTGACATATTCCACACCCTTTATTAGGCCCTTGTTTTTATACTTGATTTGACTGCGAATTGTTCCGTCAACCTGATCAATCCGTAGAGCTCACGGTGGGTATAACCGGTCGACAGGGGATGCTTACTCCTCTTTGGCACTTGATCTCACCTCTGGAATTTTCGGGGGTTTGTGTTTTATACTCTGTTGAAAAGTTTGTATTGTAAGATTTTTTAGATCGATCACTGTTCGTTATTTTCACTATTTTCATCAAAGTAAAAAGAATTGCCACTGTGTGGAGAAAGCTTGCAGATATTTTTATTCGAATTAATGCAATTTACCAAAAAGCGCTATGGAAGGATGACAATTTTATTCTTTTAACAGGAATGGTAGCATCGTAGTGAGTTTCTCAATGTTCTTTTACACAAAAGTAATCGTGACCTCTAACAATGTAAAAACAGAAATAACCGAATACTGGAGAAAGCAGCCTAATAATGTGACCTTTGCTAATACATTCAATGTGTTAATTGAAATAGAAACATTGGATGTTGGAGTAATCCGACAAGAACAAACTGAGTATGAGTCTCTCACATCAAATTCTCAATTTGTTGGCTCTGCTCTGACAACAACTACCATTCCACCAACAACTGCAATTTCTGCAACCCCAGGGGAAAGCTCCTCAACATCTACAACAGAAGGTAGCACCTCTACTGTTTCGCCCGCTACAACAACTAATACTCAGGCTGATACTACATTAAGCAGCATATCATCTACTCCACCCATCGCAACAACAGTTACCACACTAACAACTACTTCAGAAAGTGATACTACATTACTGGCTTCATCAACGACCATTGCTCAAACAACTTCAGAAAGCGACACTACTGAGAGTGGTATTTCACTTACTTCATCGATGATAGCAACAGTCATGGCTACAGAAGAGGATACTTCAGAGAGCAGTACTTCAACTGCTTCACTCAATACAACCACAGTTACTTCTTCATCGGATTCAACTCAGAATTTTAGCACATCTACAGTCATTCAAAACTCTACTACGACAACTCCTCAAATTTCATCAACATCTTTTTCCAACCCTCCTCCAGGCAATACCACATATTTGAATGAATCAACCACTCAAACAAGTACCGGTCCTTCCATCACAAACACAACGACCTCACGTACTACAACAAATCAAAACGATAGCACTTCTTCAGTCATTCAAAATTCTACAACGACAGCTCCTCAAATTTCATCAAAATCTTCTACCAGCTCTCCTACAGGCAACACCACTTATTTAAATGATTCATCCACTGAAACAAGTACCAGTGCTACCTTCACAAACACAACACTTGATTCTCAAGACACATCTTCTACCAACATTCCTACAGATACATCAAACACAACATCAGTGCTTCTGGATTCCACCACTTCCACTAAAGGGGTCATGGATACAGATTATAACTCTTCTTCAACTTCAGGTCTTCCGGATGCCTCCACTTCATCTTCCTGGGATACAAGTAGCACTTCTCCAACTTCTCTAAATATGACTATTACAACCGTGCAAAATTCAGATAACAGCACCATCACGACAGACTTTTCTGATTTGAATATCACCAGTTCTACAATTCCTTCTGTTACCGATGCCTCTAGTGTAAATATTTCCACTACAACAGACAGTTTAGCACCCATGACGTCCACTACCATCTCTCCCCAACAACTCGCAGGTTTTTAATATGTTTTGATTCCTAAAGATGTTGTTTGATATTTTTATTTTATTATTATTATTTTTACATATGGAAATTAAGTGCTAAAAAGTTTGTTTTTATTTAAGAAATAATGTATCATTTTTAAACATCTATCGGGATATAAATACGGGTTGGTCACGAGATCAAATTCCATAAAGCCCGAAGGGCTTTATGGTAAATTTGATCTCGTACCAACCCGTATTTATATCCCGATAGATGTTTAAAAATGACACATTATTACTTATATTTACATTTATGACTTATTCATATTTTATGTTTTCCTGATTATAATCTTTAACGCGTGAAATGTTTTATTTTTCAAACTCAACGACACGTATTTGATCCATTGATTGCGCGTCGACCCTTTATGACGTCACTGAGAAATTACGTCGAATGTTTATGACGCGAGGAACCCGTGTTTATACGGATATAGATACGCGTTGCTTTTAATAGTGTTATATAAAAGAAAACGTTTGCAAATGTAAATATTTATTTTTCAAGAAGCATGACACACAGAAATATTAAAGTTCTTCATATTTTTGTACAAGTAGACTGTATTTAATGAATAATTCTACCCAGTATTCATTTTTTTAAAAATCCATAGTACATGAATGTCTGATTTTGAGGATTTTTTTTTTATATATTTAGGATGAATCTTCACCTAATTACATTAAAATATACATAAAAAGTATTGAAATTTAAAAGCTAGTAGATTTTTTCCATAAATCACAGTTATTATTTGTTTCATACATTTCTTTTAATTCGTTTTTCCATAAATCATAGTTATTATTTGTTTCATACATTTCTTTTAATTTGGTATAGATATTTTCTTCATTCAAGAAACGTTATAAGTTAGATAATGAGAAGAATCCATTTTTGATTTAGCAAGCAGCATATTCAAAAGATAAACATACCATTTGATTGGCATTAGTTATAGGATCCAAACATACAGTATTTTAACTTTAAACGAGATTTTAGTAAAATATCATTAGTAATTTATTGTAACAATATTAAACGAAGGCTTCGGGTGAACAATTTTGAAATGCCTTTTAATTTCTTATCAGTATTATGGTCTTTAAATTTACAACTATATTGATCACGAAAGTATATGTTGCGTACTTTTAATAATTCCTAGGAAATGAATGTTTTAATTTTAATGAAAGTTGCAATTGTATCTTTTTATTTGCATAGATAAAGATATTAGAATTTTATAACACATCTCTGATTCTTTGTTTTAGCTGTTGCGATGGATCCGTCATATGGTGAAATTGGCACTGTGGTACGTCATACTTGCAGAATTAATATCACAAGTGGTGATTGGGAGCAGATATACCTCAAACAGTATAGCAGCAACGAGAATCTAGCAGTTCGTTTTAAAAATGGCAGTACTGTTACATACACCAACGACAGCATTCTGACTCCGGTATTTGAAGTAGATGCCTCAAAGATAAATGCTTCTGTGACTTTTAACTTAACCGACTTTCCAGAGGAACGCTGCGGATCTAGACGATTTGAATTTGTCTGCAGTGTGCAGATGAAAACTGGACTTATCTTCAATGCTACCGCTAACTTTAAAATAATTGGTAAGTAAGAAAAATATTTAGAAGCCATGCAATGAATATGTTATACTTTTATGAAATTGACATATCTATCCGTTTAAAAGTCAATCAGTGTGATTTCTCGTTTCGTTCGGAAAGTATTGAAATTGATATCTTTTGTTCCTTCTTAAAATCAGTTCAGTCCTTTATTCTCCGCGCAGTGAAAGACTGGGTGGGGAATCATATTCTACATGTGTACAATTTTGTCACAAGTAATTAATTTTTTTCTGCATTGCATTATCATAATGCATTGCAAAGAAATCCATTTTAAGCATTTTTTATTCCCCCGTATCGAAGATTCGTGGGTATATAGTTTTTGCCCTGTCCGTCCGTCTGTCTGTCTGTTTGTCTGTTTGTCCGCAAAAACTTTAACATTGCCCCTAACTTTGATTGGTTGGAGCTATGGCTTTCATATTTAACATGTGTATTCCTTGTGATAAGACCTTTCTTTGGGTACCACCATATTTGACCTTTTGACCTTGACCTTGGAGTTTGACCAAGTTTTGCAAAAATTTCCCCAACCTTACCCTTGGCCATAACTTTTGAACGATTGGTACTAGGGCTTTCATACTTCACATGTGTATTAATTGTGACAAGAGTTTGACCTACTTTTGTAAAACTTTAACATTGGCCATAACTTTTGAATCGCTGATGATAGGGCTTTCATACTTCACATATGTAATCCTTGTGACAAGACCTTCCCTTGGATACCAACAATTGTAATCCATTGACCTTGACCTTGGAGTTTGACCTACTTTTGAAACACTTTAACCTTGGTCATAACTTTTGAACGATTGGTGCTTCAGCTTTCATATTTCACCTGTATATTTCTTGTGAGAAGGCCTTTCCTTAGGCACCATTAATTTTGACCATTTGACCTTGACCTTGATGTTTGAATTACTTTAATCTTTTCCATATCTAATCAATGGCTGCTGCTAGGGCTTTCATATTTCACAGGTATATTCCTCGAGACAAGACCTTACTTTGAATACCAACATATTTGATTTGCATTCGAGAAAGTTTAACCTTTGCTATAAGTTGCCGTACGGGGGCATGAGTGTTTCACAAACACATCTTGTTTTATTTATAATTTGAAGAGGTAAAATATCCAGCATATTTACAATGTATTGCGTGTCACAAGGCATTTACCGGGGAAGAATTTTTAATTTTATAATATTGTTATTAAATATTTGAATAAATTTTCCTAATTCATATTTTAAGCTATTTATCACACAAAAAAAATTATCATCTTGTGAACTAGAACTATCTGTTTTATGCCCCGTAATCGAAGATTCGGGGGCATATAGTTTTTGCCCTGTCCGTCTCTCTGTCGAAAAAAGTTTAACATTGCCCATAACTTTTGATTGGTTGGAGGTACGGCTTTCATATTTTCATGTGTCTTGTGACAAGACCTTTCTTTTGGTTACCAGCATGTTTGACCTCTTGATCTTGACTTTGGAGTTTGGCCCACTTTCGCAAAATTTACCAAACTTTATTCTTGGCTATAACTTTCATTTCATTAGTTAGTACTAGGTGTTTCATACTTCACAGGTATATTCCTTGAGACAAGACCTTTCTTTAAGTTACAACATTTTTGATCTCTTGATGTTGATCTTGGAGTTTGACTTGCATTTGAGAAAATTTTACCTTCACCATAACCTGCACTACGGGGGCATCAGTGTTTCACAAACACATCTTGTTTTCTTTTTATTTAATCGACAAAAAAGGAATTTTTCTTTAAGCTTATTAAGGTTTTTTTTCAAGACTCATCAATTCTGACGTTGACAGTTTACTGTGATTGTCTATCCTGGTTGTTATCAAAATTTGCGATTTCAATACTCACTAGAATAATTAAGATCGATTATATGTATAATGTTAAAAATGAATATATTATATGTATGCATTTTTTGATTGTCATTACTGATGATCAATAAAAAAAAATGTTTACCTTTCATTTCAGCTCCTATGACACCACCATCTGTTGCCGTTCGAGCGACCAGATACGCGATCAACACAACCAGCAATGAAACGTTTGTAGGTGTTCTAATCAGCTGTAATGTAACGAAAGATCAGTCTAACGAATCGGCTCAGGATGTAGGCATTCGAATTTTCAACTCAACTGATCATCAAATCGCAGAATTTGTCTATTTTCCTGAAAGAAGCGGAATTTTTACGCCAAATTGTGGAGAATGGGTTTTTGTTAATGGAAACGAACCCACGGTGTTTTCATATCGCTCCGATTTTAACGGATCGACGCTTTACTGCTTTTTACAAAACGCTGGAGCAGGAAACAAGGTTGCTTTGAGTAATAGTGTAACGCTGACTTTTGGTGCCTTAGAATCTGACAATACATGAAAATACAGTTTTTACTCTCTAGCACAATACAGAATAGTAAAAGTGGCACATTTATTAAAAATAAGAGTGTTTATCATCATTTTTTGAGAGTAAAAGGTTGCAGACTTTCTTTGCAAATTACATTATAATAATTATATCACTATCAACCTGGAATGAAATAATTCTGAATCATTCCAATCAAGGCTTCCAGAATTATAAGTTGGACATCATTTCACTAACATTGACATTGATATTTTATATCTCAACCTTCGGTATTCAATACTTGCACGATCATGTCACATATTGAGGTCATGCTCGGCAACATACGGTTCAAATTGAAAAAGTCCTTATTTTACACCGGAAAATCCTGATTATTATATGTGGCCAACTTTAAGATAATTGGGTGGAGACCACTAGGTTTTCTAACGTAAGCATATTTTTGCATGCTTAATTTGCTATCTGTTTATCGACTGACCAATCACTTAATGAGTTGTAATGCATTGTTGGCTACTACAAGTGTCAATACGAACTTGGTATGTTGAAAATAAAAAGAAATTTTAATTATCCCTCGGAAGCTCATTTTCGATAGTTATGAAATAATTCACTGAAAATAATGTATTATACATAATAATTTCTATGCTCATATTTACAAAATGCGGTTTATGAAGCCTTTCAATTGTTCAAAGAGAGTTAGGTGCTATTGTATTGAATAAGCAGTATGTTTTTTTTTTTTTTCATGTGTTATCACTAGTTAAAGACAGAAAAGAAGAGCAATTGACACAATACGCTTTGATGTATTTTTATGGTAATCTACAGAATACTTTGCACAAAACTTTTCTCTTGTTAAAAGTATTTTGAACATGTATTCCAAAGACATTTGAAGAAATGGAGCTCATTTGCGATTCCTGTAAGTGCTTTTTTTTTTAAGATTTCTTAAGTCAGAGTTTTAAGCGTAAAGTAAAAATCGGGGTGCTTCTTGTTGACTTACAACGTGCAATGCATATTTTTCTGTCTTTGAGTGCATGGGCATCTAAATATATCTATTCATATTATGCCTTGTATTTAAGATGTTTCTTTTTGATCTAGATATCAATACACCATTGTGAAATATTTGTTTTTGTACACTCCAAATGGTAATACTTCAAAGCATTAAGACGGTATTTGGAGCAACTATTAAACATCTCTAAAACAACAATTTTCAAAACATTTTGAGCCTGGAACAGTCTTTGGTATATAACTTTCAATTTCAGCCTTATAAAGTGAAAAAGAAGCTGAACAGTTTTTCTGGTGAAATGTTAATATGATACAGTTATTTCTGTTTTCGGGATCAATACTATGATTTATACGCCTGAGGAGCACAATATTCACCGAGCCAGAAGGAATATTTGACTTCGAGGGTGGCTTAATCATCGTATTGACTAAATAAAACAAAAATAACTGTTTTATAATATTATTTAATTATTAAACGATACGAACTTGTTAATCAAATAATGATATTTCTATTGTTTATATTTGTAGAAGTTGTGGCCAAACACAGTGAGAAAGCAGGGTTAAAATTTGGAATTAATTTCTTGAGAAGAATAAATGTCAGGCACATGCATTTTTAATATCAATTTTGAAAGTTGAGGAGGAGGGGGAAGAGAAAAATTACAACCTATGTGTATGTGTATTTTTTTTGGGGGGGGGGGGGGGTAAGGTCAAAGAATTTTGATATAGATCGGGGGAGGCCAACCAGCCTTACAATGCACATGTTCTTACTAAGTAAATAGTAAAAATTAACTTTAAAAAAGTTTGGAGAGCATTACTCCATATACATATACCACGTGCTTGGATGTTACGTTCAACTTAAGTTGAAGTCGGGTGCGAGTAAAATAACTTTTCATAACTAATTGTATTAGTATGTAAGTTTTCAGTCTATTTTTAGTCCAGTATAAAAAAAAAATAAATCCTTATGTTCACCTGGTCTTTTGCAGGTGGTACTTTTCTACAATATTGCATCTCAACTAATCAGAGAGCTCAGAATTATTTATTCATATATTTAAGAAATAAATAACAAGTTTAAAAACTTCAATGGGAATTGAAGTGGGTCGGTCACGTGATCAAATCCTGTGAAGGCCGAAGGCCTTCTCAGAAGATTTGATCACGTACCGACCCACTTCAATTCCCATTGAAGTTTTTAAACTTGTTATTTATTACTTATATATACATTTGAGACGGACAATCGAATGTAATCGAATATAAATATTGCACTAACTGCACGTCATAGATTTTGACTAATTACGCTAGGTGTAAATCGGCTTGAAAAGCGGTTACGCTTCAAATTCATCTGGCAAAGGATTCTGCTTTGAAGGGAATATTCTGTGAAAGGCTACTTGTGATCAATTATAGTGAGCGTATTGGTGTCTTGGAATTTTTGTATTCATGAGAACCCATATTCGATGTTTAAAAACACAAGAAACACGTCCGATGTTTGATAATAAAAAGTTGGAGGAATTGCGGTCGGAAAGGGATGGATGGAGACACTTGTCCGGACCAGATAACTTGAAATCAAGTACAAAATTTGATCAAAAACATAAAATCTACGATTTCAGTAAGGCATATTTATTAATTTATGATGTTGACATGGAGACACTGGCGACAGCGTACATTGTTCAGACAACGTCACAACGATCTCGATGATGGAGGTGTGCCTACCGAACTTCCAAAGTGCAGTGTTTGTCAGCTGTTTGTGGCGTGATTGCATTACATTGATATTTTTCAACAGATTTTCAAATTTATTGTGAGTAAAGTTTAATGGAAAAAAATTATAGCATTCAGAGGTCTGCGAGAAAAATAAGGGTAAACGTAGAGACTATGCAGCTCAGACATGAAACTTATAACACGTAGTTTTCTATTCTCTATGTAAAATCGATCAAGAACTGTATTAAATACTCGTTTACATTGTAAATAAAATGATTATTATTTTACTTGCGTATTTTGTACATTTTTATGCATGAAAAACATGCTATATATTGCTTAGTGGAGTAAGTCTTTTTATGTAGATATTACTGCGCTGTGTGATTAGGTCACGTAATGACCTATGACCTTCGAAAAACTTCATACAGGTATGAAGATATTTGCTCTCTGCATGTTTATATAATAGAGAGATACCACAAATGTATATATATAATAATGATTGTTACACATTTAAAAATTGTTTCCTATATAAATCTTTACTGAAAAAAGTATATTTCCATTTGTTTTTCTGTGTTGTCCAAAAATGTCGATGTTGGACCGCTGAGTGAGATATTAGACCTGGCGATGAGATATTATATCGCTGACTTTTTTACGTCATGCTGTAGGCGGAAAGAGCTAAATCTTATCAATTATCGCAGACATAGCAGCCAGAGCAAGATATATCAAAATAAAAAGTAAAAGGTATTTATTGACTATGTTTGCGTTTTGCGTTTTGTCGACCCCTCGAACCAAACTGTATAACAGCCTCAGGTAAACAGTTTGGTTCTTGGGTCCGACAAAATGCATGTTGTCGATGGTGTTGCTCTTGAACCCAGCCAATTAATGTTTATCGTTACTTGTGCGTTGTAAAAATTTTGTATATAATTTACAATAAAATGTGTTCGAACCAGAACTGTTACTGAAACTTGTAGAATATGTTTTAATTAAAATGTTTAATTCATGAAAATCAACTAAAATATTCACTGAAAGGTCCTGAAAGGTGGCTGAATGGCAGAGCTCTGTCATTCAGATCTAGAGACATTTCAGTCACCTTTCAGATACCTGAATGGCATAAATCCCTAGCTGTGTGGGAATGGGAAATATGTAACCAGTACTTCGAAAGCCATCAGTAGTGTACCGTAAAATCGTTATTGTAAATAAAAGAGCCATAGCGCATTTGATAGGCATTTTCGCCTACTCTACTAGTGATTTCTTAAATACATTTTTTAACCAAAATTTTGTCATACAGTCTTAGTTTATACATGCTTTAAACCAAATCACACAATAATGATATTGAAATGTTAATAGTTCCCTCATATGATAAATTTGAAAATTATCCAGTTTGTATAGAATATATAGTAAATATTGAGGTATCCACCTAACGATGACAAACTGTTGCCAAAGACCACCCTTAACCAGAAAAACAACTTTTGAATAATTTTATTTGGATATGTCTGCACTTCATTCCCTTTAGATAATTTTGGTTAAAGGTGGTCTTCATATTGAAAATGATGAAAATATATATTTAATTTTTCTTCTCATATAATCGTAAGATTTAGCAATCTGTCTTAAATTTATCAACTTGACATCATTGACTTCGTTGGCGCAGCGGTATGATTGCTGGAATGTAAATATGGTGATTGCGAGTTCAAGCCCCACATTTTTCCATTCATTTTTTTTTTTAATTTTTTTTCTTTGTATATCTTTTCTACGTTTTTCTTAATTATGTTTTATAATATACACAATTTCAGAAAGTTATAATATACACATTACACTTTGAAAGTATCTTGGAAAAAGACAGTCAACTATTTTATTAAAGTTTGCAAATTCATAGCAACTTGTTTTATTGTTATTGATTTTCTGCGTAAATCTTTTGTCTCAGAATTAGAGTATTGAACAAGTAAAATGTTTGTCATTAGACATACTTGCAACTATGAAAATATAACACTCGTCCTCAAATCATATTACGTAGTTTGCTCATGAATTGAAAAGGTACAGTATATCTATAAATAGAAACAGGTGATTTCCTTTTAAATTCTTGAGTCGGCCGTGTCGTCGGTAAGGCAGCTATGGCTCTTTTCAATTGATATAAAAATGCGACATAACAATTTTGAACTCGGTCCTGTTATCACCCTACAGGTGATATCGTCCCGTTGTTACAACGCGAAATGTAATAACAACGCAAAATGTAATAAACTGGGATTATTACATTTTGCGTTATTACACTTTGCGTCGAGATCAACGCAGACACGATTTTTGGATTATTACATTTTGTGTTATTACATTGTGCGTTGGGATTAATGCAAAATGTAATAATGCTCTTTTTGTTTGTTACATTTTGTGCTACTCAATTTTTGCGTTGAGGACAACGCAAAATGTAATAAAACAAAATGTAATAAAATAAAATATAATTATTTTTTGTATTGTGTTCAACGATAAACATCACAAAATTTATTTAAACATAGTTTAACAATGGGGAAACTCGCTTTGCTAAATAGACAGACAGACTATGAGGCTAACGTTACAGCTTTTACGAACATTAGAGATTGTTCTATCTGACGTATCCGTATACGTATCCGTATCCGTATACGTATCGAAGTATGAGAGGCATCTCGATCCCGATGATTTAACCGTTGGGTAACATTTCCATCGTTTCTTGTTTGATTTTAACCTCATTCATTGCAAAATAAGATATATAGTAATAGAGATTGTTCTATCTGACGTATCCGCATACGTATCCGTATACGTATCGAAGTATAAGAGACATCTCGATTCCGATGTCTAACTCGCTGAATACATCACTTTTAAATCAGGCCCATTTATAGAGCTGAAGTATAATGATTATTCCAATAAAAATGTATATTTCCATTATTTTGTAAATGAGTAAGCATAAAATGATCAGATATGTATATAACTTTTTATTCAAATTTCAATATAACTTTAACATCATTACATTTCTTTGAACAAAAACAATGTTGGAGCTTGCTTCCCAGCTTTTAAAAAGCTGTACATGTAGGTCGCGGGTTTATTGCATATGTAATTTGAAGCGGCCATCCATCCAAGGACTATACAGGTTCGCCGTTGCTTAACTTGCCTGAAATAGAGGGAGACCTCTACCACATTACTTGAAAATCTAGCTCACTGGCGAGGCAGTATAAGTTCCTTATATACTGTTCGCTACACATAACAATCTTACGAGAAAATTTGAGACAATGTTCCTTAGAATTTGCACCATATTATCTGTATTTTTGATCAAATTTGTCTACGTGGTTTTAATACAATGTTACTGAAACGCAGTTTAGTTTTTGGTACCATGTAGATAGCCACTCCACGAAAACCACATACAAAATAAACAAATAACAGATAAATGCATGCCATTTACCACCCACCTACACACACACATTCTAGTGTTGAGGGTTGATTTAATCCAGGTAATATGCATATATGATTTTTTTTTTATTAGATCGACATATATGTTGTAAAATGCTCCCATTGTATTGAAAGTTACTTGCCCGCATGCAACCTAAAGCTTAAGGCTTGGCAATTTACGGTAACTCTCTTTCTGCATACCATTACTTTTACACTAACTAACTTTGGCTGACTTTTATTACGAGTTAAGTATCAATTATACTATATACATTATTTCTTGCATTTGGTATCATATTTATTGTGTTGTATTAATTTACGATATATTGGGAAAAGGACGCAATTTATAAGAAGAACAGTTTTGTTCGTCTTACTGCTAAACATGCGCACAGACAGACAATGTTACTAATATGTAATCGGGAATGGCGATATAAAGTTGAAATGACTCTAAAAATTTTAATCAATTTGATAACATGTTCTACATAGACCCGGTATTTGCGAATTTTCCTATTAACATTCTGGTACTCTCTTCTTACATTCTCTGGTTGACGACGTAACTGTGCTTCGGTAAATGGAGTGACAATTGGGTGTCTGGAAGGGTATATGCAGTCTCCTAATAAATAGCAATCTCTTGGAAAATCCAGTGTCATACCAACCCCTATGGGCGTCATCATTCGAAAAGTTTGGGCGTCATTATTATGGCCCAGAAATCCCGATTCTACATGACAGATCTTCAAGTTATTGTCGATGACAATCTGTGTGTGAACACAATGAAAGTTACGGTGCCCACTATAATAAAGCCTTTGGGGTTCATTTGAAGGCATATATATGCGATGGGAGGTGCCATCAATCGCTCCTACTGCTTGAGGCAACTGCTTCCACACACCCCGTAGGCGATGCCATTCTCTATTTGATGGCCATGATCTGTTTTCTCTTAAAACAGCATGCAAGATTGGCCACACTAAATTTACAATTCGACGAGCGGATGATACAGAAATTGAAAAAATGTATGACAGACTTGTACATGTAGGATAGGTTTTCAACCATAGTAGTGTCAACAAAATCTTATTTCTGTTGTTCAAACAATATCTTTGTCGGTAAGGACCCAACATATGACTACACTGACCACACAATTCCATGAATGTATCAGGTGTCTCGCCAGTTCCGTCAAAGAACAGACGTCTGTTCTGAGACAAATCAGAGAAAACATCCCTCCCCCTCCTACCCCTTATTTGGTCTACATCATCAAAAAACAAAAGGTTCCTGCTGGAAAATGAACTTAAACTGGGCAGGTCAAGTACTGATAAAAGGGTTATCAAACCATCACTAATTTCTGTTTCATGTTCATTCACTTCGAACGCTTCCAACATTAGGAGTAAATTTGATATCATCTTCGTATCGTGAATGGAAGAATCAAAAACAGTAAGCAACAAACATGCAAGCGAATCTCTTTCCATTTTGCTATGATATACCAGTTTCCCTTTTAGTGTTCTTATATGGACGAGTCTACTAAGCTACGCTGTCTGACAGCTAGGTCCGTTAAAATTGCTAAATTTATACCCACGTGGTAACAAATAATGCTGTTCTCCTTGGAGTTTCTATTGTATAGTGTCATTTTATCATACAATGGAGTTTTTGTCGAGAAAAGGGGTTCACATAAGGGTGGCTCTTAATATATGATTGTATACTAGCAGCGGGGATCAATACGGGTAAGTAAAAGAACCTCATAAATCTTAAGATATATATATATATATATATATATATATATATATATATATATATATATATATATATATATATATATATATATATATATATATATATATTGATTCTGTGTGTATCAATTGAATTTATTTAGCAGCCATTTAGCCGCCTGCCCCCCCCTTTTTTTCTTACATTATCTTTTACTATAGAAAATGTTCGTTGAAAGGGTCCCCCCCCCCTTTTGTCTCAGCAAAGTCAAAATCAGGGTTTTCTAGTAATGTTTGAAGAAAATTTGGTTGCGAAAAAGTTGGAACTCCCCTCCTTCCCGCACGAAATATTTTTGATTTTATAGAATGCTCCTTTTTTTAATTTCTTGTTAAAGTTTTCCCGTTGATCCAAATTTTTTTCTCCTGATTGACCCCCCCCCCCTTTAAAACGATACTACGTGTCTGTTTAGCTTGTTATTTCTGATTTTAAAAAATATAAACATGCTTATGGATGTTCTCAAAAATAATTTTTTAAACATTTATTTGACAAAATACACATTGATAAAAATGGTGTACATGTCGATCGAGCTTATCTAATTAAATTTCAATATAAGATACTTCCCATGCCCCAGGAAAAAATGTTCAAAGAAAATGAAGCACCAAGAAACAGAAATCACTGGTTTTATTTTCTACACATACAAATAATGTTTTCATCAACTTTAGCGTGGTCAATTATAATATTAGAGCACTTTATTCTTTTGCAAATTTTGTTATTCACTAAAGATTGTACATTAAAGGGCAGGTCACTCTAAGCTTACAGCTTAAATTACTTTGAAATCATACTCTTTCGTGTGTAGTGTTTAGAGTCACTCCAATTAAATTCTTTGTTATTTGCAGACGGCTAATATCTGTGAGAATTAATTTGTTTAGCTTCAAAAAGAGGGACCTATTTTTCATATTCAATAAAATAACTAGAAAAATACGATATAAAGAGAAAATGCCATATCACTTATCGAAATATGTCATGAAATGTTATATTCTCTCTCTCTCTCTCTCTCTCTCTCTCTCTCTCTCTCTCGTGTCATTTTATTTGTTCAATGTCTAATTTATTTTAACAGTTTTCTTCATGGCATACATTTACCCCCCTTTTTTTCAAACAAGACACGTGTTTTATCAACAAAGCTTTAATTAAGTAATAAAGTTTATATATATATATATATATATATATATATATATATATATATATATATATATATATATATATATATATATATATATGAGCAAGTTTGTCTAATCAGACTCTGAACTTGTTGACGATTCAGAACTTACATCTACTAGTTTGTTCTTATTCTTATATAAATAAGTCAAAAGTTTGTTTTTCAGCTTTTTGTTCTCTCTAATTAATTCTTTAGTAGAACGAGATTTCTTTACTTTCTTTTGTTTGGATTTTTTTCGTTTTCTAACCCTCTCACATTCTACGGCATCTTCGCGAGCCCACTGGAGCCGTATGTCCTCTACATCTTGATCCTCATCTTCTCCAGTATCCTCTTCATTATGTTGGCGACTCCCTGAGGACGAAGTCGATGGCCGGGGATTCCCCAAAGAGCTGGTTGATGGTCGGGAGTAATCCGAGTTCCCTGTAGAGCTGGTCATTGGTATGGTATTTCCTGAGAAGGTAGGCCGGGTCAATTCCCTGGGGTTCCTAGTGCCCGAGAGTTGACATGAATTTTCTAAAGATGTGGTTTTTGTCGAGGGGGGACTGATGGAAGAAGATGAAGGGGGGTTCACGGAGGAATTAGAGCTATTATATCTTTTCTCCAATTTTGCAATTTCCTCAAGACATTGTCTATAAACAAATGATACACATCGTTAGAAAAATGAAATGTTATGATTTATATATTTTATCAGACTCTAAACTACATGTTTTATGATTAAATAATGACTGAAGTATTTGGATTTGTATGACTTATCCTGACATTTTAAAAAAAAATTAAGAATCAATAGAAGTTTATGGATAATGGGATCAAAGCTCAGAAAAAATGCTGATCAATTATCATACCTGATATCTGAGTCTTTTTCCGTGTGCATGTTTTCCTTATTATATGAAATTTCTCTCTAATGCGCTGAAGCAGCCTTTTTTCATCTTCCTTTTTATACATCTCGCGAATGTCCGCGCCGAACTGATTGACATTTGCCTTAATCTCTTCCAAAATGGACTCAAAATCAGCAGGATGGATGAGATAGCTTCGTAAAATAAGAAGAACCTCTTGTTTCGAAAATCGGTGATTTTTTCTTTTCTCTGTTAAAAAAAAAGAGTTATGTGAATGTGCACTGTGATTTGAAATTCTATAATAATTATATAATAGTTCCTAACATTGAAAAAGGAAATGAAATTTCTAAAATAGCATTATTTTCAACTTACCATTCCGTGTTGCCATGATGTTTCTTCTAGTTGTTCGACTCACAAATCTCGTGGAATTGCCAGTCCTTCGCGCTTACCCAACCGAAAAGTTCAATGAAAAGAATTACACAGTATATTGTCGGGGTTACTCTCTCGGCTGTAGTTTTACTCGATTTGATAAAACAAGCACACAGATCTATCTAGATATGTGGGTTAACGAAAGGAAAGCCACCAATTTTTAACAGTCCGAAATTAGAGTGTATGTTATAAATTTAAAAACAATTCATTCTTTATTTCACCAAAAGACTGGAGAGTGGGGATTGGGGGGGGGGGGGCAATTGGAATGCTATGTAATGCTTAAGGTAAATAAGAAAATGAAACAATAAATGTCCTGGTATTGAGAGAGAGAGGGGGGATAAATATTTTAATGATTTTAAAGCAGACCCATTCATTGGGAAATGAGATATCATGGTTTTTTTCTAATTTAAAATGTAATATGAAGCTGCTTGACACCCCAATCAATTTTGGAGAAAAAAATTACTACAAAGTGAAATTAAGTATAAAAGTTTTCTTTTAAATTCAATTGTTTAATAATTTAAATTGCAAACAAATAAAGATGGAAATTTTATATAGTTCACACCTCGGGATCGGGATGCCTATCGTACTTCGATACGTATACGGATACGGATACTTATACGGATACGTGAGATAGAACAATCTCTATTACTAAATCTAATTGTATATTCTTTTTAACTCTATTTCTAGCATTTTTTTTTTAATATATATAACAACATTAACTTAACTTTGATTGACATGTCTATTTATAAAGCAGTTTGTATTATATATCCATCACTAATATTCTCAATTACCAAGGATTAACCTTGGGTCCATTTAAAGGTGCTTAGACACAGATTTGAACTTAATATATTCTCAAAATTTCTGTATAATACCACGACTTATATATTGCAATAGTATTTCACACGAAAATATAATTAAAAACTTATTTTATCTGGAAATTATTGGAACTACGAATTTCGGGACGCGTTTGATTAACACACCTTTCCACTTACACAAATTTTAACTTTATCCTTAATATTTAAGAAAAGAAGCGATTTTGTTGTGTATTAATGAAAAATATTACATCTATAATCCAGAAAATTCAGAGTAGAATGTTCGAAAACAAAAACCACTTCCCCAGTATTGCCAGTCCGTGCTCTGTGATGTGTACAGAATTTAACAAATTGAACACACCCGTGAAACGTAAACTGTTTTTGTAAACAGGGCACGAGCTCTGTTATTGTTAATGTTTACGATTCGCCGGGTGTGTTCAATTATTAAACTCTGGAGACACCACTGAGCACGGACTTACAATACTTACGGTGAGTGGGTTTTGCTTTCGAACATTTCTACTCTTAATTTTCTGGGTTATAGTTTTAATATTTTTCATTAATACACAACAAAATTGCCACTTTTCTTAAGTATTAAGAATAAAATTAAAATATGTGAAAGCGCAAGGATGTGTCAATCCAACGCGTCCAGAAATGCGAAGTTTTAATAACTTCGAGATGAAATAAGATTTTTATTATATTTCAGTACGAAATGCTATAGCAACATATAAGTCATGAAATTATACAGAAAATTTGAGAAAATATTAACTTCAAATCTGTGTCCAAGCACCTTTAAAGCTCTTCATCTGCATGAACGACTTGCAGTGTACATCGGTGAGAAAACTATGTGTGTGTGTCTGGCAAGGAGAAGCGGGGGTGGGGGTTACTTCGTCTGTTGATCATTGTATTTTTATGCGCATGCAGAAACTATCCATTTTATTATTGGAGAGAAAGAGAGAGAGGTTCATTTTTGCTGGTCTGCAATGCACGCGTGATTTGTAAAACAGCATGAAATCTTAATTGTCAAGAAACCATCTCCCCGCTATATTTACACCTGCCAGTAAAAGTAAATAGAATTTTTTTCTAAATTTCATGCACGTGCCTATCAAAAAGCAAAAGCAATCTGATACACTGATAAACGAAATCCCCCCCCCCCCCCCCCCACACACACACATCCTTATACATAAACACACGTGCGCACGTACGTTTGTAATTTGCATCATCTATGATTTGAAAATCACCTGATTAGCCTATAAATGGCTTATGAAATCAATATACGATGAAATCAGATCTAAAGTAAAAATTAGCATACATGTATGTTTATTTTTCCTTTTGTTTTATTTTCTTTCCGTTTATTTTCTTAATCCACTATTCAATTGAAAATTATTATCCACCTTACTGACCAAAAAGTGTGTTATTACATTTTGTGATGTTGCATTTTGCTTAATCTCGACGCAAAATGTAATAATCCCAAAATCGTGTTATCACATTTTGCTTTGTTACAATTTGCATTGATCTTGACTCAAAATGTAATAACGCAAAATGTAATAATCATAAAAGTCTGTTTTTAAATTTTGCGTTATTACATTCTGCGTTGATAACGACGCAAAATGTAATAACGCAAAATGCAATAATCCCGATTTATAACATTTTGCGTTGTTATTACTTTTCGTGTTGTAACATTCCGTATCCTTTAGATATGGTCTGGGTCAAATAACAGGACCAAGATGAAAACTGTAGTGGGACATTCTATACATTTCTGAAGGATTCGATACTCAGAGAGAAGAAGAAGAGACCAACATATACAGGCTTTATGATCTATATTTTGAGTGCCATTAAGGACAGATGTGAGATGATACGTACAAAAAATCAATGGCTAGACTGTTATATATATATATATATATATATATATATATATATATATATATATATATATATATATATATATATATATTATATCTTTTAAATGACTTAGGCCATTATTTATACACTGAATTGACGACGGATTTTTTCGTTATTTCCCGATCATGACAAGGAGCACACGGCGGGTGTGACCGGTCGGCAGGGGATGCTCACTCCTCCAAGGCACCTGATCCCACCTCTGCTGTTTTGAAGGTCCGTGTTTGCTCTGCTCCTATTTTGTATTGTTTAATGGACTTTTGAACTTGAATACTGTTCGTTATCTCCATATATTTCATTTCTAAAGTTTCTACGATGTTTAAAATGCTATGGGTTTTTTTTTCGTCACTCATAAAAATCTACATGTATACAATTGTTAGCACTGTATAGGACATTATTGTGACATTTTAAATCTATTCATTTTACTTTTTAAACATGGATTTCATGATTTTTGAAGAAAGTTTGTTTCTAGCATCTGTCCTGAATAGATTTTTTTTCATTGCTCACATAAAACATAATACATTGATTAAGATGCTTGCAAGTAAATTCTTTAAATGCTTTATTATTTCAGATGCATTTTAAATCAAATTCTTGTTTTTTTTTTTTGTTTTGTTTTGTTTTTTTTTTTACAGTAACTGTTGTAACATTATAATTGAAGCAACAAATATTTAATCGCAGGAATCACATTTTAGCAAAACTCAACTAGCGGAAAAGAAACAAGCCGTACGGGTTTTTCTGTTCTTTCACTAAATAGTCTTTCTTGGAGAACTTCGTGGCAACATTGGTTGTGAGCCTCACTACAGCTAACCCGGAGTACTTGCTACAAGTTTTATCGATCTTGACGCTGTCGGAAACCTCTCGGGCGTTCATGGTTTTCTTGGCAAACCACCACCCCTTCTTTTGGGTTTGGGCCTGTCTCAGGGCACTTTGGGCGGCAGTGATATCCAAAGACGTGGTATCCTCAGGAGTACTCGCCAACAACAAGTTAAATCCGCTAAAGTGGAAGATCGAGGTTGCAGTTTCGTTGCACAGCCAGACGTGGTGTTCTTTAATATCGCCATAGACTGCAACAAACCAGTAGCGCCAGTAGAATTTATCCATTAATTTTCCAAAAATCTCGTTTGCCACAATTACATTCGATTTGCCTCGGCTGTGTGCAAGAATCTTTTTTGCATCTTCTGTAGCGACTTCCATGAAGTTTGTCTCGATCACAATATCTAATTTTTCCATTGCTTCTCTCATGTTATTTATTTGAGTTATCCACTTATTTTCATGTGCATCGAGGTACGTAGGAAGCTTTTGACTGTAGTATGCAATCTCGATCTCGGCTCCTACAATTACTAGCTTACTTAACCCTAACAGGAACGCCTGTACATCACGTCGATTGTATTCGTTCGCCCGCATTGCCTCCGTCAAAATGTTACTTGAGAAAGTTGATTCATGGGATACTATATGTCTGTACAACATCTGGGCGCTGTTTTCGTACACACATTCATACATTTTAAGAAAAGTGTCTGATATGCTCGAAAACTCACTGTCACTACTTGCATTGAAAAATTTGTCTAGCTCCATTTTCATCGCCAATATTTTCTTTTCGAAAGTAAAGAACTGGATATTTACTCGATTCCAGTCGATCTTTCGAGCGATTTCCTCCAGTCTTTGGTCAACTTGATCAAATCGATTTTCTATTTTGGACAACATGTTCCGCATAAATTTCAGTTCTGTAGATTCTATTTGAAGACCAAGTAGACTGGATACACCTTTGATCAAAGGGCCAATCATTTTTAAAAATGGATTGGTTTTTGTTTTGAGCTTTTCCATAGTGCCTGTAAAGTTCTTTTCGCTAATTGCCTGAGCTATTTCGGCACCGGCTTCAAGACCCGCATCTATTACGTCATTTCCGCTCTGTGCAAGAATGACTGATGGCAAAAGAAGAATAAATAATGCCCATAAAATCCACCTCATCTGAAAAAAAATATGAACAATAGAGGATCACCATTCTGTGAAGGGTAAGATATAAGGCAGAAGACATTTCAATTCTGGACAATGGCACTGACTACGATGCAAGATATTCTCCACCTTTATTTGCAAAATAGATAGAAATTGAAAAATAGTTCGCTTTTCTAGAAGCTTGTTTTGTATTTTACTTATTTATTTTGTTTCTTTCTTTCTTTCCCGGGGGGGGGGGGATGCTGTGTGTGTGTTTTAGATTTAGATCTGAGCATAGTCAGCCGATACAAGGAGAAAAAAAAACACTTCTCAACCATTTATACGGGGAAATATGCAAGAATACTTGTATATAGCTAAATTATTTAAGAACTTTTTTTAAATTCCACGTTATGAGATTCTTGGATTGTTATAAATTGGGATCTATACCAACTATGTCATTACTAGACAATATTCTCATCAATACTAAAGTAATATCTTTAATTACTCAGGCAAGTATTATCGTTTTTGAAAGGGGTCAGCAAATATTTGACAACTCACCTAAAAAAAAATTTGATAAGCAAAAGAGAAAAGAAAAAAAAAAAGAAAATTTGTCCACTCTCGAATATCCTATTTCGTGGGGGTAGGTTCCAACTTCCTTTCGCAACCAAATTTTATTAATTCATTCCCAAATTACCATAATTAAAGTGGGGAGGGAACGGGGGCAACCAGCTTTTCAATGAACATTTTCAATAGTAAAAGGGTTTTTTTTTAGTTTGGTTTGTTTTTTTTTTCTTTTTTTTAAGTGGGGGAATGCCCCCTCCCCCGATACTGCGTGCCTGTTACTGGTGAGATCAACATAAGAAAAGCTGTAAAACTGGAAAATTAATATGAATTTCCCCATTTCTGCACTATTTCTCAGTGTACACATAACCCACACTTTTAATTAACAAAAGAAATCACACCTGAATGTAACTATGGTAAGTATATCTGTTTATGTATATGTCAAATCATGCTTTGGTATGATACAAAGATTCTTAATAAAAGTTATTCAACCTTTTTCATTTAATATTGAACCATAGTATATGTATGCTAGAAATAACTAATGAAACAAATGAAAACTCCCTTGGGCCGGGCTGTTTATTTTGATTATGGGGTAGGTGTATACAAATTTCTTCGGTATTTTTGTAAGATCATAGTATTTATGATTTATTTACATTTTGATTTTTGAATTCGGATATGTACTGTACAAATTTATCACACTGTATACAATGTGTACAACTTAGCATGTGGCATCTTGAAGGGGGGTAAGCGGTCCAAGCCCCCCCCCCTTTGATATTTAGTTATTAAATTTATGCAGAAAAGTAACCCACAAATGGCTCTGGATCCCCTCCCTAAGGAATCACAGAACTCTTGTATGTTAGTATGGAGAATAAAACAAATGATATAAAGGAAAATGGCTTGTAAACACCCACCCCATCCCCACGTGATAGGTTCTTCGAGTTTAGACGAAGTTGTTAACGTTTTTTTGTTTTGTTTGTTTGTTTGTTTTTTTGCATCATGTAGAAAAATTTCGGAGCCAGAACATTTTTTATTAAGTGGGTGGAACACCCTATCCTGGAAAAATTCCTGGATCCACGCATGTATCTTGTAATTAACTGTAACGACTGCCGACATTTTTTTTTGGGGGGGGGGGGGGACTATAAAAGTCATGTCATGTTATGAGGATCATAAAATAAAGAGGTGCACGGTCTTTTTGTGTGGTACATACATTCAACTCAAACAAAACTATAAGGCGAACAGATATTGTTATTTTCTTTTTTTTAAGTCTTTCTTCTCGCAAAAACATTGTTAGTAGATGAGTTCAATGGGACTAGATAGTTACATGTATACCTAATTTTAACAGTTAAATACAGCATGTTAGTCGTCAAAGAACATTAATTATCTGACATGAAAAATAACTGATACACAGAAGATACCTTCTTATCCTTTCCAATCTGAGCGTTTTCCTCCACGGGTTCTTCGTGGTTTGAATATCAACAACGACGCAACATTCACTCACTTCATATACCCGTAATCCTAAGCCTGCTATTGGTTACCTTAACAAAGAGGGCGGAGTTTAAAAAACATGCAGTAAGCAGCCTTTATCAGGTTGGGCACAGTTCCTTTTTCGGGGAAGTATTACTATAAAACGGGATTATTCCTCTTTTCAGTAATAAAAAACATTACTGTATACGGGAATTTTCGTCATATTTGTAAAATAATGCCCCAAATCCGTTTATTAAATAAAAAGTGGATGAAAATTACGACGTGATGTGTTTAAACTTTATTAAACCAACCTCGCTGACACAAAATTTCGGTCCTTTAGTGCTGCAGACTGGAGTAAGATGAGATTTAAAGGTGCTTAGACACAGATTTGAAGTTAATATTTTCTCAAATTTTCTGTATAATATCACGACTTATATATTGCAATAGCATTTCACACGAAAATATAATTAAAAACTTATTTTATCTGGAAATTATTGGAACTACGAATTCCTGGACGCGTTTGATTAACACATCCTTGCACTTTCACAAATTTTATCTTTATCCTTAACATTTAAGAAAAGAAGCGATTTTGTTGTGTATTAATGAAAAACATTACATCTTTAATCCAGAAAATTCAGAGTAGAAATGTGCGAAAGCAAACCCCCTCACTGATATCGTCAGCCCGTGCTCAGTGTTGTGTACAGAGTTTAACAAATTGAATACACCCGTGAAACGTAAACTGTTTTTGTAAACAAGGCACGAGCTCGATTATTGTTAATGTTTACGATTCACCGGGTGTGTTCAATTGTTAAAGTCTGCACACACCACTGAGCATGGACTGACAATACTGTGAGTGGGTTTTGCTTTCGAACATTTCTACTCTGAATTTTCTGGATTATAGTTTTAATATTTTTCATTAATATACAACAGAATTCCCACTTTTCTTAAGTATTAAGAACAAAATTAAAATTTGTGAAAGTGCAAGGATGTGTAAATCAAACGCGTTCAGAAATTTGAAGTTTCAATAACTACGAGATGAAATAAGAATTTTATTGTATTTTAGTATGAAATGCTATAGCAACATATAAGTCATGAAATTATACAGAAAATTTGAGAAAATATCAACTTCAAATCTGTGTCCAAGCACCTTTAATCGTACGACATCATGAGTATTCTTCAAACGGATGTGAATAAGTTATATTATTATTTGTTCAAAAACGGAAAATTTCAAAGCTTGGTTTCGTGGAGGTGACATCTTTTGAACATGCATAGGAATTCAAACTGACGTGCAGTAGTAATCCACGACTTTTACTTTAATTTTCCCTGTTGATAAATGATACGAAAAGTATGGAAGGGCATTCATGCTAAAACCATCTTTGAAAGACTATATTTTAAAATTTAACATTTCAAATGATTATTTTCATCTGTAAAAGAAGCAGTGGTATAAAAAATTATTTTTACGATGTCTTTGAAAGAAATGATATAAAATTAAATAAGAACGAATAATTTCATGAACGAGTTATCAGGTGCTGAACGTATTCAATCTCACAATTTTAACACAGATAAGCTTCCGTAAGACATTTATATCCTAGAAATATTTTATCACTCTTTTTTCAGCATTTTGCGGCGATAAATATTGTAGTTTTGAGCATACATACACTTAATAGACTATAAATATTTAGAGGATGTGAATATTCTTGCACTTAATCTTTTATTCGAAGCAAACACGAAAATAGAGGGTAAACGAGTGAAAATTCCCGTATACAGTAATATTTTTTATTACTGAAAAGAGGAATAATCCCGTTTTATAGTAACACTTCCCCGAAAAAGGAACTGTGCCCAACCTGTTTATGGAATAAGGGCATAAGTCTATAGTCCGGCAAAAGAACAAAGGTGTTCAAAGTTCCAAGTTTATCCTATCTTTAGATATCTATAGTATCACATCTTTGACTCTCTTTAAATCTTGAAAATTTCATTTTGATGTAATTTACTAAATACAAAATGCAGGACATCTCATTTTTTCGAATTTGGCTCATTTTGGGAGATATAGTAAAGGTACGCTGCTCTAGCAAAAAAAAAAATCTACTGGTGTAAAGGTTTGAAAAGGAAAAGAATAAATGTTGAACTTAGAGCAACACTGCAGCTGAGCGAAAAGGAGAGGGATAACAAAACTCCATGCATTTTGGTAATGACGCATCGGACAATGTTAAGTGTTATAATCTGCTTTGAATGCATCTAAGGTATTTGTTATTTAAACAATGACTTCAATAATTTCTAAAATTTACCTTTAATTCTACATAAAACTATCTATTGTTGAAAAACGCAACAAAATAGGTACAACCGTAAAATTAGTATAATGTTCTTTCAATTCTTATTTAGTTTGGAATTCAGAATTAGACTGTAACAACTTTGGATGAGACAAATAATATACAGTATTTTATACTTAAAATGAGTGCAGAAAAGTATTATTGAACAAAATAAATGACTTGGTACGAATAAACCTGTTTGCTTTTGCTTTAAACTATGCATTTGGAGTGTATATTATAATATTATAGTTTCACTTTTTTCTTTGAAAAGCAATCTATTACATTTTATCGACGAAAATCACAGCTATGGTAATATACCCCCCCCCCCCCCTTCCCGCTAACTCTCTCTAGTCACTAATAAAAAAAAAAGTGATAAAATATAAAAGTGGCAAATCGAAAAAGAAATTATGATTTTTACTCCATATTTTTTTTCTATATTTTTTCTGTATCAGGTAGCGGTTGCTGGAAACAGCAATGAAACACATTTTAGCTAAAAACATCATGATTGAGTGCAATTAACATACACATATAATATACAATGTACAACATACAATGTGTAACCCTTCCCTTAAACAATCTCTCAACCTGTCAAAGTATAAACCTGCCTCCTTGGTAATAAATATAGTACAATGTAAATGCATTATATACAGTAAATATACGTTCAAAATTACTGTTACTAATTTTTTTTCTTGACATGTAAAACTCTTATACTTTGTTATTGTCATTCTTTATTTGTTAATACATATATGTACACGTATTAACATTTGTACAGAGAAAAGCTAGTATGGTACAGACATTTCTGTTCGGGATAAACAGCGAATACATTTATATAATAGAACAAATTTGTATGGTATGACGCTTCTATACATGATATATAGTACATACGTCATGCACAAAGTAAACAGATAGGACACACGAAGAATAGATCACATTTTTTTTCCATTTCTTAAATTTAAAGCTAAATGTACAAAAAGGGTGTTGCAGTTCTTTTGTCATTTCCCTAAAGTTGTAGCAGTATAAAAGAAAAATTTTAAGTAACAGAAAACGGTCTTAAATTTTTTTTCAGATATTTGTATATACAGCACAATGTAGAACAATATTTAGAAACTGCATATCGACTTCCAATTTGTCATTAAATAAGGTGTAAATAGTCACGTAGCAAAATAAGTCAAGTTTTCTGTTTTTCAAACAGGGAATCCCCATTGTTCTGAAAAATTGCCTCCTTGAAACAGAATGAATTAGATATACGCAAAAAAGAGACAGAATTTTTCTTCAAAACTGCCATTTCCGATTTTTGTTTCAAAGAGGCATATTTTTGAAAATCACAAAAATCGAATAAAAATTATTATATCCATCCAGAATACAAAACGTGCACATAAAATAGCAATGGATGCCTCAGTGTCGGAGCTGGTCTAGTGGTAAAGCCTGTGGACTCTATGAGAAGATTCTTTTACCTGAGAATGGGTTCGAATCCTGGAATGGCATACATATTTTTTTCTTGATACATATTTTTTCTTATATAATGGAAGTATGTGTAATGTAACATCTCTCTTGAGAGAGAAAGAGAGAGGGAGAGAATGTCAGAAAGTTAATGGGTAATATTTTAAATGCAAGCAGAATTAAATTGTTTTCATTGATATTGTGATCTAAAACTAATAAGACATACATTTAATGTTATTATTTAGTGGCGATGTCTTAAAAAATAAGGTACTATCATTTTAAATAATCCAACTTTTTCATACTTATTTGTTTCATTATTGTTCTGTTTATTAGTGGCTCAGATTTAACTTGAAACAACTAAATTGAAATGACCCAATGGAATTTCTTGGATATTGCATCAACAGCGTGATTATTGGACACATTTTTATATACTGAAAAATATTAACACACGCTGTCTACAGTACATCTTTAATTTCAAAATGATATGCAAGATGCACTTGCTATTTTAATTGTGCTTTTTATCGCTCAAACTTTTCTCTTGCAATATGGCGACAGTGATTATAGATGTGAAAAAAACTTTCCTAACAGGTTGCCGGTCTATGTTAGGAAAAACTATGCATGAAATAAACGTAAAATGTGAAATGTTTTGTTATAACAAGCTGGACATACCCGTCGTATAAATAAAGTCATCTACATAGCATTATCTATATTTAGATATAACTCTTCATGCGTCGTGGGTATTTAAATGTCCTTCCCGACTTAGGGAATAATCTCGAGTTTCTGCAACACCCTCTTTTCCCCAGTAAATTGCAAAGCTCAGAAAAATTTTGGACACTCGGTAATTGTATTAATTTAATTATGTGCGCATGTTTTTTTTCCAGCAATACCTTTTAATATACATGTATTTACCTCTCAATTCATGACAAATCAAAACAAAAAGAAATTCATCTTCTATATTGGTTTTACAAAATTCACAAAATCTTCGTTTCATACAATATTTCAGTTTCAGTTGCAAGGTTATGTGAAGACATTCTACTCGTTTGTTTCTTAAGAAGAGGAGGTATTGACTTTCTTAAATAATACTGTTTGAACAAAATTAAAAAATAGGAAAAATGCGAATAATTTTCATCGAAATCCTCCAGTTTCAACATAAATCATGGCAGTACAGTGTATTTGTGCACTTTCTAACCCTTAGAACGTATTTAATGAAGTCAAAATGTACTTTTTTCAGTATCACTAGCGTTGTGGCCACCCCATACTTCGCAACTATAATTCAATACGCTTGCAACATAAGTATCAAAATGTGAAAATAGTGTCAATATTCAAATTTTTGTTTTCAATATATTTACGGAGAGGGTCCATTTTGAAGAATAGTCATATAAAGTATTTAACATTTTTTGAAGCTCATCTACCGATTCTGCAAAAAATGGCCATATCATTTGCATACATTAAAACAAAAATAAATAAATTTAATTCTTGTTAATCAATATGCACATTTCCTTGTTTTAGAAACTCTCATTCAAAGTAGTTTACATATAGGAGACAGAATCTCTCCCTGCAAAAGGCCGTTATCATTCTTGAATAATTCTGATAACAATCCTGCATATTTTACACAACATTTCATACTAAAATACATCGACCGAATGATTCCAAGTAAATTTCAATTAATTCCTTATACACAATATTGAGTCAATATAATATCAATCTGATTAAAATACAGATCTCTTCATACCGCAAAGCTCTGCGCTATGAAGAGATCTGTATTTTAATCAGATTGATATAATATGTTTATCTTTGACGTAGAAAGAGCTAGGTTAATTCACTTTATCCATAAAATGGTCTTGTCCATATACCAATTAACTCACCAAGTCCTAGTGTCCCATTTCAAACATCAATATAAAGTAGAGACTTAATCCTTTCATATCCTATAAAAAGGTTACTTCTGAGTGTCCAGGTATAGAAATAAAGGCTTTGTGAAATTGCAAAGTTCTTGAAATTGGATGTAAATGTATGTTTTTGAGTACCTTCAACAAAGAACTTAAATATGTGCCCATCCCTCGATCCAAAAAAAACATGGATTATAATCTTTTGAAAAACTTCTTTTATTAGATAATTGAACGTTTTAGATCGGGGGGGGGGGGGGAGGGTATGCAAAAATATTGAAAACAGCTTAAATTTTTGGCTATTTTGTAAGAAAATTTCAGGATTTTAGAAAATGACGCAAATAAGTGTATTTTCAACTAAAACTGAACAGTTTTGATTTTTCGGAAATTCGCAGGGCCAAAAAAGGCTTTAAGTGAACCTTGTCCTTTCCTTTTACCCTGAATAGATATGATCTTAGATTTAAGTGGATACATGATTCTGTAGCTTCCTGTTTGTCCTGGCTACAGCGTCGCGATGTAGACAACAGGAATAAGGAAGATTCCGACTTCCCTGATCTTTACCAAGTTCTACTCAAAATTATTAAGTTGAGTCTTCCTTAACTCAGTGACCACTCTAATTCTTAGAATTTTATTGAAATTTTTCATATTTTTTTTTTAAGGAGGATCTTGGTAGATGGACAAACAATACATTGTTTCAACTCTATCAAGAGATGATATCAATTTTTGTTATTTTTACGTACAGAAAATTTATTTTAATTCTGTTTTCCAAGATAACCCTCGAAGTTAGACAGCTCTATACCTATGAAAAGTTGAATTTAATGCAGAAAAACTTTGAAATATTTTAAAGATTTCTATTAAGTAACAAATGTTTCCTAACACGTGGTCTTCATTATATTATTTTTAGATTTTCTGATGAATATAAATGATATGGACTTTTTTCATTTTCTTTTACTTCACAAATATTTTCAATAACTTGACTTCAAACTTTTTTTTCTCCTTGTTCTCTGTTTACCTCAATAACGAAAAATGTACGGCATACATACATGTATATACATGTACGTTAACCTTATAACCAAATTTATGGGGATCCAAACAATTTTATGCAAATCAAATTTAAAATCTAAGGTCATACATGCGAAGTAGAACAAATCCAACACTAAAGATATGAAAAATTATTTTTCTAGCCCTGAACTTTTATTCAGTAAAGAAAAAACGCATGTTGAAGTTCTACCGTATTTTACCCATTAATTTTCTATATTATTTTCATTTTTAAGGGATTTATGAAAATAGTTTAAATATGTCCATAATCACCCAGTCCTTTTAAATATCCAAAGGGTTAAAAATATGTCTCTCACAAGATAAAAGCTTAGTTGTCCAGGAAGTTTCCCGTTTTCATCGAAACAGTCATGTTAATCAATTCGAGATAATTCCTATCTATGGCATCTCTATTTACTAAAAATGAATAAAAATAAGGAATAAAAAAACGTCCTCCTGTAATATATGAAATCTTAATATATGTGTTAAAATTAATGAGAATTTCCCTGAGAAGTTACTTTTCCAAAAAAAAATTAAGAAAAAACACCCCCGCATAATATATAAAATCTAGATGTATGTACATGTATCAAAATTAATGAGAATTTCCCTGAGAAGTTACTTTTCAAAAAAAAAAAAAAAAAACAAATTAAAGAAAAAACATTCCCGTGTAATATATAAAATCTAGATGTATGTGTCAAAATTAATGAGAATTTCTATGAGAAGTTGCTTTAAAAAGTACTTTATCCGTATTTTTCAATTAATACATGTATCATCTCATATATTCAGTTAATTGATCATACCTTAAGAGTACTCATTTCAGCAATAATATTATTTCAGCGCCTTTTCGCTGCTTTCTGTTCGCTAATTCAAGTACATGTGCCATGCTAATACCGTAAATCTGGAAATTTTTACTGTAGATTAATTTTTAGCAAATTTGCGCGACCACTGCCTTCGCAAAAATATATTTCTTAATAATAAATCAACAACAAAAAATGTTAACAAAAATTTTCCTGACAGTTGGTGTCTTGTTTTAACCCGGTGAAAAGGTGTTCGTAAGCAGTGGTCATTTTAAAAAAAATATGTTTATACTACAAGCTAATTAGCCGTGATAATCTGTGCCTTAACTACATTCAATATCGTCCGATAGTTTGACAGGCAGTCGGTCTCTTTTAAATTATTTCTCTAAGAAAGAAAGGCCAGTTGTTTTATCTCTAACAATGAATCCTTAGCACGAAATATTTTTAATAAAGAACTTACCCTCGTATATAATGAAACACCGACGAAAGAAAGGAGATTGCAAGTATATGCGTAATTCATTGTATGCACACACGTAACTTATAAACTGTTATGAAACGTTTAAGTGCTTTTATTTTTAGCGCCAATGATAATTCGCAAAATTTTAAAACGTAAAAAATTAATCAACACCTTTTTGACCCAGATTCGCAAAAATAAATCGACGTAACAATTTCCAGATTTACGGTATATATATCATTTAAACAAATACACGCAACAGCTCTGCTCACTGTACTATTACAAGTGAATTTAAGTGCATAGGGTATGAAGAATATCGAAACACAAATTAAAATATATTCGGTGGAATGTTTTCCCAAGCAACTATCCCGTGTCGCAGTAGGTCACTAGGTGCCGTGTTACAATGCACTTTGAAAAAGAAGTACGCACGCTAACTCCCGATTCCCGCCTACAGTTTACACCCATTTAATTCAATGGTAATTTGTCCAAAAAATCTTTGTTGAATGCAAAGAAGAGTTCAATGGTAATTGATTAATAATTTTAATACCAGTGTTAAATAGTAAATTACTCTTAATTCCAGCTCTTTTTATAAGGAGGGGGGGGGGGGTAGACGTTGTTTTCCATTGAAATCAGCTTGAAAGCATCAGCATATTTTAAAATATTCTTGGATATGGATAAATGTTCTTTAAATCTTTCCTTATGATTTACGCATATAAAATTAAACATATGTAATTGATAAAATACAACGTTTAAGTTGTAAACGCCTTCGAAATTGGTGAAAAAATGAGCATTTTTGTCGTTTCTTGTCTGAAAACATATGCCCCCCCCCCCCCCCCCGTGAAACACAAAAAGCTTTGGTGTGATTTTGTGAAATAACAATCCATATTACCTGTAAAAAGGAATTTTTGTTTCACGGGGGGGGGGGGGGGTGTTTTAAAAAAAAATATTTTCCATTTTCCATTGATTTCTTATAGTGAAAAACACAAGTTTTACCAAAATTATAGAGTTATCTCTCTTCGTTTTCCCAAATAAGTCATGTTTAATGAAAATTCATATAAATATCTATATAAATATGAAAAATCATTCAAATATATTAACTTTTGAAAATTAACTTGAAGGTAGGCGGGAGAACAATCCTATCGTTCGCAGTTCTTACGCACTTTGAAAAATTTATTCTAAGTGCGTTAAATTTGGGACCAAGATAACGCACTTTGAAAAAAAATTCTTTTCAAAGTCGTTCATACCGACCATATTAACGCACGTTGAAAAAAAATGTGTATGGTTCGGTCAATACT
Source organism: Saccostrea echinata (assembly GCF_033153115.1). Lineage (NCBI taxonomy): Eukaryota > Metazoa > Mollusca > Bivalvia > Ostreida > Ostreidae > Saccostrea > Saccostrea echinata. The sequence continues at coordinate 5,316,285 of NW_026889763.1, read as the reverse complement.
CTTGCAAATTTTAGGTATGATAAATAATTATTTGAACCTTGTTATGATGACGCCACTTCAGGATCTGAGAATTTTTGAAGGGGTTGTCTTGTTTCCAAAGAATCTCGTAAATGTTATAAAAGGGAATTTTTTTTAGTAATAATGGAGGAATGATCGTTTAATTTCACAATTCGCTTTTATAAAAAAAATTATTTTATCCAGATCCAGTCTGTAATAAGTTCGGTAGATGTATGGGTCGATAAGTAACTAAAAGCATCGCATTTGTCTTAGGAAAAAAGGGAGCAATTATGTTTTTTTTAATTAAAAATAATTTTCAAGAACAATATGATGACGTTTAAAACAGTTATTTAATTAATATTAAGAGGTATGAAGAAAAAAAATAAGCATTTTATACAAGGTTTTTTTTAAATGTACTGTATTTGACTTTGTAAAGCAACCTTGGCAAAGTATAGTCAGGTGGCTATTATTGCTGAGATCAGCAATATGGCCCCTGAGCCTCTCTTCTTTAATATAATATGCTGCGTTATTTTACACTGTATCTCTTTTTTTTTTTTTAGGAAAGCTTATCTCAGTGTTTCCATCTATTTTACGTTCACTCAAATTTATTGAGAGAAAGTATATCAATGTCGTACCAGTTATTTAAATACATATATTTGGGTAGGAAAGATAGAGTTAAGCTGAGGGACCTTCTACCTGTCTTCTCATCTATCCCGATGAGGTTAGATCAATACATCAATTTTTCGAAAGAAATATAACAAAATAAAGATTACTAAAATCGAAGTCCAGAATTTTTGTTTTATACATAATTATTTTTTCAAGGTGCGTTTAGTGTCTCCATGGTGAAAAATGTTCATGTACACTCTTAACGCACTTTGAAAAAAAAAAACCAAACTGCGTTGATTTTGTCCCAAATTTAACAATGAAATTTCTTTTTCTGAAAGTGCGCAATCTTTTCAAACTGCGTTGCCACAGTGCCGGGACGAAAAATATCCCTCATTGCTCAAAGGTCCCATACGTAAGTAGAGGTCTAAATTTGCAGCCCTCCACCGGCAAGTGGTTGCGTCTCTACATGAGTGAAAAAATTCCCGAAGGGACGTTCAACAAACAAACCAAAATATTTTTTTTTTCGTTTATACATTTTTAAGCATTCGGGAGTATTTAGTTTTTGCCCTGTCCGTCTGTCTGTCTGTTTGTCAGCAAAAACTTTAACATTGCCCATAACTTTTGATTGGTCGAAGCTTTGGCTTTCATAATTCACCTGTGTATTCATTGTGACAAGACCTTCCTTTGGGTACCAACATATTTCACCTATTGACCTTGACCTTTGAGTTTGACCCACTTTTGCAAAAAAATTATCCAACTTCAACCTTGGCAATAACTTTCTATTTCATTTCTATATCACGTGTATTCATCGTGACAAGACCTTTCCATGGGTGGAAATATTTTATACCTTTTGACCTTGACCTTAGAGTTTGACTCACTTTTAAAAAACTTAAAACTTGGCCATAACTTTTGAACAGCTAGCACCAGGGCTTTCAAAATTTCACAGGTATATTTCTTTTGACAAGACCTTCCTTTGGATGCCAACAATTTTGACCTTTTGACCTTGACCTTGGAGTTTGACCTACTTTTGAAATTTTAACCTTTGCAATAACTTTTGAACAGTTGGTCCTAGGGCTTTTATATTTTGCACGTTTATTTCTTATGACAAGGTCTTCCCCTGAGTACCATTAATTTTGACCCTTTGGCCTTGACCTTGGAGTTTGACCCACTTTTAGAAAACATTAACCTTGACGATAACTTTTGAATGATTGGTGATTGGGCTTTCATATTTACCAGTTATATCCATTGACACAAGTCCTCTCTTTGGGTAAGCTGCTATACGGGGGCATCAGTGTTTCACAAACAAATTTGTTTTTAATATTGACCATTTAACTTAAGTTTTCAATTACAGAAATGGATAATAAAACCACTCAAATATACTCTTTTTATTTTTCCCTACGATGTAACAACTTTTATAAATTCAAGATAGGATGACATTATCACAAGAGAAAGAAATTGAAAAAAAAAGTTTCAAAATTAATCACTTGTTTGCAGGACAGTTTTTGTAAATCTTGCATGTTTTATGTCTCCTTTTCAAAATGCAAAAGAAAAAAGGTTGTGCTTACTCATCTCTTGTGATAATTGTTTCTTTTACTAAACTTTAAAACTTCTATTGGTGCTAATTCCTAGGAATCTTTGATCATTTACAACCAATTGCAAGATGTCCGTCCTAGTGGAATAATCCCAGTATGAATGGTGTTAAAGAGAAATTGCTAAATGTTATACCTGCTATGTACGAATATATGAAACCCAGTATCTAATCAACAAGAATCTTATCAGAGGTTTTTGAAAACGCTCTTGGTCTCTTACAAGGCGAAATTCTGTCCCCTTTCCGTTTTTCACTGTATGTTAATGAATTTGAAATTAAGTTTATAAATAATGGTAATGTTCCTTTCTACTTCAAGAATTAAATCTCTTTACATTGACTTATGCAGATGAAATGTCTGTTTTGCTGAATCTGTACAAAAACTTCATCAAAAGTTGAATAGGTTTTACATGTATGACTATGCCTCTAAATGGGACCTGGCTATTTATGTTAAAAGAATTATAATTGTTGTTTTTAAGAAAAATACTTAAAGTTCGCTGTATGTGATAGTGAAAAGTGGCACACACATATAGTGTAATGAGTAATTAGAATTCGTATATAAATTTATGCACCTCGGTGAAACATTGAATTACAAATGAGATTTCAATGTATATCTAAAACAATTTTAGCCATGCAGTCAAGGTAGAAAAGTAATGCTTCGTCTCAGATATAGAGTTAATCGATAGAGTTTAAATACTAAAACTATATTAACATTTTGACATATATGTCAGTAGCATACTGTATTATGGTCGTGAAGTCTGAGGAAATCACAGCGCCTTAGATATTGAAAAGATACATTTAGAATTCTGAAAAATGTTTTGTTTTTTAGGGAAAAAATACGTGATATAATGTGTGACAGGCAAACTGTCTCGGAGGATTGTATTTTCAATTCGCTAAGTAGGAACTGTATTTTGTGATCTTGTTAATATGATAAGATTCTAGAAAATTGTAAACACCGTACACCCAAGAATAAGGTCACACACTGGATTTCTAATACATGTTTTATAGATCAATTTTATGAAACTTGATTTAGTTCTATTTGGTCTATAGTTGTAAAAGCCATTTTTGGATTGATCGAGACTTTTGTACAAAATCTCCTTGCAGATTTCAGTAATTCTTCTAGAGATTATGCTAATCAGGAACATTATTGACAAATTCACACTGCAAAGTTATTTGGTAAAACCTTTTCCTAGCATTTGTAGAAAGCAAATAAGGTAGAATAAGATTGACATTGGATAATTTATATTAGCTATAGAAGGTGGACGCCATAAAAATATCCTACGCCAAAACCGAATGTGTTAACTTTGTAGATCAAATATTGGGGAGGAATTCCATTCAGTCTTAAAATGTTCACGTGTTAGATAATTATATCTAATAAAGTAATAATGCTATTAGGAAAAACATGACCATCTTTATATGTGTGTAAATTTATACTATTATTATGTGTAAACTATGTCAAGGAACTCTATAATTTGGGGAAGTTTCTGAACCATGCTTTAAAATAACTTCATGAATATCAAATTGTTTTAATTTTTTACAAATATTTTGTACATTAACCACTATAAAATACTAATTGTAATTATTGCGTAGCTTGTAACAACAAGAGGCCCATTGGTCAGAATGTTCACCGAAGTCACTTTGGCCCTGCTGTTTTTCATCAGATCCCCCCTATATACATGTATTCCTATGTTAAATTTTGATCACCTTTTTTGGCCCCACCTTGTACATGTGTACACAGGGCCCATGATTTGAACAAAATTGAGACTACACTGCCAAAGGTTCTTCCAAATAAATATGACTGACTAATTATTGCTTCGCTGTTCTTGAAAAGGTTTTGAAACTCTTATGTTATAAATTTCTATGTAAAACTATTATCATCTCTTGTGGCCCCACCCTAACTCTGGGGTTCAAGATTTCAAAACAATTGAATTAACATTAATTACGTCAATACGAATCATCAAGGCTTTGTTGTTTTTGAGAAGAGCATTATTTTAAGATTGTTGTCTATATAATCCTATATAAAACTTTGATTGACTTTTGTGGCCAAACTTTACTCCTGGGGGCCATGAGTTGATTAAACTTGATTTTACTACCTGAGAATGATTCCATAAAAATATGACTGATTAGAGCTTTGTTGTCCCTGTCCTATTTTAAAATATTTTTCCTATATATTTCAATTTTAAACTTTGATTCTCTATTGTGGTCCCACCCTACCCGTGGGCCATGATTTAGACAATTTAGAACCTACACTACCTTAGTAATATCCACATAAGTTTCATCTTTTTTGGTCCAGTGGTTCTTAAAAAGAAGATTTTTTGAGTATATTTCAATGTAAAACTTTGATTCCCTATTGTGGCCCCACCCTATTCCCGGGGTCATGATTTGAACAGTTTACCATCTACACTATTTCAGGAAGGTTCCACAAAAGTTTCATTTTTTTCTGGCCCACTGGTTCTTGAGAAGTTTTAATGACCCCACCCTGTTTTTGCCTTTTCTTGATTATCTCTCCTTAGAAGTGAGCTTGGTTCTTTTATTTAAATAATTTAGAATTCCCTCTTCCCAAGGTTGCTGTGTGCCAACTGTTTAAGGTTCGATCCTGAGCTTTCGAACAGATTTTGCAGTCTGGACCTTTATTTCTAAAATTCTGCATCATATTAAGTTCTTACATTAAATTTGGATTCTACAATGCAAATCAAACTATACTCAATGAAAAAACTGCGATTAAATTCCATACAAATAGGATTAAGTCAGGAACTATATTTTGTGGCGGAAGGTTTTTTAAGAAGAAAATGATCAATTTTTCCCTTATGAAGTAGGTACAGTACTGTTAAGTTTAGATTCCTAATTTTCCATGTTGGTTGCACATAGAGCTATTTTGTACAGTGAAATGTTTTATGCTAGTTCTGAAATATCTATTAAAAATATTTTTTATGAATTCTATCATCATATTGCAAATGTAGTAAATATATTCTGAAAGTCCTGGAAAAAAATTGAGCCAATTCGAACATAAAATTAACACTTTTTAATAATATCTATAAATTTACATCATAGACCCCCACTTTTGATTTTCTTTTCTGAAAATATAGGATAACTTTGAACAATCTGCTTATATTCAGCAAAAGTTTAAGGCTTTAAAATAATTTTCTTGCTTGTTAAATTTTTAATGCCTGAAAAATGACATTTTGTGAGTGCAGAAAGGTCAAATAATTGATTATGCGAAGCAATTTGAAACTTTTTCTTTGTCACAATTTTAATGTGTCTTTTTTAAGAAAGAATAAAAGTACATTTTGTCCCATGCTTTATTTGGATACAAAATATTGGAGGGGAAACTTTGAAGATGTGATTTATGATTAAGACACAATTTTAGTGCAAAAGGGTAATATTAAATGTACCGTAGCACCAAAGCAAGCATATTGACCCCCATTTTTGGCTTTGATTTTTAATTAAGCTATGTGTGAAGATATTAAAAACATACTTGAAAAAAAATTCCTAAGACTTTAAATATCAGGATCCAACCTCGTTAAAATTGACCCATTGATTCTTGGAAAAAGTTAAAAATGTAAAAAAAAAAAAAAAAAAAAAAAAAAAAAAAAAAAATTACGGACGGACGAACAGCTAGACAGACGGACCGGACAACTGCTGATCAGAAAAGCTCACTTGAGCTTTCAGCTCGGGTGACCCTAAAAACTATTGCAGTATGCCTTACTATTATGAATTTAAATTATTCTATGCAATAAAATAATTCTTGTGTAATAAATTGAATTGAATAATTATGTATCAGGAACAACTTGTAAAATGATCTTTTTTATATACCGTAAAAACTCAAGGACAAGAAATTTGACTTTAAAAGCTTAAGGTTCCTCAAGACCATAAATAATTTAAGCCAGGTGTTGGTCAAGGTGCACCAAGAACGGGTGTTCATGTTGTGTAAATTACAAATTATGGGGTTTTATACAAATATTTCTTGTAAAAAGAGGTTGTAAGTCTATTTCTAATAAATTCCGACTAAACATCAAAGACTTTTTTTATTTTTAGTCTTCCATATATTTATATCCTAACGATTAATTTTTTCTCAATAGTTTTATTTGTAAACCTCAAAAGAATTTTAGCAAGGTGTATGATCAATGAAATATGTGGAGATAACGAACAGTATTCGAGTTCAAAAGTCCATTAAACATTACAAAATAGGAGCAGAACAAACACGGACCTCTAAGACATCAGATCTGGGATCAGGTGCCATGGAGGAGTGAGAATCCCCTGCCGACTGGACACACCCACCGAGTGCTTCTTCTCAAGATCGGGAAATAACGGAAAAAATCCGTCGACAATTCAGTGTGTAAATAATGGCCTAACAATTAGTATGAAAAAAGTCAGTCAGCATTTGACTTAATGATATTAAGTATATGGTATTTGTTGACAAGATCATTGTATCGACCGTAAAACTTGTGAAAAAATGACTTTAAACGAGACTACTGATATTCTTGTTTTATCAACTTGTTTGCCAAAAACTCGTTTTAGAAATTGTTCATACGTAGAGCATGCTCTGGCGTATCGAATCAACTGAGAGATATAAACCCCGTATGCAGGTGATAAGGGTATATTGCTACATAAGTAAGGGAAGTTGACGATTGAAAAGTTAAAGTCATCACGTTTATCATAAAGCTTTGTTGTTAGATTACCACTAACGTCTTTTTCTAATAAAATATCCAAATATGAAACAGATGCGTCAGACTCTTTTATCTCAAGCTCACCTGGATATATCATGTCGACATAAGAATGGAAATAACCATTGTTAATTGACAATAAGTCGTCGATATACCTAAATGTCAAGTTGAAGGCCACAGCAAGTGTTTTCTTCTTTTCACGTACAAGATTTTGAACAAATTCTGCTTCATATGAATACAAAAAAGGTCTGTTAATAACGGGGCGCAATTGGTACCCATGGGAATTCCAATAGATTGTTGAAAGACCTGGTCTCCAAAAACCACATAGATATTGTCAATCAGAAACTCGGGCATCTTTTTAATATCAACTTCAGAGTACTTGTGTGTACAATCAGATTGTTTTTTAACAAAGTAATTTTGCAAATGACCAATGACAAGGTAAGTAAATTTACGAGTTCCATTTTTATTGAAAAAGCAGCTGTCAACCATGTCAGATAGATTCTGAGAAACGTTTTCAAAATAGAGTCCTTTTTCATAAACTTCCCGGTTTAACAACTATAACGTAAGTATATATTTATGTATGCCCTGGCAGAGATCCAAATTTTCAAAAATATTAATAAAAATTGAACAGTAAATTTTCAAAATCATTGTTTTAATCACCATTTCACTATGTTATTCCCTTTTTTCTTCCATCGTCACCCGTCGTGCACCATGAATAAACTTTTCTTCTTGAACCATCCCCTCAATTTCAACCAAACTTGCTACGAGCATGCTTGGTGATTCAAAGTTCAAGGTCATACAACTTTCGAAGGGAAAGGGATGTAAGATAATGAAGAAAGGATTGGGTCATTTCAATTCTAACAAAAACGAGTCAGAAATGACAAAAACCCTCTTTATCTTTAATTGATGAGTTAAGAAGATGGATGAATAAGTCGAAAAAATGTCTATGGTTCGACAAACGAAAAATTGAATAGCAGTTTTAGCACAATTTGATATTTCAGATATCATTAGTGTACACTTTTTGTAAAATCTCCAAAATTTGCAACAATATCATAAGTGAAAATTATTAGACTATGAAATAGCTTGCATGCACACACCAAAGTTGTCAAAAATGATCCCGGCATTAGAATTGAAAGTCACGGGTGTTTTGAATGACACCCATGTGTCAACGTTGGCGTTGTCACGGTAAAGAACCCTCACTGCTCAATGGCCCTGAGTGCCGAGTATAGGTCTAAATTTTAGGCCTTTCATAGTACCTTATATGCTGAAAACTTTCGAATGGGACGTAAAACAAGTCTGTTATTCAAGGGTCATTACATGCACACACACACTCACACACACACACTCACACACACACACACACACCCTCACAAGAAATTCATTTTTTTTCTTTAACAAATAATTTTGGCCGAGAGAATTTTTCTGCAGAAAAGTTTTGTTTGTCATAATTTCATATCTTTCAATAATTAGAATTTTGCTCTAGATACTTTGTTCACAAATTGAATTTGAAGCTATAGGCCTTTTGCAAACTTTGTTCAAACCATATATATCTCCTTTTGCAGAGATTAAAGCCACCAAACCCATGTCTAAAATAGAAACGCATAGGAAGTATTTGTTAAATATTAGTTTTTTTTCTGAAAATGTAAACATTGAATCTAAAATTAATCTCAATTCTTTTCTTGGAAACCACATTTCCCGAACTCCACGCTCAACAACTTTTTGCAATGCTTCATTTAAAGCTAACAATTATTTAACGTATGGTTAAGCTACTAATTCAGATTATATTATTTGTAGGATTCTTATTTAATATATTATTCACCTTAAGATCAGTGTTTGGTTTTGATTTGATTGATTGATTGTTTGTTTGTTGTTTAACGTCCCTTTCGAGAATTTTTCACTCTTATGGAGACGCCACCAGTTGCCGGTGGAGGGCTACAAATTTTGACCTATACTCGGCACTCAAGGCCATTGAGGAGTGAGGGATCTTTTTCGTGCCATCACCTACTGCGACACGGGACCTCAGTTTATACGGTCTCTTCCGAAGGACCGGTCTCCATGTCTCGCAGTGGGTTTCGAACCCGCGACGTAAGGATCAACTCCTTACTCCGCGACTCTAGAGCAGACGCTCTAACCACTGCGCCACTCGGGCGACGGTTTTAATTTGAAGAATGTGGAAAAATTATTATATAAATAAATTATCTATTTATGTAAATCTGAGTACAACAGATTGTTTCGTCTTACACCAATATGTTTTCCTTTATTAAGATCTATGTACTATTGTTATAAGCCGTTTGAATTTCACGTTAAACATTGTGTTGAATATGCTTCAGACACGAGCCACATCTTGTCGAAGTAATCTGGCTGTACAATATAGCAAGGGACTAACGATTCATACAATGTACATGTATACTCAAATATAAATAAACAATCACCGATGATATCCATCTACCTTTTTTTCTTCTTCATTTTCACAATATGAAATTATACAAGTACAACTAACTTTCGTCTTCTATAAAAAAAAATTAACTCTATTTTTCAGGTCACTTTATGGGATTAGTTAAATATATCAAATTCAAGCGTATCATTGTGTTCCGCACAAAATAGTTTCCTGTGCGAATAAGTGAGAGGTTAAGTGATTGTCTAATCTTCCTTGTTAAACTTCGCATTCGACGCTTATAAAAATTGTTAAAAAATTTAAAATAAAAAAAATTAAGATCCGTAATTTTATTTTTAAAACGAGGAAACATATTTTTGTAGGTTAATGTTTGCAGGTGGTTGTTTTATTTAGATATTTTTAAATTTTATTTTCTCCCCCCCCCCCCCAATTCTGATTTAAACATAGGTTTTAATAGAAACGTCCTGAATGCTTTGCTTCATTTTCTGTTAATAATAAGCAGGGTAGGACAAACTGAAAGATAATCATCTGTTCTTATAAACTTTTAGTTCGTAAACAAAGAAACAGGGTTTGGTTGTGGGTTTTTTTTTTGGGGGGGGGGGGGGGTTAAGATTATACACATTGATAAGTTATATATTGTTTTAGTTTGTTTGTTGTTTAACGTCCCTCTCGATAATTTTTCACTCCTATGGAGTGTCGGTGGAGAGCTGCAAATTTTGACCTTTACTCGCCACTAAGGGCCATTGAGCATTGAGAGATCTTTTTCGTGCCAGCACCTACTGCGACACGGGACCTCGGTTTATACGGTCTCATCCGAGCGGGCGACTAGTATTGTATTGTTATGCATATTGATAAGTAATACATGTATATTGATGCATAGTGTATTTATTCAAAAGTCAGTTTTAAGAGCAGAACGTGTATATAAGAATTATTGAAAAAATATATACTTGCACAAAAAATATATACTTGCATATATAAAATATTCTGTTCTATATGTAATACTGTGGAATTAATCGGATTCTTTCCTAGTTTATAGGTCGCCTGCGGAATTTCTAGAAACTAGTCTTAAACCTAATAATATCGAAAAAAAAAAAAAGGGAGAACGAGAATGGTAAAAGCAGAAATAACAAGCATTCTGAAAGTATTGCATTAGCAATACTAGTCCCCTACCGGCAAGTGTAATCTGGTTCCCGTTAAGAATTGAAAATGCCATAATTCCGTCAAAAATCAATGAAGCGGGGCGAAATGCAAACTTGATCTATAACTAATCAAGGTAAAGTCACATACCAAAAATCAGCTCAATATCTGAAAGCATTTAGAAGAAAATTGCAAAAACCCCTAAAAATTGAAAAGGCCGTAATTCCGTCAAAAATCAATGAAGCGGAACGAAATGCAAACTTGATCTGTAACTCATCAAGATACACCCACAAATCAGCTCAATATCTGCAAGCGTTTAGGAAAAAAGTGTGGAAAACCAAGAGGGACAGACAGACGGACGGACGGAGAGACTCAGAGGAAACCTACATGTATAGTCCCCTCCGGTTTCACCGGTAGGGGACTAAAAATGGTGTTGGAATAAAAAAAAATTCCCCGAATATAAATTAATTTTTTTAAATTGTATTTTTGAGTAAGAATATTTATTTCTCTTCCCGGAAATGTGACAGAGAGATCACTCAAAAGCACTTGCTCATAAATTGAGTTAGTCTAAGAATATTTATTTCTCCTCTCGGAAATGTGACAGAGAGATCACTCAAAAGCACTTGCTCATAAATTGTCTATAGCCTATTTTCTAACGTACGAGTTTTTCCTCATTGTCACCGAAAGTTCAATCCCTCCAATTTGTGAACTTTTACCTCCATTCTATATACATTAAGAATTTTTACATCAGTAAGAATTTATCTTATTTTTCCTTATAAGTTTTCAGGATCAGATTTCGGATCCTCAGAACAGAGTATCTATTTCGATTATGTTTAAGTTGCCATGGGTCATTTCTACAATTTATATCGCAATGCAGAGGTAAACGAATCTTCCGAACTGCATTATTAAGAAATTGGTAAATACGAGTATGGTATAAATTCTATCTTCAAAATGACAAAAAAGATTCACGTATACATAGACATCATGGATGCTTATTCCTCCGTGGCACCTGATCGATCCCACCTCTGTTTTCAGAAGTCTGTGTTGGCTCTGCTCACAATTTGTATTGTTAAAAATGGAATATTGGACAAGATCACTGTTCATTATCTTAACACTTCATTTATAATATAGTACTACTACAGTACTACAATATAGTACTACTCCACTAGGGACAAAACTAGAACAAGGCAAAATGGTGATGAAACACGAATGAATTAAGCCGGAAGTCAGAACACAATTTTCCGTGATATACGAGTCGACATATAAAACGCTCATCCCTCCTTGTAAAGATGATTTTGTCGCGCACTGTGGCTGAAATACAATGACGACTGGGCACTACATAATTCCGCTATTTATTTTCATTGGAGCTTTAGACAACGTAAATTTGCAGGCAGTTAATACTAGTCTTGCGTCTCGTAAGTTTTCTTGTCTATATTGATAATATTTTCAATTGCCCTCATTTCAAATATTTCCTTATCTTAATTATCAATTTATCATAATTTGTTAAGGGGGATTCATTTTGCGAAGAGATTTAATATACATCTATCTAGTATGCCTCTTTTTCGCCAAATTTGAAAAAGACTTTAGTTCAAACTATTTCAAAACATTCGATTTTTCACGAAATTCTAACTTATAAATTAGTCACTCTCAGAACGTCAATTTTTTTTTTAGGAATAACAATTATTTTTATTAGGTCTTACAACAGTAAAAAGTATGGGGGGGACCAGCATCTTTAGAAAGGAAAATAAAAAATATACTAGAGCAAACTACTGTACTAAGAAAAAAAGTCCCCCCCCCCCGCGTTTTACGGGTCTGTCTATCATCGTCAAATCAATTTTCATATTATAGTAATAGGTCTTGTGCTTAATTATAATTATGTATATAAAGCCAATTCAACTTTGTGCATCTATATATGTTCTATTGAGGCTATAGGTGTTGTGCTTATTTATTATATAACAGGCAATTCAACTTTATGAACATGTATGGTCCATTTAGGATATTTCCGACTTAGTGGGGAATATTCATGAACTGTATCAAAATGAATGAAACAAAATTAATTCCATGTATGAGAGTCTGTAACGAAGAGGGGGAAAAGCATGGTTTTTTGTTGACTTAAGTCCAATACATATGTTTTCTACATGTTGTCCTTTGCAATGGGATCTCTTAAAAAGGGATTTATAACGGTTACTTGAAGAGAAGAAGACTATTAACTTAGATAGTATTGTAACGACCCTCAGACAAACTGTCAAGTTCTTCTCTGCTTTTTACTTTTAACTTTTCTAAAGTTTGAAAATGTTCGAAGTATAATCTGCTTGATGAACATGACGGCGACAAGACAAATTCATTTAAAGTAATCATTTTATGTTACGAATTACTGCGTTTGGCTAGAGTGAGACAAGATCTTATGAATCAGTGATAATCACTTAATTTGGTAAATATTTCCTCCTTTTAAAATGAAGAACTAGTTTCCGTGAAACCTATTGAAATGTTTTCTCTATTTTGCATTAATGTTCACGTGCTGGCACTATAACAATATAGAAGGGTTAAGATTGAAGCACCTCTTACATACATTATACATGATAACTGATTGTTTCTCGCAAGGAAGCTATGAGGGTTATATGTAGTCCTAATCGAACAGTCAACCATTTTGAGATTTTTCGCCAAAATGGAATGTTAAAAAAATCATTTAAAGAAATTAACAAAACGAAAAGAGGAATATTAGTTTATTACTGAAAGATGGCAGCAAAAATAAAAGGAGAAATAAATCGAGAAACAGCGCGTTTTTTGTGCACAATAAATATACATTTTTTTTCAATGGCACTGTAGCACTCTTGTCGTCCATCCCAATTTTTGCAGACCAGCGAGCTACAGATCTGCAGCTATGAATGTAGCTGTTACAAATAATTCACAAAAATAAACGACTCAATCATGCTGTTGTTACATGTATATATTTCCCAAACTTGAAATTTGTACACATGAATTAGTTGGAAAAAATTCCTACATAGTACAACAGATGCAAGTACCTTCCTCGTTTACCGGTATTTGAAATTTGTCAAATTCAGTTCACCTGTGTTCTATAGTAAAGAAGGATACCAGATATTTGTTTCTATGTAATATTTTAATTTTGATTCGATAGAGCTAAAAATAAGTGTTAGATTTCGACAGAATATCGTGTTTTATTTGAGCACTGATTAGTGGGATCACGGTTCAAACTTGCGAGTTAGATCCATTTTCTACATTACTTCCCCAAGTAATGCGATTAACACAGTAATAATTATGTTAATCGTTAAATATGTTAAATAATAATTAAATAATTTACGTTGATAATAATTTTATTTGCAATTTCAACGTACAGTAAGAGTCAGGAGTACTGCAAAACAATACATGTATATTCGAGAAGTGTTTAAATCAGATGTGGATACTAAAAAACTCCAAGAAACCTTTATAAAATTTGAAATTTACCAAAATCACTAACATCAACGCGTCCCACTTTTCAACACTTTATACAACCATTCCCCACGACAAATTAAAGTCCAATCTTGTTGGCATCATAGACAGCTGCTTTTTTCAATAAAAATGAAACTTGTAAATTTACTTACCTTGTCACTGGTCATTTGCAAAATTTTTCTGTTAAAACATTCAGTTCACACAAGAACTTCGAAGTTGATACTAAAAAGATGCTAACTGACAATATCTACGCAGTTTTTGGATCAAGTCTTTCAACAATCTGTTGGAATTTCCATGGATGCCAATGGGGCCCCCTTATTAGCACTTATTGTTGTATTCATATGAATCAGAATTTATCAAAAATCTTCTACTAGAAGAAAATACTTGCTGTGGCCTTCAACTCGATAATTAGATCTATCGACGACGTATTATCAAAGAACAATAGTTACTCACATTCATATGTCGACTCTATATAACCCAGTGAACTTGAAATAAAAGAGTCTGACACATCTGTTTCATATTTGGATATTTTATTAGAAAAAGACGTTAATGGTAATGGTAATCTAACAACAAAACTTTAAGATAAACGTGATGACTTCAACTTATCTCTCGTCAACTTCCCTTATTTATGTAGCAATATACCCTCATCACCTGTATATGGAGTGAATGTCTCCTAGTTGATTCGATACGCAAGAGTATGCTCTACCTACGAACATTTCGAAAACGAGACAAGCTATTGATAAACAAGTAGATGAAACAAGGATATCAATGGTCTTGTTTAAAGTCAACGAGACTGTTGGTGTCCTCGTTTAAAGTCACCTTGACCTTATGCACCACTGGGAGCAAAGAGGATAGGTTTAAGTCAACATTTGGAAAATGGCCTCGTCGGCAAATACAATCTATCATTTAATCAAATTCTGACTGACGAGTTTCATACTAATTGTTAGGCCAATATTTACACACTGAATTGTCTACGGATTTTTTCCGTTTGCCCCATCATGACAAGGAGCATACTGCGATTGTGAACGATCGACAGGGTATGCCCACTCGTCCATAGCACCTGATCCCACCCTGATGATTTAGACGTCCGTGTTTGCTCTGATCCCGATTTGTTTCAATTGACTTTTGAGCTTGATTACAGTTCGTTATCTCCATATTTCAGATATATCGCATTACTGGTATTGTGATTTTTGGTCAATTGTATCTCAAATGTTCTTAATTAATCTCTAATCAGGTATAGAAGTTTAAAAAAAATGTCGAAAATATCGAAAGTAAAAAAAAAAACACGATACATTGATATATATTATCATTTTCTATTTGCCATTGGGATCCTATTCAAAGCCTATTTACATGTATATGCTCAAATTCTAAACTAGTTCATGTATGTTGAAATGAATTTGAAATTTGAATTTCAGTCTCTTTGGATGAGTTGGTGAGTGGATTTCGTTTCCAGCAATTGCAACTTTCAACAACAATGATGAACGCTAGTATTCATGCGAGACTTCCCGAGAAATTAGCTTCAGCAGAGGCTCAAGAGGCGGATCAAAGGGAAGCAAAAGGTCTTAATTATCAGAAACGAATAATAATTTTAAGCGTCTTTATCCTGATAATGGATGTCTGATGAATAGAAAGATTTTTTTTCATATTTTGTCCGAGAAATTAGATTTTTTTATCGATATTATTCTGATTCATAAATTAAGATTTTCACTTGCAATTAATATTGATTTTTAAAACCTTATTCTTCTAGCATTCAGAGCCTTTCATGAAGCGCAGACTCCATTTATTGCTACAACGTCACGGTACAACTTAGGATACATAGGTCGTGGCTATGATTTATTTAAGGGGAATCCCCTCAGTGATGACGGAGTGGTGGATCAAGGATTTCGCCTCCCAATAATGGAATTACCCTATACCCACAAGTTTACTGCGGACGGAGAATATCGGATCCCCGACAATGTTGATGTCATTGCAGAATCAAGGTAATTGATTGATTGCCTTATCCACTTACATGTGGTATGTATTTGATTTGAATTTTTTATTTGAATTGCTTTAATATAAATTGGAATAGAACCCTCTACAAATAAGTAACAGAAAAAGAAAAGAAACATTTAGGATAAACTTATTGAGAACGCTGATGAAAGGATAGTAATATGATATAAAATTATAAAGTAAGAACTGTATTACAGTCAAACCGTGTTATCTCAAACTCGGTGGGACCCTGAAAAAATTACGAGCTACTGAGGTTAAATGAATAAAGAAAAATTAGTTGGGACATTCACCAAACTTCGACAAAACCAATGTATTCAAAATATTCTGTTTTAATAGAGGCTTTAATATTAGATTTTGCATAAAGTGAGAGAAAACAAAGAATAATGAAAAAAATCAATTTTTGAAAGAATTAAAGGAATTTTGCTTGAGTATGTCTAAAAAAAAAATTATCTGGATTTTGTATTCAAGATATCGAGGTTCGAGATTCCGAATTCAATTGTATTTAATTTACATAAAAATCGATGTTTAAAAGACACCAACGGTTCTTTTTTTGTCCTTTTACAGTGCCAAGTTTGGATCCTCTCTCTATTCTCTGCAGTCCGAGTCTGACTACAAAAGCATGTTGAGTGTGGATGCCTCGGTATATTTTATATTTGATTTTATCTACTTTTCTTTTTGTTCTTAAATAGCATGGGTCATATTAATTTTATTCTTTTCTTGCTCTCTCTCTCTCTCTCTCTCTCTCTCTCTCTCTCTCTCTGGACGGGATGGTATGATTTTGTATGAGAACTATATTTAACGATGGCCGATATGAGCCGTCAAATTACAAATAAGAGTAACTCTATTATGTACGCAGAATTAATTGACTTTAAAATTAGCAGTAATACCTGTATCATTTTGTACATGTACATCTTTGTCAATGACAAAACGCTTGTACTTGTAATGTACAAATCTTGAGACAAAATACGTTTGAAACTACTTAACATTCCTCAGATTTATTGGGGAGATTATCTGTAAACTTAGAAAGGGTTTAAAACAAAAACACGTGTGTGTGTGTGTGTGTGTGTTTTTTTTTTTGGGGGGGGGGGTGTTAAATAAATGCTTATTTTTAATGAAATTAAAAAGAGCAAGACTGTGTGTACTTTCACGTACGTCGTATGAGATCACGACTCTCGGATTTATTCCATCAAAGAATATTTTGTAAGTGTCTTTATTCAGATTCCTCGTGTTTTTGTTTGATTTAAATCCCTTTCACGACAACGCAATATTGAAATTCATTCTTAGGCCTCGAATACTAGTTAAAGATTCCAGAGAAAATGAAGCTGAATCTTTAAGTAAGAAGTTTATTCATTTCCTCATTCTATTATTTTCCTTGTTCCAATGAAAAAAAAATAAAGGAGAAAAAATATTAATGGAACAAGGGAAAGAGTAAAAACAAACTTCTTACTTACGCAGATCATCGAGCGGCAATCTTTCATCTGAAGGGAAGGGAAATACTAGAGATGCAGCTTCATTATAACAAGTATTTTGGGACCCACGAATGAATTTTAATATTGCGTTGTCGATAAGGAAATTAAAATCAAACCAAAACACGAGGAATCTGAATAAAGACACTGACAAAATATTCTTTTATGGAAAAATTTGAATGTTGAGGTCTCATACGACGTATGTGAAAGTAAAAATAATCTCGCTGCGTTTTATGATTATTAAAAATAAGGAATACAGCATTTATTTAACAACAACAAAAAGAGGGAGGAGAAAAGAAGAAAAGAGAAGAAAACCAGACACATGTATTTTTGTTTAAAACCCTTTCTAAGTTTACAGGTAATCTCCCCAATAAATCTGAGGAATGTTAAGTAGTTTCAAATGTATTTTGTCTCAAGATTTGTACATGTACAAATTCATATTACAAGTACAAGCATTTTGTCATTGACAAAGATGTACATGTACAAAATGATATAGGTATTACTGCTAAAGTCAATTAATTCTGCGTACATAATAGAGTTACTCTTACTTGTAATTTGACGGCTCCTATCGGCCATCGTAATATTTGATAGCCCTGTAAAAATTTTACAAGAGCAGAATTAATTGCCAAGTTGCGAATATTTCATTTCAATTTTTAGCTGAAATTAAAATATTTTAAAGAAATATTACATCTTGACAAGTAACCCCTTCTTATTAGACATAGATCTATTCACATAATTTGTTAAATGAAAACTTTCTTTTTGTAGAACTAAAATACAAGCATCAAAATATATTACAAAAAAGTCAATAATCATAGTTCATTTACCGAGGAAGAAGCAGGATGTAACATGAGTCAAAAAAAAATCTTTTTGTTAAACTTAAGCTAGCTTCAAACTGCGAAATAAGAATAAATTATAAATCTCCAAAAAAAATTTACTTGAGAAATATTTGGCGGGAAATGAATGGATTACAATATTTTGTATTTTGAATTCAAGTTTAATAAATGAATATATTCTTTTTCTTATCATGAAAAAAATATTTAAGAAAACTTAACTTTTTTGAAAGGTAAATGCTGCAGGAGGAGGTTGGGGAGTTAGTGCCAGCTTCAGTGCCAGTGCATCTTATCAAAAAAATACACGGGAAATTCAAAAAGGGGAGACAACTACCTTAAGCATCGTGAGTCGTGCTGTGGTATATAGAGCTAGGATGTCCGAGACATCAAAAGTATCGAAGGTAAAATATCTTAAGTCTTTTGGAAGGTTGTGAATGTTAAGCTATGAACAAGATATCTATATAATAACGGAACTGCAAAATTAGTTAATGCTCCTCTCCACCAAACAAAAAAGGAAGAAAATGTATTTATATCTTTTAGAAAGTTAGCTTTTAGTAGACTGTTATCTAAATGCAAAATACATACTTGAATTAGTTGCTTTACTCTTTCAATATCTCTTGCTCAAATTAAAGATTTTTTTTTTCAAAAAATACTGAAGACACTTTTGGCAGACATTTCCATAAGCCTTAGGATGTCTTGATGATTAAAGACATTTATGATATATGTAATACATATCGAATCATGATCGGGCTTCACTTTTGCTAGGTAAATGAATACTTTGAGAAAGCTGTCATGCTACTCCCTATGGAGAACTGTGAGGACGAATCGCTACAGGAAATGTACCTTAATTTTATACGCGAGTTTGGAACCCATTATACAACCCAGGTAGTCATGGGAGCTAAAGCGGTTCAACAGCTCACCTTTGCCAAATCCGACCTCTCAAAACTGGAATCAGAAGGAATAGGTGTTAAGGTGAATATGGTTTTCCTAAAGAAGAACACGACTTTAATAAATAAAGAAAATAATACATTCTATACTACGGTATGCTTTATATTTAATTATTATATGATTGAATAAATCCTATCTCTGTGATTGGCCGTATCCAAATTTGTAGAAAAAATACTAAGTTACTTTCACTTATATGTGACCTTCCAGGTGAACATAGGGAATTATTTTCTCAACATTGGATTAACAAGCAAATTCAAAGAATTATAGTCCCCCGCTTTTGGTGCGTTAGTGGATGGGATGCCTAAATTTATGGCATATTGTAACTATCCTGTAGCTGTCTTGTTTGTGTGTCCTGTCTTGTTTGTCCATTATACAAAAAAAGACATAATTATTAAATTAATAACAGTTATGGCTAAGATTCTAGCTTCTCAAAACTACATCAAACTTCAAGATCAAGGTTATGAGGTCAAATATCATAATACAATCCACAAGGTCTTGTCACAAGTAATGCACATGTAAAAAAAAATATCAAAAACCAGAGTATACAATCGGAAAGGTCTTGAAACAGGTAATGCACATGTCAAATGTAAATGCCATATCTTCTCTCAGTCAAAAGTTATTAGCAATGTTAATTTTTTTTTAAAAGTAGGTCAAACTTCAAGGTCAAGGTCATGAGATCAAAAATCATAGTACATTTGGAAATACTTGTCACAGATAATGCACGTCGTGTCCAATATGAATGCCCTATCTTCGCTCCTTCAAAAGTTGGCAACACTGATGAAATGTTTGATAGATAGGTCAAACTTGAAGGTCAAGGTCACTGGGTCAAATATCAAAGCACATTCGGAAACATTTTGACACAGGTAATGCACTTGTCAAATATGAAAGTCCTGTCTTATGTCATTCAAAAGTAATCACCAAAGTTATTTTTTTTAAGTAGGTCAAAAAGAAGATCAAGGTCAATAGATCAAAAATCATAGCATGCTCAGAAACACCTTCTCACTGGTTATGCACATGTCAAATGTGAAAGCCTTACTTATTCTCAATCAAAAGTTATAAGCAAAGATATTACATTTCGAAAAGTATGTTAAACTTCAAGGTCACGGGATCAAGGGGTCAAAAACGATAGTAAGTTTGGAAAGGTCATGTCACAGGTGATGCACTTGTCAAATATGAAAGCCCTTTCTCTTCTCAATAAAAATTTATCAGCAAAGATAACATTTTTGAAAAGTTGGTCAAAGTCACGGGGTCAAAAATCATAGTATATTTGGAAAGGTCTTGTCACGGGTTATATACATATGTAATATGAAAGCCCTATCTTTTCTCATTCAAAAGTTATTACCAATTTAAAGTACTGTTTAATTTTTTGAAAAAGTAAGTCAAACTTCAAAGTCAAGGTCACGGGGTCAAAAATCATAGTATATTTGGAAAGGTCTTTCACAGGTACATGTAATGTACATGTGAAATATGAAAGCCATATCTCTTCTCATTTAAAAGTTATGACCAAGGTTAAAGTTTTTGTGACAGACAGACTTACAGACGGACAGCTAAACAGACGGACTGACAGACTGATAGACAGACGAATGAGATTTAATGTTCCCTTGCTTTCACGAAAGCGGGGAACAAAAATACATCGGAAATTTCCTACAATGTAATTGATACAAACAGTTCTGGAAAGTTATTTAACTTGCATCTGACTTCCACTCAGATGAACATAGCATTCAGGCACATAAAATCAGGGATGTGGTGGGATAGGGTGGGGGTGCTTGGGGCCTGCCCCTCACCATACTTTTTCTGAACATATTTTTTTGCCCCCTGCTTTCGCGAAAGCGAGGAGACATTTAATTTCATTCGTCTGTCTGTCAGTCTGTCTGTCTCAAAAACTTTAACCTTGGTCATAACATTTGAATGAGAAGAGATAAGGCTCTCGTATTTCACATATACATTACCTGTGACAAGATCTTTCCTAATAACCTACGGTTTTTGACCCCGTGACCTTGTACTTGAAGTTTGGCCTACTTTCAAAAAATTTATCTTTGCTTATAACTTTTGAATGAGAAGAGATAAAGCTTTCAAAGTTGACATGCGCATTACCTGCGACAAGACCTTTCGAAATATAATATTTTTCTCGTGACCTTGAACTTGAAGTTTGACCTACTCTTCAACAATTTTAACATTACATTAAATTGGTCATAACATTTGAATGAGAAAAGATAGGGCGTTCATATTTGACATGTAAAACTTGTGACCGTCAAGTTTGATCTTATTTTCATACATTTTATCAGCGTTCCCAACTTTTGAAGGAGCGAAGATAGGCATTTATACTTGACATGTGCATTACCTGTGACAAGTATTTCCAAGTGTACTATGATTTTAACCCCATGACCTTGAAGTTTGACCTACTTTTCAAAAATTTTAACATTGCTGATAATTTTTGATTGAGAAATGATATGGCATTTACATTTAACATGTGCATTACCTGTTTCAAGACCTTTCCGACTGTTTACTCTTTTTGATATTTTTTCACATATGCATTAATTGTGACAAGATCTTTCGGACTGTATTACGATATTTGACCTCATTGACCTCAAGACTTTGATCTTGAATTTGATATAGTTTTGAGAAGCATGGATTGCTTAACGAGTTTGTGTTTTTTAATCATTGGATCATATGATAAAGCAGTTATTGCTTTTTTCAGTCGATACGATGATTTAGCCACCTTCAAAGTGCAATTTTTACCTCGCCCTTCCGGCTCGGTGAATACTGTACTCCTCATGTGTCTAAATCATCGTATTGACCTCATAAACAGCAATAATTGTATAATATTCAGACTTCTTATGTAGTGAAGATAAATATTATATAGACTTTTAAATACAACATATCTTTACATTGTTAACAGGAGCGTTTTTGGTCTACGGTATAAAAAATCACAGTGCTCTGATTTTTTGATTTTAGATGTGACTAAATACATGCATTTTGTACATTAAATATTTACTATATTTTTCCGTTGCTTTTCAACATATTTCTCGGACAGCAACGAATTGTATTACTTTTTCACACCGCAGTATTATTTTAAATTTGGAGCAGTGTATCAGCCCTTAATTTTTAACAAACTCTATAATATAAGGTTGCTGCACAAGCTTCGTTCAGTGGTTTCGGCGCCTCTGGCGGTGGGGGATTTAGTGTCGGGGTCAACTCCAAAAGTGAGTCAAAAGAGCGTGTGCAAAATACCAACAAAGAACAATATGAATACTACATTGGTGGGAATCCCCCAGCCGGGGATTTTTCTTCCGGAAGTACCGAGAGTTTACGAGAATGGGCGAGATCTGCAGACGAGAAACCCGTACCAATTCAGTACAAGATGACCTCCATCGAGACGCTCTTGAAGCCTGGATACTTTAAAGATATTACTTATGGTATATAAATCATAACAAGAATAAAGTGTCTGAGTGTAATAAGCTTTCGTTATGGTTGTTTGATTAGTTTGAATAAGATGAATGATTCTTTTCGCTGTCCATGCTTCGTAATATACTTTTTTGACACTAAAATTGTTTTTTTTTTTTGGAAAATCTTCTAAATAAAAAGATATCTTTATGACAAAATCATGCTTTATATGACCAGTGTGTATTTTCTATTAAAAAAAAAAGATCCAGAAAAATAAAAATGATATAGGGAAAAGTTTTTTAGCTTTAAAAATTAATCGCTTGAAACAAGCTGAATGGAGCTGATTTTGATACAGACCTTCCTGTGCTGATCGTGTGCTTATAAATAGTCATTCAATGTTTACAAATTTACAGAATTCACAGATTTAAAACTAAAAAAAACTTGATTATTCATGAAAGGGGAATGTTATCTTCTATTTAAGGTTTGTTTGAAAGACGTCAGTGTTTACGTAGAGCCCTGTATACTTACTGTAAAGAGACGGTGTCTCCTTCCAAGTGTAACCCCCCTGACGGTACTTCCACGACCATCACGTCACGACGTAAAAGACAAGCCGAGAATATGGAAAGTGACAACGATGGAATAAAGTAAGAAACTCTGTACAATATACATAAGTATGAAATTTCCATAATTTATGTTTTATTATAGCAGCACTTTCATATATTATTACTTATCGAGTTTTCATTTTTGTCATGTGACTATTTAAGGGTTTTAACATAAAAACCTCCTCTAACATTTTAAACAGAAATAAATAAACAATTCGTCTTTCAGAATATGATTGGATGTTTCGTAGATTTTCAATAAGGTATCGAAAGTATAGAAAGGAGATGGGCGAACATAGCGTGCAGAAAGCCTATAGCTTCAGAAATATAAAAATCATATTCAGTTTGTGAATTTAATATTTAGAGTAAAGTTCTCATTATTGAAATTTATGAAATTGTGATAAACAAAACTTTTCTGAGGAAATTTTCTCGGCAAAATTTATTCTTTTATTTAAAAAAATTAATGTGGTATTTGTGGGGTTCGAACCCCCAGCAATAAAAATCCTGATTATCATTTTCTTTCGAGACTAGCACGCTAACCACTAGACTACACAAGTCCTGACGAACAGTGGCATTTAAATCATATTTGTGATATGACCCTTGACTTAATGGACTTCAAGTATTTCTCGAAAAGATGCGAATGTTATGTCATAAAAGTATATTTTTAAGGTATAGTGGGTCATTGCTCCATATTTTTGGTAATCAAAAAATGTATATTTTTATGCAAACTTTGAGGATTAACTTTCAAAAAGGTGGAGCGAAGACCCACTCATATCGAAAAATAGTGTTATAGTATGCGAAAATGACTCTCTTTGCCCGCTTAAGTGTGTGTCTAATACTTCACAGGCAAATAATTTCAATCTTTGGGGGATTTTTGCAAATTGTAGAGATTTTACATAAAATATATTTTAATGTTAGACGAAATATCAAGAAAAATTTTGATATAATTGAAATTTAATTTTTCAATTTCATGTTTGTCACACTATAGGCTTATCGCTCGTCATGTTCACCCATCTCCTTTTCAGCTTTGTGGCCAGTTGAGGGTCGAAAAATGAGAGAGTATTTCAAGCGACAATTACTAGTATAAACATGCGGATATCATTTTTTCATGACAGCATCTTGAAAATAGATTTTTTTGGTTTTTCGAAGTGTCAAAAACTTACTTGCGTGGATTGACTTAAGGATTCCGAAAGTGTCTTCTCGCTGTGAGTAGTCATATGTCAATGGTTTTCTGTAAAATGTCTTTAAAGTCCCTAATTCCTTACAAATCTATCATGTTGTAAATTTTGAATGTAGGGGGAGGGGGTAAATGAAAATATTACATGATCATGTAAATTTTGCATTTACAAGCAACTACTAAATTTAAAAATACAACATGATACATCACAAAAAAAGGAAATTGGTAATAAGAATGGATGTTGTAGGGCTAGTAGGTACAATTTGACGGTTCGCATTCATCTAAGATTATAATTTTCCGTTTACAGACTTTTTCTTAAATTACGTGTACTTATCACCAAGTTTCTTTTTCATATCTCAAAGAAAGAACTGCGAACGATAGTATTGTTCTCCCGCCTACCTCCAAGTTTTCAAAAGTTAACATATTTGAATGATTTTTTTATATTCATATGGATATTTATATGAATTTTCATAAAACATTACTTATTTAGGAAAACAAAGAGAGATAACTCTATAATTTTGGTAGAACCTGTGTTTTTGCACTACAGAAATCAACGGAAAAGGAAAATATTTTTAAAATATCCTTCCCCCAGTGAAAAAAATTCTTTTTTACGAGTAATATGGATTGTTATTTCACAAATTCATGCCAAAGCTTTTTGTGTTTCACGGGGGGGGGGGGATATATGTTTACAGACAAGAAACGACAAAATGCTCATTTTTTCACCAATTTCGAAGGGGTTTACATCTTAAACGTTGTATCTAATCAATTACATATGTTTAATTCTATATGCATGAAACATAAGAAAAGATTTAAAGAATATTTATCTATATTCAAGAATATTTTAAAATTTGCTGATGCTTTCAAGCCTGATTTCAATGGAAAACATCGTCTATTTGATAACGTATGGCGAAAAGCTCTATGGTATAAGCTATGTGCAAACAACATTAATGGAAATACGTACAATGTTATTACGAATATGTATAATCAAATCAAATCGAGAATAGTCTATGATAACAAAGTTACTGATTTTTTTTCACTGTGAAAATGGTGTCAGGCAAGGAGAAAATTTGTCATCTTTTTTATTTTCAATTTATTTAAATGACTTACAGAATTTTTTCCAGCAGAATATGACAATTGGTTTACCTTCTACATCTGTTATGTTTGAACAATATTTGAATGTATATTTGAAATTGTTTGCACTATTTTATGCCGATGACACCGTATTGATAGCTGAATCTGCACTAGGAGTGGGACGATCCACCGGTGCACCGATGCATCACAGTATTCACTTTGACGATCTACAGATCGATTCATCTAATTTAGTATCACGATACCTGACCGCACTTTTTTTTTAATTTCCAAAAATGTCCGGGTTTTAGAATCCGAAATTTTTAGTCCTTTAGTCTGTATCATCAAGACTTTTAAACAAACACAAATAAAGTACAAACGTCTTGCTGATACAGAATTCAAGATATAAGCGTCAAAATGGCGTCAGACACGCCGGATTATATTAAATTAACTAAAGATTTCTGATTAATTTTAATATAATTGACTGTAATTTGAGTCAAGAAACTTGAATTCACAGTTCATTTGTTGAATTAGTTTATTTTCATACACTGTTATGTTCCAAATTAAATGTTCTAAAAAAAAATTTCTAGTTTTATTTGGTTTTAAATGTATCGTGATATGTATCGTATCGCACCTAAGGTATCATGATATGTATCGGATCGGCTAAGTTCAGTATCGTCCCAGCCCTAATCTGCACAACACTTACAAGCAAAAATTAATTGTTTTGAAAAATATTGCAGAAAATGGAATTTGAAGATAAATATTAACAAAACAAAGGTAAATGAAATTAATTATTTGGGTATTTTATTTAGCGCATTGGGTCCATTAAAGGAAGCAAAACAGAAACAAGTTGATAAAGCAAATAAAGCAATATTTGAAATTCTTAAGAAAGGTCGCTTACATAATCTATCAATACGGTGTCAGTTAGACCTGTTTGATAAAATTGTTCAGCCTATATTGCTGTACGGATGTGAAGTATGGGGATTTTCGAACAATGCAATTGTAGACAGAGTACATCTAAAAGTTTGTAAATTACTTCTTAACCTTAAACAATCTACTCCGGACTGTATGGTGTTTGGTGAACTCGGTCGACATCCAATGTCCATTGAAATACAAACGCGTATTATTTCATATTGGTGCAAACTTAAACTTGGAAAGGAAACAAAAATATCAAGCCTACTGTTCAAATTAAGTGATATCGTAAATTAAAAGACGAAGATTGCTTGACTATATAATGTCTTGAATATTTTAAACAACTGTGGACTTTCAAATATTTGGCAAAGTCAGACCTTTAATCCAAATTGGTTGAGATCGAAAGTAAAACTTACTTTACTTGATCAATTTAAATAAAAATGGAATTCGGATGTTCAAAATTTATCAAAGACTCTAAATTACAGAATAAACAAAGAAGAACTAAAATTTGAAAAATACTTGGATATTCTATCCCGAAAAGATGCCATTATTTTTTGCAAATTTCGTACTTGTAATCATTATTTACCGATTGAAAGTGGACACTGGCTAAATGAACCAGGAGAAACTAGATTATGTAAGAAATGTCATTTAAATGAAATAGGAGATGAATTCCATTACATATTAAACTGTACGTCAGTGATACACGAAAGAAATAAATGTTTATCGCAAAACAATTACTGTTTAAAAATACAATTGTGAAGAGATTAATAAATTCAGTTCAGTTCTACCCCCTTATAAAAAGAGCTGGAATGAAGAATAATTAACTATTTCACACTGTTATTAAAATTATTAATCAATTACTATTGAACTCTTCTTTGCATTAATAAAAATTTTACGGCCAAATTGCCATTAGTATTGAATTAAATGGGTGTAAAATGTAGGCGGGAATCGAGAGTTAGCGTGCGTGGTTCTTACATGTTTTCATCATACAGATTATTATTTTTTGCATTGTATGAATTTCTGACCTTGATCTTTGGTTTCTGAAGTCAGATAAAGATTTGATACAAATTTTCAAACTTAAATAGCTGGCTTAAGTCATCATACCCCGGTATATAAATCATCTTACACAATATAGCGTATATATATTTACCATGACTTTAGATAATTTTTCTCAAAATCAATAGGTACTTTTTGGGTCATTTGGAGTTAAATTTCATTCGAATGGTAATTGACCTCAGAGGCATCATACGAAAAAAATTAAGTAATACAGATAAACTGACAGACAGACAGTAGGACAGATATACATATTCCTAAAAGAGGGGGACAAAAATCAATGATCTTGGTTGAAATATTTTGTGGGTATTTAGACTATTTACAAATAGGAAAGTCTGCTACTAATATGGCGAGTGATTCAGTAATGAGGTAGTATTTGTTACAACAATAAAAATAATAAATAATTCTTAATACTTAATTGATTTTAATTATAACATTTACACATTTAATTGATTTACTGGTGTGATTTACGGTACATAATTCTTCACCAATTTGAAGAATAATCATTCCTTGCTGATATAAACGCAATTCAGAGGTCAAGCTTCTGTAAACAGTGAAGCACACTTCTATTGTGACTATGTTCATTAACTAAAATACTATTATAAATACTTATTTCATAAAATAATATACAAAGATAAATGATTTATTATCATATTTTTATTTCGTTTGTAAGAATAACAATATATAGATATACATCTTTGAATCATGCTGTTCAGTGATCACTTTAGTGAATACGTTCATTAAAATGTTTTGAAAATTAAAACTTTTTTTTTTGTCTTTTCCTGTCAAACATTTGACAGCTGCGGGAAATGTAAAAATATGTTGTCTTGTTAAGTTATATTCCAAATTGAAAAAGAGAGAAATGTAGGAAAATTGATTAAAATATACTCACTTTTTAAGTAAACGTTTCCTTTATTCTTCATGAAGCTTAAGATGGAAAGAAATATAATTAAGATAACTGAATCATTATTCAGACATGTTACTGCTTCTCCAAAACATGAATATGGTTGGTTGACTTTCAGGTTTGGTGATTTTGTCACTCTTCGGAACAAAAATTCCCGTAAATACTTGGCGTTGTCCGCTTCCACGGGATACTTAAATGGGACAGTCACGAAACCACTTGTACAAGGTATGGAGGTGTAAGGGGGACATGGCTAAACATCTAGCGTCTACTTTAACTTAATATCTACCTTTTTGCAACTTAAACAAAGTTTTGCGTACTCAGTTGAAATGAAAGTGAGCAAGATGTGACAAGTTTTCGTGGAGTGCTTGAAAATGGAGTCTTGCATAATATAATTAAATTTTAAAAAAAAGATTTATTGATATATCCTGCCCAAAGATACATCTTGCTCAAAAGTAACAGCAGCTATTGGTTAAAGAAAGTGTGAAGAGAGAATTTAGTAATTTGAAATACATGTATTAAGAAACAATGACATGTATATGTATCGAGGTGTACACATTCTTAGATTACATATCATAATTTATACAAGTACGTATCACTATTGCAAAAAATAATATAATACAAGTATGTAAAATATTATAAATGAAATGGAAAAGAAAACTAATTGCTTTACATTATATAAAAAAAAAGTCCCTCTGTGTAATAGAGCATTTAGTTCCTGTTTTCAACAGTTAGCAGTATCACAAACTATGACGGACTCTTTCAAATCAAGTCGGGAGATGATGATTCCACAACACTAGGAACTCCATTAGTGTATGGTCAGAGTTTTAAACTTGTGTCGGTGGAGGTTTGTTCCATTTTTTAAAAAATATTTTGGTTCACAATTCTTGACTAGATGTTGTCTATGGGAAATCACTGCTATGTTTGCAAAAAAAATAGTACAGGATAAGGGTACATGTATATGATGATTAAAATAAATCAGTCTGAATAAGTCCATTTTCTACATTACATCCACAAACAATACATTGTTTGCAAAAAAACAAACAAACAAACAAAATAAACAAACAAACAAAAAGAAAATAACCGTTTACATAAAATAATACATAGTACATGTACAAGCTCTGAATTATCACTATTTTACTAAATCCCCAAAATCAGTTAAAAGTCTGCACACATTTCACAAAGAGTTTAAACGAATAAAAATATTGAAAACATTAAAAGTTAATATGATATGGTCAGTCCGACATATTTGTGGCGAGTTTTGTGAAGAAAAAAAAATGTTTCAAAATGAATCACTGCATGGATTGTCGCAAAATTATGAAATAATCAATTGATATGCATATTTTCAAGGGAGAAAATATGTTTACTGGAAGATTATTCATTGATGATGTGAGCAAAGCTTCAGCAAGTAAACTTAACACTGCCTATGAGGGGAAGGATGGTCGGAAGTAAGTTATATTTTCTTTTATTAATTATGGCTTTCAATTTTCAGACGCATTAAATCATAGAAGCTTAGTAATACCTCGATGAAACTTAAAAATCTCAAAATTAAAAAAAATATATAGATTCTGCGATAGAAATTTAAACTTACATTTTGAAGGTACATAAAAGATTTAATGCCGCTGATGTATGTAAGACTGAAAGTTTGAAAACTATCACAAACGTTTAATTACTCTTCACATGATTTTAATAATCTTTCACTTAAAAGTTTAATTATTCTTTGTATAATTTACTTACTCCTATATCAAAAGTTAGAAAAAACTCTTTACGAAATGATAAAGCGGTTTCATTTCTCATCGCACAAAAACTGTTGTCAACAGATCTTCCAGAAAAATGTCAAATTTAAACTCATCGTAAACATAAATTTAATTCACTATTCTTCTCACCAAAGTTTCGTTACACTTCTCAAAAGTTGAATTACTTTTCTCAGATTTTCAGCTCCAGGGGATATTACTGATTTCTCCATCTTCCTAAGATTGGACAAAGGTAAAACTTGGTTATTTATACATGTACATGTTTGTATCATTTTATCACCATGCTTCCATAAAGTGAATGTTTAGAATAAATAAGTATCATTACGCCTTTTATTTTGATGTATTATGTCTTAGTTGCAGATTTTAAATAACATTATTTTTTTTTCGTCTATCAGATCTAGAAATATAAGTTTAATGCTCACAATATACATGTATTTTTATTATTTTCCCCCTTCTGAATTTTAGATCGGTCCTATTTGATAAGTTTGCAGATACAATGCTCTAAAACTTACAAATCTTCAATACAATATCAAGTGAATCTGGAAGGAACAGAAGGGACTGCTAAGTTTCAAATGGAGAATATTTGTAGAAATAGATCTAGGTATAGTCGACTTTACTGGTATCACGGAGCCTTTGCTGACAAAGATATCGGTCAACTTCAGCGTGTCAGGTTTATGGTGTGTACATTCATACTGTTATTAACTTGCAAACGATACGAGCATTTTTACTACATGCCTTTATAGACGGATAAGTAATAATCCTCCTTTTAGTCGTCCGTGTGTCAATCAATCTGATTAAAATCAGGTCTTTGTTACGCTCCGAAATTCTGATAGTCGCTATACACTTTGTACACGCTCCGAAATTCTGATAGTCGCTGTACACTTTGTACACGCTTTGAAATTCTGATAGTCGCTGTACACTTTGTACAGCGCTGTACACTTTGTACAGCGACTATCAGAATTTCGGAGCGTAACAAAGACCTGATTTTAATCAGATTGTGTGTCAATGTGCGTGACTCAATTTTATTCACAAAACTCTCTCCTTGAACTTCATTGTAATGGTTCACAGATAGTTCAAATATAGTAATTTATGTAAAAACTAGTTTTACAGGTACTGTGAGCACCGAGCTCACTAAATGATACCCCCCACTTCCCATATGATTATAATGGCAAAGTCCTTGTTTTGCCATGGAAGACCCGAAATAAGTGTCAGATCAAAAAGTAAAATAGAAGGTGCACAATGATATTATGTAACAAAGATTCTGTGAAAGTCTCATTAAATTTCATCCAGTGGTATAAGAGGAGTTGCGGATAAGAGATGGGTACCCCAAAGCGTAACAGACGGACGTACGGCTAGAGGTACGGACGGACGGACGTACAGACGGACGGACAACCCGATCACTATATACCCTTCCACTTTTCAAGCGGGGGTATAATAACGAACAGCAATCAATATCATAAATCCAGTGAACGGGGCAAAACCCCAGAAGTGGGATCAGGGACCCGTTTTACAAAAGAACTTACGACTAAGACCAAAAACTTTAGTTGCTAGTAAAATCTTGCAAAATTCGTAATTCTGCTTTAAAATTATATTCATCATAATATCTTCCAAAATTCTCTTTAAAAAGATCAAAAAGATTTCCAAATTAATTTAAAAAAACAGAGTTATTTGCAAAGTTGAATTTATTGTCTTTGTCGTAAGCTCTTTAGTAAAACGGGGCCCAGGTGCCTATGAAGAGTAAACATCCCCTGTCGACCTGACACACCCGTCGACTATGTATTGATCAGTTACAGGGGTAATCCGTACTCATAATGGTATAAAAACTATGACCTTACTATTTGTATGAAAAACGTCAATTAAAATACGATGCAGCGAAGGAGATTGTATTTGTGAACAAGATTATCATAACGACCATAGAATTTGGGACATATTGACATTAAACGAGATTGTTGAAAACCTTGTACCATCAGCTTATTTGTCACTAATCTCTCTCTTTAAAAAATTGATCAAACTCAGAACATGCTCTTGAGTATCGAATCAAGTGGGAGACATAAACATACATAGGTGATCGTAGAATATTACTCTATAAATAGGTAAAGTTTACGATAAAGATGAAGTCATCCCTTTAATTTTTCCATATAGTCATGTTGCTTTATTGCTAAAAAAAATGAGTCGTAGTTGTTAACATGAACAGTCGTTTTATTTCAATCTAAAGGGCGATGGAACTGAACCAATCAAAGGGATTCAGATACGAATTGGACAGAACCGTAAAATTATTAGATTCAAAGTAATCGGCTTAAACTGTATTGGAAACGAATACAAGTTTCCTATGAGTCCAACAGAAAGGAAACCAGTTGGTATGTCTTTTTATCATTCCTGTTAATCCTTTTCAGAATTTTGAACTATATTTGCATTTTTCTTTAATCCGCTAAGGCGTGCAACACTAACGGATTAATTTACCTGGTGCATGCCTGTTTTTACGTCTGTTATATACCTTATACCCCTTTTGCTATAACTTTTGAGCTTTAAGAGGTAGGAATTTGATATTTTACCCATGTATTGCTTAGTATTATGGCTTTTTACAAAATAAAAGGATACTGATCTCGTGATCTTGAACTTCTTTTTCCTCCTCCCTTACCCGGCCGACGTCCTGAGGGAGATTGTGCCCAATATGCTTAATCTGTGGTATGCAATGGTGATAGTTTTTGAGCCCTTGGATCATTATTTTCAAAAAATCTAACTATACCAAATGATTAATTTTCACCTACCACACATTTCTGACAAGGAAAAAGTTTCTAGAATATGCAGTTATTAATTTAGGGTGGGGCTTATCCCCCTCGATCCGGTCCTTACTATTAAGAAAGTCCTGATAAAATTTCTGCTCTTAAACTCCTACTTACCAAATTTCTATGGGTTTTTATTTCATTTGCTTCTAGGACTCCGGAAATACTAAGCACTAGTCTTATTACCAATAAATTACATGTATTATTGCCTTTCTTAATCTGTAGCGAATAATGTCATGTGTGTTTGCTACGATATCTACACATATCTCTTTGATTGTGTCAAGAATAACAAAGACATTTTTAGCCATTTTCCTGTTACCATTGTGCGACTCTCTCTCTCTCTCTCTCTCTCTCTCTCTCTCAGAAATTAGTGCCATAACAATAGTGTATTAAAAAAATATATTTACACATGTACTTTCAACATCGATTTAACATAATAAAAATTGCATAAAAATATGAATGTTCTTTCTTTCAGAAATTGACATCTATCCAGCACAGTTCTCATTCCATAGCAAGACGCACCCGGCGGGGAGTATGGTCAGGCGACGGGATACGGTGTTTGTAGAGGTCGTGTCTGCTGTGGACAGAAAGTCCTTCTGGGGTCAACCAGTGTCACACTTACTGTCCAACAAGAACGGAAAGGTCTCCATAGAAGAAAAAGGACCAGTGCCCCACAAAGCCAAAACAGGTCAGATTTATTGAATACCATGTCAAGTATGAATACATACAGATATATATATATATAACGGATGTAAATAAAACTGTGTAAAATAGCTTTATATATAAAACATGTGATAAAAAGGATCTCCCATGGTTTGTGGTTATATACAAATGTATATGATTTTTTTATCCACAACCAAGCATTTTCAGTTGGGTCGTCACTACCAAAAATTCCTTGACAAGCAAACAAAAAAAAATTTTAATGGGTCATCAGATGTTAATGTGTTTTACGGTGTGAATGTTGAGGCGAGCGCAGTTGTCTATACACAGCTTACACTTGTAACGTTGATCTGCCTCTTCAAACTCCAAACTGCACGAGACACAATCAAGACTGTGACGTCACATGACGTCGGAATTTACAGAGACAGCCGAACGTCTGGTTGAACGAGACTATAGTTCTAACTGTCTGTTTGTCAGCAAAAACTGTAACCTTGTCCATATCTTTTGATTGGTTGGAGATATGGCTTTCGTATTTTACATGTGTATTTCTTGTGACAAGACCTTTCTTTGGGTACCATCATTTTGACCTTTTAACCTTGACCTTGGAGTTTGACATAGTTTTGCAAAATTTTACCCAATATTAACCTTGGCCACAACTTTTTAACGGTTGGAGCTAGGGCTTTTATCCTTCGCATATGTAATCCTTGTGATAAGACATTCCTATGGATACCAACAACTTTGACCCTTTGACCTTGACCTGGGGGTTTGACCTACTTTTGGAAAACTTTAACCTTGGTCATAACTTTTGAACAGTTGGTGCTAGGGTTTTCATATTTACCATGTCTATTCCTTGTGACAACACCTTCCTCTGGATACCAACAACTTTGACCCTTTGACCTTGACCTAGGAGTTTGACCTACTTTTGAAAAACTTTAACCTTGGTGATAAGTGATAACTTTTGAATAACTGGTGCTACGGCTTTCATATTTCACATGTGTAGTTTTGTGAGAAGGTCTTTCCTTGCGCATCATTAATTTTGACCATTTGACCTTGATGTTTGACTTACTTTTGAAAAAACTTTAACCTTTTCCATATCTTTTCAATGGTTGCTGCTAGGGCATATTTCATAGGTATATTCTTCGAGACAAGACCTTACTTTGGGTACCAAAATATTTGATCTGCATTTTAGAAAGTTTAACCTTTGCTATAAGTTGCCATACGGGAGCATCAGTGTTTCACAAACACATCTTGTTTTTTTTTAAATATCAAGATAATAAATTATTATGATTTAAGTAATCTGGCAAGTATTAGAGAGTATAGAATAAAGCATAATAAACAGACTCATAGTTCTAAGAACATGTAGTATACCTTAAACTTTGAAAATGCTTGCTTTCCTTAACTTTTTATATTCTGACATAGTGATTTTTTTCTTACAGACTGCAATGGCATCATTTTCCCAGATAATGAGAGGCTCGGTGTCAGGTATAATCTTGAAAACCGCTACTTCGTGTCTTTTGGCGTCGATGTCATGATAACCACAGTTGCAA
Organism: Saccostrea echinata; assembly: GCF_033153115.1. Taxonomy (NCBI): domain Eukaryota; kingdom Metazoa; phylum Mollusca; class Bivalvia; order Ostreida; family Ostreidae; genus Saccostrea; species Saccostrea echinata. The sequence continues at coordinate 5,281,383 of NW_026889763.1, read as the reverse complement.
TCAGGACCAAAAAGAGTTTTCAAGCAGATCAGTTTTACGTGGAATATATTGATAGAAATAGTCAAACTTTTCAAAAGTTACAAGACATTATAAGAAGCCCTAACACAGGAAATAGCAATAGTATGGTCATAAGATTTCCAAAAATGTACCTTTCAGCAATCCAAGTGTACGTGAACGGAGTGGTCGACTTCCCAGAAAATGTTAATAGCTTTTTGATTAGAGGTTGTCCTGGTGCTCTTGTAGAGGAGGCGCCTCAGGACACAACTGCGGAAGAATGGGACCTGAGGCTTAGTGAAAACCAGGTTCAGACCTATCCATTTTTACGGGTTATCACAACACAGTACAACGTGTCTAATTTTGATAGGGTTTTCCAAGAACTTGAAAAGCCTTTCTCCGTTCAAAATTACAGAAAGGAGATAATCCTAGAACCAAACCAGAGGGGATGCATGGTGGACCAGGACTTTGTCCAAAATTATCTGATGACCACCGACGAAATTGAAGGGCTGAAGTTTCAAAATACTCGGGTATACTCGTCAATGACAAGCGTGACTATCACGACTGATGTAATGGCCATGAATAAGATTCTGTACGAACAGAACATGCCAGCATTAGGTAGTCTGCTTCGTATGGCGGTACAGAGGTACCCCTGTAATTCCAGGGAAACAACAGTCTTCGCTTACCGTCAGTCTTCTGAAGAGGGAGCAGGCATGTCGACTACTGCTATTGCAGTGATAACCGTTTTAGCTATTTTGGTTGTAGCGGCGATAGCTTTGATGGTTATCTTTTTTGTGATAAGGCGTAATCGTGAAAAGACAGGTACAAATGCTTTATTTAGCAATATTTCTTTTACTGAGTTATGTTCCTCTGTCATGAAGCTTGATTTCTCGAAGTAAATACTATTTTTAGTTGAATCTACATATTTTTTCAGTTGAAAGACCTTGATTTCTCGGAGTAAATTACTATTTTTATTTGAACCTACATATTTTTCAGTTGAGAGACCTGATAGACATCCGATGATGGACAAAAATATCTATGTTGATGAGGGAGGAAATGAGGATAACATTTACACAAACAGGTCATTCGAGGATCCGAGGCTCCATCCGGAAGCCTCTCCTGCTATTCCTACACGACAGAGGCGGATGACATAAGTCTGACATAAGACTTATAATAGTATATAACCTCTCCCAAAACACATACACACACTCTTTAAAATATGGTGCCACTAACACTTTAAATGTACTTAAGGTTATGTTTGTTTTGATGTATTTAAAGTACAGTTGATATTTTTTTAATTGGCTCTTACATTTTACAAATATATGATAAAAAAATACATGTAACATTGCAAAAAGAAATTATATATACAATATTACTGATCAATATTGAACTACGTATATTTGTCTTATGAATGAGTATGTTTTAGGGTTAGTATATACAGTTTTGCTTTAAAATCAGTTTTCCAAATTTTCTGATAATACCTGCCAATCATTATAAAAAATCTTCTAGTTTTCTAATACTACGTATACAATATATAGATTTTTTAATATATATATTTTTTCCGTAACATTTTTCTAAAGACCATGAAATCTAAATTACATTCATTATTTTCTTGTGCATTTCTAATAGTATGAACATAGTATTTTGCTAGCAATATACAGTAATTAAGGGGCTTGTTATATTTACTTGTACAAATTCTAAATATCACATTCTGACATGAAAGATCTGGGATAAATTATAAATTTAAACTATCCCACCAGTTCAAAAAAGTAGTCAAAATACTTTTGTGCTTTCGCAAAAATTAAACCTGTTTTCTATTGTGTCCATTTATTTTACACGTTTTACAAAATGGTTATTTATACCCATATTGAATAACAATTTTCCATGTGTTATAAGTCTATCAATCATTTATTTGAGATCCCTGGATACTTTCTTTCGAAACTTCAGTAAAATATTTTTGAAATATATAATGTCATTGTATAAAGATGCTAATTAAGCGTTGTGAATTTGTCCCTTGTATACTTATATAAGTCCGACACAAGCACTGAAGCACTTTTCTATTTCCATACGCATTATAATTATTATGGACTTCTTTTGTGTTTCTCAAAACTGTTATTTATGCTCATTTGTAATGAATTGAATGACATTTTTGACTGGTTAAAACACTTCTTTCTACACTTGAAAGATTTCATTTTTTACTGTTATTACCTGTGTCAAACATGAAAGCTTTTCTGGTTAGAATTTGTTTGGGATCGAATATGCACACCTGTATGTAGAGTTCTTCACACCTGTGTTTAGGTTTGAAGTCGCCGGTGCTGCGCAGACGGCAATTATGTTAGTTTCGATATTTTATTTACAGAGATATTTAATTAAAATTTCTAAATAGTATAAAAATGTTGATTATGGTTCATGCCAGTTTTTTTTTTTTTTTAACTTAAAATATTAATGAAACAAACAATATTGAAAATGTTTGCGTTTTTTTTCTGCGACATTCCTCGTTTTTATAAAACATTGACCAGAACAGATTTTCTCTGTACAATCTGCCTTGTGCTTCACCTAAAGAATGACCTTGGATGAAGGTTGTGCTGAGATTTCTGTAAATTCTTTTTTTTCAGCTGCATGCAAGTTATTTAAAAAACCATTAACTAGATAGAATTTAAATAAAATTTGGAAAGCAAACTTTTCTTTCTTTCTACTTATAACAACTTTTATCTCATTGTCGCAAAACACCGACCAAAATGTACGATCTTCTCCCATATCCTGGATGTAGCTACATGTATGTACGGACTTAAGACCATGGCTTGAGACGATGTGTTTATCTAGACAAATAAAAAATACTGAATGTAAAAAGTTTTATTCACTTCCAGTCCTTCAAGCCCTGTTCTTTTCAATTTTTTATGCGGGGCTCTTTGAGATGTTTACTATAACCTCAATGAAAAGAAAGTTTTCCTAGTTCGATAGGAGTTTTACTAAACTTAAAATAGATAAATAAATTATATATTAATAAAAAAAAAAAATCCCAAAAATTGATTTTATAATGTAGAAAAAAATCAAAGATTAAATGGTTTCCAAGTAATTTAAAATTTCATATGCCCGAATTGTAATACTTTATGTTGCAAAGTCGGCAATCTTTTCTTAAAATTTGAGTGGCTATGAAAAGAGCCTTTTGAGGAGTTAGTCAGTGAAGACTGTATGTCGCATCACTGGAATATGACGTCGTCATTTTCTGGAGGCTGGTCATTTTCCATTATCGCCTCGTTTCTGACTTGCTGCATCTCCTGGGCTTTCAGGGTGGCGAACTCGTAATAGACATTGCGCAGCCCTTCAATCACCGCCAATTTAAGTCGCAGTGTGTACCGGAAGGAACGCCGACCGGACGCATGCGCCGTGCGATATCGTCTGCTAGTGGAAGAGAGGCGCTCGTTCAGCATGACTATCTGGAGGCAGGCCCTCTGGAACAACCTCTCAGAGTGTTCTAACTTATCTGCTAACTGGACAACTTTAGTGGAAGACATTCGTCGTGTGGTATGATTTCAGAATAATGGCGAATCTACTTATGTTCGGGTTTAAATACTAGGAGTTTGTCGGTGCCCTTTGAAAGAGGCTTCGTCGGACAGGTGTTTTGAAATGCAGTGCACTCGTTTTGAAGTGGCGACCTTATGACGCAAGGTATCGGCGTGACGCGGCGGATCAAAGATTTTCATTTTCAACTGGGTCAACTTAGATAGATACACAAATTTTTTTGAAGAGTTTAAAGATTAGGAAAAAGATAATTCTTGGTGAATTCTTGTAAGATTCCCATTTATCTTTTACTCAGATAAAAGATTTATTATACTTGTGAAGATTTAGAGGATAAAGTATAAACAACAGAGAAGGTTTGATTAATCTCGAATTAATTCAGCATAATATATTTCATTTACTTCATCTGATAAAACATTAAAATATCTAGGAATTTAAAAAAAATAGAATTCCGTGATTCCAATTATTCTGAAAAATGATGAGTTTCTTTATTTTGTACCTTTTTCCATTCTCAAAGTTGTTCGTTTTAATATTCAAATAGTCTCAAATTCTTCCATAGAGAAAAATACTTGATGAACAAATACATTTTCTTCTTGGCAAAAATTATGGTAACTCTGATTATACAAAACTACACGATCTAGAAAAAAAAGGGGGGGGGAGGAAAAACAATCAAATTTATTGATTAAACACTCTTAGCTTAAAACTCTAGCTTATAGCATATAAACTGTTTTAACTTGCACAGAACGTTATGTACAGTGAATAAAAGAATTCATTAAAATTTAAAGCTTCTTTGAAAGTAATTTTTTCATAGTGCCTGACTGCGACATGCATGTAGTCTATGTAAACTCTTTTACCCCCCCCCCCTTTTGCAGAAAGAGAGAAGAGCAATACATGCAGCCATTATTTTAAATGTACAAGTTATAGGATTATACGTAAGATATGTCATTATTATTGGGTTTTTTTTCCATTTATCTAATATTTTTTAATACATTGTTTATTAAGAACCTCAAATTTTTGAGTTTTTACATTGGTAAAATATTTCTTTTCAATAAATTTTCTTAAAAATGTAAATAAAACTGGACACCCGATTACATAGTGAAATTCTTCACCTCAAAGGTTCTATCACATATAGGACATGGCTTAATTTTTTTTCTGTACTAATCCATCTTCCAGCTTCGACTGTAATTTGGGGTTACAACCGAGTTCTAAATTTTATTTTAAATTTTCAAATCTGAACATGTAGCATGGATAGCAAAGAAGTGATTATTTTATCATTTGCCGGAAATAACGAGATACTGAGCGAATATATGACGAATAAGGATTGTAATGTGGCAGTTTTATAAGTTGTACCAAGGATTCGCAATAACCAAATGGGCAACAAGTTTATGAAAGAAGAAATGTAGATTGAATATTGCATATTAAATCTTTGACTAAAGCGTCCAAAGAATTGTGGGTAATTCGTCAATATTGCATAAACATAATCCAGGATTTGAAGTTGGGGTGGGAGGAGAGGGGAGCAACCGGATTAGGCAGGAGATTTAGGACCCCTGCAAGCTCCTGGATTCTAGAGATTTTGTAGGGTACAAATGAAGTCTTCAAAGTAGACAATTATATTTTTCATTCTTTTCACACTCAAGTCAGAAACTTTTTGTCCAATAAAAATTATCAGTCTATCATATTTGGATGTAACCATATCCACGAGCTGTACATATCAACTTCGGTTCGAATTTCCTTTTTTAAACGAGTGTCGATCCTTGATGTTAAAAGAAAAAAAATGGAGAGAAAAAAGGGGGCATACCCCAAGTGTCTGTGTTTTGTATAGTCGTTCTAGATCTTGAGGAGGGGATTTAAAAAAAAAAAAATCCACATTTTACAATTTTATTGTTTATCTCCCCATTAAAAGGGGACAGGGCCTTATATTTAAATAAGTTTCAAATTCTTTTGCATAACGATTAAGGGGGCAAATTTGGTTGAAATTTGCCGGATGGTTCTGAAGAACTGTACACACAGGTATGAAGAACTGTACACACAGTAAAATTGTAAGGGTATCGTGCGTCTTTTATTAAAAATTCTAAGAATTTGTTTGAGAGCAGAAAATCTACACTACGTTTGGTTTTCAGTTAATAACTAAGGTATCCTATTTGCACATACTAGAGTCATCGAAGAATCGTGAAATTAATTCTTTGATAGACAGTTTCTCAACCCTAATTATGATTCCAACTTCTCGATTAAACGACATCTTCACATATGTACGTCCTCCTAACTCATTGTTCATACTCCCTCTATCAAATCATATAAAATGTTACTTTTACATTTCTGACTTTCTAAAAGAAACGTTTTTTATGAGTAAAATACAAACAATTATAGCATAGCTTGCAGGGCAAAATTGGACGAAAGAAAGTCATTTCAAACTTGACAAATTTATAAAGGAATAATTGTCATATATGTCATTTAGAGTTATTTCTCTTAACAGAGTATGAATGAACCTTAAAATCAATTTGTCGTCATTTAGTTGGTCTACCAAGCGCTTATTTATATAACAGTATCATTTTCAAGTTAAAGTAATGAAAACATCATCGATGTATAACAAATGGATAATTTTGGTTAATACTTTAAGAAGTTTGCGCTTTTCTGGGACTACAATGTACCCTCTTAGATCAAGGTTAGATCAAAGTAGACCAAAATAGCAAATCTGGACCAAGGAGAGGTATTGTATACTTCAGACAAGAATTTTATAGATCTCTCTCTCTCTCTCTCTCTCTCTCTCTCTCTCTCTCTCTCTCTCTCTTTTACCTTGGCCCTGTCCATCAAAATTGATCAAGGTCAACTGTATTAAAGGTGTGTTTCCATTTGGCGTTAACTATGAAATACAGATAGATAATTTTAAAAAGTTTTGTTTTGTTTTGTTTTGAACATATTTTATTGAATTAATCAAAAGGATTGGAAACAAGTTCTTGCAACTTACTGGTTCCTCTCCTTAAATATAACAATATGTCATTCAAATGATACTTTAAAATATAATATTTTCAAGTGATATATAAAGTGAATAAGACGTCAATTTAAAATCTACAGGTTTCATCAATAAATTTATGGACAGCAGCAAAAATATTGTTATTAGTAAGTACAGACAAATCTTTATCACCCCATAATAACAGGTTTGTGTCAATTGTAACCAATTCATCAAGCAAAAACAGGTGGTTGAAAAGATTGTTCCTAGCATTTGCATAATTTCTACAAGCAAAAAAATAATGATAAGCATCTTCATACATTCCGCATGAACAAAGGGGATTGTTGATGATATTGCGTTTATATATATCATAATTAAGTAAACAGTTGTGTCTTAGTTTAGTATGAATTATGTTTGTGTAGCGTTTGCCGAAAGAAAAAAACGTTGGCGGATTGCTGATTTTTGTACAAGTTCTAAAGTTTTTACGGAATGAATTAATTGAAATGGCTTCTCTTGTTTCTAATTTTTATAAGTTCCATTGTTTCACAGCGTCTGGTTCAAATGACCTTTTGAATAGTTCTAATCTACATCTTGGGATAATAAACTGTTCTTTATTGCGGGTATTGTATTTTGAAACATTTTCATGCTTGTTTGGTATAATATTACTTAAATATTCAGGAACAGTCCCTTTATGAACTTTGAACATAGTAGTCATTTTTGCAATATAGCGCATAAATTTTAAAGTTTTCCAACCAGTTTCTAAATAAAGTGTTTCTGTAGACGCAAAAAAAGGAAGTCCTGTGACAATTCTAGCCGCAGCTAGTTGTACTTTTTCAAGCTTTTCAGAATCAAGTTCAGAGCAACCATTCCAAACAATAGAAGCGTATTCAAGCACTGGTCTAACAAATGTAGTCTGCAATTTAGAAAGGTTATTTCTACTCAATTTAAACTTTAGTTTTTTTCAAAAGCCCAAGTTTTTTATAAGCATTGTTTACAATACCGTCAATATATGCAGACCAGCTAAGATTCTGTGACAATAATAAGCCCAAGTGTCTATGGACTGGAACGCACTCCAGTCTATCTCCTTTAAAGAATAAATTTAGGCAGGACAGAAATAGACTTCGTGTTAAAGAAAACAACCTTTATTTTAGATGGGTTGAATTTTAGAAGCCATTTATCTGACCATAATTCTAAAACATGTAAATCGTGATTTAGCTTGTATTCGATATCTAAAATATTGTATGAACTTTGTTGGAGCGAATTATCATCAGCAAACAATCTACACATGGACATCATATTTTCATTAACATCGTTTACATATATCAGAAATAAAAATGGCCCCAAGACAGAGCCCTGTGGTACACCTGCAAATAAATCAAGTCTTGATGACAACAAATCCTTATACATTACTTTTTGTGACCTATGATTTAGATAACTAGAAAACCACTGGAGGAGATCTCCGGATAAACCATAAGTTTGTAATTTAAAATGAAACCTTTGCGCCATACTCTGTCAAATGCTTCTGACAAATCACAAAAAACCATACAACATAATTTACCTTCATCAATGTTTTGTACAACACTATGATACGTTTTTAATGATTGATATACAGTAGAATGACCGGGTAAAAATCCGGCTTGATATTGATAAAACAGGTTATTACTATAAAAATAATTGTATACATGTTTAAAAATAATTCTTTCCATTATTTTACCAACACAGGATAACGGCGACACAGGTCTATAATTAGAAACCAAAGAGGGATCATCCTTTTTAAAGAGAGGAATAACATGAGCTATTTTCCAAAAAGATGGAAATATTTTTTTTCTGATAGAGACCTGTTATATAACATAGTAAGTGGTTTAACAACAGAATGAACAGTGGATTTTAACATTTTATGGCTAATACAGTCGGGACCTATAGCTTTGTTTACGGGAAGTATTGAAATAATATCTGCTACTTCCTGTTCTTCAATTGATATCTTACAAAATGTGTCACTACATAGCTTATACATGTTTGGTAGTGTTTCAATTGAATCGTCTATAATTGAAATAGACGAGAAATAAGAATTTAAGGCTTCTATTTTGTCTAAATCAGAATAAGCCAACTTTTTAACACCTTCATCATTATGTATTTGAATAGGTGGTATCTCGTTAGAGAGTTTAATATTGAATGAATCTTTCATTAGTTTCCAATAAAGTTTTTTATTATTTTTACTCGAGTCCTCTAAATACGTTTCTATGTTGTAATAATTTGCCATAGCATGTTTCTTCATATTGTTCACCGAATTTCGTACCTTTCTATATTCAGACCGATCAGATTCTCTTTTAGTTTTCTGTGCTTTTTTATGAAGACGGTTTCTAATTCTAATTGTTTTTCTTAGTAAAGAATCGAACCATGGTCTGTCGCGAGGACGAATCGTTGTTATTTGTTCCGGTACGCATTCGCGAACACAAGTAAGAAATTGAGATGTGAAATTCTATAGTATCAGCTTCATTGATGATTTTATCCCAATTACAATTTTCTATCAGAGTATTTAATTTACCAAAGTCCGCATTTTTATAAGCCCACACTTTTCTTTTGTAAGAACGATTGTAGATTATATTAGAGAAAAGCGAGATATAAGTAGCTCTATGATCACTTATAGATGAGTCCATTACTAATGTGCCCGATTCGCATACTTGAATATCAGTAGAAGAAATTGGGTCAAGCAGCGTGCTCGACGTGTTCGTAGTTCTTGTGGGTTCGTGGATATTGTTAACTAAGTTGTGTGTTGTGATTATTTCACGGATGATATGTGTTTGTGGAACAGTAAAGAGATCAACATTTATGTCACCGACTATTACTATCTTACTGGATTGTTCACCTATTTTATCAATACACCATGAAAGTTTGGTCCAGAAACTGCTATCGGAGTTCGGCGGACGATATACACAACATAAAAAATAGTTAAAGGTATGATTATCAATTTCAATCCATATGCATTCAGCGTCAGCTGGTTCAAATTCTTGTCTCCTGATAGCCCGTATTTTTTCAGACAAATAAATCATAACACCACCCCCGAAACAGTTTCTATCTTTTCTCAAAATATGACAAAACCCATCCAAGTGTAAATCATCACTGTGTACAGTATAGTCCAGATGGGTTTCTGTAAAACATAGAATGTCGAAATCATGAACAAAAGAGTTTAAATGATCGATTTTGTGTCTAATACTTCGGATATTGAGGTGTAAAATGTCAAGGACTTTTCAATGGTAGGCCCCGGATTGACCTCGATATCGCCACATGCCAATAGAACAAACGTAAACATTTGTAAATAAAAATTGAGATACACAGAATTATGTGTAGTAAATTTCATGCAATGACTAAGTAATTTAAGAATATTTCTGAGTAATTGAAATAAATATGCGCATGGAAACACCAACCACAAACATGTTTTAGATGTTCCTCTACCTGATAAGTAGAATAATCCGATTGCAGCTGGATATTCTTCGAGTGAATTACCCATAATCTATCTTTTGATACATGTACTTTGGAAGTATAAGGCTGCAATCAGTAGCTGCCAAAATTTTAACTGCTACATTAACCACTTGATATATGTGAATAAAGCTTGCATGACTTAATTATTGAACACATATGTAATAAAAAAGTTACTAACAAAAACATAAGTGAGATATAAACACAATATAAACAAGAACTACAAATACAATATGTACAATAGAACCAAACTGGTAGTACAAGAAACAGTTGGGTAAGTAAGTAAAGACAACAGGGGATTCCCTGTTAAAAACTGGGGGTAGTCTAACGACGGAGTTGCAGAAATAATTGTAATACTGGTTGTTTATGAGCATAGCCCATAAAACAAAGTACATGTACATGTATGTACAAAAATGAACTAGATTCAAAAGCAGAAATGTGGTGAAATAATAGTTGTGGGCTTAGAATTGCAAAAAATAGACAAATTTTAAAGGCTCTATTAGAAATCATGAACAGCTTAAGAAAAAAAAGATATTATGATTATGATTATTAACACATATAGCAGATACATATGTCAATTGGTTGTTGTTTTATATGACATTGTATATTTCTACACAATCACAACATATATATATATATATATATATATATATATATATATATATATATATATATATATATATATATATATATATATATAGAAAGGAGAGATGGCAAGGTTGGCGGGTAGATGCATTTACATGGGGATGTGGCCGAACGGACAGAGATCGTTCTCATGCCTGATGAGATGTGTTTTTTGAGCACAAGCTTGCCTATCTATGAAATTTATATATTTCATACACTAGTATCAGATATATCTTATGTATAAAAATCTCAAATAGGCAAGCTTGTGCTCTATGTTTCCTGAAGTGAAAAGTATCTCAAATTTGACGAAATTCCATCAGAATTGAGGAAATTCGGGAACATGTCCTACTTCTGCGCCCTCTTGTGGCCTCCGTGTAAGCTTTGAATCAAAATTAGTGCTGGTTTTAAAACAAGCATCATTTTAAGTACCAGTCCACATAAAAATCAGACAAAGGGTGATATATGAGGGTTCTCAGAATTTGATGATTTTCCACACATAGATTTGTTTTGAACTATGAACAATGTATGTAAAATGAAAAATGCTTTGAGTCATGGTTACCATGGAAACCCGGCCAAAGAAATTTCCTTAGCAACCAGCAAATTTTTCTGTGTTGATGGACAAAAATTCACCTATCTTTAAGGCTTAAAATAAAATTTTAATACCATGAGAATATTTTTCACTTACTGGTGTAATAAAGATACACATTTAAAGTGTTTTAATAATGCAATAAAAGAAATTTAGGTCTTAAGTTAGTTCTGTGCTAGCCATTGGAAGGTACACATGTTTTGCAATTTTTGCTGATTCAGCATTTTTCATAATTTTGGCAATATTCAAGGCCAAATTTTAAAAAAGGCCAGATTAATACAGCTGTTGCGTGTATTTCACATAAAAGCAGATGAATTTCTCTTTTAGAATTTGAAGTCAAATCCACGGGCCTTTTTGAAAATTGAATTTGTTGCCTAGCAACAAATATGGGCATTTTGATACATAAAATGAGAAACAATGTAAAAAGTTTACGGAAAAATCAAATGAATTGTTATCTACAAAAACGAAAAACAAATTTTAAAATAGTAGAATTAAATTTGGACTTCCTAGCAAATTATTGAATATTGTATAGTTATTTATCTCCATAGCAACAACAGGTTCTCCATAGCAACGCGGCAAAGAAAGTTAATTTTGACATGTATTCATGTAATCTTATTAATATTTATTCAAATTAAGTCAGAAAAATGTCGTTGAGCAAAATTGACAATGAAATGTTGGTCTTATTAAAGTTTTTTTGGTACTTAATCAACCCATGGCAACTATTACCAGTACATGGCAACCAATGTACCCTATGCCTCCTGTAAGACAGATTTGACTTTGGGATCATATTGTTTGTGATGGAAATGAATATTCAATTAATGTGTTGATGATTGTATATGTTGAGAGAGCGGAAAGAATATAAAATATTCTATCAGTTGTTGTCATGGCAACATGTAATCTCCTAATAATTAAGCCATGGCAACATGCAATCCCCTTAGCAACTAAACATAAAAATTCATATTTCACCGAAAAAACATTCCAGTTCAAAGTAGGTACGAATGATGTCGAATGGAATGTAAAACAAATTCTGCAATACAGACAACTAAAGCAGGTCTTTTCAAAGTATTTTATAGCTTTATACACCTTAAATAACAACACTTGAAAAGTTAAGAAGAATTAATTCTATTAAGAATGAATGTAACAACAAATCTCTTTTTTTACTCCTACTTCGACCAGTGCATATACCATTTTAGCCCTCTGTGTAAATTTATTTAGAGCTCTCAGAAGTGTAACTTATTCAAGCTCTCTAAAATAAATTGATCAAGATTCCTCAAATTACTGATACAAAGAAGATCGGCGAACAAGGCAAGCAAAGTGCCTATAGTGTAACAAACATAAAGGTGAAAAATTAAATCTCAATTACAGCAAAATTTTCTTTGATATTTCATCTAACATTAAAGTATACTTTATGTAAAATTTCCACAATTTGCAAAAATCTCACGAAGATTGAAATTATTTGCCTATGAAATAGCATACACACACACTAAAGATGGCAAAACGATCATTTTTCTCATACTATAACACATTTTTTTTTATATGAGTGGGTCATCGCTCCATTTTATTGAAAGGTTACCGTCAAAGTTTGCATAAAAATATACATTTTTTGGTAAACAAAGACATGGAGCAAAGACCCACTATACCTTAAAAATACACTTTTATGACACAACATTCGCATCCTCTGAGAAATACTTTAAGGAGGCTGGGGGGTCAACAAATTAACCATCAGATATAACTTAATTTTTAGGCATGATATCTTAAGCTGTCAACTTTCATTTGGCAAAGAAAAATTTCATAAATTTTAGTTTTAAAAGGAGATGGGTGAACATAACGAGCGATAAGCCTATAGTGTGACAAACATGAAGATGAAAAATTAAATTTCAATTATATCAAAATTTTCCTTGATATTTCGTCTAACATTAAAATATACTTTATGTAAAATCTCTATAATTTGCAAAAATCCCTCAAAGATTGAAATTATTTGCCTGTGAAATATTAGACACACACTAAAGCGGGCAAAAAGAGTCATTTTCTCATACTATAATACTATTTTTCGATATGAGTGGGTCTTCGCTCCACCTTTTTGAAAGTTAATCCTCAAAGTTTGCATAAAAATATACATTATTTGGTTATCAAAAATATGGAGCAATGACCCACTATACCTTAAAAATATACTTTTATGACATAACATTCGCATTTTTTCAAGAAATACTCGAAGTCCATTAAGTCAAGGGTCATATCACAAACATGATTTAAATGCCACTCTTCATCATGACTTGTGTAGTCTAGTGGTTAGCGTGCTAGTCTCGTAAGAAAATAATACCCAGGATTTTTATTGCTAGGGTTCGAACCCCACGAATATCACATTATTTTTTTTAAAAAAAGAATAAATTTTGCCGGGAAATTTTTCCTCAGAAAAGTTTTGTTTATCATAATTTCATAAATTTCAATAATGAGAACTTTACTCTAAATACTAAATTCACAAACTGAACATGATTTTTATATATCTGAAGCTATAGGCTTTCTGCACGCTATGTTCGCCCATCTCCTTTGATCATTTTTGTATATCTTCATATGGAGCTCTTCTTCTAAAGGAGATCAATATAGTCTGAAAATGGCCACAACCCCCCAGCCTTCTTAAGTCCATTTAGTCAAGGGTCATATCACAAACATGATTTAAATGCCACCATTTATCAGGAGTTGTATAGCGTAGTGGTTAGCGCGTTGGTATCAAAGGAAAATGATACTCAGGATTTTTATTGCTAGGGGGTTCGATCCCCATGAATACCCCATTAATTTTTAATAACAGAATAATTTTTGCCGGGAAAATTTTCCTCGGAAAAGTTTTATCACAATTTCAGGAATTTCAATAAAAAGAAATTTACTAATACTAATTTCACAAATTGAATTTGATTTTTTACATATCTGAAGCTATAGGCATTCTGCACGCCTTGTTCACCCATCTCCTTACATCTATCTCTGATCTGTTACCAAAATAAGGATGTATTCCATAAATAATGTTTTTCATGTAACTTGTACACACACATTAGTGTGTATTGTGGATTAAATCCAAGACATGTGCACGATATTATGGGCATAGTTTCAATGGCTGCATTTCATTTCCGGAATTTTTTTAAATTTTCATCTTTTATTTCCAACATTTTAAAGTTTTTATCTCCGACATTTTTCAAGTACCTTTCTGCAATGAAAGCTGGATTGAAGACTTCACTTATGAAAAATTTAATGAATAAATCATGGAGAAATCATTGAAATCCAAATTATGAGTTTTGCTTGAAGCCAAAATAATGATTAAAAAGATTCCCTGAGACACATGTAAGTATTGTGAACTTTCGTCATCTCCTTTCTTAAATGTTCAGATTTAAGTTTGAAATCAGATATGCTAGGATGGAAATTATAAGGCATACAGAAACCAGTCGACGTAAAAACAGGCCCAGAGGAAGCAATTTCAGTTTGAGGGGGGGAGGGGAGGGGGCAACCAAACACTTTAATTTGGGAGGTACTATCAACTACAAAAAATTCCTTGGCAAAAAAGGTCATCAGACATTATTATTGAGTAGGCACAAACATATTGTAGCGAAGTTTTCTATAGTATTCTATATATCGGCAAAATTATCGGGGGGGGGGGGGAGGGCACGGGCCCCGTGCTCCCCCGGTTCCTATGGCCATGAAAAACCATCGTTGAAGGGATTCTCTAAAGACAGGAGAATGTTTTTAAAAACAAAGACATCACATTATGCATGTACATGCTGCACAGGGAAAAGGAAAAATGCTATAAATCTTAATACTACCTGTATAAATGTATTGTATTATATGTTTTTATTTATGTTTTGAAAATGTAGTTTGAAATTAATTCTTTAAAAATTCTATTTCCACCTATTTGGCTAACATGAAATTGCCAGAAAGGTATCCTGCAAATATTCTGGAAATACAAAAAATTGTCGGAAATGAAAAAAAAAATGTCGGAAATGAAATTAAAAATATGTCGGAAATGCTACGCAAAATACCAGAAATGAAATGCAGTGAAAGAAAAGGTAGAGATTAAGTAAGCAAGCACATAAAATTATACTCTATACACCTAATAAAACCCTTAACCCTGGTAATGTTGATCTAGCATATATTGTGTTCATTTGAGATAATTTCCATTTTTCAAAAGATCAGATATAAGCTTGTATCTTTTACTTGTTGTTAAGAAGCTGACATATACTTTTCTGTCTCTGTGTAAATCCAAATTATTAGATTTAGGTTAAGAATTGGATGAGGTTTAAAGGGGGGGGGGGGGGACAAGTGGAAAAAACAACCTCGAATTTGTTACATGTACGGAGGCGTCTATGATAACCCATTTTAAGAAACATTTGAATAAATGTAGGGAGATTTTTGTTCAATGGAGTATGGAACTGATCTTCATTGAATGTAAAGATATTAAAATATACCACAGAAGGAACAATCAACTATGTTTATTAAATATTTATATAAATTATAAAATTACATATTACTCCATTTTGTACAAATTTTTAACATCCAGTGATTTAAATACATTAAATGTATTTACGGGGCTTGCCGGAAAGGCCTGAGAAGATGCAATTCGGGGGAAAAATCTTAAAGAATCTTCTTCTCAAGGACAACAAGATTATAAGTATATTGTGACCAAGCACCTCATTCAGTGCAGATTCAGTTTGCCAAAATCATGGACCCGATAGGTAATCTGGCATGATCATATTAATTTAGGAAAGGGTCATCTCAACTTCTTAAGAATACATAGCGAAAATATTCAAATAACAGCAGGAACAGTTAGAATCAGGTGAGACTTGTGGCCCATGACCCCTTATTTTTCAAAAAGAAATCCTGGAGGGAGATATAGTTTTTTAGTGAGAAATTCAACAACAAAAAAATTCAAACATACATAAATAAATAATGCATATAATAGCAGATAAAAAGCAAAAACAGAGATTTAATACATAGATTCCCCTAAAATGTTTTGTTCCATATTTTAAATGTATGATATTGTTGGTCTCAATTTAATTTAAATTTGTTTAACACAACCTGTTTTTAAGTCTACGTTATTCTTTTAGTCTTTCGAAAACCTTACATCCCAGTCACATTTCCAAAAATGACCAATGGCCGAAGTTTTTTGAAACAAAAATAGGATTCTTCGGGGGACAGTCGGCAGTTCATTGCGTGTTGTCTTGTCTGATTTTGACTTCTTTTTTTTTGCCTCGACTGGCCAATTTTGTGTCTGTCGGGACAAGTTATACTTTTTTCTGCGTTGCTAAGCGACATTTCGTAGCATCGAGGATCTGATTTTAATCAGATTGTTCTGCGTTGGTGGCCGATTCCTTCAACATTGCTAGGATTGAAATTATAAGGCATCATTGTCAATATAAGGATCATTGTCCAACCATCACCAGACAGTTTGTCATGTCGGTCGTAGGTCGATCGACATTTCGGGATTGGGTTTTCATAAAATGTCAGCCGACGGTGAAAATCAAACAGCGGCTCAGCGAACGATGATCGGGTAAGGGTTGGTCTACTTAGAAATTTTTAACATGTAAAGACATCGGTGTTCCTAGGAATTAAAAGGACATTGGCAAGGTTCCTGGTTATCGTATAGAATTTTTCAAGAACTCTTGAGTAGGTTTAATTGTATTAAACAGGCTATATTCTGGATTGTTTAACCTACCAAGCCAACCTTCCTTTTTAGATTTTGTCATATCAGTGTTTTTGCAATTCTCAATGCATTTCCTACCGGTATGTAAATGTTGATAAAAGGGACCTACATAATTTTTCACCATAATATTTCTCCAAAACCCACTTATTTCATATAGTTTTTGTATTATATACATTATTGTATCTTCATTTCCTATGACTTATTGATATTTTGACTGAAAGTGTATATATAAGACATGGACAAACCAGCACCGATCTTTATTTTTGAGTTAATTCCCTTAACAGCTATAATTACATATTGTTCATAGTGTTTAAGAGAGTCAGACTGGCTTATTGATTCTATCATTTAATTGACTAAATTGATTGAAACACATTGTCATAAAAATATTGGCATGGATTTATTTCAATTTTTATTCGTTGTTCCTAAATGCTGCTTCCTTCATACAACATAGGAACTGATCTCGGTCTACCTTTCAGCATATGCCACATATCTGCCCTTCCCAGCATACTGAGCACAACTATGGTAAATGACGACCTCTTGGTTCTTTGTCCCCTGAATACAATGTATAAAAAAGTCATTACTACTTTTCTTTCTTGCTGTATAGATGATTCTATCCATTGAAGGAAGTACATGTGCTTTTGTTTATACCTCTGTAAACATTGGCTTTAATTGGTTTTCACCGCTTAGAGAATTCTACACGGGAGATCACTCTCAATCACTATTTCATAAGTAAAAAAACCCCTGTATTAAACCTTTTTTCTCCGGAAAACCTTGACTTGCCAATGTCCTTAATGTGACTACTCTGCATCGCCCGATACTAGAATCGTCTGATTAAGTTTTTCAGCAGATGATACGATAATAATTTGGTCGCCCGACCATCGGCTTAAATCACTTAAGTATTACTCGAGGTTATTGATGCATAAAACTCTATATTTAGATATGAACAAACGTGTTTATCCTCTTACTGTTTGAAAAGAAAACAATATTCTTTTTATTTATCTATTTATTTTCATGAGGAATAATCGTTACATTGTAATGCTTTCTGTAGTGATTATTTGAGAGTCGTACATGTAACCCCGAAATCTGTGATGAATGCCAAATCTTTCAATACAGCGGTTACAGAGAATGAATCCCATACTGACAAAATTGTTGGCTATGTGCTAGGAATCGTTGCTATGGGTTAAATGAGTACAAAAATACTTTCCTAAAACAAACATGACAATGTCAATTTTTCTCAAACACATTTTTGTGACTTGATTTAGATAAATTTTACAGGTTTACATGAATATGTGTCAAAATTAAGTTTCTTTGCCTCGTTGCTATGGGGAAGTGTTGTTGTTGCTATGGAAATAAGTCAATGAACGATATTCAATAATTTGCTACAACATTTTATATTCTTTCCACACTCTCAGCATATACAATTATCAGCACATTACTTGAATATTCAATTCCATGACAAACAATACGATCCCAAAGTCAAATCTGTTTTACAGGAGGCATAGTACACATTGGTTGTCCTGTACTAGGAATCGTTGCTATGGGTTGATTAAGTACCAAAAAAACTTTAATAAGACCAAAATTTCATCGTCAATTTTGCTCAACGACATTTTTCTGACTTAATTTGAATAAATTTTTAGTAAGATTACATGAATACATGTCAAAATTGACTTTCTTTGCCGCGTTGCTATGGAGAACCTGTTGTTGCTATGGAGATAAATAATTATACAATATTCAATAATTTGCTAGGAAGTCCAAATTTAATTCTGCTATTTTAAAATTTGTTTTTCATTTTTGTAGATAACAATTCATTTGATTTTTCCGTAAACTTTTTACATTGTTTCTCATTTTATGTATCAAAATGCCCATATTTGTTGCTAGGCAACAAATTCAATTTTCAAAAAGGCCCATGGATTTGACTTCAAATTCTGAAAGAGAAATTCATCTGCTTTTATGTGAAATACACGCAACAGCTGTATTAATCTGGCCTTTTTTTAAATTTGGCCTTGAATATTGCCAAAATCACGAAAAATGCTGAATCAGCAAAAATTGCAAAACATGTGTGCCTTCCAATGGCTAGCACAGAACTAACTTAAGACCTAAATTTCTTTTATTGCATTATTAAAACACTTTAAATGTGTATCTTTATTACACCAGTAATTGAGAATAATTTTCATGGTATTAAAATTTTATTTTAAGCCTTAAAGATAGGTGAATTTTTGTCCATCAACATGGAAAAAATTGCCGGTTGCTAAGGAAATTTCTTTGGCCGGGTTTCCATGGTAACCATGACTCAAAACATTTTTCATTTTACATACGTTGTTCATATTGCAAGAGAAATTTATGAGTGAAAAATCATCGAATTCTGAAAACCTTCATGTATCACTTTCATACAATTTTGTCTGATTTTTATGTGGACTGGTACTTAAGTTCTTAACTACAAACTATCACAATTTTAACTGTGTTCTGATTTTTACATCAAATAAGGGGCCAGATTCAGCCGTTACCATACCTTGTCCTTTCAGGTCATACATGCGAAGTAGAACAAATCCAACACTAAAGATATGAAAAATTATTTTTCTAGCCCTGAACTTTTATTCAGTAAAGAAAAAACGCATGTTGAAGTTCTACCGTATTTTACCCATTAATTTTCTATATTATTTTTTATTTTTAAGGGATTTATAAAAATAGTTTAAATATGTCCATAATCACCCAGTCCTTTTAAATATCCAAAGGGTTAAAAATATGTCTCTCACAAGACAAAAGCTAAGTTGTCCAGGAAGTTTCGCATTTTCATCGAAACAGTCATGTTAATCAATTCGAGATAATTCCTATCTATGGTATCTCTATTTACTAAAAATGAATAAAAATAAGGGGGGAAAAACATCCTCGTTTAATATATGAAATCTAAATATATGTGTTAAAATTAATGAGAATTTCCCTGAGAAGTTACTTTTCAAAAAAAAAAAAAAAAGAAAAGAAAAAACACCCCCGCATAATATATAAAATCTAGATGTATGTATCAAAATTAATAAGAATTTCCCTGAGAAGTTACTTTTCAAAAAAAAAAAATTAAAGAAAAAACATTCCCGTGTAATATATAAAATCTGGGCGTATGTGTCAAAATTAATGAGAACTTCCCTGAGAAGTTACTTTTTAAAAAAAAAATTTAAAAAAAAAAAAAAAAAAAAAAAAAAAAAAAAAAAAAAAACATTCCCGTGAAATATATAAAATCTAGATGTATGTGTCAAAATTAATGAGAATTTCCCTGAGAAATTGCTTTAAAAAAAAAGTACTTTATCCGCATTTTTCAATTAATACATGTATCATCTCATATATTCACTTAATTGATCATACCTTAAATGTACTCATTTCAGCAATAATATTATTTCAGCGCCTTTCTCGCTGCTTTCTGTTCGCTAATTCAAGTACATGTACAATGCTAATATATATAATAAACAAATACACGCAACAGCTCTGCTCAAAATATCACTGTACTATTACAAGTGAATTTAAGTGCATAGGGTATGAAGAATATCGAAACACAAATTAAAATATATTCGGTGGAATGTTTTCCCAAGCAAATATCCCGTGTCCCAGTAGGTCAATTGGTGCCGTGTTACAACGCACTTCGAGGTCAAGGTCAAGGAAGTGGTGAGTCGGGTTTTCGATCGGTCCCGCAAAGAAACTAAAAAACTCATTTTAAAACATATTTAAACTTGTTGTCGAGCTCTAAAAAGGATATTATTATAATTATAATCTTCTCGCAACATTCTGCATTCAGAATATTGACTTTGTAGTGTGTCTTTGTGATATTTTTAAGAGAGAAACATTCCCTCTTTGTGTGACAATGAGCAAAGCTCACTCGTATGTACTGCTATGTTGTGAGGCCTTCATTAAAAATATCTTTGTTTCCCCTAACCCGACCCTAAAATCTCAAGTTGGATAGGTAGGTAGGCAAATTTTTTTTTTCCTGATAGCAGCTTTAAAAATACATTCTGCAATTTAATGGAATAATACCTTTATAAATGAAAGAGAGTACAAAAGAAAGTAATTTGTAAACCGAATATGAAACAATTGCCGTTTAAAAGCAAAATTTAAGGTAAATTTACAATTCACAACAATTATTCCTTGTAAAATATCTCAAGGAAGTGTAAATTTATTGAAATGTTAAAAAAGGCTTTAAAAATACTTAGATACGTAAAGACTGGACATCCGAGTATATTTTTCAAACCTACTGTCAGCTTCAAATGCTTACATATGCAAAGTACTTTTTCAAGGGCCTCGAATTGTGCATTTCAATTTGGGGTCCCGAAGTAAGGAGCTACAATGTAATTCTAAGTCGTAGGTTCAAATCACATTGTGGGTCGTTGAGACCGGTCAGACTGTAAAATTTAGGTCCAGTGTCGCAGTAGATGCTGGTACAAAAAAGATCTATCACTGCTCGATGGTAAAAAGTTCCGGGTTCAAGTCTAAATTTGGAGCCCTTTACAGGGCAAACGTTCAAACAAACCCAAAGGAATTTAAAGTAAAGAAACAACCTATCTCCAAGGGCCTAATTAAATAAAAATACACTGGACGTCTCAAGAAGCTGTATCACGATTTCAAAACTATATTTGGAAAGAGTTTGTAAACAATATTCAATTGAACCAAACCATGATCTAAAATGATTAAATGTCATACACGATGTCATAGTCATGAAGCTTAACCCATGAATAAAAGGCATGAATAAAGAACGTCTGAATTTTATTCATCGGAATGAAATATCATATGCACACATATTTACAACTCCTGTAGGCACATATAGTAAACATAAGAACATAAATGAACTGTCTCAGATTAAATAAAATTTAAAATTGATTGATGTGTTCACAAGGTTGGCCCCTTATCTGCTTATAAGGCGACTACTCTGTACCTTAATTTTATAAGATAGGTTTGAAAATATCACCAAATCACAATTAGTCATAGTGAATTTTATTAACGAAATGTTACAAGTGAGTAGGATTCTAATAAGCTAAAGGCAAAAGGTGAATACGTCGCCGTTGTTTCATAACAAGAACCCTCTGAGACCACAATGTTATGGGCACCATTTTGTTTCCAACAAAGGCTTGAAAATCACAGTAGATCAAAATTGGTCATTCTCATAAAAACCGGATTTTGTTGAAATTGTATTTCATAAAAGTTGATGAACAATTAAAAAAAAATATTTGAATAAACTTATTTAAAAAAAAAACTTTTCAGTCGGCGCGATTTAATTGGGTCGGTCGCGTTAGGGGAAACAAACATATTTTTAATTTTGGCCTGAGGTCTGTACTGCGGTATTGTGTTTTGTGTTGAACGTAACATAATGTGAGACACACTAGTCTGATTAAACATATCATATAGTACTGTATAAGTGACAAAATGTCGATGACAGAAACAGCAAATCTTGTTACTAAAAGCCACAGTGTGATCGATGGAGGCACCAAACTGTGTAATGGTAGTGAAATTACTTTGGCACAAATACATTCTTTACTGACCCAAATGAATTCTAAACTGACAAATATAGAATCCAAAAACAACTGTTTGGAAGCTCGTCTGTCCGAAATTGAAAAGAAAATTTCAGCTATAGGAGAAATCCGAATTGCAGTAAATACAGTAACATCTCAGGTCAACGTAATGGAAGAAGAAATGAAAACTATCAAAAACGATCAGAAAGAGCTAGAATCTAACGTGTGTTCCTTAGGTAATTTATTTGATTCAGTAAAGAAACAGTAGAATCCAACACGAAACAAATTACTGAAAATCGAAAGGAGTTGGTCGAACTCCGAGAGGGAAAAGGTCAACAAGGTCAAAAGATCATGGAAGATATAAAGATATTGAATGAGGCACGTGCCAACCTACGGGAGTCGATGATTGATCTGAAAGCTCGTTCCATGAGGGACAATCTAATATTCAGTGGAATATGGGAAGAGAAAAATGAAGACACCGAAGCAGTGTTACAAGAATTTATCCACCGCAAATTTAAACATTACTACGAGATTTCATTTGAGAGAGTGCATAGGGTGGGAAAGTGGAACGAATTTAACGAATACCCCCGCAACATAGTGGCTAAGTTCTCTTTCTTTAAAGATCGAGAGTTCATACGGACACGTGCACCCCAAAAACTAAGTGGAACTCATGTCTGGGTCAATGAGCAATATCCCACTGAAATAGAAGAAAAAAGGAAGAAATTGTATCCCGTCATGAGACAGGCCAGAAAAGATAAGAAAAAGGTGAAACTTGTTCGTGACATATTATACATTGACGGTGAAGTTTACATTCCTAACTCGCTTGATCAGATCTAGACTGATCAATACGCGACCAATCAGTCGAATCAGAGTAAAAACAACAGCGACCGACAATCTAAGAAAAGGCCAGACGTCCACGCCAGACCGAGACGGCTAGGAATGCGAGGGAGAGCAGTCTTCACACCGACCTAAATTCTTGGCATTAAATGTGTGTGGACTCAGGCGCAAACTACAGTATCCTGAATCTTTAAACTTTATATCTGAATATGACATCTTATGTTTCACTGAAACAAAAACAGATAATACTGACGATATTAACATACCAGGTTATTGTACTTTCATGAAAAATAGATTTGATATAGCTAAGGTTAAATCTGGCGGGATAGTTTTAGCTGTTAAAGTTGATTTTGTTAATTTTTTTTACCCATTGCCCATATGTCTACTGGTTTTCACTTGCCAAAACTTTGTTTAATCTACCAAATGACATCCTATTTGGAACTGTATATATACCCCCTGAAAATACAAAATATGCTTCAAAAGATTGATTTCTAGAAATAGAGAGAGAATTGTTTAATCTCTCACATGACACTGAATATACATGCTTGTTAGGTGATTTCAATGCCCGTGTGGGTAAACTGCAGGACTATGTAAATATTGACGAATTTATAGCAGATCATAATAATTGGGATGAAGAAACAAGACAAGCTATTACACATGGTAGCATTTTATGTGACACGAATATAAAACTTGATCGTTTACCTGTAGATACTACTTGCAATACTTACGGGTACAAATGCATTGAATTCTGTCAAAATAACAATATATTTATAGCAAATGGTAGAGCTGGTGAAGATAAACTCACGTGTAGAAGTAGTAGTACAGTAGATTATGTAATATGTAGTGTATATATGTTCAAATTGCTTAAAAATTTTTACATTCATGATTTTTGTAATTTTTATTCTGATGTTCATTGTCCAATGACATTTGAACTCGAAAACCTAAAGGTAGAAACTCACTCAACCAATCAACCGTGTGACGAAAACAACAACAAACAGTATAAATGGAACCCGGAAAAATCTGAACAATTTAAAGAAAACATTGAAGTTGATAAATTGAAAGAATTACAGACAGAAGTTTTAAAACTTAGAGAAAATCTTGATACTGTCCAAAATAGCGATATAAACAACATTTCTAGTAAATTGTGTAGTCTATTTCTATCTACAGCAGAAATTACACTAGATGTGAAAAACAAATCAAAACTGAAAAATAATCAAGAAGTTAATAGACCATGGTACAATGCGACATGCCGGGCTGCAAGAAGAAAATTTCATTTGGCTAAACGTCTTCACAATAAACACAAAACCCCGGAGAACTCCGAAAATCTTAAGATTACAAGTAAAGAATACAAGAAAACAATGGATAAATGTATTAAAGAACATTCTTTATCTATAACGTCAAAATTAGAAAATCTACAGAAAAGTGATATTAAGGAATATTGGAGAATTTTAAGGTGGTATGGGATACCAAACGAAACTTCTCCTACATATTTATGTACCCAAATTAGAAGGATTTGAAATACCCCCACCTTTCAGTATATTAAAGTGTAATTTTAATAATTTTTTTATTATTTTAATGAGAAATACAAAAACGATTTTTTTTCTTGCATAATTCTTTTTTCATAAGCTTAATATTATAGGCAGGCGTTTGCTAATATAAAGTGTTTATAAAAACAAAAATGACAAGAAATATGTCTTAGTATTTTTTTAATTTTCAACAAAAAATAAGCGTAAAAAACTGGGAAAACTTTATTTCTTGAAAACAGACGGATAACATTTCATGAAAGTCTACAATAAGAATGTATCTTGATATGTTAGCAAAGTGAAATAAACAAATTGAAAATATATATATAAATGGAAAATATAAAATGCATTTAAATTTTTTTGAATTAAAAGATCCGAGCGGAAGAGTTATCCTTCTTTATTTTCCAAGGGCTGAAAAAACCTGGGTGCTATTTTAGAAATGATGAGCATTTTTTCCCAACCATAAAAAAATCGCACTTTGTAGTTTTCAACTTTGAGCGGTTTTGAAAACAATGCATGGACAATCGCTTTCCAGGACGTGTCTTGTTCAGAGCAATTGCATTCATCAGATGTTCATCTGAACGTTTTGGGACTATATACAACAGCTAGCTGATTTGTGACCAAACAGTTTCTTCTTGAATTAAATAACAAAAAAGTCCAGCTCTGATTAACGTGATAATTGATTGGTGATAATTCAGCACAATGTGAAGTAATCGCACTTATCCATGCCTCACCGCACACAAGGTGCTGTACAGTTACTCAAACAATTGAAATACAGCTTTTGCTTAAAAGTGTTCAAAAGCAGCAATGTTGAAACTACCTTTTACAGGGGTTTGCTTTTTTAAATGTCCGTTGTACAATTATAAGTAAATTTATATACTTGCGATTTTTTTGTCTGTTTTTACTTAAAATGCCGACTTGTGAGAACTTGCATTGAAATAAGCTTCAGAGTGTTCTTTTCAACGGTGTATCTACAAATTTTGACCCGATAATAAGCACTCATGCAAATCAAAACAATACTTCAAACGGAAATACGTCATACCGTGGAGGTATCCCATACTACCTTAAATAGTTCGAAGGCTAGATGTAAAACTGAAGTTGATATCAAAGCAATGTACGATTTTTTGAAAAAAAATTAATGAATCTAAAGATGATGAAGGTGATGTAGATGATATTGATGTCAATCTCGATAATAACTCCCCTTTAAATTGTCAAATCTCTGCAGAAGAAATCTTGCAAGCAGTTAACAAACTGAAAAATAATAAAGCTCCAGGATATGATCAAATTTGTAACGAATATATAAGTACAACAACATCATGTTTTTTGCCACTATATGTTGACTTTTTCAATCTGATTTTTGATACTGGTTTTGTACCTGAGGAATGGCTTATTGGTATCGTTAAGCTAATATATAAAAACAAGGGAGACCCAACTCTTCCTGAAAACTATAGACCAATAACACTATTGAGCTGTTTAGGAAAAGTATTTACCAGTATTTTATGTGAACGTTTGAATATTTTTGCTGATGAGTTAGAATTGATTACTGAAGCCCAAGCTGGCTTTAGAAAAGGATATGGTACAATAGATAACATACTGATATTAGATTTTTTTGTGTAAATTTGTTTCTTTTAGTAAGAAAAAACTTTATTGTGCATTTATTGATTTTAAACAAGTCTTTGATACTGTTTGGCGATCTGGTTTGTGGTCCAAAGTGTTTAAAAGTGGTATAGATGGTAAATGTCTAAGAGTTATCAAAAATATGTACAGTGGTATTAAATCGAAGATATATATTGATCAAAATATCTCTGAATTTTTCATGTGTAACCTTGGGGTAAGACAAGGGGAAAATTTATCCCCATTTCTTTTTACTTCATATATTAACGATTTAGAAAACTATTTATTGCAGAACAATATTGAAGGGGTTACGAGCTTTAGTGAAAAATTAGAAATTGAAATGCAGATTATGTTTAAACTATTTATACTTTTTTATGCTGACGACACAGTTTTATTATCTGATAATCCAGAGGATTTACAAAGATCTTTGAATATTTTCTCTGATTATTGTGACCATTGGAAGCTTCAAGTAAATACAGACAAGACTAAAATTGTAATTTTTTCTAGAGGAAGAATTTCAAAGAAAATATTTTTGTATAGAGGTGCACCAATTGAAATTGTGAAAGAATTTAAATATTTAGGTGTAATCATGTCTCGTAGTGGTTTTTTCAGAAGTGCCAAAACACATTTAACTAAACAAGCATCAAAAGCCATGTATGGAGTACTTAGAAAAATAAGGTATTTTAATTTGCCAGTAGATTGTCAAATAGATCTCTTTGCTTTGACAGAGTTATAAGCCCAATTTTGATGAACGGGTGTGAAGTATGGGGCTACGAAAATACAGAAATTTTAGAAAAGGTACACTTAAAATTTCTGAAATTTATTTTACATGTTAAATCCAGCACTCCAAATTGTATGGTATACGGGGAAACTGGGCGATACCTTTTAATAATACGTATAAAGGTACGAATGATTACTTATTGGGCTAAACTTTTGATGTCACATGAACGTAAGTTTACATATATAATGTATTGCTTTCTCCATAAATGCTTTTCTGAAGGTTTATTTTTGCATCCATGGTTGAAATGTATAAGAGATATTTTGAATTCATGTGGTCTGTCTTATGTGTAGATGAATCAAATTTTTTTCCAGTATTTCTTGGTTAAAATCTATTGTGAAAGAGACATTGTTAAGTCAATTTTTACAAGACTGGCATATGAGCATAGAAAATTCATCTAAATGTTTAAATTACAGGATTTTTAAAAACAATTTTGGACGAGAAATGTACCTAAGTAAACTCCCAAAAGATTTAAGAATTATATTGACAAAATTTAAAATTTGTAACCACAAACTTCCAATCGAAGCTGGTAGATGGACTAATACTGACAGATCTTTAAGAATATGTAATTTATGTAAAAAAAAATACTTTAGGTGATGAATTCCATTATGTAATGGAATGTCCATACTTTTCCTCATTACGTATGAAACTTATTGATAAGAAGTACTGTTTTCATGTAAATACTTATAAGTTTGAGAATCTTATGTCCACCACAAATGTTGACTCACTGATAAAGCTGACTTTGTTTGTTAAGAAGATATTGGCCTGTTTTCAGTAATACTATTCATTTGACACTACTCTTCCTTACTTGACTTTGAATTTTGTATATATGTAAATATGTTCATGTACCTCATATACCATTGTATGGTCTGAGAGAAATAAACAAACAAACAAAAAGACCTACGCACGCTAACTCCCGACACCCATTGAATTCAATACTAATGGTAATTTGTCCAAAAAATAAATCTTTGTTGAATGCAAAGAAGAGTTCAATGGTAATTGATTAATAATTTTAATACCAGTGTTAAATAGTAAATTACTCTTAATTCCAGCTCTTTTTATAAGGGGGGTAGACGTTGTTTTCCATTGAAATCAGGCTTGAAAGTATCAGCATGTTTTAAAATATTCTTGGATATGGAAAAATGTTCTTGAAAACTTTCCTTATGATTTACCTATATAAAATTAAACATACGTAATTGATAAAATACTACGTTTAAGTTGTAAACGCCTTCGAAATTGGTGAAAAAATGAGCATTTGTGTCGTTTTATGTCTGTAAACATATGCCCCCCCCCCCCCCGGTGAAACACAAAAAGCTTTGGTATGAATTTGTGAAATAACAATCCATATTACCTGTAAAAAGGAATTTTTGTTTCACGGGGGGGGGGGGGGGGGGGAGAGAAATATGTTTTAAAAAATATTTTCCGTTTTCCATTGAATTCTATAGTGAAAAACACAAGTTTTACCAAAATTATAGAGTTATCTCTCTACGTTTTCCCAAATAAGTCATGTTTAATGAAAATTCATATAAATATCTATGTAAATATGAAAAATCATTCAAATATATTAACTTTTGAAAATTGACTTGAAGATAGGCGGGAGAACAATACTATCGTTCGCAGTTCTTACACACTTTGAAAACTTTATTCAAAGTGCGTTAAAGAACAAGGTACGGTTTCAATACAAATCTTGCCCTGTGTTTTTCTTAAAAATAAAAGTGATGTAAAAAAAAATTAAAACTCATGCTTTTTGAATTATTGAAATTCCATGCAGAAAGATCATACAAATCTTTTTTCTCACATGCCCTTCCAAATGCTAATTGTGACGTCATAAACTTGTGCATTTTCCCGTATTTTCTTAAAAAGTTGCAGAAGACACCAATTTTCAATGGAATTTTCTTTCAGATAATATTGTTCACAGGCATCGCCCACAAAGATTTTGAAATATGTGATTTTTCAAAGAATTTTACACAAATATCTAAATATTAACGTGGGCGACGGCTGTGGACACTATTTTCTAAAGGAAAATAACCCTTGAAATGGGTCATTTTGAAGCTTTTTCTGTTTAAAATAGAGAAATGCATCAAATTAATGACGTCATATATCCAGAATGGTACTCCATCTTGCTATATTCTTTCCTGATTTATTACAGTCATATACTCAACTAATATTTAAGCCAGTTTCAAAACTTTTTGAAAACATTAAATTTTTAGGGCACAATAAGGCTAAAACCATACCTTCTTCTTTGGGACCAAAATAACGCACTTTGAAAAAAAATTCTTTTCAAAGTCGTTCATACCGACCATATTAACGCACGTTGAAAAAAAATGTGTATGGCAAATTTTAGGTATGATAAATAATTATTTGAACCTGGTTATGATGACGCCACTTCAGGATCTGAGAATTTTTAAAGGGGTTGTCTTGTTTCCAAAGGTTCTCGTAAATGTTATAAAAGGGATTTTTTTTAGTAATAATGGAGGAATAATCGTTTAATTTCACAATTCGCTTTTTTTAAAAATTTACTACTTTATCAAGATCCAGTCTGTAATAAGTTCGGTAGATGTATGGGTCGATAAGTAACTAAAAGCATCGCATTTGTCTTAGGAAAAAAGGGAGCAATTATGTTTTTTTTAATTAAAAATAATTTTCCAGAACAATATGATGGCATTTTTAACAGTTATTTAATTAATATTAAGAGGTATGAAGAAAAAAAAATATGCATTTTATACAAGGTTTTTTTTTAATGTACTGTAATTGACTTTGTTAAGTAACCTTGGCAAAGTATAGTCAGTTGGCTATTGTTGCTGAGATCAGCATATGGCCCCTGAGCCTCTCTTCTTTAATATAATATGCTGCGTTATTTTACATTGTATCCCTTTTTTCAGGAAAGCTTATCTCAGTTTTTTCATCTATTTTACGTTCACCCAAATTTATGTAGAGGAAGTATATCAATGTCGTACCAGCTATTTAAATACATATATTTGGGTAGGAAAGATAGAGTTAAGCTGAGGGACCTTCTACCTGTCTTCTCCTCGATCCCGATGAGGTTAGATCAATTCATCAGTTTTTTTGAAAGAAATATAACAAAATAAAGATTACTAAGATCGAAGTCCAGAATTTTTGTTTTATACATATTTTTTCAAAGAGCGTTTAGTGTCTCCATGGTGAAAAATGTTCATGAACACTCTTAACGCACTTTGAAAAAAGAAATCAAACTGCGTTGATTTTGTCCAAAATTTAACAATGAAATTTCTTTTTCTTAAAGTGCACAATTTTTTCAAACTGCGTTGCCACAGTGCCGGGATGAAAAATATCCCTCATTGCTCAAAGGTCCCAAACGTAAGTAGAGGTCTAAATTTGCAGTCCTCCACCGGCAAGTGGTGGCGTCTCTACATGAGTGAAAAAATTTCCGAAGGGACGTTCAACAAACAAACCAAAATATTTTTTTTCCATTTATACATTTTAAAGCATTCGGGAGTATTTAGTTTTTGCCCTGTCCGTCTGTTTGTCAGCAAAAACTTTAACATTGCCTATAACTGTTGATTGATCGAAGCTATGGCTTTTATAATTCACCTGTGTATTCATTGTGACAAGACCTTCCTTTGGGTACCAACATATTTGACCTATTGACCTTGATCTTTGAGTTTGACCCACTTTTGCAAAAAATTACCCAACTTTAACCTTGGCAATAACTTTCTATTTCATTTCTATTTCACGTGTACTCATCGTGACAAGACCTTTCCATGGGTGGAAATATTTTTTACCTTTTGACCTTGACCTTAGAGTTTGACTCACTTTTTAAAAACTTAAAACTTGGCCATAACTTTTGAACAGCTAGCACCAGGGCTTTCAAAATTTCACAGGTATATTTCTTTTGACAAGACCTTCCTTTTGATGCCAACAATTTTGACCTTGGAGTTTGACCTACTTTTGAAACTTTAATCTTTGCCATAACTTTTGAACAGTTGGTGCTAGGGCTTCAATATTTTGCACGTTTATTTCTTATTACAAGGTCTTCCCCTGAATACCATTAATTTTGACCCTTTGACCTTGACCTTGGAGTTTGACTCACTTTTAGAAAACATTAGCCTTGACGATAACTTTTGAATGATTGGTGATTGAGCTTTCATATTTACCAGGTATATCCATTGAAACAAGTCATCTCTTTGGGTAAGCTGCCATACGACGGTATCAGCGTTTCACAAACAAATCTTTTTTTTTTTTAATATTGACCATTTAACTTAAATTTTCAATTACAGAAATGGATAATAAAACCTCTCAAATATTCTCTTTTCATTTTTCCCTACGATGTAATAACTTTTATAAATTCAAGATAGGATGACATTATCACAAGAGAAAGAAATTGAAAAACGTTTCACAATTAATCACTTGTTTGCAGGACAGTTTTTGTAAATCTTGCATGTTTTATGTCTCCTTTTCAAAATGCAAAAGAAAAAAGGTTGGGTTACTCATCTCTTGTGATAATTGTTTCTTTAACTAAACTTTAAAACTTCTATTGGTGCTGATTCTTAAGAATCTTTGATCATTTACAACCAATTGCAAGATGTCCGTCCTAGTGGAATAATCCCAGTATGAATGGTGTTAAAGAGAAATTGCTAAATGTTATACCTGCTATGTACGAGTATATGAAACCCAGTATCTAATCAACAAAAATGTTATCAGAGGTTTTTGAAAACTCTCTTGGTCTCTTACAAGGCGAAGTTCTGTCCCCTTTCCGGTTTTCACTGTATGTGAATGATTTTGAAATTGAGTTTATAAAGAATGGTAATGTTCCTTTCTACTTCAAGAGTTGAATCTCTTTACATTGACGTATGCAGATGAAATGTCTGTTTTGCTGAATCTGTACAAAAACTTCATCAAAAGTTGAATAGGTTTTACATGTATGACTATGCCTCTAAATGGGACCTGGTCTTTTATATTAAAAGAACTAAAATTGTTGTTTTTAAGAAACATACTTAAAGTTCGCTGTATGTGATAGTGAAAAGTGGCACACACATATAGTGTAATGAGCAATTAGAATTCGTATATAAATTTATACACCTCGGTGAAACATTGAATTACAAATGAGATTTCAATGTATAACTAAAAAAAATTTAGCCATGCAGTCAAGGTAGAAAAGTAATGCTTCGTCTCAGATATAGAGTTAATCGATAGAGTTTAAATACTAAAACTATATTAACATTTTGACATATATGTCAGTAGCATACTGTATTATGGTCGTGAAGTCTGAGGAAACCACAGCGCCTGAGATTTTGAAAAAAATACATTTAGATTTCTGTAAAATGTTTTGGATGTTAGGAAAAAAAATGCACACATGTGTATAATCTGTGACAGGCAGACTGTCTCGGAGGATTGTATGACGATTCCAGATTTTCAATTCACTAATTAAATAGGAACTGTATTTTAAGATCCTGTTAATATGATAAAATTCTAGAAAATTGTAAACACCGTGCACCAATGAATAAGGTCACACACTGGGTTTCTAATACATGTTTTATAGATCAATTATATGAAACTTGATTTAGTTCTATTTGGTCTATAGTTGTAATAGCCATTTTTGGATTGATCGAGACTTTTGTACAAAATCTCCTTCCAGATATCAATAATTCTTCTAGAGATTATGCTATTTAGGATCACTATTGACATCTTCACACTTCAATGTTATTTGGTAAAACCTTTTCCTAGCATTTATAAAAGCAAATAAGGTAGAATAAGATTAACATCGGATAATTTATATTAGCTATAGCAGGTGGATCCCATAAAAATATCCTACGCCAAAACTGTTAACTTTGTAAATCAAAAATTGGGGAGGAATTCTATTTAGTCTTAAAATGTTCACGTGTTAAATATATCTAATAATGCTACTATGAAAAACGTGACCATCTATATATGTGTAAATTTATATCATTATTATGTGTAAACGATGTCAAAGAACTATATAATTTGGGAAAGTTTCTAAACCATGATTTTAATAATGAAAATGAATATCAAACTGTTTTAGATTTTTACAAATGTTTTGTACATTAACTACTATGAAATACTGATTGTAATTATTGCGTAGCTTGTAACAACAAGAGGCCCATTGGTCAGAATGCTCACTTTGGCCCTGCTGTTTTTCATCAGATCCCCCTATATACATGATTGTATTCCTATGTAAAATTTTGATCGCCTTTTGTGGCCCCACCTTGTACATGTGTACACAGGGGTCATGATTTGAACAAAATTGAGTCTACATGCACTGCCAAAGATTCTTCCATATAAATACGAATGCCTAATCATTGCTTCGCTGTTCTTGAAAAGAAGGTTTTTAAACTCTTATGTTATTTTCTATGTAAATCTATGATCATCTCTTGTGGCCCCACCCTAACCCTGGGGTTCAACATTTCAAAACAATTGAATTAATACTAATTATATGTATGTAAATACGAATCATCAAGGCTTTGTTGTTTTTGAGAAGAGCATTATTTTAAAATTGTTTTCATATAATCCTATGTTAAACTTTGATTAACTTTTGTGGCCAAACCTTACTCCCGGGGGCCATGATTTGATTAAACTTGAATTTTACTACCTGAGAATGCTTCCATAAAAATATGACTAATCAGGGCTTTGTTGTCCATGTCCTATTTTAAAATCTTTTTTCCTATATATTTCAATGTTAAACTTTGATTCTCTATTGCGGGCCCACCCTACCCGGGGGGGGGGGGGGGGGGGGCATGATTTGGACAATTTAGAACCTACACTA
Organism: Saccostrea echinata; assembly: GCF_033153115.1. NCBI lineage: Eukaryota > Metazoa > Mollusca > Bivalvia > Ostreida > Ostreidae > Saccostrea > Saccostrea echinata. The sequence goes on along the minus strand of NW_026889763.1, from coordinate 5,247,555 downwards.
CCTCAGGAAGATCCACATAAGTTTCATCTTTTTTGATCCAGTGGTTCTGGAAAAGAAGGTTTATAGGGATTGTTTGTGTATATTTCAATGTAAAACTATGATTCCCTATTGTGGTCCCACCCTATCCCCGGGGGCCATGATTTGAACAGTTTACCATGTACACTATCTTATGAAGCTTCCACATAAGTTTCATTTTTTCCGACCCACTGGTTCTTGAGAAGAAGTTTTAATGACCCCACCCTATTTTTGCCTTTTCTTGATTATCTCTCCTTAGAAGTGAGTTTGGTTCTTTTATTTAAATAATTTAGAATTTCCTCTTCCCCAGGTTGCTTTGTGCCAACTTTGATTAAAAGTGGCCCAGTGATTCTTGACAAAAAGTTAAAAATGTAAAAAAAAAAAAAAAAAAAAAAAAAAAAAATTACAGACGGACGAACAGCTAGACAGTCGGATCGAACAACTGCTGATCAGAAAAGCTCACTTGAGCTTTCAGCTCAGGTGATCTAAAAACTATTTCGGTACGCCTTACTATTATGAATTTAAATTATTCTATGCAATAAGATAATTCTTGTGTAATAGAGTGAATTGAATAATTATGTATCAGGAACAACTTGTTAAATGATCTTTTTGATATACCATATAAATTCAAGGACAAGAAATTTGACTTCAAAAGGTTCCTCAAGACCATAAATAAGCCAGATGTTGGTCAAGGTGCACCAAGAACTGGAGTTCATGTTGTGTTAATTACAAATTATGGTGTTTTATACAAATATCTCTTGTAAAAAAGGTTGTAAGTCCTTTTCTAATAAATTCCGATTAAACATCAAAGACTTTTTTTTATTTTTAGTCTTCCATATATTTATATCCTAACGATAATTTTTTTCTCTATTGTTTTATTTGTATACCTCATAAGAATTTTAACAAGGTGTATGATCAATGAAATATGTGGAGATAAAGAACAGTATTCGAGCTCAAAAGTCCATTAAACATTACAAAATAGGAGAAGAGCAAACACAGACCTCTAAGACATCAGAGGTGGGATCAGGTGCCATGGAGGAGTGAGCATCCCCTGCCGACCGGTCCTCATGACCGGGAAATAACGGGAAAATCCGTCGACAATTCAGTGTGTAATAATGGCCTAACAATTAGTACGAAAAATGTCAGTCAGCATTTGACTTAATGATAGATTGTTTTTGCTGACAAGGTCATTTTATCGACCGTAAAACTTGCAAAATGATGACTTTAAACGAGCGTTGATGTTCTTGTTTCATCAACTTGTTTGTCAAAAACTTACCTCGTTTTAGAAATTGTTCATACATAGAGCATACTCTGGAGTATCGAATCAACTGAGAGATATAAACCCCGTATACAGGTGATAAGGGTATATTGCTGCATAAGTAAGGGAAATTGACGATTGAAAAGTAAAGTCATAACGTTTATCATAAAGCTTTGTTGTTAAATTACCATTAACGTCTTTTTCTAATAAAATATCCAAATATGAAACAGATGCGTCGGACTCTTTTATCTCAAGCTCACAGCAAGTGTTTTCTTCTTTTCACGAAAAAGATTTTGAACGAATTCTGCTTCATATGAATACAAAAATAGGTCTGCTAATAACGGGGCACAATTGGTACCCTTGGGAATTCCAATAGATTGCTGGAAGACCTGGCCTCCAAAAACCACAAAGACATTGTCAATCAGAAACTCGAGCATCTTTTTAATATCAACTTCAGAGTACTTGTGTGTACTATCAGATTGTTTTTAATATATTCGATCAGTGCATACTATCTATTCAAAATATATTACTCAAGTCAGGTACTCTTCACACAATTGCTTTGAAGAAAATAGTTCCATTCATGATCAGTAGATACAACATTACAACAAATGTTAAGAATAATGATGTATATTTGATACGTTAAAGAAAACAAAATTAACGTAAAAAGATTTTAAGAAAATCACTTTTACCCAGAAAAGCAAATAAAAAGTTTTCATATTCCTACGCTCGCTGCCTCCTCAGTCTTTTTCACGAAATTATATAGGTCATGCTTCGATTGATAATGATAAATCGTTTCACCAATTATATTACTGACATGATTATTGTTCGTTAATTGCCGTGTATTTTCTTTTGAGTGAGAATGTTAATCATTAACTGTGTGTGTGTGTTTTTCTCTTTTTTTAAATAACGGAATGGTTATTTTAGTTAAACACCTGCAATCGTAACTTCTCGACACAGCAACGTAATTTTCCGAGCTCTTCACACGTGTGTAGACCTAGGCTATTAGGTCTTGCAAGAACAGGTGTGTGCACCGTTCGCTAGTGACACTTAGATCATGTAGACTGGGTATCAGTATTTGCTACGGACATGAAGAAATTTAGAACTATACACCAGTCTCATATCAAGTGCAGGTTTTTTACTCAAGCCCTTGACTGGGCTTGAGGGCTGAGTTATCTAAAACGATGCTAGGTCATCGATCTACTCAGTTTAAAAAAAACTATTTTTGAAAATACAAACATTTCTAGAAACAAAAATGAAGTTTATCTTTAAAACGTCTGCATATTCAAATCTACATTGTGTTAAATGTCGGATTCTATTCTATGACGAAGGAATATTCAGTGATGCTCCACAGCCGCAACTGATCTCGCACTTTCCTTTGCGTTTAACAAAGGCCGTCAATGCATCTCTGGACGAGTTCATTGATAACTCTAAAAGGTGACAGGTTGACTCATCTTTAACATCTGCCTATACTTTGAGTGATAGTACTTTAATAGCACAAAATTAAAAAATAAATTAAAATCTATCCTTGATAGATCTATAGTTTTATTTTTAAAAATTTGGCTATCTTTGATAACCCACAACGGCTTGGACTTTTTTTTAATTTTTTTTTTTACAGAAGATTCTATCATTGGAAAGTTAGACGGTACACTTGTAGCACAGGCCCATAGTACGCGGATTTTTTCGGAGCCCCCCCCCCCCCTTTCACTTTGAAAATGTTGCTACAGGCCTGTAACATGCTATTTGGATTAAATATTCCTGAAAATGAGTGAGGTGTTTTTTAAAATTGTACGATTAATTATATTTAGTCTATGTTCTATGTGAAATTTAAACTATTTTTAGGCATGTGCAACTTTATAATAAAGTCACTATATGCACATGTAATGTTATATATGTACATGCAGTTTGTTTCCTTGTACATGCACATTGTATTCAACAAAAGATGCTGAAACTCAGTAGCCTAAATATTATGTCATTTTAGGATATTTATGGCACTTTTATAGTTGACTTTCTACAGTTTGAGTATCTCTAACGTTTTGTCACTGTTCACTGATCACTGTTCATTATCTTCACACTTCATTTACAATATAGTACTACTCCACTAGGGACAAGACTAGAACAAGGCAAAATGGTGATGAAACACGAATGAATTAAGCCGGAAGTCAGAACACAATTTTCCGTGATATACGAGCCGACATATAAAAAGCTCATCCCTCCTCGTAAAGATGATTATTTTGTCGCGCACTGTGGCTGAAATACAATGATGAATTGGCACTACATAACTCCGCTATTTATTTTTATTGGAGCTTTAGACAACGTAAATTTGCAGGCAGTTAATACTAGTCTTGCGTCTCGTAAGTTTTCTTGTCTATCATGTCTATATTGATAATATTTTCAATTGCCCCTCATTTCAAATATTTTCTTATCTTAATTATCAATTTATCATAATTTGTTAAGGAGGATTCATTTTGCGAAGTGATTTAAAATACATCTATCTAGTATGCCTCTTTTTTCGCCAAATTAGAAAGACTTTAGTTCAAACTATTTCAAAACATTCGATTTTTCACGAAATTCTAATTTTTAAATTGGTCACTCTCCGAACGTCAATTTTTCAGGAATAATAATTATTTTCTGTCAGGTCTTACAACAGCAAAAAGTGGAGGGCACAACATCTTTAGAAAGGAAAATTTACTATAGTAAAATAATATACTCGGAAAAAAGTGCCCCCCCCCCCCGCGTTCTACGGGTCTGTCTCTCATCGTCAAATCAATTTTCATATAATAGTATAATATAGTGCATCCATATATGTTCTATTGAGGTTTTGTGCTTATGTATTAGATAACAGCTAATTCAACTTTATGAACATATATGGTCCATTCAGGATATTTCCGACTTAGTGGGGAATATTCATGAACTGTATCAAAATGAATGAAACACTTTAATTCCATGTATGAAAGTCTGTAACGAAGAGGGGGAAAAGCATGGTTTTTTTGTTGATTTAAGTCGAATACATTTGTTTTCTACATGTTGTCCTTTGCAATTGAATCTCTTAAAAAGGATTTATAACGGTTCCTTGAACAGAACTAACATTGTCGTTGGAACTGGGGAGGGGGGCACGGGAGGGGGGCGTGCCCCCCCCCATAATTTTGCCGATATATAGATTACTATAGAAAACATAGATACTGTATGCTTGTGCCCCCTCAATAAAAACGTCTGATGACTTTTTTTTTGGCTTGTCAAGAAATATTTGGTAGTTGATAGTGCCCCCTCAACTGAAAATGTATGGCTGTGCCCCCCTCCCCCCCAAAGTGAAATTGCTTCCTACGGGCCTGACTAGACTAAATAACTTAGATAGTATTGTAACGACCCTGAGACAAATTGTTAAGTTCTTCTCTGCTTTTTACTTTTAACTTCTCTATTGTTTGATAATATTTGAAGTACAATCTGCTTGATGAATGACGGCGTCAAGATAAAATCCTTTAAAGCAATCATCTTATGTTACGAATTACTGCGTTTGGCTAGAGTGTGACAAGATCTTATAAATCAGTGATAATCACTTAATCTGGTAACTATTTCCTAATGAAGAACTAGTTTCCGTGAAACCAATTGAAATGTTTTCTCTATTTTGCATTAATGTTCACGTGCTGGCACTGTTACAATATAGAAGGGTTAAGATTGAAGCACCTCTTACATACATTATACATGATATCTGATTGTGTATGTGTTTTTCTCACGAGGAAGCTACATGTATGAGGGTTATATCTAGTCCTAATCGAACAGTCAACGATTTTGAGATTTTTCGCCAAAATGGAATGTTAAAAAATCATTTAAAGAATTTCACAAAACGAAAAGAGGAATATTTGTTTATTACTGAAAAATGGCAGGAAAAATAAACGGAGAAATAAATCGAGAAACAGTGCGTTTTTTGTGCGCAATAAATATACATTTTTTTTCATTGGGTGTCACTGTAGCTCTCTTGTCGTCCATCCCAATTTTTGCAGACCAGCGAGCTACAGATCTGCAGCTATGAATGTAGCTGTTACAAATAATTCACAAACAATAAACTTCACAAACATACTGTTGTTACATGTATATATTTCCCAAACTTGAAATTTGTACACATTAATTAGCTGGAAAACATTCCCATATAGTATAACAAATGCTAGTACCTTCCTCGTTTACCGGTATTTGAAATTTGTCGAATTCAGTTCACCTGTTTTCTATAGTAAAGAAGGATACCAGATATTTGTTTCTATGTAATATTTTAATTTTGACTCGATAGAGCTAAAAATAAGTGTTAGATTTTGACAGAATATCGTGTTTTATTTGAGCACTGATTAGTGGGATCATGGTTCAAACTTGCGAGTTAGATCCATTTTCTACATTACTTCCCCAAGTAATACGATTAACATAATAATAATTATGTTAATCGCTAAATATGTTAAGTAATAATTAAAGAATACACGTTGATAATAATTTTATTTGCAATTTCAACGTAAGAGTCAGGAGAAACGCAAAACACTATATTCGAGGAGTGTTTTAATCAGATGTGAATACTAAAAAACTCCAAGGAACTTTTATAAAATTTGAAATCAAAAATTTTTACCAAAATCACTAACATCAACACGTACGACTTTTCAACACTTAATGCAACCATTACCCGCGATGAATTAAAGTCCAGGCTTTTTAACATCATAGACAGCTGCTTTTTCAATAAAAAGGGAACTCGTAAAAAATTACTTACCTTGTCATTGGTCATTTGCAAAATTATTCTGTTAAAAACATTCAGTTCACACAAGAACTTCGAAGTTGATATTAAAAAGATGCTTTCTAACTGACAATAGCTACGCAGTTTTTGGAGATCAAGTCTTTCAACAATCTGTTGGAATTTCCATGGGTGCCAATGGGGCCCCCTTATTAGCAGACTTATTGTTGTATTCATATGAATCAGAATTTATTAAAAATCTTCTACATGAGAAGAAAATACTTGCTGTGGCCTTCAACTCGACAATTAGATCTATCGACGACGTATTATCAAAGAACAATAGTTACTTACATTCACATGTCGACTCAAAAAAAAAAACAGTGAACTTGAAATAAAAGAGTCTGACACATCTGTTTCATATTCGGATATTTTACTAGAAAAAGACGTTAATAGTAACCTAAAAACAAAACTTTAAGATAAACGTGATGACTTCAACTTATCTCTCGTCCACTTCCCTTATTTATGTAGCGATATACCCTCATCATCTGCATATGGAGTTAATGTCTCCCAGTTGATTCGATACGCAAGAGTATGCTCTACGTACGAACATTTCGAAAACGAGGCAAGCTATTGATAAACAAGTAGATGAAACAAGGATATCAACGGTCTCATTTAAAGTTAACGAGACTGTTGATATTCTCGTTTAAAGTCAACTTGACCTTATGCTCCACTGGGAGCAAAGAGGATAGGTTTTAAGTCAACATTTGGAAAGTGCTATAGTTGATACATGACCTCGTCAGCAAATACAATACATCATTTAGTCAAATGCTGACTGAAGAGTTTCATACTAATTGTTAGGCCAATATTTACACACTGAATTGTCTACGGATTTTTTCGTTTGCCCGATCATGACAAGGATCATACTGCAAGTGTGACCGATGGACAGGGGATGCTTACTCCTCCATAACACCTGATCTCACCTTTGATGTTTTTAGAGGTTCCTGTTTGCTCTGATCCCGATTTGTATTGTTTCAATGGACTTTTGAGCTTGATTACAGTTCGTTTTCTCCAGATATGTTGCATTCCTGGTTGTGTGATTTTTGGTAAATTGTATCTCAAATGTTCTTAATTAATCTCTAATCAGGTCTAGAATTTTAAAAAATAATGTTGAATATATCGCTAGTAAAAAAAAAAATACACGTTACATTGATATATAGTATCATTTTCTATTTGCTACGGGAATCCTATTCAAAGCCTATTTATATGGTCAAATTCTAAACTAGTTCATGTATGTTGAAATCGATTTGAATTTCAGTCTCTTTGGATGAGTTGGTGAGTGGATTTCGTTTCCAGCAATTGCAACTTTCAACAACAATGATGAACGCTAGTATTCACGCGAGACTTCCCGAGAAATTGGCTTCAGCAGAGGCTCAGGAGGCGGATCAAAGGGAAGCAAAAGGTCTCATTCTTAATTATCAGAAACGAGTAATAATTTTAAGCGTCTTTATCCCGATAATGGATGTCTGATGAATAGAATAAATTTTTTTTCAGATTTTGTCTGAGAAATTAGATTTTTTATCGATATTATTCTTATTTATAAATCAAGATTTTTCACTTGCAGTTAATATTGATTTTAAAACCTTATTCTTCTAGCATTCAGAGCCTTTCATGAAGCGCAGACTCCATTTATTGCTACAACATCACGGTACAATTTAGGATACATAGGTCGTGGCTATGATTTATTCAAGGGGAATCCCCTCAGTGATGACGGAGTGGTGGATCAAGGATTTCGCCTCCCAATAATGGAATTACCCTATACCCACAAGTTTACTGCAGACGGAGAATATCGGATCCCCGACAATGTTGATGTCATTGCAGAATCAAGGTAATTGATTGATTGATTTATTCATTTACATACGGTATGTATTTCATTTGAATTTTTCATTTGAATTGCTTTGATATAAATTGGAATAGAACCCTCTACAAATTTGTAACAGAAAAACAATAGAAACATGTAGGATGTGATTATTGAGAGTGCAGTAACTTGATATAAAAGTATAAAGTTAGAACTGCATTACAGTCAAACCTCGTTATCTCAAACTGGGTGGGACCCTGAAAAAATAAAAGGTATTGAGGTTAAATGAATAAAGAAAAATTAATTAGGATATTCAGCAAACTTCGCCATACCCATTACATTCAATATATCGAAGTTCGAGATTCCGAAGTTCAACTGTATTTAATTTACATAAAATTCGAATTCATAAAGACGCATACATTTTTTTTTTTTGGTCCTTTTACAGTGCCAAGTTTGGATCCTCTCTCTATTCAGTGAAATCAGAATCTGACTACAAAAGCATGTTGAGTGTGGATGCCTCGGTATACCGGATTTTATCTACTTTTCATTTTGTTCTTAATTTACATATTCTTGCTCTCTCTCTGGATGGGATGGTGTGATTTTGTATGCAAACTATATTTGAGTGCTGACATTCAAACATTACAAGAGCAAAATTAATTGCCAAGTTGCCAATGTTAGCGGAAACAGTCTGCAAAATCTCAATAACCTTGTTTTTAATATCAACAAATGTTTTCATTTCAAAGCTAACTGAGACAATTTTAAGCTGAAATGATAATATTTTAAACAAGTATTACATTTTGACACGTAATTCCGCCTTAATAGACATATTCACATAATTTGTAAAATGAAAATCTTCTTTTTGTAGAATATAAATACGAGTATCAAATTACATGTATATCACTTAATCAATAATCATAGTTCATTAACCGTGAAAGATTCAGAGGAAATCTATTGCGAGACTAAAGCTAGCTTCATATTTCGCACTGCTAAATACAGAATAAACAATATTTCTCAAGAAATTTCACTTGGAGATTCAATATAAGGCGCCGTATAAATGGATTACAATTATTTTTTCATTTTAAATTCAAATTTAATAAAAAAAAAATTTTTAAATCTTTTTTTTTCTCATGAAATAGCTTAGAAAAAGAAAACTTAATTTTTTTTAAAGGTAAATGCTGGTGGTGGTGGTTGGGGAGTTAGTGCCAGCTTCAGTGCCAGTGCATCTTATCAAAAAAATACGCGGGAAATTCAAAAAGGGGAGACAACTACCTTAATCATTGTCAGCCGGGCTGTGGCGTACAGGGCTAGGATGTCGGAGACATCTAAAATATCGAAGGTAAAAATATCTCACGTTTTTTATGAATGATTGGAGTGTTTTGAGCTTTGAATATGATATCTATTTAATAACGGAACTGCAAAAAGTAGTTAAAATCTCCTCCACTAAACAAACAAATAAGACAAGATGTATTTGTGAAACACTGATGTCCCCGTATGGCAGCTTATGGCGAAGTTTAAACTTTCATAAATGCAAGTCAAACTGCAAGGTCAAGAGATCAAAAATGTTGTTACCCAAAGAAAGGACTTGTGCCAATGGATATACCTCGTAAATATGAAAGCCCAAGCACCAACCATTCAAAAGTTATGGTCAAAGATAATGTTTTCTAAAAGTGGGTCAAACTCCAAGGTCACGGTCAATATTAACGTAGGGAACACAGGGGAAAACCTTGTTAAAAAAATACACATGCAAGATATAAAAGTCCTAGGTTAAAATTTTTCAAAAATAGGTCAAATTCCAAGGTCAAAATTGACGGTATCCAAAGGAAGGTCTTGTCACAAGGAATATACCTGTGAAATTTAAAAGCCTTTATGCTAACTGTTCAAAACTTATGGCCAGGGTTAAAGTTTTTTAAAAAGTGGGTCAAACTATAAGGTCAAGGTAAAAAGGTCAAAAATATTTAAACACATGGAAAGGTCTTGTCACGGTGAATATACATGTGAATTATGAAAGCCCTAGCACCAACTGTTCAAAAGAAATGGTCAAGGTAAAAGTTGGGTATATTTTTGCAAAAGTGGGTAAAAATCCAAGGTCAAGGTGTCAAATATGTTGGTACCGAAAGGAAGATCTTGTCACAAGGAATACACATATGAAAGCCATAGCTCCAACCAATAAAAAATATGGGCAATGTTAAAGTTTTTGCGGACAAACAGATAAACAGACAAAAAGCTAGACAGATGGAAGGACAGGGCAAAAGCTATATACCCCCTAATCTATAATAAAAATATATTTTATATCTTATAGATATTTAGTGTTTAGAATGGCAGAGTGAACATGCACTTGAATTTCTTGCAATTTTACACGTGTTTTTATTTTTAAAATACAGTGTACATCTATTGAAGACACTTTTAGGGAGACCTTTTCAAAAGGATGTCTAGATTACCAAGGGAATGTAAGATATTTTATGTATAAAACACAATACGATGAATTATCTAGCTTCACTATTCCTAGGTCAATGAATACTTTGAGAAAGCTGTTATGCTGTTGCCTATGGAGAACTGTGAAGACGAATCGCTACAGGAAATGTACCTCAATTTTATACGCGAGTTTGGAACCCATTATACAACCCAGGTAGTAATGGGAGCTAAAGCAGTGCAACAGCTCACCTTCGCCAAATCTGACCTTTCAAAACTGGAATCGGAAGGAATTAGTGCTAAGGTAAGTACGATTTTTCTTAATGAATAAGAACATACATGTATTTTCAGTAAAATATGCCACGATTTCTTATTCTGTATACAGTGTACATTCAACTAGCCATATGAATATATATCTCATGCATGTGAAAAGGGTAATTAGATATTCTTTAAAATCCATTAAATCATAAGATTATTAAAAGCTAAATTATAATCTTGTACTGTTATGATACTAGAAAAAGCTATACTCTGCTTATGGATTCTCTGATGTAAAACTCACTGCAGTTTTCGTCCTTAATATTTACTCCATTTTTCCGTTGTATAGCAACATATTTATTCTGCAGCAATCAACGGTTATCTTTTGTGAACACTTCCAAATATTTCTTTCAATCTTGAAGCAATTTAATTTCAACAAACTAATACTAGGTTGCTGCACAAGCCTCATACAGTGGATTCGGTGCCTCGGCTGGTGGAGGATTCAGTTTCGGGTATGGCTCAAAAAGTGAGTCAAAAGAGCGTGTGCAAAATACCAACAAAGAACAATATGAATACTACATTGGTGGGAATCCCCCAGCCGGGGATTTTTCTTCCGGAAGTACCGAGAGTTTACGAGAATGGGCGAGATCTGCAGACGAGAAACCCGTACCAATTCAGTACAAGATGACCTCCATCGAGACGCTCTTGAAACCTGGTTACTTTAGAGATATTACCTATGGTACGTTTATAATAAAATTATTAGTTTTTTGTAAATATTTAGAATCTTGTTTTGGTTGTAAAACTGTTGATGACTCATTCTACGTGTTTTTCTACTGTCTCTGCTCCTCAATGTACTTTTTAATCATGAGAAATAATAAAGATTTTCATTTCAAATAATAAATAAATTACTGCTTAGAGTCCATCGTGTAGCGAAAAAAAACGAGTATCGCTTGGGTCAGTCCTATATAGTAAAAAGTAAAACTTTTTAAAAAGTTTAAAAAAAAAATTATAGGCAAACGCTTAATTTTTCCAAATCTAATCCCTTGAATTAATCTTGACACATGTAAGCTGAATGTAATGTAACGGGACTGTCTAGGGGTTAGTCCCGTACATGATCCGAGTTCGGAAGGATAAAAGAATAACAAGAATTTCAGTGTTTAAAGAATTAGTTCTATATTCTGTTGAGATAACAATCATGTAAAACAAACGTAAAAGATATGAAACAATATCACATACAATCCAAGAGTGTGATAATTACCATTATTGTGGATAGGAATTTAGCCCCGATCCCCGAAATACGTCTATTCGATAATTAATTATAATGTCGACTGCTCTTGATTAAACAAATGCATATATATATATATATATATATATATATATCAATAATAAATTCCGGCCGGGTACTATAGACCCGGGCGCGCCTAACCTGGACGGGTTATAACAAAGGGGGAATAACTCAATACAATAAGTAAAGACAAATAGGGGGAAATATGAATGAAATATAGCACATATAGATAAATAAATATATACGCAATTAAATACACATAAAACCATCACACTCCCCCTTCCTTAAGACCTAATGTGTATGAAAATACACATTAGTCCATATATAATCACATGTACGCACAATAAATCTACATAATAATTTAAGGTAACATACACTCAATTATTATCAAATTATAATATCGAAATTTTTAAGATAACAGACATTCAATTAATAACATGTACATTTATATCAACACTTTTTTTTAACAATAAATCAACAATGTCACAACTTTCACATTTACACAGTCCATCACAGTACGTCGTATTCACTCTTCAAAAAGCTTGTCCATGGCTTGAAGTCTCTTCACCTCACACTCTAGCTCACGGTTCTTCTTCTCCAATTGTCGTCTCATGTCTCTCTCTCGATCTAGTTCGGTTCGGTCACCATCCTCGATCCTCTTCTTCACTAACGCTCTCGCTCTCCCAATGACATCCATACTGTTGCACAACCACATCAAGCACGACTGCAACTCTTCGGAGTCACCCGCCTGAGGGAGGTTTGGTAGGCAGAGGGTAGGTAGGTTTAGCCATGTTGTCTGGGTCCCTGTGCTCTGTTGTCTTGGGGCTTCTCTTTCCCTGTACTCCTGAAGAGTCAGCTTCCTCTTCTTGCTACTGGCTTCTTCCATACCATCTCCTTCCTTTGGAGCACTTCCTGCCGCTCTAGGTTCAGTCTGAGTAGTTGTATTACTCACTGAATCCAACGTGGTAATTGCATCATCTGCATTGGAATCCTCCTCTTGGTGCACCTGGGTCACTCCTGGGTTTGTAGCTTCGTTCACACAGCCTCCCTTAAAAATGTAAAGTCCAGGGTCTAAATAACCTTTGTTTTCCCGTTGAACGACCTCACATTTAGTGAGGATGAACTCTACCCTTTCCATGTCACTCTCATGGACTCGTATGTGGGTCCTCATATCTGACCTCCTTCTACATTCTGCAAGGCAGCTATTTACCGAACATAGGTACTTGGTGGTAGACAGTTTATGTCGCTCTTCCCAGTGCCTTGAAAATTTAGACTTTGAGGGAAAATTTGTCCCTTTACATCCTAGGACAGGGCAGACCATTTCCGAAGCATCGTACAAGATCTCGATGTACTCTGTCTTGCACTGTCCGAGGACAGCACTAACCTCATTCATGTCAGCAAATAATTCCAGAAAATCTGTTCCCTAAAATAGAATTTGTTTATCATGAAAGAGTTTTTTGAATATTCTATATTTACTACTAAGCCATGCATTACAACAGCATTAGAGTTGGAAAGGAAAATAAACTGTTAAACCTATCCCCACCCAAATTATATAACAATGACAACTGTCATTTCTATGACATAACAAGGACACATCCCATCACTCGGAGAATCACTATTCTCTCATGGGAAATAGGAACACCTGGTAGATAAGACACCGAAAGTTAAAAACCCATGGAGTACACAAAACAAATCTACCCAATTCCAACCTTAGGAATTTACACCATCTACTACATGTCCTCAACAGACATTAAACTTGGGTTTTCCATAGGTTTATACTTCATTAAAACAAACAAATAACATACACACCACCCCCATGAAATATATTTATTTTTTTTAAGGAGAATATCGAGAAATGGGTTTTATGAGCCTTCCTTTCCGGGAGAAAGTATCAGCACGTCTAGATGGAACCACAACGAGATCTGGCGATTTGTAAGCCAAAGGCTCACTTTCCTCCTGATCGCTCATAATATCACATTCAGAGTCTGAACTTTGATTACATAGACAAGACTCGTCTTGGTCATTGTCAGAATCATATTGATTCTCTGAAATTCCGTCGCCATGTAATTGCTTAAGGTGATCGACATGGACCACAACCGTTTTTCCTGTTGTTTCATGTCTTATCTCGTAGGTTATATCTGAGAATTTTCGAACAACCCTGTAGGGTCCTGGCCAACCTGATCCTAATTTTTGGTTTGCTTTTGGTGGGTACCATCTCCATACCAGATCGTCTTTTGCAAACTCTCGTGGCTTCAGCCGAACATCATGGTATCGTTTCTGTCTCTTAAAACTTGATTGCAAGTTTTCATGAACAATACCATATGTAATTTCCATGGTATTGCGAATCCATTCTACGTAAGAGTGGTAGCAGCCAAGTGGATTTGTAGGCGTTGTACCAGCTATAACATCTATGGGAAGATTAGTTTCTCTCCCTAGCATGACCAGATTGGGAGTACATTTTGTACTTTCGTGAACCGTAGCTCGATAGGCCATCATTAAATATGGCAAGTGGTCATCCCAATTAGATCTGTTTTCATTGACAAAGATGGATAGCATTTTCTGGAGTGTGCGGTTGAATCTCTCTACCATACCGTCTGATTGAGGGTGATATGGTGTGGTACGGGTTTTTATTATTTCCAAGAGAGAGCACAACTCAGCAAACAGTGCCGATTCGAATTCAGGGCCTTGGTCGGTATGAATTCTAAATGGTATGCCTAAGCGGCACATTACTTCCGTTACAAGTTTATCGGCAACCATCTGTGCCGTATGATTTTCTAATGCAAATGCCTCTTTCCATTTGGAAAAATAATCTCTAACAACCATAATATATTGTTTTCCATCTCTAGTTAACGGTAGGGGACCTATGATGTCGATGGCAAGACATTCCATTGGACCAAATACTTCATGGTGTTGCATTGGGGACTTCCCTTGTCCAGGACCTGGCTTCTTCTTTGAACAAGGTTGACAAGTTTGACACCAGCGTGCAACATCATCAGTCATTCCTGGCCAATAAAAACGATTTCTGATGGAATGCAGAGTTCTCTCGCGTCCAAGATGTCCCGATGTCTTAGCGTTGTGTAAATACTGCATAATTTCTCTCCTTATAGATTTTGGGGCAACTAGCTGGAGACGACTTTCATTTTCATCCCATACTCTGTAGAGTATATCGTTCTCCACTTTTAGTCGCGTCCACTGGCGAAGCAAGGTGTTTACTGTTGGTAGAGGATCATTTAATTTCGGACGTTCTCTTTGATGAATGATAAGTTGTTTAACTTTAGATATTGCCATGTCTTTATCCTGTTGGTCTTGTAAGTACTGAAGACTCCATTGCTCTAACCAATTTGATTCGGGTCTACTAGTCCTGGTCATGTCTGAATCTTGAGTAGTTGCTGAGCTTAAAGCATTGACTGAGCATTCGCCGGATGAGCATTGGTTGCATCCTTCTCTTTTGCAGCGTTTTCTTGGTTTCCTAGATAAGCCATCTGCATTGCCATGAAGACTTCCTTTCCTGTGTTCAATTTTGAAGTCGTATGTTTCCAACAGAGATATCCAGCGGGCAAGTAAACCTTCTGGCTCCTTAAAATTCTTCAACCAGATCAACGAAGAATGGTCTGTTCTCAACAGAAAGGGTCTTCCATATAAATAGTGTCGGAATTGTTTGACAAAGGTTACAACTGCTAGTAGCTCCCGATATGTAGTACAATATCCCATTTGGGATCTGGAAAGTGTCTTGCTACCATAGGCAATGACTACTTCCTCCCCATTTTGCATCTGTGATAGCACAGCTCCAACTCCATAGGCGCTAGCATCAGTATCCAATATAAATTCGTCTGTTGGTGATGGATATGATAACACTGGTGCAGTTGTAAGGAGATGCTTTAATGTATTAAAAGCATTTTCACATTCCTCTGGCCATTCAAACTTTTTATTCTTTTGTGTCAAGCGGGTTAGAGGGTAAGCGACATTCGAAAAATTATTTATAAACCTGCGATAATAGGATGCAAGTCCTATAAAGCTGCGTACTTCCAATACGGAAGTTGGTACGGGCCAATTTATTACGGCGGCTGATATCTTACCAGGTTTGCATCTTATACCTTCTTGGGATACAGTATGACCCAGAAATTCTACTTGCTCTTGAAACAAGGCACATTTCTTCGGTTTAAGTTTAAGATCCGCTGTACGAAGTCTGTCAAAGATGACAGGTTCTCTCGAGTTTCTTCGAATGTGGCACCAAATGTTATGATGTCGTCTAGATAAACTAAACATTTCTCCCATTGTAGGCCAGAAAGAACGGCTTCCATCAAGCGTTCAAATGTCGCAGGGCTATTAGATAAACAAAACGGTAAAACTTTAAACTGGAATAGACCCTTATGGGTTGCGAACGCTGTCTTTGTTTTATCGGATTCGTCCATGGTAACTTGCCAATAGCCGCTAGCAAGATCGAGAGTACAGAAGAATTTAGCGCCGGATACTGTGTCTAGTGATTCGTTGATTAGTGGCAGGGGATAAGCATCCTTAATTGTTACGTTATTTAGCTTTCGATAATCTACACAGAAATCGCGTGGTTCCATCCCGTTTCTTCACTAGAACTATTGGCGCAGCCCAAGGTGAACTGCTTGGTTCTATTATATCAGCTTCAAGCATTTTGTCTATTTCTTGATCTGCTATAGCTTTTTGATGCATAGGGAGACGCCTTGGTGGTAACTTGATTGGTTTAGCGCTACCAGTATTAATTGTGTGTCTCACAAGGTCTGTACGCCCTAATGGGGTATTTGGTCCCATAAAAACGTCAGCATTACGTGCCAATGTGTCGCTTAACAGTTGGCGTTGCTGTTCAGTGAGGTTTCTCGAACTATTGTTGACCAGAGCTTGCAAATAGTCGGGTAAGCTTTGCAAGTTTGTTTCCATTGCACGGCTTTCTGTGACCTTTCTGCTGTTAAATTCAGTGACAGATTCGATTGTTTGCACTGACGCCACTGTAGCGTTTCTCTTAAGTATCACTGCCTCTGTTGTAGGGTTTAGGACTGAGAAAATCACTTTGTTATCTCGTACTTCGACGACAGATTTTGGCAACAAAATTCCTTTACTGTTAGACAGTGGTTCTAGCAATCCTTCCACACCATGTGGAAATTCACTGTCTGTGTTTCCTGTCACAAACATTTCACATTTAGCGGGTATGCTAACCGTCTCAGTCATGTAAATGCGTGCGCATGTAATCTGTAACTTGTCCTCTTTAACTAAACCAATCTCACCAAAGAATGGTGAATGTAGACGTCCAGCGTTCATGTCCATTATAGCCTCGTATTTAGACAGGAAATCAAGTCCGAGTATACCAGACAAATCTCCAAGTTGAGCAACAACAACAGTTGTCGAAAATTCCATCTCATTAATACATAAATCTACATCTGTTTTATCCTTTACCGAGAGCAAATCTCCATCGGCTGTAGTTAATGTAGTCTGTAGATCATCTAGATCTTTGTTTCCAAGCAATGAATCAAAAATTTCATTTGATATTAGACTCCAACTTGACCCCGTATCAACCAGAAAATAAATATCTCTATTACAAATTTTTGCTTTGACAAACCAACAACTTCTTGAAATACTGTACAAACGAGCTGGAATGTCTTGTTCTGGCCTATTTTCATGACTGTGTTTTTCAGGGGCTGGGCTTACGGCCGTGGGCTCAGCCCATTCTCGTTTAAATGACTGGAGTCATTATGGGTTCCGTTACTATTTTTCGGCTTTGAGTTTTTCTTTGGGCATTTAGAACTAATATGGCCAGTTTCGTTACAAGCATAACAAACTATTTCTCGAGGCCTACCACGACCCTTAGGTCGCCTCTCGTAAGGACCATTATGCCCTTTAAATTCCATAGACTTCAGTGTTTTCTGAATCATTTGTTGAATAGATTCTTCTAGTTTTTCCATATTTACATGACTATTGCTGTCATTTTTATCCATAGGCGGGAGAACAGCGCGTGCATATCCAACATGTGGTTTCTCAAAGTCCCGCGGTTTCCGTGGGGTGTCTTGTGACCCCTCAAACGACTCAAATTCGAGTGCTAGAGATATAGCGCGATCTAGTGTTTTAGGATGAGAAAACTGCACGAAGCGTTTTAGTTCGTGACAACCTAAACCAGTGAAAAACTGTTCAACAGTAAGACTTTCACGCATATCGAAAGGAAATGTTGGGAAAGCTCGACTAGCGAGTCGTCTTAGCGAGTGTCCATATTCGGGCGCTGTTTCACCTGGTTTCCGTTTTCTATTACGAAATTCGCATCTGTGTGCCGTTTCACGCTTCGGTGGAGAAAATCGCTGAGTAAGCGCGCATTTCAACTCCACATAGTTGCCTAGTTCCCTATACGAGAGCTCACTAAGAACTCTTTGCGCTCGACCTCTCAAACTCATAGCTAACTGAGTAGCTTTCTCTGTGTCTGTCCACTCGTTCCACATTGCAACTTGCTCGAAATGACACAGATAATCGGGCCATTCTGTATTCTCTGCGTTGCACACGTCCGGTTCTTTGTATTTTCTTGAACGATTGCTTCTTTTAGATCCAGACCGGTTTCCATAATTATCATAAAGAATTGGTTCTTTATCCAAATTAACATGAGAGGTTTTACAAACATTGAGTTTGTCTATTCCATTTTTATTTGAGTAAGAATCACGCGGCATGCTAGCTCTCGATTGCATAAAATTAGCATCGGAACGGCTTTCCGTACTCTTTGTGTAAGACGTCACGTGATCAATGGATTCGTCTGCATTATGTCTGTTTACCGACGAAAAACATCTGTTTTCTGATTTATTTGGTGAAAAACATGATGAATCTCGGGGACACTTAGTATCAGTGTTTATTTTGGAATCAGAATTATCTGATTTATATCCACGTTCCATCGACAATGACGGAGAAAAGGATGAAACAAGCGTGTCGTAAGCAGAATCTTCGTCAAGTAAGTTGCGATGCGCGGATCTAAAATTTTCCATTTTCGCACAGTCGGAAACTTTTACAGTTTCATTACACCCTAGTTTAGAATTTCCTCCAAATTCAGAGGATTGTTCATCCAATTTACAAGTAACACGAAGAAAACTAGGAATGAAAAATCGCAAAATTGCGAGAAACCCTCCCCAAAAAGACATTGTACATATACGTCAACTAAATCCAAGATAAAACACCGAAATACTCTTTTATCCTCCGGACGAGCCCCCAAAAATATCTATGTAACGGGACTGTCTAGGGGTTAGTCCCGTACATGATCCGAGTTCGGAAGGATAAAAGAATAACAAGAATTTCAGTGTTTAAAGAATTAGTTCTATATTCTGTTGAGATAACAATCATGTAAAACAAACGTAAAAGATATGAAACAATATCACATAAGATCCAAGAACGTGATAATTACCATTACTGTGGATAGGAATTTAGCCCCGATCCCCGAAATACGTCTATTCGATAATTAATTATAATGTCGACTGCTCTTGATTAAACAAATGCACATATATATATATATATATCAATAATAAATCCCGGCCGGGTACTATATACACAATTAAATACACATAAAACCATCACAGTAAATTGATTTTGTCTGTACAGATTTTTCAATGTCACAAATTTACAGAATTTCACAGACTGTTTGGAATTAAACTTATAAATAAATTTATAATATATAAATTAAAAGAAGAATCTTACTTTCTATTTCAGGTTTGTTTGAAAGACGTCATTGTTTACGTAGAGCCTTGTATACTTACTGTAAAGAGACGGTGTCTCCCTCAACGTGTAACCCCCCTGACGGTGTTTCCACGACTCTTACGTCACGACGTAAAAGACAAGCCGAGGATTTCGAAAGTGCCAGTGATGGCGTAAAGTAAGATCTTATGTTACAAATTGCACAGGTTCGCTCGAAGCAAATAAACATAAATCCAAAAATGCAAAAAATGAATAAATAGATAAACAAACAAAAACAAAAACAACTTCACGTCGTCCATTCGAGCACTACAATAAAATCACGGTAAGAGTTACTTTCTTTTCTGTTGCACATGCGTATTTACATATTGTGATAACTGTGAGGGAAGGGAGGTCGTTAAATGTGCAATGTATGAAAAACGCGTCAACTTGCATATTTCAGTTTATATGGATGAAGCTTTTCACTATAGGACATTGGTTTGAAGATACATTTAATGGAAACTTTCTAGTTACTCTTCTACATAAGTATGAGTTCGAAGTAAGAGCACACGTAATTTGGTCATATAAAAATGTTATGGTTCGTTAAAAACATTATTGTTCTTGCCTTCGTCGTTGACTTTCTATTGTTAATTTTAGATTCGGTGATTTTGTCACCCTTCGGAACAAAGATTCCAGGAAATACTTGGCCTTGTCCACTTCCACGGGTTACTTAAATGGGACAATCACGAAACCACTAGTACAAGGTATGACGGGGAAAAGGGGCCATGACTAAACATTAAGTAACTAAGTTAACAAATACTATAACGTTTTGCTCCTTATACCAAATTTTGTGTATTCGATACAGACTTTAAAATGTCATAGGTTTATTATGTTGTGTAATATGAAAATGAAGTTAAAAGAAAAATACTATTGATACATCCTGCTAAGAAATACGTACATGATAACATCTCACTCAAAAACTAGAAATTATTGCTATTTCTAGTTGTCGTTGCTAGAAAAAAGAGCAAAAAGAAATGCTACAAATCATTTAAAGTATGAAGAAAATTATGTATCGAGGGGAACACGTGTTCAGATTTAGATAAATATACGCTTAAAATTTTCAGTTCTGCAAAAATTAAAATAAGGTTGATTTCAAAAAAAATAAATGAAATATTAAAAAAAACATAATTAGCATTTTTTGTGCTTTCAGCAGTTAGCAGTATCACAGATTATGACGGGCTCTTTCAAATCAAGTCTGGAGATGATGATTTCACGACCCTGGGAACTCCGTTAGTGTATGGTCAGAGTTTTAAACTTGTGTCTGTGGAGGTTTGTTTTGCAACTTTTGTCAACATTGTTTCATATTTTGGTCCTAGGTTAATGTGTTATTTGAAGTGCATTAAGACCGTTTTTTAAAAAAAAAAATGTTTGCTTGCCCTCTCCCCACTCCGGATAAAAAAATGCGGTAGGTAGGTGATAGGCCGATAGGAGTATTTTTTTAAATCAAAAACACGAATTTGAAGTTAAAAACTTATTAATGGGAAAAGAGATTTTCGGAAGGAATAAGAAAAAACTTAATGTTTCCCGGAGGTTTTAAAAAAGTTTTCAGTCGAGTCGTTTTAGTCAGTCGGTCGGGAGAGGGCAGACAAACAATGTTTTGAAGATGGCTTAAACTGAATAATGTCCACTTCATGTATTATACATCCAAAGTCTCTAGAGAGATCGAAAGCTTGATGATATGAAACTCTCTTTAAAAAATCACACGAAATAATTCAAAATTTGTAAGTCATCATTATGGTATCATAGCCCCCCCCCCCCAAAAAAAAAATCAGTTAAATTATAAAGTCTGCAGCAATTTGGCAGACTAGTTAAACTAGTAAACTTTAAGGGAAGTTGGGATGATCTGTCAAACAACTTGATGGAAAAGTTCAATGAAATACAAATTTGAAAAAAATGAAATTGTTACAAAAGAAACTTCATTATTACAGAGAAATCGTATAATTTTATCTTCACCTTTTTAATTACGGGTATTTCTTTTCAAGGGAGAAAATATGTATACCGGAAGATTATATATTGATGATGTACGCAAATCCTCGGAAAATAAACTTAAAACTGTCTTTGATGGACAGGATGGTAGAAAGTAAGTTTCATTTTTGTTTTCTGTGATGGTTTTAATGTTTCAGAAGCATTAAAAGAGAGTTACCTTGTTTTTCAGTGAAGTTTTTTTATAATTAGAAAAAAAAATTTAGGTAAAATTTTAGCTGAAATTCAGTACAACATAAAGGATATAAAACTGCAGTCATATATAAATCTGAAAGTTTAATTAACCTTCACAGCAGTTTATTAACTCTTCCCTACAGTTTAATTACTCTTCCCAACAGTTAATAATCACCCCTCAAAACAGTTAATAATCACCCCCTCAAAACAGTTAAATTATCATTCACAATGAAATATGAAGATAACGAACGGTACTCGCACTCAAAAGTCCATTGAAACAATACACATTTGGAGCAGAGCAAACACGGACATCCAAAAACATCGGAGTTGGAATCAGATGCCATGGAGTAGTATGCATCCCCTGTCGACCTGTCAAACGTCATTCAATAGTCTAATTACCTTTTATTTAACTAATCTTCCGAAAAGGTTGAAATCAAATTAGTCTTCACACAAAAGTTTAATAACTCTACCTCCAAAAATTTCACTATTTTTCACAAAGGATTAGCTACTGTTTACAAAATGTTTGATAAGTTTTTTTTAAGTTTCATTAATCTTTATGAATGATTAATTACTCTTCTTCCAAGCTTAATCATTTTTTCTGAGAAATTTAATTACTTTTTACAGATTTTCAGCTCCAGGAGATCTTACCGATTTCTCCGTCTTCCTAAGATTGGACAAAGGTAAAAATTGTCACTTATATGACCATACTATGATAAAGCGAATGTTGTAAAGTTGATGATTAACACTCCTCTTGTTTCAATATTTTATGTTCAATTATTTATAGCATGCATATGTTTTATTTTTTTTTAATATAACTTAGTTTTTTTCTGATTTGTCAAACTATTCAATATTCACCATATTTCCTTTTTTATTCATTTTCAGATCGGTCCTATTTGATAAGTTTGCAGTTTTATTGCAGCAGAACAAATTTACAATATCAAGTGAATCTGGAAGGAACTGAGGGTACTGCTAAGTTTCAAATGAATAACCTTTGTCCATACAAAGATAGGTATAAGAGGTACATATGGTATCACGGGGCCTTCGCTGACAAAGATATTGGTCGACTTCAGCGTGTAAGCTTCATGGTGCGTACATTCATACTAGATTAACAGACTCTCATTAACTTACTTAATATTTCATTTCTGTTGATAAAAATGAATTGTAACAGCATGGACAATGGTTTTTATTACCTTGAAGGGCAGTGGAACTGAACCTATCACTGGAGTTCAGATACGAACTGGACAGAATCGTGAAATTTTGAGATATAGAAAAACTGGTTTAAATTGTGCTGGAGATGAAGTTAAGTTTTCTATGACTACTCCAGAAAGAAAACGAGTTGGTAAGATTTTATATTATTCATGTTCATCGTTTTCAGAATTGTGGACTACTTTGTTTACTTGTCTTTTTATTATGTCACCTGAAAAGCAGGGCCAAGCTTAGGGACGGGTCACCTCGCCTGACATCTGTCTATCCGTCTTTCACACTTTTAATCTACTAAACTTTAAAAAAAGTATGGATTTGATATTGTGCTCATGTATTTCTTGGTACAATGATGGCAAAATACATCAAAATTTATTTATCAAGAATCTTTGCCCTTTTCCTGTGACCATCTAGTAAATCTCTCTCTCTCTCTCTCTCTCTCTCTCTCTCTCTCTCTCTCTTAAAAATGTGTACAATTATTCAGCATCAACATAGATTCAGTAAGATTCAAATAATTAGAATTCCTTTCTTCCAGAAATTGACATCTATCCAGCACAGTTCTCATTCCATAGTAAGACGCACCCGGCGGGGAGTATGGTCAGGCGACGGGATACGGTGTTTGTTGAGGTCATGTCAGCTGTGGACAGAAAGTCCTTCTGGGGTCAGCCAGTATCACACTTACTGTCCAACAAGAACGGAAAGGTCTCCATAGAAGAAAAAGGACCAGTGCCCCACAAAGCCAAGAGAGGTCAGATTTATTATATATAAATGAAAAGAAATATATTTATATAGAGAGAGGTATAGCGCCCTTTCCCAGTTTTTCGCCTACTACCAGATTTAAATGGAAAGTACCTATCACTATTAATAGATTACTTAGCGGATCTATACATGTGAATTTTACATGTTTGAAAGTTTTCTTCGTAAATTGCTCTGTTGCAGATAAATTCACGAGAAACAGCTCACTTTTAAACTATATCCGAATTATTTCTCGATAATTTTGCTTGGCCGTCTTTAGCAACAACCTTAAACAGTAAACTTGCATACACCTACCAAGCCGTATTATTCTTTAGCATTTCTTCATCAACTTTTTACTGACATTAGCACTAAGTGCGCTATACCTCTTTTATGCCAGTCGGCCCAAATGAAATACACACTCATATAAAAGATAAAGAATGTCATTTATTAAGTAAATAAATGGCAATAGAACCAAGAATTTAAGTTGATTATGTTGATTTTCAGTAGGCCATTCTATTATCATGATAAAATATTATTAAAGTAATCCTGCAAGCGTTAGAAAATACAAATTACAATGTAAGACAAAAATTAAACAGACCTTTGTATTTGATCGGATTTCCTACAAATATCATCGACTGTCCTATGATACTTATTTCGACAAATGTTTGAAAAAGCTTCTGTTGTAAAATCAAACGAAACACATGCCTTTTGTACAAGATATGTCGTCGGGTTGTACTAGATATGTCGTCGGGTTGTACTAGATATGTCGTCGAGTTGTAACTAGATGCGTCGCCGAGTTGTACTAGATATGTCGTCGGGTTGTACTAATATGTCGCCGGGTTGTACTAGATATGTCGTCGGGTTGTACTAGATATGTCGTCGGGTTGAACTAAATATGTCGTCGGGTTGTACTAAATATGTCGTTGTGTGACCGCAATAATTCACATGCTCCTTCCAGTAAGTTCGTTATGCCTAAAATCGGAAATACTAGGAGAAAAAAGCCACGTTTATTTTCATGTTGTTCAGAGTAATGCAATTTATTCAGGGCAGATGTATCTGAAGTAGGATAATTTGAAAAACGATTTGCACTTAGTGTTGTACGTTTTTATTATAAGTGCTCTTTCAAATCTTTATATATGGTAAGTACTAACATTCAGAATGTTAAGTTTTTTAAATTCCATATTGCATTTACATTTATTTTCATTCATACCTCACACAAAATTGATACATTGACTGTCTACATATATATATATATATATATATATATATATATATATATATATATATATATATATATATATATATATATATATATATATATAAAATATAGGAGCCGGATAAGCAAATAAACAAAATATATTGTAATTGAATATTTTATTCGAATAATCACTAAAATCAACAGTCGATGGACTAATCGAAACACACAGTGTCGGTATGTAAGAATGAAATGGTTACGAGAAGCCGCCTATATACGAATCAACATTGAAAGTTTAAGGTATACTTTGTGTCATTTTCAATTGAGTTTTTTTTCTTAATTTTTTTTCTTGCAGACTGCAATGGTATCATTTTCCCAGATAATGACAGACTTGGTGTCAGTAATAATTTTGAGAACCGTTACTTCGTTTCTTTTGGTGTCGATGTTATGATAAACTCAATTGCAATCAGGACCAAAAAGAATTTTCAAGCAAACCAGTTTTTCGTGGAATACATTGATAGAAACAGTCCAACTTTTCAAAGGTTACAGGACATTATCCGAAGCCCTACCTCGGGAAATGTAAACAGAATGGACATAAAGTTACCTAAAATGTACCTCTCAGCAATCCAAGTGTACGTGAACGGTGTGACCGACTTCGCAGAAAATGTTAATAGCTTCCTGATAACGGGTTGTCCTAGTGCTCTTGTAGAGGCCGAACCACAGGACACAGCTGCGGAAGAATGGGACTTAAGTCTCAGCGAAAATCAAGTTCAGACGTACCCGTTTTACGGGTTGTTACAACACAGTGCAAGGTATCTAATTTTGATAAGGTTTTCCAAGAACTTGAAAAGCCTTTCTCCGTACCAAATTACAGAAAGGAGATAATCCTAGAACCAAACCAGAGAGGATGCATGGTGGACCAGGACTATATACAAAATTATTTGATGACCACCGACGAAATTGAAGGGCTGAAGTTTCAAAATACTCGGATATACTCTTCAATGACAAGCGTGACTATCACGACTGATGTAATGGCCATGAATAAGATTCTGTACGAACAGAACATGCCAGCATTAGGTAGTCTGCTTCGTATGGCAGTACAGAGGTACCCCTGTAATTCCAGGGAAACAACAGTCTTCGCTTACCGTCAGTCTTCTGAAGAGGGAGCAGCCATGTCGACTACTGCTATTGCAGTGATAACCGTTTTAGCTATTTTGGTTGCAGCAGCGATAGCTTTGATGGTTATCTTTTTTGTGATAAGGCGTAATCGTGAAAAGACAGGTACAAATGCTTTATTTAACAATATTTCTGTTACTGAGTAATGTTTTTTTTCTTCCATGAAGCTTGATTTCTCGGAGTAAATACTATTTTTAGTTGAATCTACCTATTTTTTTTTCCAGTTGAAAGACCTTGATTTCTCGGAGTAAATTATTATTTTTATTTGAACCTACATATTTTTCACTTGAAAGACCTGATAGACATCCGATGATGGAGAAGAATATCTATGTTGATGAGGGGGGAAATGAGGATAACATTTACACAAACAGGTCATTCGAGGATCCGAGGCTTCATCCGGAAGCCTCTCCTGCTATTCCTACACGACAGAGGCGGATGACATAAGACTTATAACAGTTTATAACCCCTCCCAAAACGCATGCACACACTCTTTAAAATATGGTGCCCAGTGGCGTAGCTGCCATTAGGCACTTAAGGCACGTGCCTACACTAATTTTTTCAGAAAAAACTTAGAATCAAAACTGTAAAAAAGAAAGAAAATAAATGACTAAATATCATTTTTGCCATTGCTAGGTCATGAATGTATAAATAACCACCGATCTATGCAAATTAATAATAACCTTGCAATGGTTAACCGACTTTTTCACTATAGGACTTCTTAATAAATGTCTTGAAAAGTTCAATATGCAAGTACATGTAATTAAATATAGATATAAAACTCTCCTAACGCTCTCAAGATGTTATGTGTGGTATTAATTTTCATTTTAATTAATAATTAATTAACTTTTTTATTGCTATCTACCCGAATTTACCACTTCTTTGTGGAAAGACCAGTTTTTTCTGAAAAAAAAATATATTTGTTCATTATTTATTGTGAAACATTGCTTTTTGTCTGGTTATTTTTGAATACTTTTTTAATAACTTTCTTCTTCATGTTCTAAATTTGATTACACCGAAAAAAAAAATATGAATTCTCTTCTACAATTTAAGATTTCTGGTTAAAAGTTGGAAGTTGGAAGTTGAAATTTCATTTTAAAGAGACTCAGAATTTTGTATTTTAAACGCACAGAATTTGTCACCCAGGGGTCTCAAAATCGTGAAATCCATTTTCCGTCGGGGGGCTTTGCCCCCATGAACCCCCTACCAGGGCGCTGTCCTGGACCCGCTGGGGGCCTTGGGCGGCCCCCAGACCCCTGGCTGCAGACAGGGTAATGTGTGCCTATACTTCATCAAAGTTTTAGCTACGCCCCTGGTGCCACTAACACTTTAAAGTACTTAAGGCTATGTTTGTTTTTTTGTATTTTAGGTACAGTTGATATTTTTTGATTGGCTTTAACATTTTACAAATTATGATAAAAAAAAATACATGATGAATGAGCATGTTTAAGGGCTGATATATACAGTTTTGCTTTAAAATCAGTTTTCCAGATTTTCTGATAATACCTGCCAATCATTATGAAAATATTTTAGTTTACTAATACTACAATATACATGTATGGATTTTTTAATATATTATTATTATAATTTAAATTACATTCATTATTTTCTTGAGTATTTCTAATGGTATGAACATAGTATTTTGATAGCAATATACAGTAATTTAGAGGTTTGTTATACGTACTAATACAAATTCCAAATATCCACATTTTGACATGAAAGATCGATCTGAGATAAAATATAAATAAACTATTCCACCAGTT
Source organism: Saccostrea echinata (assembly GCF_033153115.1). Lineage (NCBI taxonomy): Eukaryota > Metazoa > Mollusca > Bivalvia > Ostreida > Ostreidae > Saccostrea > Saccostrea echinata. The sequence goes on along the minus strand of NW_026889763.1, from coordinate 5,219,834 downwards.
CAAAAAAGCAGTCAAAAATACTTTTGTACTTTCGCAAAAATAAAACCTGTTTTCTATTGTGTCCATTTCTATACACGTTTTACGAAATGGTTATTTATATCCATATTGAATAACAATTTACCATGTGTTATAAATCTATCAATCATTTATTTGAGATCCCTATGCAGTATAATTATTATGGATTTCTTTTGTATTTCTCAAAACTGTTCATTTACGCTCATTTCTAATGAATTTAATGACATTTTTTGACTGGTTCAAACTACATTTGAAAGACTTTATTTTTTACTTTTATTACCTGTGTCAAACATGAAAGCTTTTCTGGTCAGAATTTGTTTGGGGTCGGATATGCACACCTGTATGTACAGTTCTTCACACCTGTGTCTAGGTTTGACGTCACCGGTGTTGCGTAGACGGCAATTATGTTAGTTCCGATATTTTATTTACAGAGAAATTTAATCAAAATTTCTGTATAGTATAAAAAATGTTGATTATTGTGCATGCCAGTTTTTAACTTAAAATATTAAAGAACAAACAATATTGAAAATGTTCGCGGTTTTTATTTTCTGGGACAATCCTCGTATTTATAAAACATTGACCAGAACACAATCTGCCTTGAGCTTCACCTTAAGAATGACCTTGGATGAAGGTTGTGCTGAGACCATTAAGTCAAAGTCAAATCAGATTTCTGCACATTCTTTTTTACAGCTACATGCACGTTATTTTAAAAATCATTAACTCAGTAGAATTTAAATTAAATGGAAATCAAACTTTTCTTTCTTACTACTTATAAAAAATTTTATCTCATTGTCGCAAACACCGATCAAAATGTAAGATCTTCTCCAGGCGCTGATCCAGGAATTTTTTCCAGGGGGTCCATCCAAGTCAAAAAAAATTCTAACCCAAATATTTCTTGACAAGCCAAAAAAAACTATATATATTCTCCTCCCCAACCGTATTAAACCCAGAAAATTTCTTGACAAGCAAAAACAAAGTAAAATCCATTTCCCAAACCTATTTCGAGGTGGTGATGGTGGGATCCACATTTTCGGGGGGGGGGGGGGTCCAAAGTCTTTTTATTTGCTTCAGTATATACTTTATATAACTCTGCAAACCCCCCCCCCCCTCTATATCCGCGCATGTTCTCCCATATTCTGGATGTACATGTAGCTACATGTATGTTCTGACTTAAGACCGTGGCTTGAGGCGATGTGTTTATCTAGACAAATAAAAAAAAACTGAATGTAAAAAGTTATATTCACTTCCAGTCCGTCAAGCCCTGTTCTTTTCATTTTTTATGCGAGGCTCTTTGAGATGTTTACTATCTCAATGAAAAGAAGTTTTCCTAGTTCGATTGGAGTTTTGGTAAAATTAAAATAAATAAATAAATTATATAATAATAAAAAAAATCCCAAAAAGGGATTTTATAATGTAGAAAAAAATCAAGGATTAAATGGTTTCCAAGTAATTTAAAATTCCATATGCCCGAATTATAATACTTTATGTTACAAAAGTCGGCAATCTTTTCTTAAAATTTGAGTGGCTCTGAAAAGAGCCTTTTAAGGAGTTAGTCAGTGAAGACTGTATGTCGTATCACTGGACTATGACATCGTCATTTTCTGGAGGCTGGTCATTTTCCATTATCACCTCGTTTCTGAATTGCTGCATCTCCTGGGCTTTCATGGTGGCGAACTCGTAGTAGACATTGCGCAGCCCCTCAATCACCGCTAGTTTAAGTCGCAGTGTGTACCGGAAGGAACGCCGACCGGACGCATGCGCCATGCGATATCGTCTGCTAGTGGAAGAGAGGCGCTCGTTCAGCATGACTATCTGGAGGCAGGCCCTCTGGAACAACCTCTCAGAGTGTTCTAACTTATCTGCTAACTGGACAACTTTAGTGGAAGACATTCTTCGTGTGGTATGATTTCAGAATAATGGCGAATCTACTTATGTTCGGGTTTAAATACTAGGAGTTTGTCGGTGCCCTTTGAAAGAGGCTTCGTCGGACAGGTGTTTTGAAATGCAATGCACACTTTTTGAAGTGGCGACCTTATGACGCAAGGTATCGGCGAGACGCGGCGGATCAAAGATTCTCATTTTCAACTGGTTCATCTTAGACAGATAAACACATTTTTTCAAAGAGTCTAAAGATTAGGAAAAAGATAATTCTTGGTGAATTCTTGTAAGATTCCCATTTATCTTTTACTCAGATTAAAGATTCGTTATACTTGTGAAGATTTAGAGGATAAAGTATAAACAACAGAGAAGGTTTGAGCAATCACGAATTACTTCAGCATAATATATTTCATTTACTTCATCTGATAAAACATTAAAATATCTAGGAATTTAAAAAAAATAGAATTCCGTGATTCCAATTATTCTGAAAAATGATGAGTTTCTTTATTTTGTACCTTTTTCCATTCTCAAAGTTGTTCGTTTTAATATTCAAATAGTCTCAAATTCTTCCATAGAGAAAAATACTTGATGAACAAATACATTTTCTTCTTGGCAATAATTATGGGAACTCTGATTATACAAAACTACACGATCTAGAAAAAAAGGGGGGACAGGAAAACAAATTTATTAATTAAACACCCTTACCTTAAAACTCTAGCTAATAGCACATAAAGTGTGTTAACGTGCCCAGAACTTGATGTACAGTTATTGAATAAAAGAATTCATTAGAATTTAAAGGTTCTTTTGAAAGTAACTTTTTTCATAGTGCCTGACTGCGACATACATGTAGTTTATATAAACTCGTCTAGCCCCCCCCCCCTTTTGCAGAAAGAGAGAAGAGCATTACAGCCATTATTTTAAATGTACATGTTATAGGGTTTTACGTAAGATATGTCATTATTATTGTTGTGTTTTTATTTATATAATTTTAATACATTGTTGATTAAGCAACATCTGTGGAAGACATAAGAACCTCAATTTTTTTAAGCTTTTACATTTGTAAAATATTTCTTATCAATAGATTTTCTAAAAAAAAAAAAAAAAAAAAAAAAAAAAAAAAATGTTAAATAAAACTGGACACCCCATTACAAAGTGAAATTCTTCACTCCAAAAGTTCTATCACATATAGGACATGGCTTAAATTGTTTTCTGTACTAATCCATCTTCCAGCTTCGACTGCAATTTGAGGGTACAACCGAGTTCTAAATTTTATTTTAAATTTTCAAATCTGAACATGTAGCATGGATAGCAAAGAAGTGATTATTTCATCATTTGCCGAAAATAACGAGATACTGAGCGAATATATGACGAATAAGGATTGTAATGTGGCAATTTTATAGGTGGTACCAAGGATTCGCAATAACCAAATGGGCAACAAGTTTATGAAAGAAGAAATGTAGATTGAATATCGCATATTAAATCTTTGACTGAAACGTCAAAAGAATTGTGGGTAATTCGTCAATGTTGCATAAACATAATCCAGGATATGAGGTCTGGGTGGGAGGAATGGGGGCGTCAGCGGATTAGGCAGGAGATCAAGGACTCCCGGAAGTTCCTGGATTCTAGAATTTTGTAGGGTAAAATGAAGTCTTCAAAGTAGGCAATGATCTTTTTCATTCCTTTCATGCTTCAACTCAGAAACATTTTGTCCGATGAAAATTATCAGTCTGTCATATTTGGATGTAACCATATCCACGAGCCGTACATCAACTTCGGTTCGAATTTCCTTGTCTAAACGAGTGTCGATCCTTGAGCTTATATAACACAGCAATGAGTGGTAACTTGGTGCGCCGCATTAATTACCGCCCGACGTCACTATGTTTTATCTTGCAGAAATGTTTGTGGATATAACGTCATATAATATTGCCATTTATGATGTCAAAGTAATGTATTTTTACACATAAGTACCAAAGAGCATAGAGTTATTAATCTACGTAAATTTTGTTGCATTAAATTTTCCTTTTATTTGGTAATAAACAAATTATAATACATCGCTGACTAAAATTCCGCGTGCCGCCGACTGATATTTAAAACCCTTTAGACGATGTCAAATTAATGAATTTTTTCACATCAGTGCCAATGGTCAAAAAGTTTTTGTTTATGTAAACTTTGTCACATTAAATTTCCCCATTAGCATGGATAGCAAAGAAGTGATTATTTCATCATTTGCCGAAAATAACGAGATACTGAGCGAATATATGACGATGTCAAATTAATGAATTTTCTCACATCAGTGCCAACGGTCAAAAAGTTTTTATTTATGAAAACTTTGTCACATTAAATTTCCCTTTTATCTTGTAATTAAAAAACATCGCTAACTAAGTATGGTGCATGCGCCGACGACCGATATTTAACGTCGTTTCCGTATGACAGTCTCATATTATCAAGTCAAATGTACAAAAAGGGAATAATTTTGGTTAGATAGTTAAGAAGTTTGCGTTTTTCTGGAACTACACTCTTAGATCAAGGTTAGATCAAAATAGAACCGAAGTAGCAAATCTGGACCAAGGAGAGGTATCAGACTTCAGACAAGAATTTTAGAATACAGATAAGTAATGTTAAAAAGTTTTAAGGCGAAGTGAATTTGATAATTCCTTTGTAAAAACAATAATTAAAAATTGATTAGATGTTTGTTTTATCGATAAGTTAATTACACAGTTAAAAAGGCAATATAGTTGGGGTGTAAAATAAAAAAATTAAGAAATATGTAAAATCATCATTGGCATTCAGAGTCATTGTATATTTTAAAAAATAAATTTACAAAAATTCAGATCAAAATGTGAATTGTTTATGTGATATAGTATCTGAGAAAATACTAAGTAGTTTAATTTTTTTATCTTAAATTATGAAATCATTATCACCAGTATTTTTTTTTTATGACGAGAGTCTATTAATTGCACTCTTTTATCAGTTTTGCAGTATTTTCACAGAACCTAGGCATCTTCATTGTGAGCAAATAATTTTAATTCTTTGAAATATTGCTATACAGTGCAAACAATAATTATACACATAATTATATGTTTACACATTAAGTTCCCATATTTATACGTCACTCTGCCCTGATCAGGATCGGATTATTCAGAAGAAAAAAAGCTGTTCCGACTTTTATCTCTTACATACTAAGAAACTTGAATCAAGGTCACTGCATGCAGTTTGCACATCTTTTAGTTACGGAAGGAAGGGTCGGATTGGGGCGAAGTTAAGAGATTTTACAAAGACCTGTTTTTACAAACAGCGGAGTTTGTGGCAAACTCTAGAAAAGCCTTAATGTTCTCTGTTTTACTTCAGAATTATCTAGTACATGTATATCTATTTACACTCGAGGCTAAATATTAAAATATCTGACAACTAGTGTTGTAAGATATAGATGGAAACAATTTCTTTTGAAAGTTTAATTTTCATTTGGTTTCTTATAAGTAATGATGAACATAAAATTTTGGACAGAGGCAGTACAACAATTTGTATAATTACTTTTTTTTTTTTTGGTATTTATTATGTTTGATTCGCATTCATAAAAAGCCGCATTAGTTTTGATGTTCAGCTAATAAATGAGAAAGTCTGCGTTCGCATTTTGTCATAAAATTATGGGATTAATTTTTTCCTCTCCCTTGTTTATATTGTGAACTTATATTTAAAAGCTTGATTATGCACACTTAGATTTACCACCCTTTGCTTGAGAAAAAGACAAGCAAAGCAAGTGAGAATTGTAAAATTTAACGCATTTTTTAGGTAAAATGTGCTGATAAATTCACACTAATATAACTTTTAATGTGCATAAATATTACTGATAAATCCAAACTACATGTAATGTAACCATTTATGTGCATAAATATCAAGTGAAAAGATCGAGTAATTAATTAATGCTACATAGCCCTTCTTATCATATAATTATGATACCCGCCATTCATTCATTCATTTATTCGTTCTTTATTTCCCTTATTAGAGGATTATATGTGAAATCTTTCAAGGTTTGTAGAAAGATTTGATTGAATTGTGATAATCATAACTAAAATCACCGATATACATATTTACAGAATAACATCATTGATAACAGATCAACACAAATCTGTTACCACAAGAAAGGATATTTGAGTTTATTTTTATTTCTTGAAAACTTTTATCTTATATACATAAAGTTTATCAAAAAAGGATGTGTATTTTTTTTTTCATAGTTAATGAATGGTGTGTTATGCTAACATTAATTTTGGAAGCCATTTGTACATGTTTAGTGTAAATCCTAGCGGTGGGTTTTGTAGATCAATGGCTTCTACTGCTTGTAGTACAATCAAATCATCAAAGCGTGACCACGGGTACGGGTCTTCTAAGGTTCCCCGTCAAAGACGAGCTTTTTACATTTCATGCTTTACTGAACACGTTCGAAAAATAAATTTAAAAAATTTATAAAACTTTTTCTCTCTTTTGTAAAAATTCTATTCACAAGTATAAGGATTCAAAAAAAGTATATTGATTCCTAAATTTAATGTGAAATATAAGTAAAAGTAGGAAACACAGATAATCTCCTGATAGGAAGTAGACAAATTTAAGAGTTCATTAAATTACCAGGTATATTTAGTTACTTGATCATTAGCTTCAGTTATTCTATACACATTAACTGATGACCTATTTTACGTACTGGTATTTGATACTTAAGTGTAATTTAATAATTATATACATGTATCTTGATCTGGGGAGTCGCTGTTCGATCCTATTCATTTAATGAAAGCAATATTTTTAATACAAATGTCACTTATATATTGGGAAAAAATGAATCGCAAATTAATAAAGTTTTGATTTTTATGACAATTAAGGATTGCAGAGTGAATCTCGGAGTGAAATTGAAAAGAAACAGGAAGAGCGTTATTTTCTTGCGTGACAATTAAAAACAAGATGTGTTTGTAAAACACTGATGCCCCCGTATGGCAGCTTATGGCGATAATTAGTTTCTCAAATGCAAGTCAAACTCCAAGGTCAAGGTCGTGAGATAAAAAATGTTGTTACCCAAAGAATCGACTTCTGTAAATATGAAAACGCAAGCAGCAACAATTCAAAAATTACGGTCATGGTTAATGTTTTCTAAAAGTAGGTCTAACTCCAAGGTCAAGGTCAAAGGGACAAAATTAATGGTATGCAAGGGAAGACCTTGTCGTAAGAAATATACATGCAAAATATAAAAGCCCTAGCACCAACTGTTCAAAATATGGCAAATGTTAAAGTTTTTCTAAAGTAGGACAAACTCCAAGGTCAAGTTCAATATTGTTGGCATCTAAAGAGGATATTTTCACAAGGAATATATCTGTGAAATTTGAAAGCCGTAGTACTAACTGTTCAAAAGTTATGACCAAGGTTAAAGTTTTTTAAAAGTGAATCAAGCTCTAAGGTCAAGGTCAAAAATATTTATACCCATGGAAAGGTCTTCTCAGGATGAATATACATGTGAAATATGAAAACCCTAACATCAACTATTCAAAGGTTATGGTCAAGGTTAAAGTTGGGTAATTTTTTGCAAAAGTGGGGTCAAACTTCAAGGCCAAGAGGTCAAATATGTTGGTACCCAAAGAAAGGTTTTATCACAATGAATACACCTGTGAAATATGAAAGCCATAGCTCCAACCAATCAAAAGTTATGGGCAAAGTTAAAGTTTTTGCGGACAAACAGACAAACAGCTAGACAGACAGACGGACGGACAGGCCAAAAACTATATACCCCCGAATCTTCGATTACGGGTGCATAAAAACCAACAAACTTCTGAAATTGCAAATCTTCAAATTTAATCAAATTTCCTCCAGAGTTATATCTCTTTGGACATAGAGGGGGCATATGCTTTGGATCGGTTTCGGTTATAGATTATTATGATGAATATATAATGCGTAAACAGTGACTATAACCCTGAGTTTATCTGACTGAAGGTGAGGATCCAGGAGTTTTTCCGGGGTGGGGGTGGGGGGTTCTATCCCAGCCCAAAAAGTCCAAAAATCCCATCCAGAAATTTATTGACAAGCAAAAATTAAAAAAAAAAGTAAATTCATTTCCTTCCCCAACCGTTTAGAATTTGATCCGTTTGGAGGGGGGGGGGGGGCGCTTTCCTTCATTCATTAAGCTTCATTTGTATGACTCTTCCTACTAACTTTAAAAAAGAGGAGTCCGCGTTTTCTAGGGGTCCAGGGTCATTTTTAAGCTACAATGTACTTTACTATTTATACATAATAACTCCGCAAATTCAAGGGGGGGGGGGTCTGGACCCCCTTCTTTAGATCTCCGCATTGACTAAAAGGTTAAAGGTCTAGCACACACTTATAAACTTTGTTTTAAAAAATAATATTGTCCTAACCCACCCTCCATATCCAGTTTGTTTGTCTTTTTTGGTTAGACGTGCATCCCCTCTCTGACCTGGTTTAAGGAAAGACAACTCCTGATAGGTCTACCTATTGAGTCATTAATATTCCGCTTTTCAGCATTAATCTCACCAAACTTGTAGGTTTAATGATAATTACTAAAAAGAGTTCTATTCATACGTGGAAATGTTATCACGAAAACACGGAGTCCTGGAGGTCGAATACACCTTTCAATTAAACATAAATCATCCCTCCTTCATACCTAAATAACATACCCCGTTTCCATATTAGGTGCACTTTCTTTCCGAAAGTGTAAAATCGAAAAACAAAATTTTATTTATAGTGTCTTGAACTATAACAATGTGTGGAAGCTGTACTTCGGGGGAAGACAAACATCCGACAACAGAGGTTTATCTAGACAAGTTCGTGAAGTATATTTTTTCACCCGTTCTTTTTTGTCTTGGAGTCATCGGTCTTGCAATGTTATTCCTGGGTAAGTGTTGAAAAATGGCAATCTAAAGAAAAATTTATTTTTGTATGATACACAACGTTGACTAAACCTAAATCCGTCGATATTAAGTAAGTCTTTAATCCTCATTGAAACATTCTAGAATAATCAACATTTTTTTGCTTGATTGTAAGGGATGTGAAGATTTATTCACCCAAGAAAAATTATATTCCCAGGGCCTGAATATTATTTTTCTTGAGTCATCAAATATTCAGTGTATGTCCCTCACTATCATACAATAAATGCATATTGTTTTTATACAGTTGACAAAATAAAGTGTTTTGCTTATCCTGCGTCCAGTATTTCTACAAGAATAAGCCAGGCGGAGGAATTCTGCTGGATAGATTTTACAGAGGCTGTAAACCATAGCAAAACATGGTATCCGGAAAACAGACTTCCGCATAAACTATTCCCTATTCTCCTCATAACGGAAGCCGCGAGCGTCCTCTTACCCATAATTCTTTGGTATTGGTGCTATGGGCGTGGAGTTAACGATGATGTCAGTTCTCTGCTAGATCACGTCAGGTGTTTAACAGACGCTTACGGTCGTTATGACAGAGGAAGTCACGTGACTGTGTCTGGTACTCTTCACAATCATCTGGACAACTTCCTGCAGTTTTATATATATTGTCTAACTGCACGTGTACGCTCTACATTTATCTCTTTCATTGTTAAATGGGTGTGTATGGTTGTCATACTTTGTGGATGGGTCGTCGGTTTTATACTTATTCATAAAAATTTTGGATTCGAAATTTTCCGAGACAAATTTATTTGTCTGTATAGCACGGCTACTTTCGGTATACAAAGTGTTGTCACTTGCACCATACCTACATCAACATATCTGAGAGCTGTATGGTTCATCAACTTGGTAGTTATTGTTCTTTTGGCTATAGCAACCGTAGCATATATAATTGATTTAAGTAGACCAAAATACCTCCAAAAAACATAAAAAGCTTACATACGTGTCTCCTCGCTTTTTAGACAGAACTTTCTATAAACTTGCAAACGATTCTCCGCGAGGAACACTGAACGAATCGCCAATAACGCAGAGAAGCAACCAAACTCGGTTAACACTTGAAGACTTAGATTTTACGACATCTACCTCTGTGAACTGGGAACAATCTAGGCAAGGATTCATATCCCCTCTGCAGTCCAGTAGAATACAGGGTAAAAGTACCCCGAATGTTAGTAACATCTACTCTATCAATAATATCCGTCGCGTGCATCCGACGCCCTCCAGAGAATTAGATCCGTACGCGTATCGACTTTACACGTCCATACTTCGCAGAAAGGCAGAGAATCTTGGGACATGGAAGCCATGATTGATGATAGTATTTTTTGCATGTAGACGATGTTGATGAGTCTTAATAATATTTATACCTCAGTCTGGTGATATCAATGTGACTTGAAATTTTATTTGAAATATTTATACGAGTTTATATGAATTGTTATATTGTACCAAATTCACCCAGTTGGATTGACACATATAAAAGAAGTTATGTAATTAAAATGGAGTTCAAAGGCAGGATTAGTTGCCTTTACTTGTCCTAGATCAAGTGTCAATTTTACCATTGTAATTAAGAATGATTTCAGTTATAAGTATAAACATGTACTATTTTCCTTTTATGCTCAAATTCAGATATATACTAGTGTATGGTTTTGTTTTGATGTTGCTATGGGCGCCATCTTGTTGAATACTGCATTAATTTTGCCTGACAATTCGCAAAGTTTAAGGAGTTTTTAATAAATCTGAGTTTGAGTATTTGAGTTTTGTTAAGTAAATAAAGGGTCATAATTAAAATTCCTCCTTTATATGATATACTAAATTAATGATAGGACTACATGTATACCCTACATGTAGGTAAGGTTCCTCTAAACGTTAAAAGTACCCTGAGTTTGTCCGACTCCTAGATGACAACTTCAGGTGTAGTTGACACCGGACCTTTTTCTAAAATGATTAGAAAATAATACAATCTTATCATTCAGCAATTATATTCTCTCTCTCTCTCTCTCTCTCTCTCTCTCTCTCTCTCTCTCTCTCTCTCTCTCTCTCATATTAAAGGGAAAATTCAAGGTTAAAAATAGAAAAAAATCATACAACACAAATTAATAGAACAGATATCACTCTGTTTTTTTTTAACTTGAAACATCTTTGGTCTAGGAACAGTTATGTTTTTATGTAATGTTTTATAATTCAGGACGGATTTGGCCCATGCAAAATTGTCCGAATAAATGAAGATGAAAGCTTATGGCAGAATCGCCTCGATCCATATAAGCTTTGTTTAAGATTCTACAGACTATAAAATCATATTGATATTATCGTCTGTTATTGAAATGATTTATTTTCGATTTCAGTTCGCGTTTTCAAAAAATATTTAAATGTTTCCTTGAAATCTCGAGATTTACATATATCTTTTGAAGCTGTCGATTTGACGGCGTGATTCAATTTCTCTCGGCAGAACAACAATGAACTGTTTTCTTGTGGTAATTCTGCCAGTAAAAAGACGCACTCTTGGAAAAAGCCATTATATTGTGCCGTGGTCAGGCTTTGTTTCATTTCATTACAAATACGACAATCTGATTGCATTAGGATACTAAAATCGCTGTTTAACCTGTGCATTTTACACAAAATTACAACATTTAAAAAGGTAATTAGCTTTCCAAACGAAACCCAAGGCGCGATTTTATCACTAAGTATACTCAACCATTTCTTCGACAATAAAACATTAATCGGATTTCATTTGATTATCCGGAATGCTAATAGAATTACACCAAGCTTTCGGTGTCTTCTGAATTCTCTAAGACACTTTGACTGCATTCTAAGGTGCTATCCGATACAGGATTTTCTAACTGATAAAAAGAGTATTGGATCAATTACTTTCCAATGTTCTCGAGAGAGTTATTTTCTTTGTTCGCTTTAACTGAGAAAATACTCTTCGTTTACACGCTGATAAAAGAATTTAACGCGATGGATATACGAATGACTCCAGTATATTAACGTTAAGTTCTATACTCATGATAATAAACTTAAAAGTACGAAAACACAATTTGTAGGGAAAAAATTCTCGCCAATGATTCAAGGGATTGGGAAATTTTGCTTTCGAGTGTTTTTTTTTTCTTGAATTGATTTGTTTTAGAACACTTTATTAATGTAAAAATTGATATGCAATTTTAAAGTCACCTGAAGTATTCAAGTGACCTATTGATTTCTGTTTTCCTCCGTCATCGTGCATCCTGTGTCGGTCGTAAACTTTTGAACATTTTCAGTATCCTATCTGGAACGACTGAATTATAGGTATAAGTGTACTAGTTCAGGAAAGTAAATAAATCTACTTTATGAGTTGTAGGTGAGTACAAGACTATAACGTTAACTATTTTGTTGATCCCTGATTGCCCTACTGTACTTTTCTTGTTTTTGGGCAACATAACTTTATCTAATTTATTTTGTTTAATTTTATACTCCTGTAGACCCTTTACAGGATGCATTATATTCAGGTGACCGTTAAGGCCCTTGGGCCTCTTTTTTCTATGATAATAATTTTGTCAATATTGAAGTGTAGTTTAGCATCCTTTTCATACTAATAAACACTTTTGTCAAGCAAATCCGTTTTGATGAGGTCTGGAATTGAGCATTTTTGTCTTTCTATTATAGGTAAATATCTAAAATATTCCAAAGAGTAAAAATAAACAAAAGCACCTGCAATATACTACTATATATATATGAAGAACTTGAAATGTGGTTTATCATTAGTATTTTTGCTCAAAAGAATTTTTCACTTTTTCGATAAATAGTTGACCATGCATGCACAGACGATTTTTTTCCATACTGACCAGAGTACTCGGAGATTTAAGGAGGAGTGTACTAGTATACTTATACCTATACAATCAGGGAGATTTAAGGAGGAGTGTACTAGAATACTTATACCTATACAATCAGGGAGATTTAAGGAGGAGTGTACTAGTATACTTATACCTATACAATCAGGGAGATTTAAGGAGGAGTGTACTAGTATACTTATAGCTATATAATCAGGGAGATTTAAGGAGGAGTGTACTAGTATACTTATACCTATACAATCAGGGAGATTTAAGGAGGAGTGTACTAGTATACTTATACCTATACAATCAGGGAGATTTAGGGAGGAGTGTATACTTATACCTATACAATCAGGGAAATTTAAGGAGGAGTGTACTAGTATACTTATACCTATACAATCAGGGAGATTTAAGGAGGAGTGTACTAGTATACTTATAGCTATACAATCAGGGAGATTTAAGGAGTAGTACACTAGTATACTTACAGCTATATAATCAGGGAGATTTAAGGAGGAGTGTACTAGTATCCTTATACCTATACAATCAGGGAGATTTAGGGAGGAGTGTATACTTATAGCTATACAATCAGGGAGATTTAAGGAGGAGTGTACTAGTATACTTATAGCTATACAATCAGGGAGATTTAAGGAGGAATGTACTAGTATACTTATACCTATACAATCAGGGAGATTTAAGGAGGAGTGTACTAGTATACTTATACCTATACAATCAGGGAGATTTAAGGAGGAATGTACTAGTATACTTATACCTATACAACCAGGGAGATTTAGGGAGGAGTGTATACTTATACCTATACAATCAGGGAGATTTAGTGAGGAGTGTACTAGTATATATACTTATACCTATACAATCAGGGAGATTTAAGGAGGAGTGTACTAGTATACTTATACCTATACAATATGGGAGATTTAAGGAGGAGTGTACTGGTATACTTATACCTATACAATCAGGGAGATTTAAGGAGGAGTGTACTAGAATACTTATACCTATATAATCATGGAGATTTAAGGAGGAGTGTACTAGTATACTTATACCTATACAATCAGGGAGATTTAAGGAGTGTACTAGTATACTTATACCTATACAATCAGGGAGATTTAGGGAGGAGTGTACTAGTATACTTATATCTGTACAATCAGGGAGATTTAGGGAGGAGTGCACTAGTATACTTATACCTATACAATCAGGGAGATTTAGGGAGAAGTGTACTAGTATACTTATACCTATACAATCAGGGAGATTTAAGGAGGAGTGTACTAGTACACTTATACCTATATAATCAGGGAGATTTAGGGAGGGGTGTACTATAGAATACTTATAGCTATACAATCAGGGAGATCTAAGGAGGAGTGTACTAGTATACTTATACCTATACAATCAGGGAGATTTAAGGAGGAGTGTACTAAAGAAAATAGTATACTTATAGCTATACAATCAGGGAGATCTAAGGAGGAGTGTACTAGTATACTTATACCTATACAATCAGGGAGATTTAAGGAGGAGTGTATACTTATACCTATACAATCAGGGAGATTTAGGGAGGAGTGTAGACAATCATATAATGTCAGGTAAAGAATTTTGGTTTTGGTGTGGTGTACATTATATGAATATATTGTATCTCCATTGAATCAACAAGCATGAGTCATGTGGCAAGCATTTTGTCCCATAAGGTAAGTTTAAACAAATTCATCCACAACTGTGCCACGTCTGAGGGAAATTTGTGTTTTAAAAATAAATTTTTAAATCTTTTACAAATAAATTTGTACGTTTTGTTTAAATGCCGCATTGGGTGTTTACCAAATTTAAGTATTTTTTCAATTTAAATTTGTATAGGATAATGTCATGCTCCGATTTAAATCGAAAAAAAATCGAAATTTCGTAAAGGACAATACAGATGCATAGGCCATTCGGGGATGGATCGTTCAAAATTAATTTTAAAAACCAACAAAGTAAAAGCCAGTAATCCCGTTGTTCCTTTAAAAACTCCTTGTTATGTAAATGAAAACTTGGGTTGATAGCTAATGAATCCTCTACTAGACCAGCCCAAAAAGATGTATGAAATTTACACAACAGACAGTCGGGATGGACAAGAGGGGTCATTCACTGTAACCACGTACAAGTACGTCCATATAATATACATGTACTTGGAATTTCCCTTTATTCCGTCACAATATATGTTAGGAATATTTTCGGGAGCAAACGAAAGAAAAACGAAATGAATCATTTATAGTAGACTTTTGATTTTGTTTTGCTTTTTTCTTCTATCCTTTAATTTTAGCACCGAGGTTTGTATTTGACTTTAATAATAATTACCTAATAAAATGTAGCGAATCATGAGAGAGAATTCTGGCAGAGTTCTGGGACATCAGTTTTTCTGACTCAGTCAAACAAGGACTCGGAATCATCAATATTAATTTTTCAAATTATGATCATAATTTCTAACACCAAAGAGAAGACGTTAGACTGGAAATGAAGTGAAAATCGAGAAACCACAAATTCATTCCTCTGATGGTCTATCAGGGAGCCCTGTGGGAAAGTATTAATTATTCATGATAATTTTTGACAACTTTTATGAATTATTCGGTCTCATGTTTATAGTCATAAAGTTCAGTTAGCAACCACTAACATTATCCAAAATGTATATTCACACATACATGAAAACAGTGGGCGCTAATCGGATCATATTCGAATACACGCCAAATTAGTTATATAATAATTAACTTAGTTTTTCTTCCAAAATATTTCATTGCTTCGCTCAAATAACAATTTCGGCTGTTTCCGATATTAATCATTGTAGTGTGAGCCCATTTACAGAAGTGAAAATGATATTATTATCGTTGGTTAATATGATTTAAATGTTAGGAGAATAGAAAGGAAGGCGGGTTGTTGGCGTTCTGTCACCAAATAAAATTAAACCTGTTATGTGATATGTGAGTACAAATGATCACTGGAGTTTGATTCATAAATCATTAATGCTAAACCTTGTCACAATAAGGGAAAGAGATTTTTTTCTCCTGCTCGAATATGCGAGTCAATCAATATTTATTAACGTTGACAAATTGGTTTTACATGATATGTGATGCTAATGACGAGGCTGTATTAAAATACACCATGTTTTGCTTGTCGTATCAACATTACACAAACCTTTTTGTGGGCAATATAATAAGATATTTCCTTCATTATGAAACTATGCTTTATTAAATCAGGGTACCATTTCAGATGTTTAAGTACCAGCTCTTTCCATGAATTTATTAGCCAAATTAGTGGTACACCTATAATTATTCATCATTATGTACTATACGTTAACATACAATTGCAGACAATTTGATCCCTTGTGTTTTATGAGAAGATTATTATATCAAATCTCACAGACGTCAACGAGAAATGTACATTAATATATAATGTTATCTTTGATACATCTGAGAAATGTTGTCTACAAACGAATAAATCTCTTTATTTTTATAATTTGTCAAAGCCGTATACTTATACCGCTATATATAAGTCGTGTCTTAGCGAATTGTATAAAATATACGTTACAAACATTCATATACATAAAAATTATCTGCTGTCTAGTTTAATTTGTTTCAAACGAAAGCATACTTACAATGTATATCCTTGTAAAATATGATGGATTTCAAAGAGAACATTAAGAACCGTTTGAATTTTCGGAACAAGGAGATAGATGATGAATTCTTAAAGTTAAGTTCTTTCACTTAAGCGAGGAAGTATTGCTTTTGTAATTCGTATCTGGAATCCTTCCATGTTTTGCTTGATATATATAATACTTTTTTGATTTTCTAGAGAAGATGAAAGCTTGTATTTTTATATAGGACACTGCAAAAAAAAAAACAAAAACAAAAAAAAAAAACTAAGAGGTGATACGTTTGGTATATTGTAGATCTAATATTATTTAAGTATTTATATGCTATAATTCATTAATAATCAATTAATTCTTTTTTCATATTTATTCAACATTCAGGCATTTAAATCTTATTTTTGACAAGTAGAAAATTCTACATTTTACAAACACAAAATAATAATAATTAATATGCTTTCATGTGGAATGTGAGAGAAAATAACTTTTCATAAGAAACCCAAATTTGATTCTTCGGTAAGAAAAATAATCTAAAATCTGCGACTATGCTTTTATTCATTTTTTATTTTGAAGATTCTCCTATATTGTAAACATTGTATTTATCGGTTGGTAGGCAGTAATTTAAAAAAAGTAAGTACAGGAAAATCAGCAAATCAGAAGGGAGAATAATACAGCTCTATTGTAATATACCTGACAGAGACAGATTGGTTAACGATCACCATAGATTACAATGTATAGCATTTCTAACAACATGCCTCACTAATTAAAAATAAAAAAGCAAAGCAATCCCTCGTCCAACAACATTAGATCGATTAAAATGTCTTGTATATCTTACGTGTATGTACATCAACCACAGGTGCTTATGGACAGGAACCCTCGCTTCCACAGTATACATGTACATGTACACCCCGGACCCAAAGATTTTTATTTGTCTTCTTATTCATAAATTATTCTACAATGTATTTCATCTGGAAAATCAATAAAAACAAAACCAAAAAAAATAATGTAGAATAAACGTTTTATTTAAAAAAAAAAATCATACCCTCGGCTCTCTATTTTATAATTCTTGGCTCCAAGCACTTGTGATATAAACAGCATATCTAGAATAATTTTACTGGGTGAAAGAATAATACATACGATTTCGAAGAAGTTATCTTCATCTCAAAAACGACAGATTCAAAACATCGCATATAACAAAGTCATATATACATTCAAATAATTATTTTGTACAGAATCAACAATATACTCCAGTATAGACCCATTATGAAGAAGCAAAGATTCTTGAATGCATTGTTTGGCTCCGAAACTAAATAAACAAATATAAATATTTTTTATAATTGTAAATACATTCAAGAAGGAATTGTATAAAAAGAGGTCTTTACAAGAAGTGATCAAGACATTACAATTTTTGAAAGAGAAATATATTCAATTTAGCATTTGCATATATTTCGTCTTACACGCTTTTAGTTATTGTACGTCTTAAATTCTGATTTGCTTGAAATACAATACATCGCTATTATTGAACTAGATTACATCACATGTTTACATGTTTAATAGTTACAAAAGACTATCTAAATGCAACAAAGACAGCCTTTAATTCATAAAAACTTCAAAAGTTTGCAACTAAAATAAATAAAATATTTTTTAATGTCAATAAAAAAAAACTATAGAATCATTAAGTCCAATATTGTTAACTTTTTCAGATTCCAAGTGAAGCTAGGTGCTGTCTTGCCTTCATTCTAAGATCCGCAATGCTGGAATTTTTGTTCGATTTAAAGCTGGTGTCATGCAAGGAGGCGTAATTCAAGGCGGCCGCATAGTGATGGTGGTACAGAAGTAAAGGGTGAAGGGTCTGTGGGGCATGGCCCCCGGGGCTGGGGATCGGGTAATAGGGTAGGAATGGCGATATTGGCGGTAAGCGTTCTATCGGTTCGCGCATCGGAGGCATGGTAACAAATGGCGTCATTCTGCAAGCATCCAATGGCGTTCCTTGAGCTTGAATAAGTAACCCAGCTGTTAAAAAAAGGAGAGAAAAACCTAGTTAACTTTTTAACATGAAATAATGGATAGCAATTTTCTTTTACTAAATTAACAGGCTTTGTTAATTTGTACCGAATATTCCATAGAATTTCAGAGTTATTTGCAACTTTTCATCCATGACCTAAAGTATAACTCTTTGATATTAGGCCCCGAAGTTCATGTTTCAACAACGTATATCAAATAATGAATTGGTTTCGCAATTTATCATAATCTGACGAAGCATTCGGCCAATAATTGGCTATTGCGGAAAATGTTTACTCTAAATATGTGAGAATCTGACGAGAATTATTAGCTACAGAAACTGACGGGATATTCCTAATGAACTCAAATACGTTAATCTTCGTCTTGGCTATCTTTTTTATGTTTGACTAATTTGCACCCAGTTCTTTTCAGTTGCCTCTAATAAGACTAGCGCAGACGACAACGAAAGTTTCAATCGACAGCCATTCGCAGGAGGATCAGAGGTCACGTGCTTTTTTGAAAGAGAAAGATTTTGGGGTTTCGTTAGAACATGTTTGCCGCAATAGTTAAATATTTGTTGACGTCAATTTATCATCGTGAGCAGCATTCAAATCTGTAATACCGGTTTCCATTGTCAATAAGCCCGGGTTCTTCACTTATTATTTGTTCATTGGGACTTCCAATGAAATAAATTATAGAGCCAATTTTCGGGATCACCATATATCAAGAATCTCCTATCTGCAAAATAATTCAGTTTCGAAAATAAACTCGTTTGCTTGATTTTTCGGATCATCCTAGAAAATATATCTTAACCACTAATTGTATTTTCTCGACATCCGTCGATTTTTCATCAATCTCAATTTTATATTAACAATGAGAAATAATCAAGAAATGTCAAACTTTAAATGATTACCAATATTTTGGGAGGAAAATTATGAATACATATTTTGTTATTTATATTACATCGACACAAAGCAAATTAATCTAGCTTACATTTATTTTATTAGTATTACACTAAAGCCATAACAAAAAACCATCAGTACTACATGTTCCAATTTGTGCTCTGACTGAATGTGAAGCAACTGATATTTCTAGTTTACATGTATCAAAAGCCTAAGATTTTAACTGAATTCATTACAGGAGATTTTGCCCATGAAAGATTTTCATATCAATTCTGAAGAAAAGCATGCTGTAAAATACTAACAAAGGTGTTACAAAGTGCCTAATTTTCATCTTTTGTACAAAGTTGTATTTACTACGGATACACACAGTGAAAGTTTACTTATTTATGGTTTCCATCCCTTGAAAAAATATTTAAATACCATACCAGCGAAAAATATATATATATATATATATATATATATATATATATATATATATATATATATATATATATATATATATATATATATATATATATATATATACGGAAAATTAAAAAGAGATGAGGAAAAATCTATGATGAATGAAGGTGAAGAAACTGGGAAATAGCAGAAAAGGACAACTTTTATATAACCTGACATTCTAATCTTCATTAAAAGCAGAGGAAAAAGACATACTTGAAGTTAACTAATCTGTAATCTGGACGGTTGAGTTGATTTATGTGTATTGAGACGGTAATCTGAAATCCTTGAATCATTTGTAAAAATAATAATAATAATTATGATATAGATAAAATAAAAAAAATGCTATATGGACTTACTCAATAATTCTAAAATTTATTATAATTACTACGGACACCAGATTTTTGATAATAATTTTTCACAATAATAAGATAATTCAGATAATTTTTTTAATGGTTCTTCATAAAATCAGGGTACATGAAGATAACTTTTTATGATAACGTGTGTAAAAATATATATCTGCTATCTTACTTCACAAATAGAATTGACGTCTTTGATTTGTTTTTGCTGAACACATGTTGGAGATTAATTTTAAAAAATCTAATACTTGTCGAATAAAATCAACATTCCAATCATTTTAATAAGGGAATTTACTTCATCACTATAATTAATTATCAAGTTTTTAAATTGAAGTCTCTTTTAAGAATAAACATATTAATTGTTATTCTATTAATGTTTCATATAAGGATATAACCGCAGAAAGTATGTAAATACTTTCTTCATTTTTTCCCCTTCTTTTTACATACAGAATCACCATTCCATATAATTGTGGACCAAAAAAGGACAATCCAAGAATTTTGACCTGTTCCAAAAATTGACATTGATGAAGTGCATTCCGCATTAGGACATCTTGGAATATGTCTATTTCTGGGGAATAACTTCACTAAGGTGTCAATTTCTTTGGAGGGTCGTACTCTTCGTTCCTCCTTTTTCACCTAATTCATCACATATTGAACGAATGAAGAAAGCGAATCGGCAAATTGATCAAATTAGCCCAAGAAAAGCTGAGCAAATTAGTATTGATTATATTAGCGACACAAGTAAACCCTATTGAAACTATCTTCGCAATTAATGTGATTTGTGCCCTGTAATAAATATAATCCGAATCGGAGAGATCTTTTGGCTTTAATTTTGAGCGACACATTTCTTTCTAATCATTTGACTGCTTCCAATCACATACCTTTCTGCATCTGACTTTCTTGTTTCCTGCACTTTGCTCTTCTGTTCTGAAACCATACCTAAAAACAAACATGTTTTCTCTCAGATCATGTCTAACAATTGCGACTTTTACTCCAGATGGTATTAAAATGAATGAACGAATGTTTCGACTACATGTGTATATCAGATACATTTCGTGTGTCGTATGACCTTGCTTATAACCATTAGAAAGGGTTTTACATTGCATTATTATATCTCTACCGATTTTTCACTGCATCAGATTAGATCGGTAGATGTAATTCCCTAGAAATCGCAATGAAAGGACGAATCCCCGTTCTACAGTGCATTGGTCAAGTGAGCTAATCCCTGCTCGAAAACTAATTCCCACTTAAAACAGTTAAGATGTACTCATTGAGGAAGTTAGTAAGATTCTATAGTTCCCCTCGACCAGGCTCCGGGGCCATAAAACTTAGACGAGCTCACTTTTGATCTCAATCTCACTTTTCCACCATATATTCCTTTTGTAAAATTGAGACTGAGATCAAAAGTGAGCTCGTCTTAGTTTTATGGCCCCGGAGCCAGGTCTATTTGTCTCGGCCTCGCCTCGGGAATTACCGGTAGTCTTGGTCTTGGGAAACTGGAATCTTACTAACTCCCTCAGTGATATACTTTAACTGTGTACTTGACTTATTAGATGTCTAGTTGAAGTATATTACAGTCTTCGGACTGTGTACTTCCTCTCTTCCTCTCTTCTGTGATTGGTAGAAAATGCATGATGTGACCATTTTCAGTTATTTCATTGGTTGAAATGTGTGCTAGGCAAGGGAGATAATTTTCTGGTGATCTAATTTCCGTATGACTTAACAATGCATTTTTCAAGATTTCCGATCTTAAAAAAATCGACAAAACGAACAAAAGAAAAGTACAGTAAATGAAACTGACACATAAATTTTTTATAGCAACTATTATTAAGTTTTTCTATATTTTCATAATTAACAGAAAGTTCTTTTCTGTATGCAAACATTGAAATGTGTGTTTATTCTTTTTGTCTTTTGGTAGGGCTACTGTCTGTAAAAATGCATTGAAAAAGCTACAGTACTTAAAAATAAACGGCCTTATAGATGAATGTCAGTTTACACAGTTTAAGGTTGTTGCTAAAGACGGCAAAGTTTTTTTTGAAAAAGCTATACTTGTATTTATAATTTATTAGTTGTGACTGACATGTCTATATGATGCAATTCAAATAACATTCCCCGCGCTAATGCAACATTACTACTACATGTATTTAACAAGAAAACATTGATGTAACCATCAATTGTCGCCCGGGAAATAAGTAAAGTAAACAATGGAAATGAGTCTTGATCATCAAACCGCTTCGATATGTGTGAAAAAAGCATGCGTCTAAATGATGGAGACGATAGTCGAGAATATTTTGAAAACCTATAGTCGGATGAAAATCGAACAAAAACGATACCCTTTTAAACTTTATCAATTCCTCAAGTAAATGTTGGCTGCATAAAATATAATTTGAAACCAGACACATGCATCACCTATTTTCAAAAAATGTCTATCACTTTAAGAATATAAAACACGAACTGTGTAAAGTACGTTTTTACGTTTTTATGCGATAAGTAAAATTCGATGTTCTAAAAAAAGGGACCTGTCGTTTTTCGATAGTAAATGATAAGCAACTTTATATATTAAATAAGAAAAACATATATATTTTTACAGATTCACTTTATGGAAGTAAATATATTGTGTATCTCGTAATTTATAAAGGGAAAGAACATTCTGATTAAAAATCTTTTTAATGTTTAGAAAACCTTTAATTCTGAATAACTTCTCCCACCTCAATCCCCATATACCAACACTTAAACTTATATGTATAGAGCAGCCCGGTCCTCCGGGCTGCAATAATATGATAATTTATATCAAATAAATTGCATAAGAGTCGGAATGTTTAGTCGCTTATTTCAGCCTTCTATAGTGCATGCTCATATATTCTCAAATTCGTAGTAAACATACTCGTGGAAAGAAAGTTTCTTGATACATTTTATCAGTTTATTTTCAAAATATTCAGGCAGAAGTTCAAGTAAAAAAAAAGTCGTTCCAGAGAATATTCCTTTCTACAGTGAGAAAAAATCTTTAAATGAGCTAACGACACTAATAGATCTCAATAATATCTCTCAAATTCTGCCTACTGTTAATCAAAGGGGATTTCTAATTCCTTCTTCATTGGTAAAATATTACATTTTCTATCATTCTCGGCGATCATTATGTCAATTCAATTAAATTGACGTCGCTTTTCCATTGTTCCTGTTGGGGGATGCCATGCTTAGAATTTTCGCCACCTAAATTATCTGAAACATATGAGGACAATTTCCTAACACAATGGAGCTGATTAAAGTGATTAGATGAAACTGTTAGAACGCCAGTTTCGACGGGCACTTTTTCACTTCATCTTCTAGTGAAGTCCCGTAGGAGCGACTCCGGATTTCGGAATGGATTTGAGACTTGAATTACTTTCGATATTTTAAATCAATGCTTGTTTTTACTGTGTAAATTAATTTAGTATGAAGAGTTGCATAATATTTCATCCTCGGAAAATGTACTGTATGTCTAACAGTTGTATCATTAAGATACCGTATATATAATGAAATTAGGTCTGTATAAATGAATATGATACGTGCCTTAATAATTATTTGCTTCAAAGGCCCTGTGATTTTGAAAAAAATAGCAAATTTCCGGAAGATCTACCGAATTTATTTAATAAGTAGTTAATGAATAACTTAAACTAATATTCTAGAAAATATGGATATAATAAAATACTTTCCTCTATTTTCAATTTATACAGCTTTTATGGAAATGTATGGAATTCCATATACGACAGCCAACTGCGTACTGTCAACTGCCAGCTGCTTACTGCCAACTGCTCACTGCTTACTGCCAACTGCTACTGGTTATAGATGATCTTGCGTGTTTTGTTATCTTTAATATCTTAAATGCGCATGCTTGAATAAACCCTATCATAGGAAGAATTTAAAATAATTACAAAAAATTGGCGGATCCAGGAATTTTAAGCGGTTAAGGCGAGAAAGGAATAGATAGGAGGAAAGAGTATTTCCCCTTAATTAAATACAAAACATCTAATTCCCACATTTCCTTGCAGGCAAATAATTAAATAGCTGTTTTGACGGGGGAGAGATTAAAGGTTTATATAACGTCAGAAAACATTTTTTGGGGGTGGGGTTGGAGGACAAACTCTTATAGTAGGATTTTGGGTTCATTCATTTATCTTCACAGAGATTTTTTAGATTAGAATCAATCATAATGTTAGGAGAAAAAAAGAAGAAAGAATACATATTGTAAGTAATGAAAGAAACAAAAATCAAAAAGGAAAAAAATACACGGAAAGGGGGGGGGCACAATCTAACAGAAATCCCCACCACCACCACCAATGTTTTTACAGATCTGACATTAGCCATAAAAACGATTTAAAAAAGAGACATACGAAAATTCACAAATACACAAATACACTTACTTTTCATAGGTAAAAAGAAACACTAAAAGATAGTGCTGGATAATACCCCCCCCCCTTCCAAAAACTATTGAATTATTTGCCTGCAAGGAAATGTGGGAATTAAATGTATTGATTTTAAGAGGAAATATTCCTTCTTCCGATTTACTCCTTCCTCGCCTTCATAGTTCAAAAATTTCAGTTTTTGTTATTAATATTGTAAGAACTACGCACGCTAACTACATTTTACATCCATTTAAATATAAATGGCATTTTGGCCATTAAAACTTGTTTGAATGTAGAGAAAAGTTCATTAATTATGGATTAATAATTCTGAAAACCAGTGTCAAAAAGTTATTGCTCTTATTTATAACTCCTTTCTTAAGGGGTAGAAAAGTTTATCAATTGAAATCAGGCTTTAAAACATCACCAGATTTTCAAATACTTCAACATATCAGATTGATAAAGTACATTTATTTTTATTTGTTATCTCATTTGAAATTTGTAATAAAATTAATATTTTCCTATTTTTAGTCGATAAACATCCCCCCCCCCCATGAAACAACAAAACCTTTAGGTATGATAAGTAAACAGTTAGCAGTGAGCAGTTGGCAGTAAGCAGTGAACAGTTGCCAGTAAGCAGTTGGCTGTCGTATATGGAATTCCATAATTACATGTAATTCTATGGAATTCCATATACGACAGCCAATTGCTTATTGCCAACTGCTCACTGCTAACTGCCAACTGCTCACTGCTAACTGCTTACTGCCAACTGCTCACTACCACTACAGATGATATTGCCTATTTTGTTAGCAAGTACATTTTTTAAATTTGTTATCTCATTTGAAATTGGTAATAAAATCACTTTTTTCCTGTTTAAGTCTGTAAACATATGCCCCCTCCCCCCTGTGAAACAACAAAACCTTTGGTATGAATTTGTGAAATAACAATTCATAATGCCTGTAAAAAGGAATCGGTGTTTCAAGGGGGGTGGAGATGTTTTGAAAATAAATTTTAATTTTCCGCTGATTTCTATGGTGAAAAATTTTACCAAATTAAAGACTTATCTCTGTTTGTTTTCCCAACTAAGTTGTAAAAATTCACATAAATATCTATATAAATATGACAAACTTTTGTCAACTTTTGAAAAATTGACTTGGAGGTTGTTGGCAGAACAAAACTATCGTTCGCCGTTCTTTTCTTGCTATCATAGGATTTAATCAAGCATGCGTTTAAAGATATTAATAAAACAAAATAGGCAATATCATCTATATGCAGTGGCAGTTGGCAGTGGAACAGTTGGCAGTAAGTAGTTGGCAGTGAGCAGTCGGTAGTAAGCAGTTGGCTGTCGTATATGGAATTCCATAGAAATGGGAAAAATTAACTTTGACAGCTTACTGATTCTTTTTTTTTTTTTTCATTTTAAACTAAAAATACTTACGTTTACTGATTTTTGTTGGAAAATTAAAATACTCTAAAGATTACTAGTCTTTTTTTATTTTGATTTTCAAAACAACAATACATTTTATTTTCCCTCGGATTGAAATGTCACACTTTCATTGGTTTAAACGCAACACGTGACTGCAGGCTATATTTCTGTGTCCTGCAGATGAGAATATGGCCGACGCGTTGCGTATTCATTTCGATATTAAAAATTATTTATTACAGAAACCACTTTCCACAATGTTTCTTTCTGAAATTAGAGTAGCGGCCGTTTTAGTTTTAAGACATGACACCAGATTTGTCGAGTTTGCAGTCACAAGTGATGGTAGCGTCGAGATTTGCTCAAACAAGGTAGAAAGTAAATTTATTCAATCCCTAGTAGCCTGAAATTCAATAAAATTGAATACATACCTGATATAATAGGGTTGATTACTCAGTCTATTAAGACATAATTCCCATTTATTACTATATGTATCACTATGTAATATGTGAAATGTGTTCTTGTTTGTGACCTTGACCTGTCCTTGAAAAGTTATCTCTCTCTGTTTTCATTCAATAAAATTAATTTTTGGAAAATATCTGGTAAAAAGTGTTTTCAATCATTATTCTTTTCTCAATAATGAAATACATCTCAATGAAAAAATACATCTTTCCACCAGAGCGTTTTTTGATATTCGTATAATTTGAATTTTTATTTTTAAAAATTTGGTTGTCCCATAAACCTCAATGCAGTCTTCGTTGATGATAATTTTTTTGATAATTACATTTTTGAAAATTTTCTCTTGATTAATCCTTTTCTTCTATAGAATGCTTTAAATTGATATTGCAGTATTATATGTGTGATGCATATTTATTTCCCCCATCCCCTTTGAAAAAAATGCTACATGTATGTACCTGTCTTATGGGTTTTTTTTTCCTCACACTATGATCTTGGAGAAAAAAAATCACTAATTAGATTTGTTACTGACTTTCTACAGAAATATGTCGGGTTGGTCAATCTCGTGGACGGCGAGCCAAAGCCGCCCCCCCCCCCAAAAAAAAAAATCCCCAATAATTTCGCCAGTATATATTGTACAATAGAAAACAATAAATTTATGGTTGTTCTCTCATAACAGTTTTCCCTTGTCAAAATTTCTACAGGCCTGTTGTTAACTGTTAATTAAATTTTGAGGATAAATTTTTTTTATAACCTTTATGATAATCTATTTATATTTTAACTCTCACTTTCATAATAATAACTGTGCTAATGCCGTAAAATGTCAGGTTATAGTACGCAGTAGTATTTTACGTTTTCCCTAGTCTCCGTCGTCTTGACAGATTTTTCCTTCTCTTCGCATGTTAGACTTTTATCAGCTGAGGAATTTGTGTCAATAATCCTCCCTCGGAATAGAGGAATAAAAAAAGACTAGCATTCACTAGAGTGATCAATCTAAGCTCTAATTTGTTTAATTATACTTTCCTTATCTAATATCTTCAAATGTCAATTATATAGGCATGACTCGTCCTTATAGGGGTGATACGTTCAAAGTTATGTTATTCAATTAGGAGTGCTGAGATTTAGAATTTCTCTTGGGAATCTTCATGCTAACTTTATCACTGAAATGGAAAATATAGACGGTAATACATCCAAAAAGACGGAGACCTTAGTTACGGTTAGATACCATAGTAACGGAAACTTTGTCCTTTTTTAAGTTCAGTATCTTTGTACTAAATAATGCTACAAAACTTATTTCTCACCATCTAAGTAAAAGTTCGGATTTAATTTTTTTGTAAAGATTTGTCAGACAGATTTTATTCTGCTAATCAGAGGTCTGTAAAATATATTTATTCATTTCATTTTTTTAAAAAGTAAATAAAAGAGTAATTTATCCATTAAACAAAATTAATATTTTCACAGGCCTCTTATTTTTCACTGTGAAAATAACAAATTCGCGGCAAAATAAAATTTTACTTCCTTTCACGAATAGTGGCAAAGAAAATACTCTGTAAAGATATAGCGAGGGTGAATTAACCATTCTGACACTAACTAAAACTTCCTCTAAATTTCTCCAAATTGTTGTTAAAATGTCGTTATTTTTTATTCCTTACTTGAACTCTGGCTTCTGACAATCCCAATCTTTGACTGAGTTCCTCTCTCATAAAGGCGTCAGGATAGTGCGTCTCATCAAACAATCTCTCTAACTCATTCAGCTGCTCTAACGTGAAGTTTGTACGACTCCGTCTTTGCTTCAGTTTTGGGTGGTCCTTACCTTCATCTGATACACTATTTCTCTCAATGACGGAGGACTCTGGAATGGAATAGATTTTTAATAGTAAAGGAAATGGGTTGTTTTTATTATTTATGCGTAATTTTACACAATAGGTAAAGAAATCTTGGAGTCCTTTCCTGACTTCATTTAGGGGTCAGTCGGAATTTGTCTTGTCCTGACCCAAAGCTGGATTGATCAACGTAATATAGATCTGAAAATGAGGAGTTATTAAATTTACATTTTGTTCGCATCTTTCGAAAAATAGAATTATGATCTGTTCAGCCGATCAAAGATCTGCTGGTATTTTGTAAAAAGCAAAATCTTTTTATTATCTTTTTTTAAAAAAACGTGCACGTAACGTACACGAAGAAAAACGGTTTAAAGATTTACAAAAAGAAATAAATTAATATATCTATAATACTTATCTAATCTTTGTATACAGTTGATAATATTTGTATTCGTGATCATTTTTGAAAAGGTACCGACAGAAGAGTATCCAAATTTATGAATAATTCAACTACAAAAAGTGTAGCTTTATTACTCAATATTGTGATTGTTCATTTTCTGATAATAATACATACATTTATTCAAATTACAATTACCCTGATACAAGTACATATGTATTCCAAACATCTCTATTTCCTAATGCTACTAAATAAATGTATTATACTTACAATATGTATCTGATTTAAAACCCTGATTACATGGAATTGGTATTTTTTAATCAATAGCAAATAGTTTTTCAAGCTTTCATTTTTATAAGAATAAAGTAATTTAACAGATCGGAAGATTACAATAATAATTCTTTAGACACTCTTTATTCAAAAATTTGGAACTAAAGTTAATTGAAACAATTAAAATCATTTAAAAAGAGCTATATTTGATTTAGTAAGGACATTGATATGTTAAACCAATAGATCCGGTGTTTAAATAGAGAAATCCACAACAGAAGCCGTTACTCCGGTAAAGTCATACGAACCCCCTTTCATTTCTTAATTGTACACTGTAAAAAATGTGTTTAGATGATAGACACTTTTCTAAGCACAATCTTGTCACACTTTTTTTAATGCATTTAAATTCTAAACATGTTTAATTTCAATACACGTAATGAAAAGTGTTTTGAACCTAAATGCTTACATGTTTAGATTTTAAACACATTTCTAATCAGTTTTAGATTTGCGTTTAGAACCTAAACACTTCAATGTTTTAAACAAGAATCTGCAAGAAAACTGAAAATATGACAGGACATTAATAGTTTTATTTAAACATCATATCAAAGTGCTAAAAAAGACCTAACACACAGTAAAATGTTCTCACAGATTCATTGTTCGGCGAAACTCCTTTCTCTTGTGAATGGTTTTCAATTTTTTGTACAGTCTTTTAGAAGTTATGACATATCATACTTTTTGGCATCTAAACAGTTAGTAACACCCTGTTGTTGAATTGTCTGCAGTAGCAAAATACAAAGTTAATATTGTAAAGACTCCAGGTACACATGTATGGCGTGCTTCTTGCAGTGTGATGCAATATGGTTCACTATTTCAAATCCCCCGTGATGTAAACAAAACAGCAGAGTTTATGGATAATCTTGAAAGTATTTTCTATGGTAGTATATATGTATAATTCATCTTTCACATCCATAAACAGAAAGGAAGTTTGAAATTCTTTCTCTCGGCTATCCAATAAATTTAACCTGTAAGAAAGAATGTACGTTGCATTTAAGTTTAATCAATATTTATGCATTTTTAGAATCAATATTTACACTTATTAATGAATACATGATATGGCACCCAAAGACATCCTAGATATAAAGCGCAATGTTATTTACCTTTATTAATCTTCATGTAAATTTTATTTAATCCAAAGCATACATACCCTCTATAGAAGTAACAAGAAGCCTTTCATATGTATTTCACTATTTCTGCGTTGACTGTCACTCAAGTCCTCATCAGTTTCCTTGAAAACTTCGTTTACTATTTTGTTGTGACTTTCTTTGTTTCGACAACCGCGCTTATTAACGTTCAAATATATAACATTTCCGGGAAGATAACTCTGCACTTGACCGAATTTAAAACAAAATACATGTTCAATATCTAAACGCGTATAGATTTTAAATACATTTAGACGTAAGTATTTAGTTGTTAAACACAAAATCAAACACGTTTAGATCTAAACACGTAATGGAAGTGTTTATTTCCTAAGCGCAATTTTTACAGTGTACAGAAAGAATCGCCAAGACATGGACCTAAATTAAAGACTTCATTTAGTTGTGAAAATTAGCGGGTGTTCCGTCTTAAATTACCAATGATTCTTAGAGTATAATTCATTCTCAGAGCGCTCGTCCTTTTCCTCTTTCAGACCATGCTAATATCCTATACTTTAAAAATTATCTTCCGGAACTGTAATTTGCCAAGAGGGAATTTTGTTCTTGAATGCATGCATTCTTTGTTACGAGGTATTGCTAGTATAAAGTGAACAATTTCTTAATATCTGTTACAACGTGTGCCAAGTGTCTCTTTTGTTCAAAATTAGTCAGATTGAACATAAGCAATTTTTTTATGAAATATTAGTATAAAGCTAGATGTATGATTAATTTTAATATGATTAGAAACATTATTTAGTTTATTTCTTTCCTTTAAACTCTTTGCAAATGTATTCTTTAAATTTTTTCACACAATATGTTTTTAGTAAGGATGGCAATTCGAACATGTAACCCGTTAACCGATTACTCGGCCGGAACGATGGTAATCGTTTGCAAAATCTATACTCGATGGGTCAAAAAAAAATTTTTTTTAAATATGTCCCCTCTTCTTCCGTTCCTTCTTTAGAATGTCTACCAGCTCTCTCAGTCCTCTGTCATGTTTCCACCTATACCTGCCCTGTGTTAAAGCAACTTTGCAGGATGACAAAATGTCCTCAAATGTTCCTGTTTTCCGACATAACTCACAATTCAGAGGTTCTGTAAGGCCCCTTCTATTGCTATGGCTTTCCTCAATTCTTCCATTTGCTATTGTGCTCACTATATCTGCATGTTTCAGACTGCCTTATATACGCCTTATATACGCTATGTATGCCATCCATATGTATAATGGACTGCATTTCCGACGGACCATTTCTTTCCTGTTTTTACTTTTATTCCTACTCCTCGAATCTTCCCGTCTTTTGAGTCTCTCAAGGTGAGAACCAATTACATTGTAGCCTGGCTTTTGTAACCTTCCGAGACTTCTGTCCAAATTGGTTCTCTGTATAGTCTAAGGGTAAGACTAGTTTTTCTACTTCCTCTACGCTTGAACACTCTCCCAGTGAGCTGTCTTTCATGGGATTTGAATGACTATCCTTGAAATGTTCCTCCATCTCTTCTTTTCTGGCACTCAATACTCCGAACTTTTCTCCATCTAAAGCTTGAGTAAACCTATATGGGTCTTTTATGAAAGCTGCTATTTTCTTTGCCACAGTTTTTTGCCTTTCACTTGTTCTTTCTGCCCTCTGGAAGGATTTTAAGCGGGTTCATAAGGTTTCCCTAAGTTGATGTAATCCTGCCTCCTCTGTGTTTGCTTTCTTGTGCTGTTTCCTAAGCTCTTGTTTTTTTTTATGTTTTCCCTCTGTCTTCTGTTCGGTTTTGGTGGAATTTTCCTCTGCATGCTTTCTGAATTCCTCAACACCAAAACGCTCACTTTCCAATGCAAACACGATTTCTGGAAGAGTTTTGATCTTTCGTTCTGCACCCCTGCAGTGCAGAGTTTTTTAATGGAGTCCAGATCATCTTCCGAATTGATTACGGATTATTCTCTGTTTACCCGATCATGACAAAAGGCACGCGGCGGGTGTGATATTAAGTAAACAAGTACAGGTATTCTGAGAATATTGCAAAAGCAAGTGAGTCCTATCAATATGGGTTTTAATTCAGTCGAAAATCATTAAAGCAGAACGAGTTGCAAACTTAATCTGCAAATAACACCAAAAAAGAGTCACATATAAAAAAAAATCAGCTAATTACATTCAGTGTCTTGGGATAAAATCCAGAAAAACATGTTGGATAGATTGACTGACATACAGAAGGACAGACTGACAGACTGGGAGGAAAACTATTTAGGTGTCAACACAGTTTTAAATTTTGCTAATGAGAGGGGAAATTCAGAAATTATTTTGCTACTGCCTTGTTTTGACAAAACTCCAACAGAATACTGATATGACACCTATAGTTTCCTCTGGTTTCACTGATAGGGGACAAATAAATGCCACTCGATCATGTCCATCAGTGTTATTTGTTCTATCTGTTTTATAGAAGAAGAAAAAAACAGATTGGTTTAACTAGCTGAGTAATATTTTGCACATGCAATGATATTTTTTTCTTTCCCTATCGACAAATAAATTAACAAATCAAAAATACAGCGCAGATTATAGAAATGAAATTATAGGTTTTAAGTCCTCAAGTCCTACTTTGATCTAATTAATGAAGTGAAATTTCCAGAAGTTAAATGCCTACTTCCAACCTTAAATTAAGTTAATTATAAGTCAGGTAACGAATTTATCAAACGAAATCTTGGAAATAAGAAAAAGACGATCTTTCATTTCCAATTAGACTATCCCCTTTGAAGGTTTTTCAATCTCATTCATGCAAAATAAAGAAATGCTTAATAAGGATTTAAAATAAGTGAATTCTTTGATTTTTTTTTTATACTAATGAAAATGGAAGGTAGCAAAATATTCATTGATTATCTGTAGATCCGTATTCAGTTTAGGTTAGGAAAAACAAATATCAATGTATCAGGTTCCATTTCATAGAAAAGTCTAACTTGTACATGTGTATGTTATGAAATGTTTAAAACTCCTTAAGAGTCATTTAATCAATCTTAATTAAATTATTTTTTTATTTATCGAACCAATCAGAAGCAAATTAGTATTCAGGATTCTCAACACTAGTTCTAGAAGATTTGTCTCCCTTTGATGTTTACTATTTTGATATCTTTCTGGAAAAGGGGGGTCTCAGAAAAGTAAGCAACGTCCCTTGGGTTTCATTAAATTTATTTGTACCGAAAATTTTTTTATTTATTTCTCGTTCGTTACCATCGGCTGATATTAGAATCAATTATTCATGAAAGAAATTTAGTAAGATCAATGGCTTATCAAAGATTCGCCATATCAAAGATAACAGTGATCTATGGACGGGGGATTTATGTATATGAGAATAGCCTCAAATGTATTGCCAGTCACATTTATATTAAATGCAATTGTGGTCACCAGGGATATTTCACAAGCATCAACCTTGAATTAGTTCATAAATGATAATCTGCATGGTAATTTAAAAGAGAAAATCTTAATTATTCAGTAATTAATGCTCTGTAAATAGTGACAACCGAAGAGATTGAACAGAATTAAAACAGGAATAGCATTCTAAGCATTTGTTTCGAGAGAACATACAAATGATATATTAATATTTAAACATTCTCATTGGAACCAAAGGTTCCTCCGGGGACTTTGTTAACTTTAATCATAAATTTCTTGCATCATTCTTTCAAAGCACACATATATTTCATTAACTCATTGACATTAATGTACTGTTCAGTTTATCTTTGTCAAAAATTTATAAAGTCTGGAGAAAAGATATCGTATTGAGAGATTAATACCTAATCAATAATTATCATTTTATTTAAAACAAATTATATCAATTTACAATATCATGTCATTCTTTAATCTTCAAATGTTAAGATCACTTACTGGAAGCATAATTGAGCAAAAAAGAAAATATGTACTGAATATTTTGTATCATATGAAAAATTAATCATTCAGATCTTATACAATTATTATTTAACTTTGTTTAAAAAAGTTATTTCTGAATGAATCAACTCTCTTGGATATCAACAGTTACATAAAAGTTCTGCTATCGATATCACGAAAAAGTAGCTATCAATTATAAGGAAAACAAATGATGACCTCATCTCGGCTTACAATAAACTTTTTGTCAAATCTCTTCTTCTGTTATTTGCTTGATATGTATAACATCTTCGTGACATTGTCCCCCTAAAAGCGGGTGTTATATTCATGGACTAAGATCCAACTTTCAAATCAGCCAATCAGTGACGTACAAAGAAAGCATTTTTTTAACTTCACCTTCAGACAACAATTGCAAACACCGGATGTCAGCAGTCGGACTTGGTCAGTGGGTTGTGGATGGAACCTTAATCTAAAGTACAAAACGCAGTTCAGGGTCATCACGTTTCTGGAGGGAGTAGCCAGAGGAAAATCTGGAAGGGGTGTCCCCTGCCCTAAGCCAGATTTTATAAATGGGTACCATTTTGATGGGTTTTGGTCAAGTTGGAAGTCTTTTTTCATATTTAAAAAAATCTAGTCCATAACTTTAAACAGAGAAATAAATAATTTGCTTTCGAGTTTTTGTTTTGAATAAAGGGGGTGATATAGCCACCCAATGTACCATGGGCGGCCTTGCAGTTAAAGTATATCATATCGTGAATTAGCAAGATTCTGGTCGAGATCAGAGTTATTGCTATCGGCTTTGCCTCGGTAAATATATTCCGGCTCCGGGAAACAGAATCTTACTTTAACACTAAATGATTTGCTTTAATTATAAAATATCACTGAAACTTTACAACATTTATCATTAAACTGTATTTGGTCAATTTCCATACACCTCCCTCATAATGTTTAAGTCAGTAAAATGATTCTGAAGACTGGAATATGAAATATCAGTAACTCAGTTCAGTGAGGTCTAGTTTGTGTAAAGCACTTAATTATTTGTAAAGAATTTTTTTCTTCTTTTTTTCTCTATCACTTTTAAATGTTTTATTGAATAAGTGTCTTGAATACTTAAGAGTTCATGTTTACAGTCAGATTGACTGAACACAGACATCGTCCCTCGGTACCCTGTTTTTTACACTACACGATAGTATGCTGCTATTATCATTATTCATTTACCTTTTTTTTTTAAGATATTATCATATGGTTTTGTACCTCTTCAATTTTTTTTTCTTTTTTGACCCAATTACAGACAATAATGGAAATGTTAAATATTTTACATTTTCACGAATATTATAAATATCGTATTGTACATCTTCTATTTATAACTCCATTTGTAGAAATGATTTATTTTTTAAAATATGCTTAAATTTGATCATACTGATACAATTGTAAATGCCCCCTGAGGGATCTTGATTGGTGAATAAACATACTATAATGATTGAATGATTTTTTAAAATCATTGTGATGTCCTTATAGACACTTACTTCAAACGAAACATCGATGCATAAATTGGTATATACAATTGTGTTTCTAAGGCCCGTAGAACGCGGGGGCTAGGGGACGCCCCATCTCCCCCCCCCCCCCTGAGTATAGTATTTTGCTATTGTAGATTTTCCTTTAGATGCACTGGCAAATTCCAGGATTTTGACAATTAATTAATTTTTTGGTGGGGAGGGGGGATGCATATGATGCAAAT
Source organism: Saccostrea echinata (assembly GCF_033153115.1). Classification (NCBI taxonomy): domain Eukaryota; kingdom Metazoa; phylum Mollusca; class Bivalvia; order Ostreida; family Ostreidae; genus Saccostrea; species Saccostrea echinata. The sequence goes on along the minus strand of NW_026889763.1, from coordinate 5,184,384 downwards.
ATCAAATTCATAAAGTATTTTTAAAATGTAAATTTTCCATGATGTTCAAAATTCTCACTTTTTTGTATTTAGTTATGCTGTTAAAAGTGCAAGTAGTAAAAAGTAAGAAAAGCAAGATAACTACAAGGGAAGTATAACCCTCCCATGGAATAATTACAAGTAAGTAAGTAATTTATTTATTTATAGTGACGTGTACATAAATTATTTTGTATACAAACTGTACTAAAAAAATCAATCAACACCCGGCCCATCGGGCCTATATGCCAATATAAACACAAAATTGAATAAAAAAAAAAACATAAAGGGCACAACGTTAAGAGATAAACAAAAAAGTAAATAAAAATATACATAATGATGAAATGTATGCATTTAGTAAGTAGTAAATCGTTATTTTGGTGCTTTTCAGTCAAAGAAAAACAATTTATGAATCTGAATTAGAAAGTATCTTAACATATGAAAAACACGCTTTATGTGGTCCATCTGATCAATATTCTAATAATATACATGTATAATCATTGTAATACAACTTTTTCTCAAATTTTAAACAATTATAATAATTTATTTTTTATATGTCCAAATAAGTTTTGGAGACGCATATTCTTAGAGTATTGATCACGATGTAAATACAATCTCAAAACGTTTTGATCACCCTGGTTATTGTTCAAATATATTACCGGGTATCTAAAAAAAATCAAACATAAAATATAATTCTTTCGTTATTGGACATGCTATCATGTTCAAATTATAGTGTCGAAAATTCAAATTTATAAATGAATAATATTTTAAAAATTTAATTTATAAGCAATAAATCATCTCTTTCATAAATTTATCTAGATCAGTCATCTTCATGTTGAAATTATTTTTTCCCTTTCCTCATCCTTTGAAATCATGTTAGTGGACTGGAAAAAATAGAATTACAATTTTTAGGTAATAAACTGTTTATGTTTTTTTTTTTTTTTTTAATTACTTTGTCAACGATGGACTAAATGAGTGGTATAATTCACAGCCGTGATGACCATTTGAGTTTTTGTAGATGTTACTAACATAAATATTCTGTCTACATGCAGACGCATTTTTTTTAATTACTTTGTCAACGATGGACTAAATGAGTGGTATAATTCACAGCCATGACCATTTGAGTTTTTGTAGATGTTACTAACATAAATATTCTGTCTACATGCAGACGCATTTTCATTTATCATTAACACCTCCATTTATAAAACAGCAAAACTCATTATACACGTATACCTTTATACGAAATTAAAATATTTGCATCCTTAATTTGATTGGGCGGAGGGTTTTTTCTAAATGTAGGTTATGAGAGTACATTGATTTTGTATGGATAATTACCCAGTAGACAACCACATAGATATTTACTACCAGCCCAACTGAGCGAACTATAAAAAGCATTTAAAGCTTAAAAGCTTCTCTTTAGGGACTTGTTGATCTTGTTTAAAATTAATGAGATTTATAACAACTATACTTTTATTCTCTTATTTGACCTGATGATCATAATGAACAAGCAGTTTTGTCGTCAACATGTATGAAGCGATTTCTCATATCTAATGCAGTCTTTTGTAATTATAATAACATTATAATAAGTTTTTCCAAGCAGAATGAGATGGGCAAGTTGGAGCTATTTTTATTAGTGCTCTATATAACATGTTCTGACCAAGCTTGAGCACCAAAGTAATTAAGGTTGGAATAAACCTTTTTGGTGTGTTCCCGTTTTGCACACATTTGAGCAAAGTGGCTTAAACTTTTATTTTCTTAATAATCCATATTTAGCAACTATGGAATAGACTATAACAATCAAGTAATTATCTTACCTGGACAAATTCGCACTTTGCAAACAATTTTCCAATATCTTATTTTCAAATGTGTGCAAAACGGGAACAAACCAACTTTTTAAAACCGTCTCTCAGAAAATTTTCAAACTGACACACTATAAATAAATATAAAAAAAAAAAAAACCAACAGAATTCTAACAATTCGATCGGCTTTTTGGATTACGTTATTCCAAGTTTGAACTGACAATTAATACACATATTGCAAAGGCTGTCATCTACTCAACTGAGTTCATCATTTTTTTTTACCTTCGTTTAAATCTGCCTTCTGTCTACCCTGATTATCAACTTATACATTAACATCATTTTCCTCAAGAGATAAGAAGAAATAAGAAAAAAAAATAGGGTGATTGCTAGTATTACATACTCGTATATAAAAATATTTAAATGATCCTTTGAAAAACACAAGCCGAGAGTATACTGTGTACCTGGAAGTTTGCTCACTTTTTTTTTTGGTAAGATGAGTATAGCGCTACATTTTCAGCTCGAAATTAAGTTCACATTGAAAATTTCAATTTTCTCAAGTCGTGTACTTGTATATAGATATTGAATTCATTTTTTCGTTGTTCTAGAAAAATCTGTCGTATGAAAATGATGTAAGTTCAAAAACCCTTGACACAAAATCTTGGTTTAAGGAACATGCATTTATGTTTTAATCTCTTTCTCTCTCTCGCTCGTTATCTCTCTCTTTGAAAAAAATTGATTCAAATTATGATATAACAGATACTGATTTTCAACTTTGTTATAGTAAGTTTTCCTCCTCTAATTGTCCCGGAGCACTGTTTCAATAAAACATCAACAAAATCCCAAGTATTTTCAAAAGTTTTATCATTCCTCCATGTACATGTGTCCACAGATTCCTTCACAACTTGTGTTATAGTTTTTGTGATCAAATTTCAATCAACTTACACTTGCAGTTTTTTTTCTCTTTATCCCATTTAAAATTTAACAGTCTGAGGATCTCTACAGCTCCTTACTCTCGGTCTTCCATAAAATATAATACACGAGTACATCCTACATGAATAACAGAATCATTTCTTATTTTACTCACAAATTGAAACATACACGCAATTGTCCCCAAGATTAATTTACAAGTGTACCTATGACTTGAAATTGTTATTATTTGGGGGGGGGGGGTTAAAAATTAATTTTACAAGGTTGATAGAATACTTATTAGATGACTGTTTCATAAACACAACATGCCTGGTTATTTCTGAATATATCATCGGTACCTGAGGAAAAAATGTTAAAGTTTGCAAAGATTCAAGATAACAATATTATTAACATTATAGACTGTCAGATATCGGTATGATGTTGAAGATAATTACAAAGTGCAAAGTATTATGATTTTATTAGTTTTTCTCTCATTTTTTCTTTCGATTTCTGTTACAGGAATATTTATTGAAACAAGAAAATCAACAACAAAAGAATTACACCATGCTGTGAGCTATTTTTGTAAAAAATAATGTCTTTACATTCTTTTTATGTGCTTCTTCAATAAAATGGAATTTTTTTTATGGCAAAGTTTGTACGACTAAATATAATTCTTCACTTGTTTCTCTATATATTTTTTCTCGTTTCCTCCAGAAAAAGTGTCGCAAATTTTCCTGACCTACAAGTAATTTTCTTAACACTGATATCCCTGTACTTAATTTGTCTTATACCTTAATCTGTACATCGACTAACAGATAATAGTTCCGATTTCACTGAAATTAAAATGGTCTTTTAATCCCTCGAACATTAAAAATACGTACAAGTATGTTAAACTAAGACATATATAATTACGTACCATTATCCGAATCATCTGAACACTCTATGGTTTCTACTTTAGGGGTTGGAGGGGGTCCCTCTTGCACCTCATTTGTGGAGGTTTTGGTTTCCGGACTTTCACTTCTCTTGCGTATCCTTAGATCCGTCGGTTCGGACGGGGGATCAAAACCAGCCTCCATTTTACAGGGATACGACGGGGTTGACTCTTTGAAATTTGGTAAACTGTCTTTGACAAAAGATTTTGACACAAACTCTGTTAACCCTTCCATGCTTTTTCGAGTGCCCGCACTGCCATACGAAAATTACCACACTTAACGTCTCGTCTTTCTGCTCGTTGCTTACTTCGGTAAGATTTTCATTAAATGCCTTTTATTATATTTGTTTTAATCAACAGACAGTCTTAAAGAAGATTTTTTGTATTAGTTTGTCGTTTCTTGCAAAATGACATGAATTTGTGTAATCCTGGTCGCTGATTGGCTAGATTCGGATTTGGTCGTTAGAAACAGAGGCGGTCTGAGAAAAACATGTGATCTTATTTCTCTCTCTGAAGACCAAAATTATACACGTCAGACAGAGAGACTTCTCCCAGAATCGAGCTGCTAATGAGACTTAATATTTTTGTTTGCTTGTTTGGTTTCAGGAGTCATAAAATGTACCCAATAAATATAGCCTTCCTATTTTGGTGAAATTACTATACCATATGATTTTTCAGAAATTCGATGAATATGCATAATTCATAATAATTCGAAAATGTAAACACTTTGACAAAGATTTTACTTAAAAAGCACACAAGTGTTTTTGTTTTCTTGTTTAGATTTTTTATGTGCTTCATCAATAAAATGGAATGTTTTTTTTCCTTCGATTTTTGATTTTTATAATTACATGTATGTATTCCTGAGAGTAAGTAGACAATTTTTTTTAATTATTTTTTTTTTAATTTATTCATTTATCTATTTATTTTGCATGGTAGTCGGACTGCCTGTCATTCTATCAGGACCATAACTCTAATCCTCAATTAAAATGAAATTAAAATGATTTAAAATCTTAAAATCATCTATGTTGTTGCTCATGCGCTGATTTGACCTTGACTCGAGATTGCACTCAAAGGTCAAGGTCACACAGCACTTGGTACCTCAGTAAGTTTGAGCCCTCTGACACTTCAAATCATACACTGGTTAAAGTTTGTATTCGTAAAATGTGGAATTAAATTATTAGCTATAGTTTAGAGTTACCTTCAAAAATGAAATAGAAGCGAATTTAAAACCAAGATTTTCCTTAAGAAAAAATGTTTTATGTACAAAATTATGTTTTATTCATTTTTGTGAAAATGACATGCCTTACACTGATTTTTTCATTGTGTAATATAAGGCCATTATTAAGCAGGAACATAATTTTTTCTCACTATATTTCAGAAAAATTTCTATAAATGTGTTGTTATATTCCTTAACCAGTTGCAAAGATATAGTTAAGACTGATACTCTATGCATTCGATTCTACATATGCAAAGTGCAAAGACAATCTTAATTTACATTCCAAAGTTGTCTCTCTTTTTTCAACAACAACAATTCAGAGAATTAATATCTCCTGCTTAATGAATGGATAATTAGTGGGTGGAAGACCTAAAGACGAAGATTAAGGAAAGGGAGGATTAAAGTTGACCTTTCACCTTTTGGCCACAAAATCAAAAGGGTTTCTAGCCTTGACCTTTGACGTCAAAATCTGTAGGTCTTCTTTAAAGTAGCACACAACAATCTTGAAATCAGTTTTAAGTTTTAACTTATATCTTTTGAAACACACAAAATAGATAAATAAATTTGTTATAATGTCAATATTACATGTTAATATCAAATAACATTCGGAACAATAAAATAGACTTTGACATTTATTTAGTATACTCTGCAAAATAGGAGCCATCCCATATATTGAACATCTGGGAGCCTAAATCTTGAATGTATTTATTTCATGTGAGTTAACTCTCTATAATAAAATAAAACTTTTGCATCTCTTATAGCTAAAGAATTTTGAACACATGTACATGTATAAGTAGTGTTCATACGATATGCATAATAAAGGTCAAATTTTGAGGTTAAAGCTTAAGTAGGATGATGTCATTAACGATTCTTTAATTTTTTCAGTCATTTCACTTAAAACGTAAAATATCTCAAACTCATAAGCAAATTTTCATCAGGTCAGTAATATTAAATTTCTGTATCATTTCAATTATTCAGTTAAATTTTCTGAAGTTGGGATTAAACATCTTAATGTGTAACATTTTTAGCCATACATTTTCCCTGCAATTATTCCAATTTCTCATCACAATAAGCACAAAATTAATATGCATGTATAATATACAAGTATCTAACTGAGATTCAGTAAAAAAAAATAAATACAACCACATGGTACAAACACTTGTAATGTCTCCAATTAAAAGTTAATTTTATGTCTGTTTAATTTCACACTGTTCTTACTGGGGTCTGATATGTTATTTTGAAACTACATGTATGTGGGCAAAACATTTGAGGATAGATTTCTATGAAATCACATGGTTAGCGCTTATGATTCTTAGTACAAATATATTTTTAAAAATATGAATGCGAGCAATAATTTATCTTATATCTGTTTGTCAAGTCGAGTCAGAGGGGGTTATAAATTTTCACTACAAAAGATGATAAATCACCAATAAACCAAAGCTTTAAATGCAGGCAGAGTGACAGACACACAGACGAACATAGAGACCTAGATTTAAGCAAAAGCGGGGAACCAATAAAAAAGTATACATGTATGTTCTGTTTGTGAAAAGATAATCAATATAGATATCGGCTTACATACCAAATTTTCTTCTAGTCCTCTTAAATTTTTCAGGAATATTAGTTATCTTATTCAATTATGCTTCAATTATAATTATTTGATTTAAGGCTATAGAGATACAAAATGATACAAATACCCATCCTCCCACCCCACCCCATGTACATTTTTGGACATTAGATGTTTTAGTCAGTTTAAAAACATCCGCCCCATCGGGTCTATATGCCACTTTGGACACAAAATTTAAATACAATATATCAAGAAAAGAAAAAGAGCATAGCCTTATAAGATATAAAGTTATAAAAATAATAAAAATAAAAATACATGAAAATATACATAATAAAATAGTATAGTACAATATATATATATATATATATATATATATATATATATATATATATATATATATATATATATATATATATATATATATATATATATATATATATATATATATATATATATATATATATATATAATTTAATTTTGTTTGTATTCTAGCCTCTGATTGGTTAATATCCAAAAAGGAACACAAATTATTTCTGTATAACCTGGTTTGGTATGGGGACACACCCCCCTGACAACCAGCTGAATCGTCTGTATCCATGCAATGCTCTCATTTCCAGTCCTCGGGATTCATGGAAAATTCCAGATTTAATAAATGTACCTTTAGCTTCAAACAATAACTCGGATCTTACCACATGCAAACAAAAAACATGGCTGCTAGGACTATGTATCAGTTTTTACCTCCCCTTGCTTCCCATCACTTCCGTTACTAGGGTTGTATTATTGAGCGGCAAATTTGAACTAATAAAAAGCAACGAAATTTTACACCCACAGTTGTTTAATGATTTTAGAATTAAATTATAAGGAATGACTCTAATTCTTGGCCAAATTATTCGAGTATAACCTGGTTTGGGTCAGTTTACGCTGTTTTATAATCCGCTTCGCGGATTATAAAGCGTAAACTGACCCAAACCAGGTTATACTCGAATAATTTGGCCAAGAATTAGAGTCATTCCTAAAATAATGGATATATGCCGAATACTGTTCTATATGTAAAATTATCAGACTGTTTGAGGCCCGTTAGGGCCGAAAACAGTCTGATAATTTTACATATATAATTGTATGAGGCATATATCTTACTTAAAACATTGCTATTTAAATGTCCAAAAGTTACCTGGAGGAGTCCGATAATTACACAATAGGAGTTCAGACATCAATAGTTTTCTACCTGAAACCATCTAATAAGTAGACAAAAGAAAAGAGAAAGTTTTTTTTAAGACAGTAAAATCAGTGAGTGAACTCTTTTGTTTCATTCATTCAATGGCAGTCGTTTGGCTTAGCAGGAACTATGGACAGTGGTCAGGTGATGAGGGGTTTTTTTTATGATTCGGAATATTTTTTTTTTATTATTAAGTGCGTTTGACATTGATACAGATACAGTGTTGGATGATATCTTCGAAATGCATTTAAAGTAATAATGCGGATTTTTATCTAAATTTTGATTGGATGATATAATGAAAATCTTGGGTTTTAAAAGTGCGGTCATCATGGTCATTGGAGAACAAACCTCGTTAAATGAAGAGATTCGCAGACTGGTTCTTTATCAGAAATGGATTTAAATTGGCTTATTCCCAGTGATGTATCGAAAACGCTTTGCAAAAAAAAAACTGAATGGAAAAAGTGTTACTTTTGAGGAAGTTTAAGACTCCAGTTTCTTCTTGGATTTGCTATTTTTAACTTAATTTCCTCGCGTTCGCTTACCCTGAATTTTTTCTCCCTAACTTTTTTTTGGTTTCTGGACAAATTAAACCTTGATTTCACTCTTGTTGTTGTTTTTTAACTACTGTCCGATTTTGTTATCAATGCCGTCCGATAATATATTATTGGACTGCTAATCATTATTATCGGACGACTACAGGTAAATTTTTAGACTGCAAGAACAAAGGCATGACGTCACAGTAATGTTTTAAATATATATATATGTTGTGTTAGTATGCACCTTGTGTGCTAAGTTCAGGCACCAGGATAATGAAACAGACTTATTTTCAATTACATGTAAGATGTTTATCAATTTTCAACAAATAAAATTGATTTGTTTTAATCCAAGAAAAGTGACTTCTAATGTGGGAATGGCAAGAGATAACAACAATTTTTCAAAAATAATAATAATGAAAATTTAAAGCACACATTTTGCATTTGATGGCTCTTGACCTTAATTCTCTTCAAAATAGTCTTGATAATTATTTTCAGTTTAAAAGTTAAACCTGTTAAAAATGAGTCGGGAAAAAATCTATCTTTCAGTGAAAATAATTTGGAATTTGCTAAGCCATGTAATTTTGTTATATATATATATATATATATATATATATATATATATATATATATATATATATATATATATATATATATATATATATATATATATATATAAACTACAGAGACAGTTAAGGTGAAATTCGATCAAATTGCTTTTAATTGAAAAAAAAAATTATTTAAAAGTACAGGAAACTACAAGTACATATATTTTCTTGTTATTATGATGGTAAAACAGAACACTATTCTAATATGTTCTCATGCACTCGCCGCTGTTTGGTTTGTAATTCTGGGGTATTACCAAAATCAATAACATAAAAACTTACGACTTTTCAACTCTGTATACAACCATTCCCCACGATAAATTAAAGTCCAGGCTTTCTGACATCATTGACAGCTGCTTTTTCAATAAAAATGGAACTCGTAAATTTACTTACCTTGTCATAGGTCATTTGCAAAATTATTTTGATAAAAAAAAATCTGATTGTATACACAAGTACTCCGAAGTTGATATTTAAAAAGATGCTGGAATTTCTGATTGACAATATCAACGAGGTTTTTGGAGACCAGGTCTTCCAACAATCTGTTAAAATTTCCATGGGTACCAATTGCGCCCCGTTGTTAGCAGACCTGTTTTTGTATTCATATATATATTCAAAATTTTATACACGAGTAAAAAAAATATCTTGCTGTGGTCTTCAACTCGACATTTAGATAAATCGACGACGTATTATCAATTAACTAGTTATTTCCATTCATATGTCGACACGATATATCCCAGTGAGCTTGAAATAAAAGATACTGTACCACAGAGTCTTGTAACAAATCTGTTTCATATTTGGATATTTTACTAGAAAAAGACATTAATGATAATCTAACAACCAAACTTTATGATAAACATGATGACTTTAACTTTTCAATCGCCAGCTTCCCTTACTTATGCAGCAATATACCCTTATCACCTGCATATGGGGTGTATATCTCTCAGTTGATTCGATACGCAAGAGCATGCTTTAGTATGAACAATTTCTAAAACGAGGTAAGTTATTGACAAACAAGTCGATGAAACAAGAATATCAACAGTCTCGTTTAAAGTCATCATTTCGTAAGTTCTATGGTCGATACAATGACCTTGTCAGCAAATACAATCTATCATTAAGTCATATTCTGACTGACGTTTTTCAAACTAATTGTTAGGCCCATTATTACACGCTGAATTGTCGACGGATTTTTTCCGTTATTTCCCGATCATGACAAGGAGCACACGGCGGGTGTGACCGGTCCTCCATGGCACCTGATCCCACCTCTGATGTTTTTGGAGGTCCGTGTTTGCTCTGCTCCCGATATGTATTGTTTTAATGGACTTCGAGCTTGAATACTGTTCGTTATCTCCATACTTCATTAATAAGTTAAAATTGCATCATCGATATTAAGCAGACCAGATCTTTTTTTAATCATTAGCAAGCTTCAAACTCAACGGAACTGCTCTTCAATTGAAATTCGAGTCTTTTGGTGTATATCATTTCCTCTGCTTTCAAAAATATAACATTTTGCTTCTCTCTGAGCTTGTCTCCTCCGAAATATTATTACACCGTTAGTGCGTTTGTTTGTTTGTTTGTATGTTGTTTAACGTCCCTCTCTCGAATTTTTCACTCACATGGAGACGCCACCAATTGCCGGTGGAGAGCTGCAAATTTTGTCCTATACTCGTAAGTAGCACTGTAAGTCAAGAAGGGGTCTAACTTTAGAACGGCCTCGAATGCTCAAGGTACGAAATATTATTACACCGTCAGTGCATAAGTAGCACTGTAAGTCAAGGAGGTCTAACTTTAGAACGGCCTCGAATGCTCAAGGTACGAAATATTATTACACCGTCAGTGCGTAAGTAGCTTTCAATAAGGAATATATCATCCATTCAGGTAATTGATGAACATTCATGAAACTGAACATTTAAGTGATACGATCTTTTTTTTTAATTTTGTTTATCTCAATGTGAAATTGTAGAAAGAAATAGTTGTTTATTTACTGGTTTTTATAAAATTTGTGAACAGGTTTGTTAAACCGAAAGTAGAATGTTTTGCCCACGGGGACTAGTAGTTGGAGTCCATAAGACATTTATCATGTTAACGATAGAATATTCTATCTAGGGGACTCAAGGAAGTTAATGTAAATATAGAGTATGTACTCAATATTTATATGAACAACTTTCACATATACATGTATACTAAATTACAATATCTTCCAGTCCCCATGGTTTTGGCAATTTGCTCATATTATTAATATTAAAACTGATAATGTTGAGCAGAACAACTTTGAGCGTCTTTAAGGAATAGTAAAAGCTACTCAAATTTACTTCAGCGTCGTTAGTTTTATTGCATTATCTATGAGTAACATAAATTTATTTATGGAATTTTAAAAATTTTTAAATTGAATTTTTTTAAATTTATTTATTTATTTATTTCAATTGTTTGTTTTTTTTTAAAATCTTTTTTGTTATTTTTTTTTTCCGTAAGAGGGTTAATTTGACTGTAGAAATATTATGTATTACTGTGGAATCATTAAAATTCGTGGGGGCCAATTTTCGTGGATTGCCTTAATTTTACAGGTTCGTGTGTATGAGGTGCCATTTCTATATTTTTGAGGTATTTTTTGATATCAAAAAAAGAAATCTTGATATCAATAATTCGAATTCTTGATATCAAAAAATAATTCTTGATATCAAAAAATAATTCTTGATATCAAGAATTTGAATTTTTGATATCAGAAAATGATTTTCTGATATCAAAAATTCGATTTTTTGATATCAAAAAATGATTTTCTGATATCAGGAAATCAAATTTTTGATATCAGAAATTAATGTAGATTTTCTGATATCAGAAAATCGAATTCTTGATATCAAAAAATCATTTTCTGATATCAGAAAATCGACTTTTTGATATCAGAAAATAAATTTCTGATATCAAAAAATGCTTTCGAATTTTTGATATCAAAAAATCGATTTTTTGATATCAGAAAATATGAGTGAAATAAATAGAACTTACATAAATGAATGCTCCCTTATTCCGTATCAATGGTTAGTTTACTCGTATTAGTGTCATCCTGAATACCGATCCCGCTGCAACATTGTATGTTCTGTTACTTAACTTTGATATGTGTTATCAATTCATAGTTGATTGTCTAGCCTAAAGCCTTGTGTTTTCTTAATAAAATTTTTGTATAGATTAATGCAAGGAAATAAATGAATATACATAAATTGATACGTACATGCATTTACAATGCTGATAAGTTTGAAATGTCCGAATTCCAAATAAGTCTTGAAGCCTCCTCGAGTTGTAATGACAAGAGATTCGTAGGAAATGACAGTAAAAATGAATAGAGTAATTAACACTTTATGCATTCATTAAGTTCTCTTTACATCATAAACACCGAAACTTGTAACCCTCATTTTGTAACATATACAAGTTCGCCTTTCCACTAATTCTATAGATAATAGTATAAAACCCAAACACAGGGGAGCCCTACTTCTGTGAAAACAATCTTGGGGAGAATAGATTATCTGTATGAGCCTAAACACTAATATTTTTTGAATTTCTGATATCAAAAAATTGATTTTGTGATATCAAAAAATCCAGTTGAATTTCTGATATCACAAAATGATTATTTGATATCAGAAATTCGAATATTTGATATCAAAAAATGATTTTCTGATATCAGAAATTCAAATTTTTGATATCAAAAAATCTCGCTTATTTTTTGATATCAAAAAATATATTTTCTGATATCAGAAAATGATTTTTTGATATCAAAAATTCGAATTTCTGATATCAAAAAATCATTTTTTGATATCAGAAAATACCTTAAAAATATTAAAACGGCGCCTCATACGTGTGGACGCAATGTCATGTATTCTTTTAAACCTACAAATGGAAATATGACTTTGTTACCCTAGGTAATTAATTCGAGAAGGATGTTAATTCTTGGACAAGATGTACCCACAAATTCCACGAAAATTGATCCACCATGAAATCTAATGATTCCACAGTATCAATAAAAGAATATATTTTTGACATACATGTATGTTTATAATACTATGATATAAATTATGGTTATTTACATAAATTGACCAAAAAGGGTGCACATGTACTTATCATTGCCAATTTAAAAATCCTTAATTCTGATCTTGATACCGATATCAGTCCTGTATCAAATGATTAAGATGAAAATTTTTAAAACAACCATGTCAAAATGAGCTTAATTTTAACTATACAACATGATATGTAAATTAATATAATTAATTTTAGGTTCAAGTAAGGATGAGCTCAACCTATGATGTGATGAAGGGAAAGCCATGGAGAGCTGTTAACTTTGACTGGGATTTTTCAATTGGTGATAATAAACTTAAGAGGGGGATAGCAATTATACAAGAGAGACAAAATATTGTTAAAATGTTTAAAGAATTAAAGTTTAACATTTACCCATCAGAACAAGCCAAAGATACAAGAAATTTATCCAAGTCCAGATTTTTGGATGTACTGAATAAATGTAAGTAAGTGTTTAACTCTGAATACCACAGAATATCCATTTAAATCTACCATACACTATACATTGTGAATGTCATCTCGCAACATCAGAGCAGAGACATATCGTTCTAGTCAAATCTACCTGTCACAAAACCATATCCTGGACAGAACTTTGGAACCTTTGCCAGTTGTACAAAATCAAAATGGAGTATAATGTTGTCCATGATCAAAGGATATGTCTGAGTTTGGAGTCAAGGTCGTAACTCAAGGTCACCAGGCAGGGTAATGTTGACAGGCTTACTGGGCCATATCAATGAAAATTAGCACAGAATATTTCTGGTATATACATGTAACTTGGAAATCAAATGTGAGACTGGAAAGTATGAATTCATATTTAGTATGTCATTGCTCAAAGCTTATGTTCATGATATTGACACAAGCTCTTATCTCAAAGGTCGAGGTCGATAATTACTGAGATAAATTGTATTCTCTGGCACATTCTGTAACTTAAACCTTAAATTGAATGATGCTTTCAAATATTTTTGCTTATAGTCTAAAGCTGCATCATGATCTTGACCTAAGGTCATATCTCAATGTCATGTAAGGTTACTGGACAATATTAATGAGCTGATGACATTTCAGATCATAAGAAATCACAAGTTTCCCATGTAATGTTGCTTCAGGTTTGATCAAAACATTAGGTTATGGCCATTATTGGGAGGGGGGTAGGAGTTGTAAATAAAACTGTATTGACTTCTGGAAGAAAATGAAGGCCAGCATTTGTATAGTAGACATAAAGCCTCAATATACTGAAAATTGTTCAGTGTTGTTTCATTTTTTTTTTAATGGGGAAGGGGGGGGGGGGGGGGGGGGGGGTAAAGGGAATAAGAGAGTTTCATTGGTGTTAATTATTAGAACAATTCTTAACATTACTTGTCTAAATGATGTTTATTTAACTTGATCACAGATGTTGGGGAAAAAAAATTATAAACATGAAGCTATAACTTTTTATAAGTTTATTTTTTTGTGAAACACGGCACTTCTATTATATTTAAAAATTGGTTCACCCCTTTGTGATTTGATTATAATTTATATAGATCCTTTAATGTTTGTTTAAGTTAAAAGATTTTGCTGTGAAGAACCGTGTGGGTGCATTTTGGTGACAGTGTCTTCCCACGGAGTCATCATACGGCAAGACGGACAGACAGATGATGTGGAAACATACGAGGATTACGTCTTGACACATCCAGAACCAGACCAATCAGGATTCTCACCAGAATTTAAAGATGAACGGGTCTCAGTTCGGGAAATAGTTGAAATATTCAGAGATCCTAGATTAAAAGGAATACCAAAAATATTCTTTATTCAGGTACAGCTGCACTTGAAAGATTTAAACTTGTAGGTACTGTAGAACACCAGATTTCTGTGACATTTTATCAAGCAAGGCAAAATTTTCTCATTTTATACATTCATATATATATATATATATATATATATATATATATATATATATATATATATATATATATATATATATTCTCCTATGGTTTATCATTGCATATGATTCATCCAATGACTTGTGCCTTTTCTACTGGCCAGGCCATGGGAAAGGGTTTTACACTTTTCAAATATATAAATATGAGTCTACTTTATTTAAAACTACAGAAAGATTTGCAATTTTTACATTAGAGAGCAACAATATCTTTGTAGGCATGTAGAGATGACTCAAAACATAACACCACGGGAAGTCAGGGATTAGATGAAGGTGTACAACTTTTTGTTGAAAAGGATGCAGAAGAAAGTAGACCAAGTAAGTTTTAATTTCACTACATCATGTTTTCCCGTAATTTTTGTTTACCTGGTCAAAGACTAAAAAAGCTTATGTTTTGGTACGGGTTGTCAGTCTGTCTGTAAACAATTTTTCAAAACTGAGACTATTTCAGAACTGAGTACAACTTCAAAACTGGACTACTTCTCCAACAAATTTAGTCTGATTTCAGTTTAACCTGGTACACAATTAGACGACATCAAGATACCTAATTCTGCATGTCATTTTTTTTTTAATTTTATTAAACAGTTGCTTTCTTTTAAAATAGAAATTTCTGTTGTATTTTTTTTAAAATCAATTTTTTTTTTTATTTTTTTTTTTTTTTATTTTATTTAACAGTTGCTTTCTTTTAAAATAGAAATTTCTGTTGTATTCTTTTAAAAGCCTACTCCTCTCTCAGCTTTATAGACTGATTTCAATCAAAGGACTGCAACTAGACCAAAATACATAACTCTGTGAATCTTTTTTTTTTAATTTCAAGCAACAGTGTTGCCATGTTTACACACAGAAATTTTGTAAAATTCTTTCCAATCTAATTAAAATTAGATCTTTGATCCACTCCAACTAGATCGCTACACACTTTGTGAAGTGATAGATCTAGCAGATCAAAGATCTAATTTTAATTAGACTGAATTCTTTCAAAAGCCTACAATTCTGGTCTTACTTCAAGAGGATATTCAAGTAGACTATACCAATACTCATAACTGACTGTCAATTGGTGGAAGCTTTTGATGAATGATGTGACCAGGGCTACTAAAATTAGAAATTTTTGTGAAATTCTTTCGAATTGCTACTGGTACTCATCCTGCAGTTTGGGCTTGATTTTAGTAAAACTTTGTACAAGTTTAGAAAATGTCAGAATACATTATCTCTTCAAGTAAACTTATATGAAAGAAAGTGTTTCAAGTCCTTTTGCAACTTCTGTCCCACCTTAGAAAGTACGAACAGGTAGAGCTACATTCTCACCAGAGACTGTCGGTTTTCATTATGCTCTTATTCCTCAATAAATGTTTGATGATCTTTTTGTCTCTCAAGAAACTTCGGTTTTGCCTCCAAAACTGAAATTGTTTCCTATGGGCTTTACATCATGCAAAAAATAGCTAAACAGGCAGTGTTGATCTTAAAAATAATCTTTTCAATAGTAGTTCAAAAGTGACAGATTTGCAACTTAACAAATACTTAATGCATCCAAAATATTGTAAATATACTTATTTTAGCAATAATCATAGTTTAGGACCTTTTGCACTGCTTCTTGTCTGCTAATTCAAGTACAATGCTAATATATATGATCTAAATTTAGAATGTGCTAAGTTTTGCACATTTACAGTATGCATCCTTGTACTAGGTTCTCATTCTGAATCAGTTATTCATTTAAATATGTCTGTGAAAGAACAAGGTTCACTTAAGACCTTTTTTGGCCCTGTGAATTTCTGAAAAATAAAAAATGCTCAGTTTTAGATGAAAATACATTAAATTTTACTTGGACCCTTGCTGACTGCATATCTATTAAAATTGACGTAATTTTTTCACTAGTTCATGCATTATGACGTCATGAATTGCATCATTATCCCCAAATCCTGACAAATTCTTCAAAAATGGCCAAAAATTTAAGCTGTTCTTCAATATTTTGCATAGACCCCAACCTCTGATCTAAAATGTTGAATTATATAATGAAAGTACTGTTTCAGAGGATTATAATCCATGTTTTATTTTTTAGATCGCAGGCTGGGCGCATATTTTAATCCTTTACTAAAGGTGCTCAAATACACCCATTTTCGTCAAAATTCAAGAACATTACAATTTCACAAAGCCACTTTTTCAATACCTGGACTCCAAGAGAAAAACTTTTTTTTAAAGGAAATGAAAGTACTAACTGAAGTCTCTTCTTTATATTGGTGCTTGAAATGAGACATTGGGATTTGGTCAGTTAATTGGTTTATCGACAGGGCCATTTTATGGAGTTAGTGAACCTAGCTCTTTTCACCAGTCTAATTGATATCTAATCTTTCAGATATTTCTGTTCCGGTTCCACCAGCACCACCTGAAAATAAAATTGTATACTCACCTCCCTGTATTGATGATAGTGTAATAGTGTTCTCAACCCCATTTGGTAAGTGGTTATGAGTATGTTTTGTATTAAAAAATAAAAGGTCTACTAGATGTATTGATGTACAACTTCTTCTCTAGAACCATTTGACCAATTTTAATATTTTTGTATTTTCTCATAGGCATCCAGCAGACAAACTGTTAACTCAATAAAAATGAACATCTACCCCCCCCCCCCCCCCCTTTACCAAAATTGTAAAATTCATATCTTCCTGGTGTATGGTTCAGCCTCAGGATGTGACTAAGTTAGTCATATATTGAAAATTCATTTTACATTTCAAAAAATTAATTCCTGAAATTAAACTTAAGGATACACTGGATGTATTCAGACAGAATAAAGGAATGAGAGGAGAAATTAGCATGCCCGGCTTTCTCTTGCCCTGATATTTAGGTTACGCATCTTTATATACTGATGAAGGCAATAGGAACATCAAGAAATTACTGGCTAGGTTAAAAAATACACTACCAAAGCGTTAGACTGACCATTGGGACCAGAATACAAAATGCATTATCAAGATACATTGTACTGTATGTGTACTTAAAAAAGCAGGCTTCATATTTTAGCAGCTTTGACATGGACAACTATGCGCTAATTGATGAATACCGCTAAGAAATCATTTAATTATACAATATATGGCACGGACGTATGTAGTGCTAATTCATGATTACGCCAACAACTCCATACCCCTTGATTGCGCTAAATTTTGAATACGCCAATTTATGTACACTTACAGTACATACAAGTAAGGTATTCAAGTCTTTGTAGTGTTTTTTTTTACCAGATTATTAAGCTACATTTTGTCACAATTAACAATACAGTATTTATTTTTTCAGGCTATGCAGCAGGTTTTGAATCAAGGAGAGGAAGCCATGTTTGGAGTGATCTTACTATCAAATTTAAGGAGGCTCAGAGGCCTTTAAATCTTCTGAATTTATTGAAAGAAACCAACAGAGAGCTTTCTAAATCTCAGCATACTATCGATAAAAATGAAAAATCAGTTGTATATAAACCTTTACTCAGTATCTGTTATACACTTACAAGACACATTGTGTTTGAGGTATAATTAACAGCTGATTAAAAAATATGTGTTTTCTCTAAATTCTGTTTTTATGAAGAGATGTGCACATGTAGCAGTCTATAATGTACTACATTACTGTAGATTCCTTATTTTTCGTGTGTACTTAATATAGCAAAATGGCTCTTAGACTTCAAATCGCAAGAACAATAATTATTCATGAGTGGACAGTTGATCGAGGATCAAGAAATTTTATATGGATTTCAGTACCATATTAAAAGCGAGTAAATTTATGTCGCGAGTGGTGCTTCTTGCAAAATTACACGATAATTCCTCGTGTATATTTAGGAATCTTCAGTAGGCCTTTTCAGACAAGAGATATTACATTTTGCAATCAGTTATGCATTGAGTGTAAAAGAAGGTTAACATCATCCACATTTTTTGTTTTCTTGTTTATTCACCAGTAAATCCTACTCATTTTGACTTTTCCATCTCTATCAGTAATGTTATACCTGATCATGATAAATATATCAGTGTGCAATACTTCAGGTAATCTAAAGCCCATCAAAAGGGGGAGCTCTAGCTGTTATAATTTTGATTTTGGACTGCATGGCTATGACACCACTAACAATTCCACATCAAAGTTACTGGCATTAACTTCATGAATGCCAACTAATTGTCTTTTCAACTAAACAACACGTCTTAATTTGTGAGTGCTTCGGAAGAGGTATTAAGATAAGAAAATATTACTGTTTAATATTTAACAGAATATTAGTGTTCATGTTATTTGTGCATTGTAATACAGCTGAACTTCGGTATCTCGAACACCAATATCTCTAATACCATGGATATGTGGATGTGATTTGGAAGTCTCTATCACTTATTCTTTAAGTATTTTACCCTAGATATCTTGAATCTTCAGATATCTCAGTTTTTTTCTCATCCAATCAAGTTCGAGATAACAAGGTTTGACTGAATTAAATTATTGGTTAAGTGGCAATGAAAGGATGTAACAAAACAGTTATTGACTTGAAATTTTGGCAGCAACATTTTTGGCTTTAGGTCCAAAAATTCAAATTGCCTTCATACTCAGTCAGCAGCTTGTCATATTAAGTGTTTGATTTTCATATTTTGAATGTGATTAGATCTGATACTCCGTACTCCTTCTCCATCAAAAATTAAAATATCATGTTCCATGTCTTTATTATAATGTACAAACTTTGGATTATGATTAAAAGTTGAATGACTTTGTCATATAATATTTCATGTATTCTCAATTCTTTATTTTTATATTAAATTTACTGTAAACCTTTGTGTGCCTTTGTTAATTATTATTAATTTATTTCATATTATAAAATTACGTGGAGTAAATACAAATGCAACAAAGAGCCTTGTAGATAATTAATCACTTAAAACATTTGGTCATGTAATCATAAAATTTACCAAGCATCATGTACCCACATTGATGGTAAATGAACTTTATCACTTTGGACCCTTGAGTTTCAGACCTTGCCTTGTTTTTGGGGTGGTGCTTATAATTCACAACCTTCACTTCATTACAGGAAACTTCTTTTTATGCCCCCATAACCGAAGATTGACCATAACTTTAGAATGGTTGGCACTAGGGCCTTCATATTTCACTTGTGTATTTCTTATAAAAGGAACTTCCCTTTAATCTTTGCCATAACTTTTGAATGGTTGGTCCTAGGGCTTTCATATTTAACAATTTTTTTCTAACAAAAACTTTCTTTGGGTATCAACAATTTGATTTAATGAACCTGAACTTGGAGTTTGACCTACTTTTGAAAACTTAATCATTGGCCATAACTTTCGAACACTTGGTGTTAGAACTTCATATTCCATAGATGTATCCCTTGTAACAGGACTTTTTCCTGGTAGTACCAATATATTTTTTACTTCATTACCCTGAGCTTGAGGATTCACCTACTTTTGAAAAACTTTAACCTTGACCATAATTTTTTAATGGTTGCTGCAAGGGCTTTCATGTTTCACAGGTGTATTCCTTGTGACGACCTTTCTTTGGGTTCCCTTGAACTTGGGAGTTTGATTTGAGAAACTTAATCCTTTGACATGAGCTGCCATATGGTGCTTCACATACCCATCTCGTTTTCAAGGACTACACCCTTTTTAGTTCACCTGAGTGGAAGGCTCAAGTGAGCTTTTCTGATCAAAAAGTGTCCTGCGTCCATCCGTCTTTGTGTTGTGTGTTATCTGTAAATTTTTCACATTTTCCATTTCTTCTCCAGTACCACAGGGCCAATATCAACCAAACTTGGCACAAACATCCTTTGGTAAAGGGGATTTAAGTTTGTTCACAGGAAGTGGCCATGCCCTCTTTCAAGGGGAGATGATAAAGAATTCATGAAAATTTGGTGGCATCTTTTGAAAATCTCTAAAAGCACTGGACCAGAAAAGAAGAAACAAACATGTATTTGAGGGCTTTATTACATACTGTAGATTCAAATTTGTTCATATCATGACCCCCTGGGGTAGGGTGGGGCCACAAAATGAGGTCAAAGTTTTACATAGGAATAATGTACATGTGTGTATAGGAAAAATCTTCAAATTTTTTCTTAAGAACAACTAATCCATTATTAGTCAAATTAGGACAGAAGCATCTTCAGGTAGTGTAGATTCAAGTTAATTCAAATCATGACCCTTGGAATATGGTGGGAACACAACAGGGGATCAAAGTATAGCAAAGCTATGATTAGTCATACCGGTATTTATATGGAATCATCTATAGTGTTGATTGAAGTTTGTTTAAATCATGACCCCTGGGTTTAGGGTGGGGATCAAAGTTTAACATTGGAATATAGAAGAAGTCTTTAAAAATCTTTTTCCCAGGAACAGCTAAGCCATGTTTAGTCATATTTATATGGAACCATCTGCAGGTAGTGTAGATTCAAATTACTTCAAATCATGACCCCTGGGAGCAGGGTGGTGAAACAATGGGCAATCAAAGTTTTACATAGGATTACACAGGAAAAATCTGTAAACGTTTTTTTCTCAAGAACAGCAAATCCATGATAAGCCATATTTATATGGAAGCATCCTCAGGTAGTGTAGATTGATCATTGAATCAAGACCCCTCTGGGGTAGGGTGGGGTCATAAAATTTTACATAAGACTATGTAGGAAAAAGAATCTGCTAATGAAGAACATGAGGGCCATAGTTACTCAG
This sequence comes from Saccostrea echinata, assembly GCF_033153115.1. Lineage (NCBI taxonomy): Eukaryota > Metazoa > Mollusca > Bivalvia > Ostreida > Ostreidae > Saccostrea > Saccostrea echinata. The sequence goes on along the minus strand of NW_026889763.1, from coordinate 5,162,969 downwards.
GTGAACATTGTGGCCCATGGGCCTCTTGTCAGAATGAACAGATACAAGTTTAAAAAAAAACTTTTTAACATGTGCCTCTTTGCCTGCATGATGTACATTTAAGCTGAAAGGTTGTTCAGATTATTCAGTACCCCCAGGCATGTCCAGCAAAGGTCATTCAATATTTCATTACTTTTATTTTCAAAATGGCCAGGGATTTTTTTTTTTTAAGTTTACCAATAGGATCTACATTCAAACATGATATACATAGATAATTCATTAATTAATCGACCATCATTCAAATTTATTTCAACTTCTACAAGGACACTTCCACCCTCCATAAAGTCGACTTACTAACTGCATTATCACAGGACGGAATGATGTACGTTATACATGTTGACTAACCACTTTAAGGGCAGGACAGAGTATAAGGATTAGGGGCCACATTTATGACAATTCTGAACATATTTCATTTTAATATTTCAATTTGAAACCCTAATGTCTATTATTTTACACCCATCTCAAAAAAAAATGTTAAGCCTTAGCAAGAAACTAGTACAGTGTAATTCTTATTTTTAATATTTGGTACACTGTTGATAAATTCAGTTTTCAAAAACTAAGAAGATTTACTTTTGGTAAAGGTTGTTTAAAAAATACACACACAGTCTCAGATCTTTATTGAAATAAAATGATAAATATTGATTTTATGTACACTGAGTGTTACACTAGGATACAAACATGTATATACATCCACAACAATAAAATTAGCCTGAAATTCCCATTCATTCAAGACTTTGTTATCATCTTGTAACATATTCAATTCTCAAAATAAATATACTGCTGTGTTTGGATCATAAAAAAAATTGAATTACACGACTGTGTAAAATAAATTATCTACAGCAAAACCGTAAAAATGTCTACAGCAAGACTGTAAAATAAATTATCTACAGCACTAATAGCAGGAAATATCTAGAAAATGCAAATTTTCATAACTGAAAAAAATAAAGCAAAACCTTTAATACCAGCCTTAAATATACAATAATTACTAAATATATATTTTAATTATCTACACATCTTCAACAATCTAGTAAAATTACATTTTGCATCCTTAGAAAAACGAATTTCTTTCCTTAGCTACAGAAAAAAAATTTAAAAAACAAAAAAAAAAAGTTTAAAATATTGCAGTCATTCCAATGATCTTTTATAAAAACTTGCCACATTACACAACTTTGGCTAGAGATACTTCAGACAAATATAATGACAAACATTTGTCTGACCGTATGGAGAAGTATGCGTGTACTGTGGTTTGACGATAAACATTGAAGCTGCCTTTTACAGGTACCACATACATCACTATAGAGATTCTATAGAGCTTTATCACTATAGAGATTCTACAGAGCTTTATCCTTTATCAAGTTATTGCCTCCCCTTCAAGTACTGTAGTACTATAAATATCAACTTTCATACATGTACATGTATATGAAAAAAACAAGAGGCCCATGGGCCACATCGCTCACCTGAGTAACTTTGGCCATGCTGTTCATTACCAGACTTCCCCCCTTGTAATACCTATTGTGGCCCCGCCCTACCCCCAGGGGCCATAATTTGAACAATTTAGAATCTACACTACCCCAGGATGCTTCCACATAAGTTTCAGTTTTTCTGGTCCAGTGGTTCTTGAGAAGATTTTTAAAGATTTTTCCTATATATTTCAATGTAAAACTTGGGATTCCCTATTGTGCCCCCCCCCCCCCAAAATTGATTTGAACAATTTAGAGTGTACACTACTTGAGGATGTTTCCACATAAGTTTCAGCTTTTCTGGCTCAGTGGTTCTTGAAAAGAAGATTTTTAAAGATTTTTCCTATATATTTCAATGTAAGACTTGGATTCCCTATTGTGGCCTCGCCCTACCCCCGGGGGTAATGATTTTAACAATTTAGAATCTACACTACCCCAGGATGCTTCCACATAAGTTTCAGCTTTTCTGGCTCAGTGGTTCTTGAGAAGAAGATTTTTAAAGATTTCTCCTATATATTTCAATGCAAAACTTGTATTTCCTATTGTGGCCCCGCCCTACCCCCGGGGGTAATGATTTTAACAATTTAGAATCTACACTACCCCAGGATACTTCCACATAAGTTTCAGCTTTTCTGGCCCAGTGGTTCTTGAGAAGAAGATTTTTAAAGATTTTTCCTATATATTTCAATGTAAAATTTGGATTCCCTATTGTGGCCCCGCCCTACCCCAGGGGGTCATGATTTTAACAATTTAGAATCTACACTACCCCAGGATGCTTCCACATAAGTTTCAGCTTTTCTGGCTCAGTGGTTCTTGAGAAGAAGATTTTTAAAGATTTCTCCTTTTTATTTCAATGCAAAACTTGTATTTCCTATTGTGGCCCCGCCCTACCCCCGGGGGTAATGATTTTAACAATTTAGAATCTACACTACCCCAGGATACTTCCACATAAGTTTCAGCTTTTCTGGCTCATTGGTTCTTGAGAAGAAATTTTTAAAGATTTTTCCTATATATTTCAATGTAAAATTTGGATTCCCTATTGTGGCCCCGCCCTACCCCCGGGGGTCATGATTTTATCAATTTAGAATCTACACTACCCCAGGATGCTTCCACATAAGTTTCAGCTTTTCTGGCTCAGTGGTTCTTGAAAAGAAGATTTTTAAAGATTTCTCCTATATATTTCAATGCAAAACTTGTATTTCCTATTGTGGCCCCGCCCTACCCCCGGGGGTAATGATTTTAACAATTTAGAATCTACACTACCCCAGGATACTTCCACATAAGTTTCAGCTTTTCTGGCCCAGTGGTTCTTGAGAAGAAGATTTTTAAAGATTTTTCCTATATATTTCAATGTAAAACTTGGATTCCCTATTGTGGCCCCGCCCTACCCCCGGGGGTCATGATTTTAACAATTTAGAATCTACACTATCCCAGGATGCTTCCATATAAGTTTCAGCTTTTCTGGCCCAGTGGTTCTTGAGAAGAAGATTTTTTTATGACCCCACCCTATTTTTGTCTTTTCTTGATTATCTCCCCTTGTAAGAGGACTTGGCCCTTTATTTTAACAATTTAAACTCCCCTTTCCCCAAGGATACTTTGTACCAAGTTTGGTTAAAATTGGCCCAGTGGTTCTTGAGAAGAAGTTGAAAATGTGAAAAGTTTACAGACGGACGGACAGACGGACGGACAGACGGACAGACGGACTGACGGCGGACAACGGGTGATCAGAAAAGCTCACTTGAGCTTTCAGCTCAGGTGAGCTAAAAATGTCTCTCTCAGATATTATGAAGTCTTGTATAAAATCGTTCTAAAAACATTGAGTTATGGAAATTATCTGCACAATACAGTATATTGCAATTCTGTTGCTGAGCTCTGATGATGTCTTTGAGTAATGCTTAGTATCGATGAAAACAGCTGTCCAGGGCCTCAGCTAGATAGCACCAAACATTTCATAGGTACATGTAAAAGAATATCTGTTTTTCCCTACATCAGTGAATGTCTCTTGAAAACATGTCATATTTTCCTCTTACCACAAAATCTTTTATCAATTTCATTTTAAATTTCAATACTTATTGTTAGCCCTAAAACTTTATCAATATGTACATTATATCCAGTTCCTCAAAATACTTGTAATAGGATTTGGTTTCAAAAAAACAATACAAGTCCCTATGAAAATTTGATCCAGTAATAATATACACATAAAATTACAACAAACAGTTACAATTCAAGTTGCTAAAAATGCAACATATGACAGCATCCTTTTTAATTACACTCTCACATAATGGTATGACATGCTGTTAAAGTGCGTAAAGTGACAGGAGAATTCCACACAAGGGAGATCACTCCACTTTGACTTTTGTCTCCTCTGAATTTGTCGGTGGTACAGCCCCTGGGGTACCAGCACCACTATTTCCCCCTGTGGGGGTCTTTTTGTCCGGATTCCAGGGGCTCTGCTGGAGGGCTGGGGAGTTTTGAAAGTCTTTACTATCCTCCTCAGTGTTGCTTGGTTCAAACTGACTGTTCTCTAGGCGGGTGATCAGTCTCTCGTCTTCATCCCCGAATTCCCCGCCCATCAAAGTGGGCTCACCAACTACCATCACATCCTGGAATAAGAAATAATTTAATTACATGAACGTGTAATATCCACAACTTTGATTAGCTAAATTCCCATTACCGGTAACTGGGAAAAAAATATGTTCACCGTGTACACCAGTGATACATACACTTTACTTAGAACATCAGTATATATACATGTATACTGATATCGTCTATAATTGCTAGTTTGACCAATAACATTTATTATGAAAATATGATAGCATAACAATTAATGTATCTGACTTTTGTATCTCTTTTTTACATGGCCATTAAAAGAAAACGAAACAATTATTAACTTTTATCTGATCAATTTGATCAGTAAGCTGCTGTTAGAGAACAATATTCAGTTTTATTCACCTCACCCATCAGATTCAGTAAATGCTGCCCTTCTCATGAGGCTAATGACCTCGAATCAATTTTTGCTTTAAATACATATAATTTTCCCTTGCTTAAACCCCCATACATCCCTAGCCTCAGGAGAGAAGGAAAGAGAGATCCTGCATTCTTTATTTTGCCTTCCTAGAACATTTTAAGAAAGCATCAAAAGTTCAAAACTTTTCCATTTTTCTTTGGAAAAGGATTTTTCTTTACAGAGGGAGTGCAAACAAATTCATTGTGATAAATGATGTACAAATCAGACAGGAATCTAGAGATGTAGTATTTTTGTGTATAAGCCTTGGTACTTACTCCCGGAGGGAGTGCAGACAAATTCATTGAGATAAATGATGTACAAATCAGACAGGAATCTAGAGATGTAGTATTTTTGTGTACAAGCCTTGGTACTTACTCCCAGAGGGAGTGCAGACAAATTCATTGAGATAAATGATGTACAAATCAGACAGGAATCTAGAGATGTAGTATTTTTGTGTATAAGCCTTGGTACTTACTCCTGGAGCTGATGGTGGCATGCCCTGGGGGCCTGGTGACCTCTTTTTTCCACCCCCTCCACCTGGATTCATGCTACCCCCTGTACCTGCAGAGGCTTTCCGCTTTCTTCTTTTTCCTGCCTGTCTAGGATTTTCTACAAATACATTACAAGTATTTTCTTTTAAATTTAGTTCACAAAATCATGAAATTGGAATTACATGTACAGTTGAACTTCAGTATCTCAATCATCAGTGTCTCGAATACCATGGATATCTCGAAACTTTGGATATCTCAGTCTCACTGACATAGAGATAACAAAGTTTGACAGTATATCAATTCTGATAATTTTTAGATATACATGAAACTCTTCATACTTCCAGCCATCTGAACATAAATTTGTTCATAGCAAACTTATTCAAAAATAAACTTGACATATTTCACTTGACTTTCAGTAGCATGTACAGTAATATGCATTTATTGGGAAAAGGAGAGTGCTGATGCAATCAAATCCATTTTCTTTTATGGTGTTCATGATAAGCGAACTGTTCTATATTTTCAAACACAGCTTTAGAAATAACCAATATCTAAATACTCCACTAAACACTTTATAGATAAACCACAAAGATCCAGTTTTCTTAAGATCTTTTACAGGAACTACCCTCACCTGGTTTACCCTTTCCTGGGGGTGCTACCATACGCTGCCACTTTTGGAATAATGTGGTTTTGAGACAGTCCCTGGGATTCAAACCATACGCCTTATGACGAGACATCAACTCCTGCATGGGTTCCAGAATCACACATAACTGAAAAATCACAAAAATGATGTAATAGTAAGTCCAAATTATGAAATCCAAGAATGGCTTTTTGTTTTGAAACATGTTTCTGAAATACTTAAGCATATTTTCCTGACTTTCTACGACATGAAATACATACACATACATGTATCTTTCTTATTTCATTCGGCAAACCTCGGCTGATTCCGTCACCTTCATCAAACCTCGGCTGTACGAGGAAACTTGATATGTGTCTCCGCTTAACATTTGTGATAAGGCTGCCTGTTTACCACTTAGGGAAAACGTAACACTTTGAAAACGATTATAAACATGCATCTGACATACGATAAAAATTTTCAAAAGCATTTAGGTAACACTTAGAATAGCACTTACCAAGAAACATGCACCTAGTATCTTTACATAATCTCATGTTTGTTTACGGATCGAATTCAGCACACTGTGCACGTGTAATTATAGGGCGCAGCCATATTGCGTATAAAGTAGCTCCAGTTCAATGGAGGTTTACATGATACAGCCGAGGTTAGTTGAGGTACGAATCGGTCGAGGTGTGCCGAGTGTTTCTTATTTCTGACCATGATAATTCATTACTATTTACCAAGTCTCTATTCTCCTGACAGGTACTGTTGTTTAAAATTTTAAAAAAAATATTTTGAGCCAGGATTGAACTGATCCAGAATGATATATATATATAAACTCCTTTAACAATAATTATTCTAGCTTCCTTTAAAACCCATCAAACATAGATCAACTGGTAACAGTCAATATCTCATTTTTAATCCAGTTCTCTTTGATCATCAAATTATGAATAGAATTTAACAATCAACAGTTAAAGTCAATTTACTTATGAATAGAAGTGAAATACAGAAAATCAGAGTAATACATCTGAACACATACATGCTTGTATTTACAGTATTTTTAGAAGTAAAATCTGAATGACTTCTGACACTTACCCTAAGAAAGTTCAGTGTGTAGTTAGTCAGCCCCTGCCTTGTGATATTCTTGGAGATCTGTTCAACCATTGCAGGGTCCTGCTGTTAAAGCATAATTAGAAATTCTTAACGTACACTGCCAATGTACAAGTCCTTGTATCATTTTCAAAGACAAGGCCCACTAGCCTAGCTTAATCACTAGTTTCCAAGTCACCTTTTAATCATAAGCATATCATAATTTCACAAGGTACTCTGTTAAAATTTTATGGCTCTTATTTTTTTTTTTTTTTTTTGACAGAAACAATATTTTAAGGTTACTCTGTTACTAATTAATAAGCTCAAGAAAAATGTCATACTTTTAATGACCCTGAACTCCTCCTAATGGCTTTGATCATACTTGTCATGTCTGTAGGTCCTGAACTTACCTGACAGTTTACAAGGAGAAGGCAGCAGGGTAATACCAGGGATCATGAACTTCACAATTTTAGTGGAGGTTTAAAGTTCATTACTCACGTTAAAATCAAGCAAATAGTTTGCCTTGAAAGTTTTCATCATTTATACACATTGAACCAAAATGGGTTGGTATTGGCCCAGCCAGAAACTGAGTGATACGGGTGATAGCGTGATCTTTAAATTTGATTACTCGTCATTACTCATAAGTATCGAAATCCAAGACTTTGCTCAAACCAGTGGGAGATTCACTACTTCAGGTGTTCATATCGTTATTTTTCTGAGATATTTACCTGCATGGCTATAACACTTCTAGGTATTAACTCTCGGTGCTGACGAACTTGGAAGTGCCAAGATCTTATTCTCATCAGATCATCAAATGTAAACTCCAATATAAGTCTGCCTTCTGTAACAACCTGTAGATAAAGAAACAACTAGAAATCTGACCAGTCAGCAAGGGCCCCGCAGAGGGTTAGAAATATAAGGGTGCAGATTAGGGGATGAGAATTTTACTTGATTCCAAAAAATTTCAAAATATATAAAGAATAAGCAACAGCAACTGCTAAATATCCAACAATCTGTAAATAGTATCCTTGTATTTACATAAGGCAGTAAAAAACATCACATCTATAATAACTCAATTAAATGTATATTTAAAAATGAATGAAGCATGTGTTTTCTAAAATACCAGCCTTCAGTGAATGCAAATATCACACAGGCTTGACCTTAACTTCAAAACAAATATCAGTTGCAGACAAAGGTGTTAATTAATCTTAAAGTGACAGAAAGATAACCCTCTAAAATATTCTGCAAACCAGCAAGATAATCAAACCCACGGGATTAAATATACCTCAACCTTTTCTTTTAAGTTTACAATAAGAACTTTTTCAGCAATGATAGAATGAGGTTATTATCTAAATACCTGTTAAAATAATTAGTATTCTTGAATTTACATAAGGTAGAAAAAAAGAAAGAAAAAAGAAAATAATAATAAAAATGACATCTTTATCTATATATCTTGTTTTTAGAATTCAAAAAAATCATAACTCATTGTGTATTTTACCAAAATAAAGTATGAACATTATTTAAATCCACATTTCAGAGAATGTAATTAAAACATCATTCAGAATTGACCTTAACTTCAAAACAAACTTCATTTGCAGACAGAGGTGTTAATTAATCTCAATGTGGCAGATAAAGATAAATGCTTTGGATTTTCTTCAAGAGGAAAGTTAATAAATCCCAAGAGACTCATTGCAGCCTTTCATAGTTTACAATAGTTACATTCTCAGCAGTTATCTCTCTTTGCCCATTCACTCTTATATAAAGTTAAGGAATATTCCCCACCACCCCAGCTCCAAACTGGATGACATAGAGAACCAAAATTAGCATCAAAATATGTCTTACTGCCTATTCAACCAACATACCAAATTTGAACTTAATTGGTCAACCCTAAAAAAAAGTTATTAGAAAAAAACAGAAAATTTGTGGACGGAAGAATGACAGACAGAAAGACAGACAGACAGCTAGAAAGACAGACAGACAGACAGACAGACAGAGTGATTACTATAGGGCACCCGCAAATCCCTGCAGGGCCCTAATTAAATGTTAAGCCTAGTGTAAGTCTGTCTTCTGTAACAACCTGTAGGAATAAGTCAACCTTTTGCAACATTTGAACAAAATCAAACAATTTCATTTTCAGAATTTAACAAAAATGTCCTAAATAAAATTCCCTTCTATCTAGGACATATTTCTTTTTGAATTGCTCAATGTAACAGCATTGACTTCCTGCAATTTTAATATAATTCTGAGACAATACCAATGAAGATAACAATGTATTGCCTCCAAAAAGGTAGGTTAATACTGAAACCTATAAACACATGCTGACACAAAATATTTCTTCTTTCTTTAGTTCGTACCTTTGTGAACATTGGTTTTCCGTGGTGGGTGATCATGGTAGCTTGGTCACAGTCCAGGGTGATGGACGTGTTGTGAAATGATTCCTTGGAGTGTTTCAATATGTAGTAGAGATCAGTTACTCCTCCCTCAAATATACTCCGAAAGTACCGAGGTACCAGGGTACGACCGATGGCTGAAATACATTTTTCACAATTAGTCAATGATAGTAAGCCCATCATTTACATTTAATTAATTAGCTTGATATAGACATATACTGCATACATATACATATACATATACTGCAATTCTCCAGTCCTGTAATAATAAATTACAAAATAAGGAACAAACTTCCATACATTCATTTTGTCTTTATTAAATCAGTCCATTTATTACTTATTAGGCCCTGCACGTAATTTTCAAGCATCTGCTTGACTTCAGCCAGAACAAACTTGTATACTGATTGAATGGCTTTGTGTTTTTTAATACTAAAATGTATACAAATTAATGTACAAGATCTGTAAAGGAATACTCTCAAAAGTTTGTTTTGAATTAGCACTGTTTACTCAATGTTGTTCATTTTTGGTAAGAATATTAGCAAAATTTATTACTGTAGTGCAACCAATAACTCTCTTTGAAAACTTCCTATAAATTTCTTTAACTGTAAACATGATATGGTAAGTGCTTTAAATTTACAAATGCAAAATATGTTCAAGTAAAAAGCATAAAATGCATTTCTTTTCTACATGTTGACTTGGTTTTATATAAATATCAATTTTCCAATCCCGCATGACAAGCGGAATTAAAAAAGCCGCTGAAATGAGGGCCAATCCCTGAGATTTTGTACTCACTGTAACGTTTTGGTCCATCTTCTAGATAGAAGGACAGGGTCAGGCTAGCATCGTCCTCAAAGAACTCTGTAGCAAAAGCATCCCACCATAAATTGTCACTCTCCTACACAGGAAGTAAAGAATTCTGATCAATGTAATCATCACAATTCACAAGTCTACTTATCAGTTAATAAACACATCAGTAATATAGGGGTCTAGTAATATACATCATTAATAAATGTATCTAAAAATAAATATATCTATTCAGTTAAAGATGTATCTAAAACAAAATCAGCAATAAATGTATTTAAAATATTAAAATAAACATATTATTCATAAATAAATCAGAAAATATTTGAAATAGATAACCAGTATTTCAGTACTTAAGATTTTTCATTTAATCTTGTACAATACTTATGTACATTCTGACACTTGCATCCAACACTCAAGCAGTACATATATTTACATACACACTGCCTGGACTTTGAACAGGAAATTTAATTTTTTTTTTACTTGTGCCTTTATCAGCTTTTCATATCAATATAAAGCTACACATACCTCACTGCGTTGCTGTAGTCGTTTGTTCAACTCATGAATTCTGTAGTCAGGCTGTCCCATATATGGTGTATGCCTCCTATAAAGAGCCGATATTAAGTTAGAATACACAGAATCCATGACTATGTGATCCTAAGCCTTAACACAACCCCCTCTCTATCAGAATGCAGCAATGCCAAGGTGGTGTAATTTGAAACTAATCGCCTGATTACCATCTCTTTTAAATTTGAAACAATGTGCTTCAAAGGCCCCGTGATAAGAGTAATTACTTTCAATTTGTTTTCAGCAGAAAATTTGATTAGAAGCCTACAACTGGGTGAGTGTGTTACTTATATATATATACTTATAGATTCCTCGTCTAACTGGTCCAGACAATGATCTAATTATACTGCATTTTACACTTAAAAACAAAGCTAATGACTCAGTCTAAGATTAAATTTCAGGCATGTAAGAAGTGCTGACATTTCTGATGGTCTTATATGTACATCTGTTAAATAATTCTGATAAAATATGGATGGAATATCTCTCAGTTGTGTGGAGGTATGTATAAACTTGTAAGCATTATTCTGATTTATATAACTTTTTATGCATTTAAAAGCAATCAGCATGAATCTGACCAGATTTGAGTATATTCAAAATATCTTTCCACAAATGCTCCATGTGGATTATTTATCAAGTTTATTGATATATTTTCATCCAGGATTAAAAGAATAATTAAGTTTCTGAGGTTTTCTTTTATTAATTTTCTAACCAGAGGCATTCAAGCAATTTAAGTTGTCAGCATTGCAGCATTTTTGTTTTTACACTCATTTTATGTTATAAAATACTTCATTCATTAAAAAATAAAATAACTACACAGTGCTCCAAGTCACACTTACTATCGGATCACTAAATGGTGACCTAAAATTATTATTGGTTGCAAAAGTTCTGGTCACCATCAACAAATATTTTTTGACAAAAACTTTTTTAGATAATACAAGTATATTAAAAATCAAGGCATAAACACATATATTTTGACTTTATATTTATTACTGTGACTAAATATTTTGCCAGGAGGTTGAGAAAACAACAATATATTGGTACTACATGTAGTACATACAATAGATTGAAGTATGTTATGTACATGTAAAAACTTACTCAAACCTCCTGTGAATGCATGCAGTAAACAGGACAATATAATAGATGATTGATTCTATGTTGTTTAATGTCCCATTCAAGAATTTTTCACTCATATAGAGACATGGTCACATCACCTGCTTTAGATCTGATCACTGCATCAAAATTACAAGATGTGTTTGTGAAACACTGATGCCCCCATATGGCAACTTATAGCAAAGGTTAAACTTTCTCAAATGCAAATCAATTATGTTGATACCCAAAGTAAGGTCTTGTCTCTAGGAATATACCTGTGAAATATGAAAGCCCTAGCAGCAACCACTGAATATATATGGAAAGGTTAATTTTTTTCCAAAAGTATGTCAAACATCAAGGTCAAGGTCAAATGGTCAAAATTAATGGTGCCCAAGGAATGGCCTTCTCCCAAGAAATACACAGATGAAATGTGAAAGCCGAAGCACCAATCGTTCAAAATTTATGACCAAGATTCAAGTTTTTCAAAAGTAGGTCAAACTCCAAGGTCAGGGTCAATGGATTACAACTGTTTGAATCCAAACGAAGGTCTTGTCACAAGGAATAGACATATTAAATATGAAAGCCCTAGCACCACCTGTTTATAAGTTCTGTCCAAGGTCAAAGTTTTCTAAAAGTAGGTCAAACTCCAAGGTCAAGGTCAAAGGGTCAAAGTTGTTGGTATCCAAGAGAAGGACTTGTTACAAAGATTACATATGTGAAGTATGAAAGCCCTAGCACCAAGGCCAAAAAAAATTAATCAATAGTTTCTCAAGCACCGCCGCATCAGGTCAAAAACTGCTGCATTGTTCAATTTTATTGACATTTTGAAAAGGGGAATAACTCAATTTTCTACTTTTCCAAATTAAATTAGAAAATTGAGTTATTCCCCTTTTCATAAATGCTAATAGATGGGTGTTTTTATTAGATAAATGATATATTACTTGTTGATAGGGTATTTTTTTAATTAACTTATTGTTCAAAAGTTATGGCCAAGGTTCAAGTTTTCTTTGAGAAGATTTGGGCGAGCAATAGTCTTTCTTTATTACTGGGATTGAGATTTACTTTTTCTAGGTCCCAAAAATGTGAATATGCAATAATTTGTAGTCACCAAATAAGTCAATAATTTATCAGAGCTCTGCTCTGTCTGTCAGTCTGTCAATTTGTCCCTTCATTTGTCCATCCTCTCATCTGTCCATCCAATATCACTTGTCCAGAAAGTATTTTTCTCTCCCCTTGGCCTTATGTTGCTTATACTTCATCCATATATTGCCTGTGGGTAGAGGGTGTGCAGTGACCTTAAACCAGTTTTCTTGATGAAAGGTCAGGTCAAAAGCACCTCTATGTAAAACATTTATCCAGTGATTTTTTTCTCTCCCCTTGCCCCTAGGCCTTATCAAACTTCACCCATATATTTTCTGGAGTATAGGATGTGCAGTGACCTGGATCAAGGTCAAGGCCATAGCAGATCTTTGTAAAAAGAGAATATTTTCTTCGCCTTCGACCATATATCTAGCCCATACTTCACCCATACTTTGCTTGTGGGTTAAGAGTTTGCAGTGACCTTGAACAAAGTTTCTAGGTCAGAGGTCAGCATCAAAGCAGATTTCTGTGTGAAATCCTTATCCAGAGCTTATTTTCTCTTCCCTGGGCCCTATCTGGCTCATACTCTCCCTAGAGTGCTGGTTAATGGTGTGAAGTAACTGAATGAAGTTTCTAAGTCAGACGTCAAAGTCTTAGCATATATCTGTGTGAAATCCTTATCATGAGTATATTTCCTCTCCCACTGACCCAATTGCCTTATGCCTCATCCAAAGAATGTCCATGGGAAAAAATGTAATCAAAGGTCTAGGTCAAAGTCCAAACACAGTCCTTTACAAGTACTTTTCAACCTAATGTCCTTTGCTTAATTGAGGTCCTCACCACCTCAATGATATCTAGTTATTCACTTTCATTAAAAATAGAAATTCAAAGATATTTTCTAAAAAAATTGTAAAACTATATAGACCCCCTTTGTGACCCCAATTATGTCCAATGGACACTGATTTCAACAAGCTTATATGTCTTGTATACAGTATATGAAAATGTTTGCAAATAAGTTTGGTTTGAACAACTTGATTACTTGAATCTACACTACATCAGTACATGAACATGCTTGCTTTGTGATTCTTGAGATTTTCAGATTTTTAGACTTTTTCTATACATTTTGTTTGTGAGAATTTGGACTCTCTTTGTCACCTTTGCCATATCCATGATGTGAACAAACCTGAATCAACCCTACATAAGCATGCCTCAATAATCTAATACTGAGAATTAAATCTTTTCTTTTTTACTAATACAATTTATACATTTCATCACCTTATCCTCACATTGAAAGTCAAACACCAGAGTGAGAGAATAAATTACATCTGACCATGCTGACAGTAGCTAGCTTCTAGTTTTAGGTTATGGGAAGATTGCAAGTCAATTATACTAAGCACTTTATTTGCCCTAATACCTCCCCCCCCCCCCCCCCCCCCCCCAGCCTCAATTTGTTGAAACACTTTAAAGTGCTGGGTAGTTCCAAAATCATCGATATGTCTTTGTTTTATTCTATCAAAAATAAAATTTTTCTACAACATGAACAAGTTAGTAAAAGATTTTATTGTTTTGATGTTATTGTTAAGAGAATTCTTTAGTCATGGGAAAGACCCTCATAATTCTCCGACTTAAAAATAACACAGAAAGGCACTGATCAAGACATGGGTGCTTTTGAAATGAACAGATATAAATGAAATGCAAATAATGACCAGTAAATCCTGATACTTACATTCCTCCATGTTCCCTGTCCACCATGGGACTAGTCATAGGCTGTCCGGTGGGCATCCTTGGCCCCAGGTATGCCCCGCCCCTGTCCAGAGTGGCGAAACCTCAACTAACACAATAGCACAGCCCAATTCTCAGCTCCTACTCCAATGTCACAATCACTAGCTTTGTCTACTGGAGGACTTTCACATTAATGTCAGTTAGTGTGTAAAAGAAAGCATGGCCTGTTTTAAAGGAAAATGAAAGTATCGTTTAATCAAAAACAGGTCTCAAAGCCTTTGAGTAAAAGCACTATAAAGGCATGATAGACAAAATGCAACTTTAGTCAATGCAAATTTACATCAACCAATGTCACTCATGTTTACAAAAATGCATAAATGTGCATCGATTTACACATAAATTTTGAAAAAAACATAAAAAAAATGCCCCTGAAAAATACCTCTGCATCAAAATGAACTTTCCAAAAATACTTAAGGTATCCGACCCACATTAGCCTCGGATTCAGTGAATCTGAATGTATAACAGATATATATTGGCTGAATACTCAGTACATGTAGACATAATCTTCATGTTTTAGTATCAATATGTGCAATCATCAATGCAATCTTCATTAATTAATTACTGCTTAGGTAATTATACTTTTGAAAATTTCTCTTGGTAAATCCTTTACTACTCTAAAATGCTTTGAATTAATTTCAAAGTATTTAATACAGGATGGATATTTAAGGTTAGAAAATAAGGTCCTAATATGGGTCGGATACCTTAAGGTCAGACGATACGTTCCTCAAATGACTGTTTTGTTTACCTTCGAATTATGTGGAAAATATTCAAAATTTTAATTACCTTTTGATTTCTAAACTGGTTTCTAATTGTCTTTAAAAAATTGAAACACCAAAAAATGTGTTATTGGCTAATTAAGTTTTTTCCAAAAGGATTTTATAGGAAAAACATCCTCTGGTATCTTGCACAAATGCCTGGTAAGGTACCTCAATTTTTTGCGAGTAAACATGTTAAAGTAGCAATACCTCAATGAAAAAGTCTTAGAAAAAATTATATATTATTGAGGAACGTATCGTCTTTCCTTAACACAAACTATGAAAATTTTAGCACAATCTAAAACCCAAAGTCCAAATTAATAATATTCCATGTCAGAATATTTACTTAAGTTTGACCTTAATTGCCACAAAGGTTGAAGATGGTAATAAAAAGGTCAGTGAAGCACAAGTTTTGAAAAAGGTTCAAACAAAACTTTCAGAGGTCAGTTCTGGAGGGATTTCATGTCCTTCAATAAACATTAGATGGTGGAATCTATATGATATGTGTAAATAACACCACAAACATAATTCCTTTTATTTTCAATTTTTAAGCATCAAATA
The DNA here is from genome assembly GCF_033153115.1 of Saccostrea echinata. Taxonomy (NCBI): domain Eukaryota; kingdom Metazoa; phylum Mollusca; class Bivalvia; order Ostreida; family Ostreidae; genus Saccostrea; species Saccostrea echinata. The sequence continues at coordinate 5,147,245 of NW_026889763.1, read as the reverse complement.
AGTTAATGTAAACAGGTCCAGTACAATAAGTACATTTAGCTACGTAGCTAGAATTACCTACCATAGCTTTATTTAGCTACCTCAGGTAGCTTTATTAAGCTATTTCTAGGCAACTTTTCACAATTTTGCTTTTTATTTTAAAAAGACAAAGAGTCGCAAGTAAATGTCTACTAATATTTATTCTAGGGGTTATTTAACCCTTTCAACACTGTAGACCGATACAACAGTCTGATAAAATTTCGTCTTGGAACACGGTAGACCGATTCATCGGTCTCAGACACAAAACTGAAAGTAAACGTTTATTCTTAGAAATAGAAAGTATTCTCTGCACAAGAACTTTTGCTATGAATTATGGGTATATGGATATAAACATCCGTTAATAAATATGGCGGACCACATGGCAAAAATCACAGAAAAATAAGGAAAATTAGATGAATCTCAAAGAAAATGACGAAGAAAGCAAAATGGCGGTTAACAACAAAATGTCCGATCTTTCTGACGATGAAAACTTTAATAAAATCAGGGAATTAGACATTAAAGACGTCTCTAGACAACAAAAATACGAGTTTTTCACAATGTTGAGAAATCTAGTCAGAGAAACGACTCGGAATCAGACTTTGAAGGCTCCAAAACAAAGCATGCTTTCGACGCTCCAGACTTCTCCTGATGTCTCGAAACACCACGTTTTATTTATTTATTATTATGGACTTATTTTTCAATAAATTCTGACATATTGCATATCATTTTACTCAGAAATAATTTCTCTTTTGAACGTTGTAAAGAACATAATTGATTTTGAAACTTCATAGCAGCAAATTTATTAAAATATTACACAAGATCAGTTATAAAACATAATTATGATTTTTATTAGTGCTTTTGACATGCTAAATGATTTTGAATATAAAAAATTTGATATCATTTAAAAGAGAAATGTCTCACCTTTCTAATAATGTCTCATTTATTAAAATGTTCAAAGAAATAAAGAAGTTATTGTATTTTTTGTAATGGAAGGTGAAATGTTCAGTGATGGCCCAAGTTACTCAGTGTACCAGGGCTTGTTTGATAAAAGTTACTCAGGGTTGAAAGAGTTAAAAAGCTATTCAAAGCAGAGATAAAGAACAAGGTTCATTTGATATAATATTTGGCCCTAAGAATTTTTAAAAATTAAAGTTTACGCTGAATTAAAACTTTACATTGAAAATAAAGGTTGTATATGTGCTTGTTAAAAAAATAAACCCAAACTTTGAGAACATGTCCCCTGTATACTGTTTATTCGTGGTCAAATCATGCACGGAATGCGTATTTCCGGAAAATTCGTTAAAAATCAGGGACTTAAAAGCATTTTTCGATAGGTCCGCATTATACCACCACTTTGAAATTTTCTCAAATGAAACATCGATTTGAAAGTATTTTATAGGCAAAGAATTACGATGGTGATATTGTGCGGACCATGTTTATTTTTAAAAAATGTGTTCATTTACAGCATGCAATACACGTGCATTCGACGGTGTTTTGCTAGATCTAAGAATATACCTCGCCACGTATCGCTAAAAATCCTTTAATATAAAGGATGAAATCATTATATCAATGTTATGAAGATCTGGTCTGTATTAATTCTTTACACGCTGTTCGAATTTAGATGCGTTGGGCCTACTGGTATATTAGTATACATTTAGCATCTTACTTCCGCGCTCCCTAACTAAGTGACAGTGATCCGAGTCCGACTATATCTGGACATTAGGTGGTTGAAAAATGTAGCAGTTCATAAAAAAAAATGCAGTATTTACACTTGTCGTATAAAATATTATTTTACATCTAGTTTATTTATTACCCAGTGCCTGTGTCCATATTCATGGCAAGCTGAACATTATCAAAAAATATAAGTCATTTTTGAAAATTGACGTCACAATGGTTTCGCCGATCTATTTGGCCTTTTGGGAAAATGGACCATTTACATGTACAAGGACATGGTTTTCTGAGCTATTATAGTGAAAATTAGAGGCTAAATTTCCAAGTTAGAAGACAATTAAATTGGCAAAATATTACAATAGATTTAACAATGCCCCTCTCAGTATAAAATATGTGCAATGTAGATCAGTTCCGAAGATAATATAAATGTTTTATCAATGATTTCAGTTAGCTTTTTTGAAGAGTTCTATAAAAAATACCCGTAAAATCATATATATCGCATAAATGTATTTTGGTCAAATCCATTTCTCGAGATGGTCAAAAACACTGAAAAGGGGGTAATATATAGCATTTTATGTACTTATTAGCGATTAAATAAAGGTTGGATGTAATATTTACATAATGTAAAAAAAAAAAGAAAACAATAAACTTGGGGGGGGGGTATAAATTACTACTTGAGTGATGATATCGGATGGGGGATATTACTGTAGATCGACAGACCTATAGATATGAATTGTATATAGAAACATAATATAGAAGTAACGAATGACTGAGGATAAAAAAGTGTTTCCCTTTGATTGTCAAGAATCGCATCGTTTGCTTGTTATCCTTTTGTATTAATATCCGAATCTGCGCGCACATGCAAAACTTAAATTCTGACTTGTTTACTAAAACAGATATTAATCTTTGCTAAGAAATGATAAGTATATATCCACTGATATCTATGCATAAGTGAAATATTCTCGAACGGGGCTCGTACATGTAATGCAGTGATCGTAGAAAATGTAGCTGATTTTATTCTTGTTAATTATTTCAACTGGAGGGAAAAATTAAAATAAAATATAAACAGGGTGTCATAGAACATAGAAAATGATTTATTTAATAAATGAGCATTGGATTTATTGTGAAATGGATTCCACGGTGCTGGATTTTGTAGAAAATGTCGTTCTCACCATGCTTACTGGTTATTGAAATAATGACTTCCAGGATATCAATATCAACAATCTAGTACGTATATGTATTCAAAGGCGGATCCAGCACCAGCGTGCCGGGCGACCCCCCCTTTTTGTTTGAGATATTTTTTTTTTGCTTGTGTACATGTCGTTTGTTTAACCTGTTTATACTCTCAATTTATCAACACGTAACATTCAGGCACGTAGTTTCCCTGCTGATTCGAATTGGAAAAATATTTCATGTCAAAAAATCTTAACTTACCCCTTACATGTGTAAATGGTAAAGTTATACTTGAAATTTCATCACCACGATGAACATAATGATACTTTTCCCACGACACCTTTTTTTACTGTTTTAATTTTTGTCATCTTGAAAATATACATTTAATTAATTATCAATAGACTGAATGTGGAACTATTTTGCTTTAATTTCTACGCCTACAATATGTGATACAGGAACTAAAAATATTTCATGTAATCAAAGGTCCCATTGAATAGACACCCCCCCCCCCCCCATAAAACATGTTAAAAAAAATGTACTCAAAAAAAAAACTGTACTGTCTGCTTCTTTTCCCCCGAATAACACAAGAAAATTAATATTGCTTTCTGTTTGTTATGAACAAAAGGCCATCTACTTTCAAGGGTTAACTTACGTTCACAGTATTAAATTGTGGTATTCTTAACATTATATTAGACCAAGATAAAGTACATGTAATTGAATACAGTATTTACATATTGATTACCAATATAAGTAAACAACAGTGAAATCTGTTCACTAACACTTGATTGTCTTTGAACAATTTTCCTGGGGAAATAATTTAAGGCAGGCACATTATCCTTGAAATAATTAGACTAGCTCATAATGTACACCTTTATATGATAAAATGTTCTCAAAGTCTACAAAATGTTTTTTTTTTCCTAATTGGTGTTTAGAGCGTCCTTAAAACAACGCTTCCTTAGGTTGTCATAAAGGTATCGATTACTTAGAGGAAGTAGTAAGGGACCCGCAGGGGGGGGGGGGGGGGATATCCGCATCCTAACACCCACCACTTGTATTAAATTCATATAGTATAATACCAAAAATATGAAGGGTTAAGGGTTAAGAAAACTTTGTAAAGTTTGTAAGATATGTAGGAAGGTAAAGTGACATCCCCCCTTTCAAAATAGGTTTTTCAGGTTTGGGTTAGTTTTCTTTTTTTTAAATAAATTTTCTCCTTTGGGTGTCGATCTTTTTTTTTTTTTTTTTTTTTTGAGTTGGTATGGAACACATCACTCCCTTTTCTGGGAAAAATTACAGGAAAATTCCTCAATTACGCTTTTTTTTCCGCGAGCCGGCATTGCTTTTCCGCGAAAAATCCTTCTTTACCGTGAAGTACTATTATTTTTTTTTTCTTTTCTGCGAAATCCTCTATGAACCAGGTAGTACCTTTTGCTCCTTGTCTACCACAGGGATGAATTAATGTGAAAGTCTCTTAAACATCGTTAAAAGACCAAGTAGATTGTAGGTCATCTACGCATTAACCTATACATCTTCACAATGTCAAGGTTTTGTGAAATCCTTCCCATTTAAAAAAGGTTTGAAGAGAAACTTTGACATTGTGAAGATGTGTAGCTTAATACGTATAAAACATGCATCATTAAAACATGCTGTCTGTTCAATAACCCGTACTGTACATGTACACTCCTTTTTTTCCCTTATGATTCAAAAAATTTCAAAGCCAGCCATACCGATTGATTTAAAGATTTGTCTTTAATTATGAAAAATAATTTAGAAAGCATGATATGCTATCACATGTATACCAATACATTGAAATGTACGTTTATGAAAATGAGATTTAATTAACGTACATAATAAAATATACATGTAAGCTGGATTTGTTTTTAAACATGACGTTAAATTCTTGTTCATGACATCGCATAAAGCAACGTCAAAATATCGCAACGTTATCGTAAACTATGCTACCTTTACGTTTATATAAAACAAAAATAAAACTTTGTTCATGCATATATTGATAATTTCAGGAAAATATATACTCTCTCAAAGAGTTTTGAGGAATATTATTTAATTTTGACACGGGGCCGAATTTTGCACCAATCGCACCTTGTCCTTTAACATTGCTGCATTTGAACACTTTTAAGGAAAAGATGTATTTCCGTTGTTTGAATGTGAGGCATGGATAAGTCTGATTACTTCACATTGTGCTCATGTTAACCAAAACTTGTTTTCTTTGTTATTTCATTCTGAAAGTAACTGTTTGGTCACAAGTTAACAGTTGTATATAGCCCCAAAACTTTTAGAACTTTGATTGCAATTGCGCAGAAAAAGACACATCTCTAAGAGTGATTTTTTCATGAATTGTTTTCAGATGAGTTCAAAGTTGAAAATTATCACTGCATCAAAGTGCAATTTTCTGCACTTCCTGAGATAAATGCAAATTTAAGAAATAAATTTGATTTAGTAGCTAAATAAAGCTACTTCAGGTAGGTAAATAAAGCTACGTAGGTAATTCAACCTAGGAATCTAGTGATTGTACCAGACCTGGTAAAATGTAGCTACCACAAGCTATACCTGAATGCATTTTAAACCTTTTAAATTTCTCCCTTACCCCGAAAATTTATTTCAAAGGGTCATAATGATCTTGGTTTTCAAAGTTGGCATAACCATTTTCACTAAATAATGTGGAGTGTAGAGAAGAGGTATAGATAGATTTCAGTCTCTGAAGTAAAACTGGGGATGAGGGGTCAATTTCATAGCTGTGGTTTGCAGTATATAACTTTCAGGCCCTACAATTGGGATCATTAAGAAAATTTTGTCATTATCTTTTTCTATAAACAAAAATTTGCCTCCAGTGAACCACAGACAGTTTGACTCGAGGCTACAAACGAACACAGCCACAACGTTGCCCTATAACAATAGCCCGATAATGCACTGTGTACCAATTCGCTACACGTGTGCTTATTGCACAAATACTTACTTACCAGTTCCACACAATTTGATGAGAAAAGACCTTCAGCACAATAAACTTCACAGAAATATATCAATTATTGACAATATTTGGTACAAAAGAAGATCTATAATTACAACTTCCGGGTAATTGCCACTGGGAATTGTGGGAACTAAGAAACTCTGTACGACCAACATTATTTTTCCCGGAAAAGTATTAAGTCAATTTCTCATCCTGTTGAAGAAAAGAATAGAATGAGGAAATATACGATACAAAATATTACTGAACAGAGAAGAAATCGTTTAAAGATATTTTAGTAAATTAAAGAAAATACCTATAACTGGGGTCAAACGGCAACGTGCTGACCCAGGACCCCTGAAATCATGGAAATTGTGAGGATGTCCTATGTTTTGCTTTATGGCATTTGGCCTGGGGTGTATATCACCTAAAACGAATGTCAAAAAAGATAACGTAGTCAGACGGTGTAAATGGCTGATGTGTAAGATGTTGTATGCTAACATGAACTCAACAATATGACCTTGACCTTTGAATTCTTTAGATTGGGATAGACAGAAGACATATTTTAGTGCACTATTACCTCAACATTTATTTTAAGATGAGCATTTTCGTGTTTCTGACAGAGAATGGGATAATATGTTGTATTCTACCATCCCTTGCTCAATATGACCCTGTCCTCTAAATTCTTTAGCTGGGGGGTAAATAGACCGTAGACCTATTTTAGTGCACTATTAACACAGCATTTCTATTTAGATACTCGTTTTTGTGTTTCGGAGAGAGATTGGGGAAACCGTTATATTTGATTTGTCCATTTATTTTTCTAACTTCTTCCCTCTATAAAAGCTTGACCAGGACAATAATTGAATATTGAAATTAAGTTTAGGCTTAGACCTAGACTAAAACTTTTGAGCCATTTTAATTTGAATGAATTTAAACTTCACTTTGTTGCTGCAGCCTAACTTAAAAATTTTTCATGACCTTGACCAAAGGTAACATCTTAAAGGTCAAAATCACTTTGTTTTAACCGTTGAATGAAAAGAATTTAATCTTGAAAAATTACCAGATATGTTGAAAAGTCGATTATATTTACAGCTAATTTTTTACTCATATTTTCAGATTTCTCAACAGCACCTATATTTAAGGATCTATATAGAGAAATCTTACAAGACGAGATCTTCAGCAAAGAAGTCAGAAAAAGATCAGTGACTAGCTATAGCTTTCAGTGTAAAAAAAAATGAGTTGCTGTTTTTATGTAACTAGTGATTCCAGAATAAAAGACATTAGCATTTAAATACAGTATTCTAAAGTTTGCTTTTTGTATAATCATGCGTAATTAATCGAATCTAGCTGCGTTGACTAAGTAAATACACATGCAATATCGAAATAAATCAATGTGAATGTTCATGCAAAATAAATTTGATATTTAAAACTTGTTTTCGCATGGTTTTAATTTGAAACTTGTGTTCCTTTTTGCATGAAAATCATGCAAAATTTCTTTTTACATGACATTCATGCAAATTGCGTGAAAACCGCAAGGTACACGTACATCGTGCATGGATGTTTTATCTTCCTCATGCAAAAAAATTGCATTATATTCATATGATTTTCATATGCAGTCCTATGGTTCAGTTATGGCACTTTGAACAAAAAGAGTAAATCGTTCCAATTCTTAATTATCGTCCACGGAATTAAGATGGCAACGCTTTTATCCACATTTTTAAATAAAAGAAATTGAAATTCGAAAATCCCGGACCACAGGCGCTTGACGTTTTTAACCTTTCTTTCCATAAATAAAAAAAATCCCCCATACTATAATAATAACAAGGTTCGTCACGGTCTTATTCCAGACCATTAAGTGAGAATAAACTTCAAATGGATATCACTCAATTCTGAAATACAATTATTGATAATCAAACAATTTTTAATTATGTGTTTGTATTTAAATATTATACAAACATGCAACACGTATGCAAAATAAAAAAAAAGATATTCTGAATCAAAACTGTCCAAGTCTTCTCTCAGTTTATGGTCTTGGGGTCAGGTCTTGTGATGCATAAAGAAATTCCCACAATAGGGAAATCTGGTTCTGGATATGAGGACCAATTAAATATGAGTAACAAAATAGTTTGCAAAAAATAATGCAATATTTTTTCTTAGTCATAAGCCATTTTGTAAAACAGACCCCAGGATCACGAGACATAGACTGAAGTCAGGTGCGGATCCAGGAATTTTTCGGGGGGGGGGGGGGGGGGGAGGAGGAGGGGGGTGTTCCATCGCAGACAGAAAAAAAGAACACCTAAACTCTTTTCCCAAAACGTGAAAAACCTATTTCGTGGTGGTGTCGGGGAGGGGGGGGGGGGGCACTCTCCTTCATTTCTTAAACTTTATATGAATGGTTCTTCCATCCAACTTAACAGGGGTCCATGTTTTCTCTGGGGTCCAGGACATTTTTTAGTTACTTTACTAAGTTCATTTACTCCACACATTCCAGGGGGTCCACCCCCTCTAGATCCGCACATGGAAGTCAACCAACCTTCAGATGCTTATGAATGAAATATATGGAGATAACGAACAGTATTCAAGCTCAAAAGTCCATTATACAATACAAAATAGGAGTAGAGCAAACACGGACCTCCAAACATCAGAGGTGGGATCAGGTGCCATGGAGGAGTGAGCATCCCCTGCCGACCGGTCACAGCCGCCGTGTGCTCCTTGTCATGATCGGGAAATAACGGAAAAATCCGTCGACAATTCAGTGTGTAAATAATGGCCTAACAATTAGTATGAAAAACGTCAGTCAGCATTTGACTCAATGATAAATTGTATTTGCTGACAAGGTCATTGTATCGACCAAAGAACTTACGAAATGATGACTTTAAACGAGACAGCTGATATTCTTGTTTCATCAACTTATTTGTCAATAATTTACCTCGTTTTAGAAATTGTACATACGTAGAGCATGCTCTTGCGTATCGAATCAACTGAGAGATATATACCCCGTATGCAGGTGATGAAGGTATATTGCTGCATAAGTAAGGGAAGTTGACGATTGAAAAGTTAAAGTCATCACGTTTATCATAAAGCTTGGTTGTTAGATTACCATTAACGTCTTTTTCTAGTAAAATATCCAAATATGAAACAGATGTGTCAGACTCTGTGGTATCTTTTATCTCAAGTTCACCAGGATATATCGTATCGACATAAGAATGAAAATAGCCATTGTTAATTGACAATACGTCGTCGATATATCTAAATGTCGAGTTGAACGCCACAGTAAGTGTTTTCTTCTTTTCACGTACAAGATTTTGGACAAATTCTGCTTCATATGAATACAAAAAAAGGTCGGATAATAACGGGGCGCAATTGGTACCCATAGAAATTCCAATAGATTGTTGGAAGACCTGGTCTCCAAAAACCACATAGATATTGTGAATCAGAAACTCAAGCATCTTTTTAATGTCAACTTCAGAGTACTTGTGTGTACAATCAGAATGTTTTTTAACAAAATAATTTTGCAAATGACCAATGACAAGGTAAGTATATTTACGAGTTCCATTTTTATTGAAAAACTGCAATGGAGACTTTTTGGTGATCTAGGCAGTCTTTTACAATTTACAATTTGTATTTTGGAATTTAATTGTTTGAATTCATCATATAATCAAAAGATACAGATTTAATTCAAGTCTACTATTGTTTCATGATCCGGGGTACTAGTACTGACTCTTATCGAGTACATGTTAATACAATAATTGCAAAATATAACAAAGTCATTTGATATATACATGTATATTTATATACATTTCCATCATATGGTACGTGATATTGTCGATCTGTAGTATATAATGCTGTCAAAAAATGTAAGAAAAATCCATTTATTTATCTTTTCCTGCACTATAAACAAGTCAACAATTCAAAGGAATGCTTTTAAAATTATTCAGAAATATAGACTGCATATTTAGGAATCATTGCAATCAAAAATCTCTGCATTAGTCAATGTAGTTTGCCACCAGAACGTCACCAGAGAACGTCACAATCCACAGTCTATCGTGATCGTCTGCTACCGCACTCCAAACAGAAATGATGCCGTCATTTACCATCTCCTTAATATTGTACGCCTGTAAAGTTTCTCCGTCTACATTAGTAATTTTAACGAGACTTTGTAACCCACAGCTTAGAATTATGTTATTATAATTGTCACAAGATATGCTCCAGATGTCGTCTTCTCTGGGTAATGGTGATTCTTTCAGAATCCTGCTACCTTCCTTGTCCATTATTTTCAATATTCCTCTATCCACAATACAGAGTGATCCGTCACTGAAGGACGAGATTAGGTGTGGTTTTTGAAGAAGCATATCGCCTTCAATGTTAACATTCAAACAATGTAAAACGATCCCCTTAGACGATAACTTCAAAAGTTCTCGCCATCCTGGGATGGGACCACCGCAGACTTTTAAGATAACAAAAATGTTACCACAACTCACATGCGCTCGCTCAATGTCACAGTCGGTAAATTTGGCCAGTATTGTCATTTCATTGCTCTCTTCGACTTGAACGAGCTCTGAAAGTCCCGCGAAAATGGGTTTAGAATTCAAAACCCCACCAAACACGGCGGTGACAAAGGGTAGTTTGACCACCCTGTGGGTGTTGCCTTGGTGGTCTATCAGTTCTAAAGATGGCGCTCGGGTGCAGATCCATGCTTTACTGTCACCAACAGGGAATACCGCAAAAACGGCTTTTCGTTTCTGTTGTCGAAATCCACCAACTCTTTGAAGACATTGTTTATGAACCTTGTTCTCCATCGTTATACTAAATCATATAACTAGGGGAAAATGGACTACCGGTATGTTTACCAATGACAGTGGTTGTTCCATAAATCTTCTAGGATGCTTTTGGTATCATAAGCAAAGAACACAAAATATAGAATATCGAGTGACATAAGAGGAATCCTGGCACTGTGTATATCCAGCATACTTCAAATTTCGATAGTGTAAATGGCAGTTGCTCAAAAGCCTTCGATTTTTTTCTCGCCAGTTTCCAATACCAATTAACGGAAGCTTTGTGCAGACCGTTTTCACAAACCAATACACATATGTTCCCTCATCCATCAAAATTGATTTTTTCTTCACACAAGAAAAGCAACAGACAATATTTAATACGCCTTTTAAATTTGGTAAATTGTGAAATTAAAATCCCTATTGGTGTACACAATGAGAAGTAAACAGTCTTGTTGGAGTAAAAAAAAACAGGATACAATAAGAAGTGTTATGAAATGACGCTTGTAAAGCACATTATAATTGTTCATGGGTACCTCAAGAGAAACATTTGTCCTAAATTTATTACAGAGATCTATTCAGATAAATACAATTATATAATACTTGATATTTTAAAAATGCCGTTCTTTTTCAATAAATTTTAATTTCAACATTGGTAAATAGAATTATGTATCATGATTCAATCCACGTTTGCACAAGATTATTATTAATTGGTCTAAAATTGTAGGAGGACCAGCATTTTTGAATGACTGTTCGTTGACATTCAAATCAATATTGGTGTAATTTACACTTTTTTTTCTATACAAGATTCTTTCAAATTAAACACCGATATTTCCAAAAAAAAAAATCATTCTCATACCTCGTCTCATATTGTTTTTTAAGTCAAAAGTCGCACAATTCAGCATATTCTTAATATCTTTAAATCCATATTAAACAGGTCTTCAAAGGCTGACCTCAAAATATTTTTTTTAATTTAGTACACGTATTGCATTTTACTTTTTTTCAACAAAACAGTCTATACAACCTCCGTTCACTGTGTTTAAATTTACTTGTGGTTCCATCTGTTGAATTCGAAGTCGCAGCTAGGTAGTTTTGAGGATCGAAAAAAGCCAGCAAATGAAATATTGTGTAGGTTAACAATTTGAACAAATGAGAAATAAAATAATTGCTCATCTTTCAAAATCTTAATTTTATTCCAACATTTTTTTAAACTCTTGATTTTTTCGTCAATAATGAGCGTTTACCTTAGTAAATGAGGTCTTTGAGAATTTTGAGTCAATGCATGTTTTAGATTTAGTTCTGGGCCCAAAACCATAAACTGAGAACAGACTTAAGTCAAAAATTTGATTTTTAATATCTTAAGTTCCGTTTAACGTATTAGCTTCAAAATTTGCAATTGTGCATAGAACTTCAATTCAAAGATATGAAGAAAATTTTAACTTATAATCATAATTATTTTTAAAGTTATATCAATTTGAAATTTTGACTTAAGTCTGTTCTCAGTTTATGGTTTTGGGGCCTGGTGGGCCCATATGATCACTATATAAATCTGCATGTGACATATTCCAAACCAGAGGCACCATGAGCACTAAGCGCACAAAATGATACCCCCGCTCCCATATGAGTATAATGGCAGAGTCCATTTTTTGCTATGGGAAAGCCGAAATATCTGTCAATGACACTATGTAATAAAGATTCTGTCTCATTAAAGAGGGTGTTGCAGTTCTTTTGTTATTTTCCCTTAAGGTGTAGAAGATAATAAGAATAATTTCAAGTAACAGAAAACGATGTTCATTTTTTTTTCAGATACTATACAAATATAGCCCTTTTATGAGGTCGATCCATAGATATATCGACTTCACAGAAAAGCATATCGACTATTTTCTTTGGGAAAAGAAAGAGACAAACAAATTTAATTCATAATGTAGGAATTTGTAAGTTTTAAAGACTTTTCACAATTATAAACACATCTTTGGATTTTCCCAAAGTTATTTTTAGTAACTCAAGTCAATATCGTAAAATATAATTTTGCACGTGATAGCAAGCAAACCAATAAGATTTGTTGAGTTACACAGTAAAAAAAAATATAACGGTATTTATACATCACAATATAGAACAATACTTGAAAACTGCATATCGACTTCTAATTTGTCTGCATTTAATGAAGGGTAAATTAGTCTTTCTGAGATGTGTAGATAAAATCATTTTGAGATGGAATTTTTATCAATTTAATTACTGCTTTACTCGGGTTTTTGATTTTTGCAAATGAAAGTCAAGAAAACTTTTGTTACAACGAAAAAATAACATCCATTACATTTACTATGAAAACATACATAAAGTAACAAACCGTATCACTTGTAAACGATATGAATTGATTTAAAATGCACTTCTTATTATCACACAAGACAATACATGCATGAGTTTTTATCCACCAGAGATCGTTACTCTTGTAACATGAATATTTTTGTATAATGTATATGTTAGCACAAAAACAACATGATCTAAGCGAAATCGTTCAACTTCGCCAAAAGTGTAGTCCGCAAATCTTCTTTCATGTTGTTGAGGCTTGCGACGTTTTGGTTCAGAGTGCGGCACGTGTAAGGCACCATTTGACTGATGTCCATGTCTGTGATGGTCTGGCTCCTTTTATAGACCACCTCCGACATCTCAGTGTCCCCCAGCAAAGACTGAAGGTGACAAAGCGTGTCACCAATGTCGTCTGCTATTCCGGATATGACGCCAATCCTTGAATTGTTGTGGTATTGAATGATGTGGAATTTTAGGGCAATTCCTGTCAGCTGTTGATAGGAGTTCAGAAGAGCATCCGACTGTGGTATCAAATTAAACAAGTATTTGGCGATTATAAGAAAATACAATTTTTAAATAATTTGAATGTGCTATCAACTACCGGTATAAATTTCCTATCAACTATAACAAATTTCAAATTTCAATCCAGTATGACCATGATGACACGATTCTTATCTCTGGTAGACGCTGAATGGTAAAGAAGCGTGGATCTGCAAGTATATACTTGCTAAGTATACCATTATAAGTTCATGTATGTATGAGGCAATTCTACAATTTTACACAAATATAAGTACTTACTACATTCTCATAAGTGACCGCTACATGATGGTGCTCTTGGGAGCAAGATTCATCTCCTCCAAATATGGACGATGCCTATATAAAGAAGTGATTTATAAATACAGTTATAAAAATATAATCTCGGACAAGAGAATATTGTTCCTAGAAAGGAAAATATGTCAACTGTTTCGGACTTACAAATGCATTGAGTCGATTTTCCGCCTGTGATATGATGACGTTGATCTTTGTGACGAGATCTAGAAGCCCACAGAGTTTTAGCTGATATCTGATTGGCTGAGACCGACACGGACAGCACGCGTTTATAGAGTAGGTCAGCTGATTTCTGGAGATTTGTTCAGAACGGTACTCCAATCCCAAATTGGTTGTGCATATCACTGCGCGGCAGACTTGTGTGGTAAACAGAAGATGACAGAGTACTACCAGAAAACAGGCTTAGAAGAGAAGGAAAGAAAAAAAAATTAAAATCAAAACATTGAAGCTGATGAATTTCTAACGAGTGACATCAATATATTTTTAAAAAGGGAAATAATTTAGAAAAGTAATTTTTTCTTCAAAATAAATATATTTTTTTAAAATTCTATATTCACCTATAAGTTTCATTTTCAATGTCTAGCTGATTAAGTTCATGGATTCAGTAGCTTGACTATGTTTTAAGGAAGAGATCGGCGCTTTAAAATAGTTCTCCTAAAACTTGGCATTTTTATAGAGATGCTTGAGACGTGTTTCCCTTTATTTTCAAAATTCTCATAATTAAGCAAGGTACTTTCGTCGAAACTAAAATTTACCAAAAAAATATTGGGTATAATCTCGATTTGTAATCGGATGTATAATTTGTCCTAGCACCTGAATGGATCATTTACTGTGGTTATTTTTTATAATCATTGGAATCGGTTATGAGTATTCATTAAGGATATTGATTTAAAAGTTCATTGATTGGAAGACAATGATGACATATCAAAGACAGGTATTCCATTCAAGGTTTACGTAAAAAAAAAAACTATGATGATATGCTGTGATTATTTTTACAGTGTTTACCAGAAGTTATGCTCTTTGTTTCACAGTTTGACCCTTTATAATATCAGATCTAACCACAAGTTTACACGCGACAGTTTTAAGGTACTTTGAAATCTGATATCAACCTCTGACTTTAGAATTATTTACTAAAGAAATGTTGGGAAAGAATGCGGAAATATTACAGGTATCAATTAATTAATTCAGGAAAAAAAATATTTCAAATTAATTGTGAATATATTTGTTTTATAGATTGCAAGGAAAAAGGTCAATGTAAAAAAAAATGTCGAGATTATTGTCGAGATTTAAAGTTAAACCGTCATAAATTGCACGATACAAGAAATATCAATAATGATGATGAGATTTTCCTGAAAATACTGTGCATAAAATGTGTTCCAACTATTTGCAGTTCTCTGTATTTACATATTTCTAATTATTGTTTAGTTATTGAATCGTTATGATTTTCTAAATTCTTATATTTAACTTAAATTCTTCATACAGTGTACCTTCGTATGCATCATATTAGATGATTAAAGTGGGTTTGTAATCCGACTTGAACTTACAGGACAGCAAATGGAGGCAAAAGGATTCTAGTGTCCGTATCGGGTTACAAAAAAGTCTTAAGTTTTCAAAATTCATATTTCTTTTCAGGGACAATTTGTAATATCTGTGAAAGCATTTTTTTCGTTAAAGGAGAATGACCTCTATTTGACAAAAGATAACAAAAATCTGACTCAGGAACATAACTCAAAGAAAATAATTTAACATGTATTCATATGATTAGTAAGTTGTTCTCAGATATATCTTCAAACATTTTCCCTGTATGTGTTATATACGTATATAAATCTATATGAATCCCTTTCACAAAAAGCATTTTTTTCTTGGTGTGTGGGGGGGGGGGGGTGAAGGGGAGGAACTGTTATTTTATTAAAGGGGATCAGGGAGACTTAGACAGACGAAGGTCAATTTAGGAGGGAAAACTGAATTGTAGCGTTTACATACCCGGTATATTGATAGAAAATATCTTTTACGGTTTTAAAGAGAAAGATATGTTAATGTTGACTAACTTAAATTTCAGATAATTCAACAATAGATGTAGGACGCCATCTATGTTTTTCAAAAGAAAAAAAAGTACGATAATTATCCTAAGATGGGCAGAACTGCCGAAGAACATCCAAAAGAAATGCTATATGATGATGACTATCATACTCTAAACCTACGATACCTTTACGATAGTATCCAGCTGTGCACAACGAGTCGGACGTAAAGTCAATGAGAATTTCCCTGATGTCGAGAGCCCAAATGATCTAAAAATCTTAAGGAACTCGTGATACAGTAATACAGTCGTCAGATGTCATAAAAGGCATAGAATGACAGACCTTTCCATTATTGATAGTTAAAGTTTATCATTGAGGGAGTAATAGCAAGATTCCAATTCTCCGTGGCCAAGGCTGTATTTCTCGAGGCGAAACCGAGGGAAATAAACCTGGTTGAGGGGAACTGGATTCTTCCTAACTCCCTCGATGATATACTTTTTAATTGTTTCATTATATGAATAAAAATTTCGAGGTAGAGATTAGCTCACTAGACTAACGCACGGTAAAACGGGAATTAGTCTATTCACAGCGATACCGATACAAATTTCAAAGCAGGGATTAGCTCACTTAATTGTGATTAACACACGGATAAACTGGGATTAGTCCATTCATAGCAATACCGGTACAAATTTCGAGGCAGGAATTATATCTCACTTGACTAAGGCAGGCCAAAGTCCAATCACATCGATTTCTAGGGAATTATTCACATCTAACAATCTAATTTTATATATGAAAAAAATCAGTAGAGGTATAATAGCACTATTTATGTAAAACTTTTGGTCAGTATTTTTGCATATTGTAAGCAAAACATATGGTAAAGGTTCGTAAATTATACTTTCTCAAGAAAATCCTATGAGAATACCGATATATTCATTATATACGCCAACATGTCGGTAAACATTAGGGAAAGTCTGTATTTATAAAACTTGATACACGACCACGCTATATGATTATACCTCATTATTATTTTTCTATACAACGCGTTATCTGATTGGTTCTAGATTATCACGTGACAGGGCCGTAAAACTTCATATTTCCCTGTCGTCGTCATGCTTTTCATCATATTCAAGCGAAGCCATCGGGGAATATGATTTTTCATGGCTGAATAAATCTTCATATTTCCCTCACGATCATGCAATAAATAACCTATATTATTATATCTCGGTAAACATTAGGGAAAGACTTCGGATTCATCTGTCTTTGTGAAACTTGATACACGACCACGCTATATGGTGAAACCCTGTTTTTATCCTATTCATACCCATACCTCTCTATACTTTGTAAACAGTGTTGTACTTATGTTTTCCTTATGTCTAGAACTGTCGAACAGGTGCTTGTTTCCGTAATAAAATTTTACTCCAAAAACGATAGTATAATAATATTATACTTCAGAGTAAACTTTTATCAGGGACCTATATACTGCATATAGGTCCCTGCTTTTATTACAGAAACATCTCCCAAGTAAAATGAGGTCTTTCAGAATACTAAGTAAACATAATATTGGCTAAGATGAGAAAATAAAACACAAAAGTATGGTAAATATTACTTTAAAACTCCTTATATTTTATAAGTACTGATCCATGTTTATGTAGGGGCATTTTTTTTTCTCTTTTTCACAAAAGGGGGATTGGTACAATTCTCATTTCTGCTTGAACTTTCAGTAAGGTGTGTCATTCTCGGCTATACATAATTAGCGTCTTGCTAATAGTGACTTAGATTCTCATTGGTTGCCTCATTAGCTCATCAATACTGAAATTTACACAGCTTTTCATTCACGGATGAAATACACGTATGGGATAAAAATGGGTCAGACGTCAACGAGTGACGCAAGGAAACAATGACATCGTTTCTTACAATAAAGAGGTGTGGCTTATGTCACCTCATCGTTTTTTTTTTAACAACAATCTAAAGTTGCTAATGTTATTAATTTCTTAACCAATGAGAATCTAGGTCACCATTTGAGAGACGCTTATTATGTATCGCCGTAAATGTCATGCCTTAATGAAAGTTCAAGCAGCTAGAATAGAGAATTGTACTAATTCATCCGGAACACATCGGGCCTTTCATTGTTTTTTCTGTGAAAGGCACTAAGTGTTCCGGATGGGATTAATTATGCAAAATCAACGTGAGTGAAGTATGTTCACGGACTAGTACAAAGCTTACTTTTTAAATTCCATGTATTTTATTTTATTAGGAAATCAAGATAAAATGCATTTGCAATCAGAAAATATTTTATTTTTTCTAATTATGTCTAAGAAAAAAATACAATACTACAATATAATACAATACAATAAATACTTTATATAAGAACTCTTTCACTGTAATAAAAACAAAAGCACAAGAAATATCAATTAATAAATAGAGAGCATTAAATTTATAAAAATAAATCATTCAATAAAATATGGTAATAAATAAAATAAATAAGTACACAAGTAAATACATAGTTCACTGGCCTAACTAGCTGCAGTGTTAAACTCCGATATATTTTAAAGTCATGTAATTTTACATGTCAAGCTAGGAAGCTATGCCTTTGGGAAGACTATACATACTAGGCGCTGTTTTCAAAAAAGTACAAACATGGGATCTACTTAAGGCGACTATAAAATGTTTCCAGAATGTTTGTTTTCACTTGTTTAAGAAGATGGACGCTATCTTTCAAGGTTTGACAGGTGAATGGCACAATCTGACTAATATCCATTGGTTCTACGGTTACGCTTTGTCCAGTGATGACGGAACTGACGTCACTAGCGAACAGAAGCCTCTTCATGTAGCACAACACTCTGCCGAGTTCTGACGTAGGAAGTTCCTGTATTCTAGAGTTGTTGTGTCTTTGAACGATGGCTACATTTAATGAGACTAGTGATACTGTCTTATAAGATTGAAGCAAAACAGCGGACTGAAAAATAAACGGAGAAATGTTGGTACAAAGTAACAGAACTGATGGTGACATAATATAGCAATCGCAACTTCTCGGATGATGCGATTGATAATATAGTGTACTTAATGAAGACGGAATTGAAAATGATTAAAAATCACTCGCTCTTTGAGGGAAAGATCGACTTAATAGCAAGAATCAGACTGCCAACAACGATAAAGATAAAATCAAATATGGATAACATTGTAATGGTTTGTGTGGTTTACCAGATCTGGGTTATGTGGTGCACTAGCGTGGTGGTGGTGTCGGATGTCAGTACAGGGTGCTGGCTGTGGCGATGCGATGGATAGTTGCTGAAATATAAAAAGACCTCACATTATCAACTTTAAAAGATCCAGTGTTTCCCATGCATTATTGAACACACTCAAAAGTAAAAAAGAAAGTTCATTAAAATATTACTTAATAAGTTTAAGTTAAGGAGAAAAACATCCTTGAGTGCGGCAATTTTCAGACACCATAAATTTGCATTTAAATTACTTACAAACGACCTATATTTGTTTTGTAATGTAGACGCCACGTGATTGATTTTTGAGATCAGGTGGTGAATGTGGCACTGCGGAAGAGTTGTTGTCATGGCAACACATGGGCAAGTGGTATCAATTTTATAATTTTCGTTCCGGTTCCACAGGACCGCAGCAGAAAAACGAGATCCAGATTTCGAAGAACATTTCATTGAAAGAACACCACTCAAAACCAGAAATACAAGCAGCGCGGACAATGCTAAAAATTATAAGTAAAATTTTGATAATTTTTATCACGTACTTTCAGACCAATAAATAATAGAATTTGATTTTTTTTTTAAATTATATAAGAAATAAACCATTCCTGTTTTACCTTGAAGTTTGAACATATTCTGTCTAAAGTTGAATTACTTTTGACTGAATTCAGATGTAAGAGCGCGCTTTATATATAATAACTAAGTAAAATTCCCAGAAAGTTGGGAATGAATTTCCTTGGACAGTGTCAGCCAAACTTATTCCGTTCTCAAGAAAACAATTGATGAAATATAAAATAATATAAATATCCAACTTTGATTACAAAATAAAATACTATGAATATCGACCATTGATTACGAAGTATTAAATGCATTGATTAAAAAATATTTCATTTAATCTATAAATTGTCTCTTGTTTTAAAAACTTTCAGATTCCAAAGAAAAAACTGTTATTTCCGTAATGATACCTGGCCTATTCTTGCAATAACAATATACATACCAATCTTATGTTTCCGGTATAAATATAGAAGTTTTAAAATACGCCTATGTAATCATCACATATGGTAGATATGTCAGTTTGATAAATAAAACAATGAGATTTAATGTCTTAAGGTTTAAATTGAAATCTTTTCCGTAGGATCAGCAAATTATTTTCCTATATTGGTAGTTTTATTTTCATGTTTTAAATCATCTCTGTCTATCTGTCTTTCTCTCTCTCTCTCTAGCTTTGTGGTGTATGTGTGTCTAATTCCCAACCTCTAGAGGAGCAATCAAACGTATAATATTTGAGTCTTTAAAATATCTACTCTCCCCTAATAAAGTTTGCATATCTTCACAGGCTATAGTAGGAAGCAATTTCAGAAGGGGGGTGTTTCTGTTTTTTTTTTTGTTTTTTTTTTTTTTGTTTCAAGGGGTGGGGTGAGGGCACCACTTAACAATTCTTGACAAGCAAAAAAAAAAAATGAATAATTATATAAATGATTTTAAAAAAAATAATAAAAAACAAAGAAATAAAATTCAACAAACGTTGTTGAGGGGACGCATCCATAAATGAGTTTAGTTTTCTAATGTATAGTTTATACTGGCAACATTATTGAAGAGGGGGGGGGGGGGGCAACTGTAGAGCTTCAATTCTATAGTATCGTATATACTGGCAAAATTATTGGGTGATCCCCCCCCCCCCAACACACACACATAAAGAAACCGGCTTCTCATTCTCACCGCTTGATATAGTAAAAGCAAGAAATCTTCAGATCAACATACGACATCGTAGTAGTTATAATTTATAGTTAGACAACCATTCACTTCCGCTGAGGACTAAAACAATAAAGATTACTTCATAAACTTCATACAAAAGGTCAGTTATTCAATTCCAGGAATATTAAATAACTTAAAGGAAATTTTAAGAACAAAATTTTGATTTGTTTGAAATAACCATAAGGTCACGGTTCATGTATAGTTGGTGCTTAAACATTTCTATGCGACCTATGTTATACAAAGTTATTTCTGAATTGTGACCGAAAATGGAAATTTTACAAATTAACCTTTTACTTTGAATGACTCGTAAAACTTTATCTTTCAGACATTGTAACATCGCTTTGTCATTCTAAAGTTAAAAACAAAGTATCCACTTTTATTTTAAATTTAAAGGTTTATTAATTTTCAGAACTTTTCGGCCAGATTCTCTTTCGTGAGCTCTGTATGGCCCATTGACTTCTTCCGACATGGCTCAGCCACCAGATATTCCTAAACGGGGATTTTTTTCTCAGTGCGCAAAAGTATTAATCATTAATTATACTCATGACCGTAGAAATGAATAGGAACCGGAAAGGGGCGTGCCCCCGCCCCTCACTAATTTTGTCGATATATACTAGTAGTATATAAAAAAAGAGTACTTTATGGATTCTCCTCAATAATTACTTCTGATCACTATTTTTTTAATTTAAATTTTGCTTGTCAAGGTCTTTTGCTTGGTAGTGCCCATCCGAACTAAAAAAAAATTTGGTTGTCGGTTGTCCCCTTCCCCTCAACTGAAATTTCTTTTTACGGGCCCAATAATTTATTTTGTTTTTAATTAAAAATATATTACACTCTTTTTGCCTTTTTTTAATTGGTCTTTTCAAACTTTTCATTAACATCGATATACAATGTATATACTTAATTAAAAAACCTGTTTATTATGCCATAATCTCATTGCCAATTAAAATGTACATGCATTTTCCTTTCTTTTCTTTTTTTTTTTTATCAAACCATACTTTTTTTGTCCAATAAGTATAGTTCTGCTTCATTAAGTGTCTTTTTTACCATAAAAAGATTTTATTATCGTCTCTAATTTCAAAAGCATTTTATTTTTTATGAAGGCAATCGTGACACCTTATTCATCCTTATTCTTTAAACAAAAAGGCAGGTGTGTCATTTCCGTAAATGTACAATGTATCTAATACCTATTTACCGACGCAAAGATAAAGTACACAAGACGTGTTCTTTAACCTTGATTTAAGGTAACTAATTGGCTGGTACGAACAGATGGAAAAGATATGAGATAATTAAAACTTTAAAACACACAGTGTCTTCCGAAAGAATTTGATGAAACCGTAACGGTTTCATAATTACATTATATAGAACTATAACGCATTTAAAAAGTATAAAATTACCTCTGCAGACTAAATTGGGTGATTAAGAAACACACAATTTTGTTTTTAAATGCTTAAATATATATCACAAAAAAATAAATGAATAAATAAATCAACCATTCATTTGCATGTGTATTACGGACCCGACCCTTTGCTTCTTTTTTCCCCATTTCTTCCACTTCCAATTTCTTCCACTTCCAATTTACCCCCCCCCCCCAAAAAAAAAAAGTTAGAAGTGGTTATATTTTCTGTCGTCCTGTTAGTCTGTTTTCAAGATATCTGTTAAGTTTTGAAAGAAGACTGTTGATATATCTCATTCTCTGTCACAGCGAATAACGATTTTTCTAACCCAATTTTACCTCCAATATATAAAAAAATTAACTTAAAGTTGCTGTTAAAATTGGAAGTATGGACAAAGCTTCAAACGTTGTTTAAAATAAAAATTTTATTGAACAATTCATTGGGACTTAAAGTTATAAACATCTCTTACTTTTCTACTAACAAATATGTAATAGATTAAAAACAAAAATTTACACAAGTGCCTGTTTTCTGACGTATTGAAAAAAGATTAAAGTGCATTAAAGCAACAAATAAATGCCACTTTGAAAGCTCCGTGCAGATTTTTTGAAAATTCATGGTATGTTTTTACAATTATAACATTATTAGTTTTATTGTATTTTTCTGGGAAAAAATCTTTCATATATATATATATATATATATATATATATATATATATATATATATATATATATATATATATATATATATATATATATATATATATATATATATATATATATATATATATATATATATATATATATATATTTCAAGGATGCAAATTATGAAGATTAGTGAATAAAATCTTAAAGGTGCTTTAGATTATATATTTCTTTTCTTTACTCAATTGTTTGAATTCGTTTGAAACGCGCTTAACATAACAGTAGAGATAACGTAACAATTAAAATGACGTCATAATAACTTTGCGTGATCTAACAACAAAGTCAGAACAAGATGTGTTTGTGGAACACTGATGCCCCCGTATGGCAGCTTATGGCGAAGGTTAAAGTTTCTCAAATGCAAGTCAAAATCCAGGTCAAAAGATAAAAAATGTTTAGTTTGAAAGCTCTAGCTACAACATTTCAAAAGTTATGGCGAAGGTTAAAGTTTTTTAAAAGTAAGTAAAACATCAAGGTCAAGGTCAAAGTTGTTGGTATCCAAAGGAAGGTCGTGTCATAAGGATTACATATGTAAAGTATGAAAGCCCTAGCACCAACCATTCAAAAGTTATGGCCAAGGTTAAAGTTTTTCGGAAGTAGGTCAAACTCCTATGTCAAGGTCAAAGGGTCAAAGTGGTTGGTATCCAAAGGAAGGTCTTGTCACAAGGATTACATATGTGAAGTATGAAAGCCCTAGCTCTAACCGTTCAAAAGTTATGGCCAAGGTTAATTTTTTCAAAAGTAGGTCAAACTCCTAGGTCAAGGTCAAAGGGTCAAAGAGGTTGATATCCAGAGGAAGGTCTTGTCACAAGGAATACACCTGTGAAGTTTGAAACCCCAAGCACCAATTGTTCAATAGTTATGGCCAAGGTTAAAGTTTTTCAAAAGTAGGTCAAACTCCAAGGTCAATGTCAAAAGGTCAAAGTTGTTAGTATCCAAACAAAGGCCTTGTCACAAAGAATACACTTGTGAAGTTTGAAAGCCCAAGCACCAACTGTTCAGAAGTTATGGCCAAGGTTAAAGTCTCAGAAAATTTTGCAAAAGTGGGTCAAACTCCAAGGTCAAGGTCAAAAGGTCAAATATGATGGTACCCAAAGAAAGGTCTTGTCACAAGAAATACACATGTGAAATATGAAAGTCATAGCTCCAACCAATCAAAAGTTATGGGCAAAGTTAAAGTTGACAACAGACAGACAGACAAACAGATAAACAGACAAACAGACAGACAGGACAAAAACAATATACCCCGGGATCTTTCGATCCGGGGGCATAATAAACAGAATGGGTTGCTCCAATAGTAACCAAAAAAGAACAAAAGAGGCTGCAAAAGATATTGAAGAAGCATGGAATCAAAGCCAAAGTGACTGGAGGAGGTATTGCCTTCAATATTCCAACAACTGGCGGAGAAGAACCAACGTGGCCTATAGTATCGTGTTTGAACAAGAAACTTCAGAGAAATGAGGATGAGGATGAAGTTGCTTTAAAACGTAAGAATCTGGTACCATAAAGGATATAAGATTTTATAGACTTTTAATACCAATACTTATTAAGTGTGTATCGAAAATGAATAAATGTGGGGGGTTTATCACGTGCATGATATTTTAAAGAGGGGGGGGGGTGAAAACAGTACTTATTTTGGAGTTATCGTATATGTGATCTCCTTTTCAGGTAAAAGGGAACTTGCAATTACAGAAAAACAAGAGAGAGGTAGAGAACTAAGGGAGGATATAGAGAGGAAGAGGAAGAAAAAGATGAATTTAAGAGGCAATCGCTACATCGCCAAACAAATTATAAACTCAGTGTTACGTTTCATCTGCTGGACATTTTACAGTGATTCAATTTTGAATTAAGGAAAAAAAAAAACGTTGTTCCATTGATGTATCAATAAAATGATTTTTCTTGATTCTTTTTAAAAGAATGTGTGTTCTTTTTGTCTGGAAGGAAATGACCTTGATCTTATACTGTCAAATGTTTAATCGAGATGAGTGCAAGTACACAGTATAGAATCATTCCTCAATAAAAAAAAAATGTTTAAATGTGATTTCCAATATTTCTTAATTGTTTCCAATTTAATGAAAAAAATATATCTTTTAATTTTTTTTAATATCTAAGTATGAAAGAGTGTCATAGCCGTAATATTTCAGACAATTAATTATGGAAATTGGCGCATTATTATTTAAAAGTGCTCTAAATTTAATACATATATTCCTATCTTTCGTATCATTTTTCCATTGAAAATTAATCTTCTGGCATTTGTTTGAAATATGTTTATTTTGCGCTTAATGTAACAGTGCATATTACGTAACAATACAGATGACGTCATCATAAACTTTGCATCATATAGTAACAAAATCAGAATAAACAGAATATGGGTTTCTTCAATAGTAAAGTTGCACCTTTTCCTCCTACTTTTCGCACCAAAAAAGAACAAAAGAGAATGCGAAAGACACTGAAGAAGCATGGAATCAAAGCCAAAGTGACTTGAGGAGGGATTGCCTAAATAATACTCCAGTAACTGGCGGAGGAGAACCAGTGTGGCCCATAGTATCGCTTATGAATAAGAGACTTCAGAGAAATGAAGACGAGGATGAAGTTGCTTTAAAACGTGAGAACAATGTGAAATCACTTGAAACATACAATTTGTTACCACAATTGAGTTCAATATCTTAGTGACCTTTTACTATCTATAATTATTTAGTACATGTATATGTATATAGATAATGAATAAATGCGTGTGATCACGTGCATGATATATTTTCAAGAGGGAGAGAATGAAAACAGTATTTATTTTGAAGTTATTGTATATATGATCTCCTTTTCAGGTAAAAGGGAACTTGCAATTACAGAAAAACAAGAGAGAGCCAGAGAACGAAGGGAGGATATAGAGAGGAAGAGGAAAGAAAAGATGAAGAGGCAAACGCTACATCGCCAAACAAACTATAAACTCAGTAATATGTTTCATCTGCTAGATATTTTACAGTGATTCAATTTTGAATTAAGAAAAAAACGTTTCTTTATTGATGTATCAATAAAACGATTTTGTCTAGATTTTTTAAAAATGTGTTCTTTTGTTTGTAAGGAAATGACAGCGTTTTCATATAAATGTCAATGAAAAGATGAGCTGCAAGCTCGTGATATTGACTCATTCTTTGGTAAAAGATTACAACCATGGTCAGTAGTATCCTAAATACAGTCTCCTTAGTAGAAGAAAATAAGTACATATTGAAGGACACTGGAATATGCTCTTCAAATGTATATAAATATTTTATCATAAAAGTGTGTATTATTATTTTATCCGAATGGTTGGTAAGAAGAAAAACAGAACAATAGGTAAAGTAATGAATAATGATAATAAATAACTTTTTTGGAGGGGATGGGGGTATTGTATACTAAAATATACAGATACACTTCTACACGTCATACCAGGATTATTAGTTTTAAATGCACCAAATAGACAGAATAACTGTCTATTTTTTTGGTTTTATGATGTGATCAAGCAATTATTCGACGAAGGCGATTTTGCATAAAATTATCACGCAAGCCAATTGTTTGATCATCATCATAAAACCAAAAAATCTGATAGTTATTCCTTATATTTACATGCTCTTTGATTCCATAAATCCATGTGCTCCAAGCCCCGCCTACTTCTCTTTCACTGTGTAACAGGAAAGGAGGAAATGTATGGCTGGACCAGGAATCGAACCCGGGACCCCTGCATCACTATTCGGGTGCTTTACCGACTGAGCTATCCAGGCCGATATCCATGACCGAAACCATTACATTCCTCGCTCCTTAAATTGTCTTCGCCCTCGAAGACACAACCCAAGTTCTTATTAGCCCCTGGCAGAACTTTCAACTGCAAGTCCAGGGGTGGTCAACGGCACCAAATCTGTAACAGGAAAGGAGAAAATGTATGGCTGGACCGGGAATCGAACCCGGGACCCTGCATCACTAGTCATGCAGGTGCTCTACCGACTGAGCTATCCAGGCCGATATCCAAGCTTAAGACCCAAACCATTACAACTGTCTGACACTGTCTCCCGTCCCGCACGTGATTTTTTTTTTTAGACCATGCCTATCGATGAACCAGTAGCTTTATGTAGAAATCAAGCATTTTTATGCCCCTGGATCGAAAGATCCCAGGGGTATATTATTTTTGTCCTGTCTATCTGTCTGTTGTCAACTTTAACCTAGCCCATAACTATTGCGCTGTCATGGGTAAAGCTTTACTATTTGACATGAGTGTTCATTATGACAAGACCTTTCCATTGGTACAGAAATTTTTGATCATGTGACCTCAACTGTGACCTTTGACCTACATTTGAAAAAAACTTTAACATTGGCCATAACTATTGCACTGTAGTCTATACGTCCCACTCCAGAATTGTGTTACCATCGGGGGCATATCAGGCCCGTAGGAAGCAATTTCAGTTGGGGGGGGGGCACTATCAAGCAAACATTCCTTGACAAGCAAAAAAAAAAGGTCATCAGACGTTTTTATTGAGGGGACACAAGGATAAAGTAACTATGTTTTCTATAGTAATCTATATATCGGCAAAATTATTGGGGGGGGGGGGGGCACGGCCCCCCGTGCCCCCCCCGTTCCTACGGCCATTCATATAGTGTTTCACAAACACATCTTGTTACTGATTGTATTTTTATCTCGTACAAAGAAATCTAAGAATGAATATAATGTTATATAAGTACTTTATGCAACCATTTAAATATCATTTACCGTTCAGATTTTTCTGAATTAAAATATAGTTAATATGCTGTCAATACTGTTGTTAATCCATACAGAATCATGCGCGATGTTTACGTGATGGCCTGCGAAAACTGAATATAATAGATCTTCACCGTTAAGAATACAGATAAAATAATATCTATTATATTTCGTTTGTTTTGGTTATACATATATTATTAACATTAATTGTATAATTAATTTTACCACTTAATCTCTCTAAATGAAATTTCTTTCTTGCAAGTTTTGAAAAATCTTCGCTAGCAAAGGATACTCAGTCCAACTTCCGTAAGAGAACTGCATTATTGTTAGCGGATCCAGGATTTTCAATTATTAATACCATTATATTTATAAAGTAACCAAAAAATGACTTTGCCTTGTCCCTACAAAAAAAATAAAATAACACGAAGCCTCTCTTAAGTTAGTAAGATATGTATGAGAGCATGAAAGGGGATTGTCCATGAGAAGCTCTCCCCCCCCCCCCTTCAATAGGTTTTGCTCGGTTTTTTTTTTTTTATTGTTTGTTGTCGATTTTGTTTTGTGATTATTCAATTTTAAAAAAAAAATTGAAAAAATTCTGGGATCTGGCCTTTATACTACCTATTTCTATTTTTATTAAAGTTACATAATGAGTCAAAATCATGTGTTTCTTTTAAGATATCTGTATCATAAAGCGAAAGATTAATGAAAATTATGAGTATAGTGAAGATATGACAACTTAACTGTACTACAAGCGAGAAAAGACTGCACAATATAAGTGCCGGAAAAAAATAGACAGCTGCGTTTTCAATAAAAATGGAACTCGTAAATATACTTACCTTGTCATTGGTTATTTACAAAATCATTTTGTTAAAAAACACTCTGATTGTACCTATAAGTACTCTGAAGATGATATTAAAAAGAATCTTGAGTTTCTGATTGACAATATATCTATGTAGTTTTTGGAGATCAGGTCCTCCAACAACCTGTTGGAATTGCCATGGGTGCCAATTGTGCCCCCTTATTGGCAGACCTATTTTTGTATTCATATGAAGCAGAATTTATTCAAAAACTTCTACATGAGAAAAAGAAAACACTTGCTGTGGTATTCAACTCGACATTTCGATATATTGACGACGTATTTATTTATCAATTAACAATAGTTACTTTCATTCATATGCCGACTCGATAGTTCCCAGTGAGCTTGAAATAAAAGATACCACAGATTCTGACACATCTGTTTCATATTTAGATATTTTTCTAGAAAAGGACGTTAATGGTAACCTAACAACAAAGCTTTATGATAAACGTGACTACCTTAACTTTTCAATCGTCAGCTTCCCTTACTTATGTAGCAATATACCCTTATCACCTGCATATGGGGTTTATGTCTCTCAGTTGAGAGCATGCTCTACGTATAAACAATTTCTGAAACAAGGCAAGCTACTGACAAACAAGTTGACGAAACAAGGATATCAACAGTCTCGTTTGAAATCATCTTTTCGCAAGTTTTTTGGTCGATACAATGACCTTGTCAGCACATACAACCTGTCATTGAGTCAAATGCTGACTGACGTTTTTCATACTAATTGTTAGGCCATTATTTATACACTGAACTGTCTACGGACATTTCCGGTTTTTGTTTCCCGATGATGACAAGGAGCACACGGCGGGTGTCACGTCGGCAGGGGATGCTCACTCCTCCATGGCACCTGATCCCACCTCTAAATTTTGAGGTCCGTGTTTGCTCTTCTCCAAATTCGTATCGTTTCATTGGACTTTCGAGATTGAATACTGTTCGTTATCTTAATATTTCATTGTATTTACCGTTTCGTAGTTATCGTGCATGTCAAGGTCACGCCTCTTTTATTTTTAGCATAAATTTGTAAACAACATTCAATCGGAGCATGCAAAGGTGAGAAATATGTTCTAATAATCTCTTTTTATTTGAAGATTGCATCAAACTTCTTGGTCTACCGACATTCATTTTTTGGTACTTAAGGGCCGGTACACACGGTAAGGCTTGCCGTATGTCATGAAACTTAAGTTCTAGCCTTACCGTGTGTACACGCTTAATACACGTTTTTCCCAGCCTTATAAGTCTGACTTTAAGACCATGGTAACTTCTTCAACTTTTCTGCGCACACGTACAATAAGGAGGAAAAAAGTAAAGCAATATTTTCGTGTTGGGCCATACAGAAATTATTTTTTTCTCCATAAAAATAGATTTTTTAGGTTTCCAAACGTGTAATTTTCAGAAACCTAATACTTTCAGGAATTGAACAAAATTTGCACGGGTCATGCAAAAATTCTCTGTCAATTTTCCCGTTTGTGCGTCACAGTGTCGCTTTAAATCAGCTGTATAAATGACAAACACATGCAAAGACTTATCAATTACACAGTAACTCATCACACCAGCTTCTGAATGAAAGCTTTCGATTAAAGACGTTAATTGCCAACTAAACTAAGCAATAGGTCATAAGTGACAACTTCATACAACTTTTCTGCTGCCAACTTCCCCTATTCATGCAGTTATATTCCAGTAAGCTTATGGTGTTTATGCATCAAAACTGGAGAGTGTTCCAAGTATGACCAATTTTTAACCGAGGCAGGTTACTGACAAATAAGTCATTGTTATAGGTTCCATAGTCGATATAATAATACCATCTGTTGTTGGATCGTATTTTTAAAACGTGTTTCGTTTACCTAATCAAATCAAATCAGATATATAAAATTTGAGTTTATCTTGAATTTTTTGCGTTCCAGATCATCAATAAAGATACACATACAATTCATCAGAATCAATGACAAAGTAATTGATGCAATTTTCCTCATTAATTTACTGCATTTTACAGAATATAAATACATTATATTCAATTAACAACATTCTTCATACATTTCATGTGTATTCAATTGTTAAGCTTACTAATTGAAATATTTGAACTCAGGTCAATCTTCTTTTCCCTAGAAAACATATTTTACTGTACATTTTAATTTAATCAGTCTGTACAATTTTGATGTTTCTTTTGATAACTTATTGTAAAGTTAAATTTAAAGAACACATGTTGATCATCTATACAGGTTAATTCAGTAAATCTGTAAGTCAATCATCGTTTCCCTCTTTTGGCTGGTGGTGGAGATTGTGGTCTGGGTCTCATCCTCTGCAATGGGGGAGGGGAATACCTCTGAGGAGCATTGTGCTTGGCTCGTAATGACCGGGAGGACATAGCTGCAGGAGGGGGAGACGGAGGCCTCTGCTTCCTGGTCTTAGGACTGAACAATAAGGGAGGGGATACTGCCCTCTGGCCACGAGTCAATGGACGAGAGGGAGGTGTGACAGGTCGCATGGGTGGAGGGGAAGGGGAATTTGAAGGAGAGTGGTATGCTCTGGTCACAGGACGGTGTGGGGGTGAGGGAGATCTAGGGAGTCGAGATAATGGGGGTGGTGATGGAGACCTATAGGCTGACCCTGTGGGGGATAGTGGTGGGGGAGAGTATTCAGGGGGTGATGGGGCTTCCTCATCTAAAGGTGGTGAAGGTGAGGGTCTCCCTCTGTGTGAGGATGAATAAGTGGGTGATTGTGACCTCTGACTTCGAGTACGTACCCTCCCCTCTGGAGACAATGCCCTATATGATGGTGAAGGAGGAGAAGGGGGTCTGTGACCTCTCGTTCCTCGAACTGGAGGAGATGGGAGGGATCCATCATAGGGTGATGGAGGTCTTCTTGCATATGGTAGAGAAGGTGACCTCTGTCTTCTGCCTAAATAGGGAGGAGAAGTGGATGGAGACTGTGAATGCCTCATCGGACGTCCACCATAAGGAGGGGAGGGGGATCTTGAGTGCCTCATAGGTCTCCCAATGTATGGAGGTGGAGAGGGAGATTGGGAATAACTTCCAGGTCTTCCTGCATAAGGAGGGGGTGACATTGATTGTGAGTGTCTACGGGGATGATAGGGAGGAGAAGGTGACCTTGACATTCCCCTCATTCCTCGAGGTATTCCATAAGGAGGAGGTGAAGGGGAGGCTGCACGTCTGGGATGCCTCATCATGCTAGGAGAATGTCTCCCCATGGAATCTGGAGAAAGAGAATCAAGGTCATCATAATGTAGTGGTGACCTGTCAGGGGCATAGTATCGCCGGGAGGGAGAAGGGGGCATGACCATCTCCTCCTCCATGGAGGTGTCTTCGTACTGCCAAGCTTGATGGTACCAGTTTCCACGAAGTGCATTGCTCCTTGGGACACCTCTGGTGGGCGGGTATCCCCGCTTTTTTCCCATTCGTCTATAAAATCAGAATGTAATTCATAAATGAATTTGATGATGTGCCTGTGTGAAAAGATGTCAAGTACTGTGATAAGAAATAGAACATACTTTTTCATGGCAGGGTCCACTAGGGGCATGGCACCAGGTGGTGGAGGGGCACCAAATGGGGGAACAGTCCTATAAAAATAAAAAAAAAAACTCATTAAAATGATGAAAGCTCACATGGGCATTTAAAAATGTCATGACATGAAGATTAGACCTCAGACACATATGTAGCAATCAATTAACGTGCTGATATTTTATGATTGCTTTGGATAGTGATAAATTATTGCTTTAAACTATTCCTACACCAAAGTTAAATAAAGTTAGCAATTCATTAATACAGAGTAATTATAAATACTTTAAAAAATAATTTCCAAAGTGTTAAAAATTTATGTTTGATATCATCATCTCAAAATATTAAGAAAGTAAATCAAGGATTCCTTATAGCGAAGTTGATTTGTTATAAATGTAATTACTTAATATATCCATTGAGATAACAATTCATTTTAAAACTGCCTTAAACCATGTGTACTGAAAATCACTTCACTGAAAGAGTGAATTCATTATAACTGTGTTTTACTGTATGTCTATTAATCATTTAATAGATTCTGAGAATAGGAGGTATTAAGCATTAAAGTGCAGTCATTTGAAAACTGCTCAGATGTGAAGCATATACATACCATTTTTAAATACTTAACTGAGAATTTGTTCACAGTATTTCAAATATTAAAGATTTCATACATCAACAAAATACAATTATACATCAACAAGAGGCCCATGGGCCACAATGCTCACCTGAATCACTTTGGCCCTGCTGTTCTGCATCTGATTTTTTCCCCAATATACAAACAACCTAAGAAAGCTTTCACCTAAGTTTCGGCTTTTTTGTTCCAGTGGTTTTCAAGAAGAAGATTTCAAAAGATTTTTCCTATATATCTTTCAATATAAAACTTTGATTCCTTGTTGTGGCCCCACCCTACTCCAGCGGGCCATGATTTGATCAATTTGAAATTTACACTACCTTAGAAAGCTTCCACATAAGTTTCAGCTTTTCTGGCCTAGTGAACCTTGAAAAAAAGATTTTTAAAGATTTTTCCTATATATTTCAATGTTAAACTTTGATTCCCTATTGTGGCCCCACCCTACCTCAAGGGGACACAATTTGAACCAGAAGTCTCTGATGAGACTGTAGCTCTACTGGTCTGTACAAGAAAAAGTAGCACTTGGATTTGAAACTTTGCAACATGCAGCAATAAATAGAATTATGTATCTTAATGTAGTTTACTTGTGTGCAAAGTTATATTGAAATCAAATAAAAACTGTAGGAGGAGTAGCCTTTTAAAAGAATTTCACAGAAATTTCTAATTTTAGTAACCATGGCAACACCATTCATCGAAATCAAAAACTGATGCACTGAATTAGGTATTTTAGTGTAGTCTACTTGTGTGCCAAGTAATATTGAAATCAGACCAAAACTGTAGGAGGAGTAACGTTTTAAAGGAATTTCACAAAAATTTATATGTTAAGTAACCATGGCAACACCATTCATCAATATCAAAAACTGATGCACTAAATCATGTCTCTTAATGTAGTCTACTTGTGTGCCAAGTTATACTGAAATCAGACCAAAACTGTAGGAGGAGGAGGGTTTTAAAAGAATTTCAAAGAAATTTCTATTTTTAGTAACCATGGCAACACCATTCATCAAAATCAAAAACCGATGCAATAAATTATGTATCTTAATGTAGTCTACTTGTGTGCCAAGTTATATTTAAATCAGACCAAAACTGTAGGAGGAGTAGCGTTTTAAAGGAATTTCACAGAAATTTCTATTTTTAGTAACCATGGCAACACCGTTCATCAAAATCAGAAACTGATATAGAGAATTATGTATCTTAGTGTAGTGTACTTGTGTGCCAAGTTATATTGAAATCAGACCAAACTGTAGGAGGAGTAGCATTTTAAAAGTATTTCACTGAAATTTCTATTTTTAATAACCATGGCAACACCGTTCATCGAAATCAAAAACCCATGCACTAAATTATGTATCTTAGTGTAGTCTACTTGTGTGCCAAGTTATATTAAAATCAGACCAAAACTGTAGTAGGAGTAGCGTTTTGAAAAATTGTTTACAGACAGACGGACAGACGGACAGACAGACGGACGGACGCCGGACACCTTACTATCGCATAAGCTCTTCTGGTCTCTGACCAGTAGAGCTAAAAATTTAGAATCTACACTACCTAAGAAAGCTTCCATGTAAGTTTCACTTTTTCTGACCCAATGGTTCTTGAGAAGAAGATTTATAAAGATTTTTCCCATATATTTCAATGTAAAACTTTGATTCTCTATTGTGACCCCACCCTACCCCCAGGGCACAACAATTTGAATAATTAAGAATCTACACTACATCAGGAAGATTCTATATAAGTTTCAGCTTTTCTAGTCCAGTGGTTCTTGCGAAGAGGATTTAATCTTTTTTCCTATATATCTCAATGGAAAACTTTGATTCCCTAAGGTGCCCCATCCTACCCCGAGGGGACATGATTTGAACAATTTAGAATCTACATTATCTTAGGAAACTTTCACATTAGTTTAACTTTTTCTGGTCCAGTGGATCTTGAGAAGATTTTTAATGACCCCACCCTATTTTTGCCTTTTCTTTATTATCTCCCCTTGGATGGAGGTCTGGCCCTTTATTTTAACAATTTAGAATCCCATTCACTCAGGGATGCTTTGAACCAACTTTGGTTAAAATTGGCCCAATGGTTCTTGAGAAGTTAAAAATGTGAAAAGTTTACAGGCGGATGGATAGACGGACAGATAGACAGACAGATGGACAATGGGTGATCAGAAAAGCTCATTTGGGCTTTCAGCTCATGAGCTAAAAAACAAGAGCTCATGAGCCCTGACAGTCACTTGAGAATTGTGAATTTCTAAGCCTATGATCAAACTCAAACCAATACTCTGGACTCATGTAACATGGATTGATATTCTGGAGAAGAAGACTAAAATGTGAAAAGTTTGCAACAACAATGACGACAACAGACAACGGACAAATTTTGATCAGAAAAGCTCTTTTTAATTTGAGCCTTTGGCTCAAGTCAGCTTTAATTAATCACACAAAAAATCTTCAAGGGGGAAATAAACATACTCATTGAACACCATCTTTCTTGTAGTGCATTTTGCATTCCCCTATATTAAAAGGTGTTTCTGTATACATTAAACTGGATTTTGCTCTTCATTCTGAACATAATTTTTTTTCTCTGTCTAATTAAATCTAAATGGATACAACATTAAAACATTGTACACACATTTGAACATTGTACACACATTTGTTGTAAACTGATGGGAATTTGTTAAATCAATGCCTACCACTATCAGATGTTGATGTTCCAATTTGAAAATTTTAATCACAGAAAAGTGCATTCAAATCCCCAGTAAACTAATACAAAATAAACATCAAATTCTGAGATGGTAGTGGCTACTGAAACCCTTGAACTCACTTGAAGGGTGCAAATTCAGTAGCTTTTGTCGTATTGGATGAGTCCCCTCTGTAAATACAATGTGCATGGGTCAAAATCTCAGTTCATAAAGTTTAATTTCAAATTTTATTATTCTACGGTGTAAGAATCTGGCTTCTTCAAAATGTACGGTGCACTTTTCTAAATAATGTACATGTAATAATAACAGTATGGCAAAAGGACTGCATTTCAACATTAAAATATGCCAGTAACTGAATTCATTTACAACCTACACTGACTGCAGGTTATACATAACACAATTTTAAATATCTATTCTTTCCTTGAAATCCTTCTTTAAATTTCTGATTACTGATACGTTATTGTTGATATCATGAGATATTATATCTCTGTCTCCATGCTACCTTTGTACAGATATTAGATGTAGGTTTCAAATTATTAATTTCCTATTTAGGCATTGTGACAACTTTCCATGTTTCATCATTTACACTGTATTCTAGAGTTATTCGATGAAAGTCCTCTAAATCCTAAAATATTGTAAAGGTACATGTATTTCCTTTTTGGTCTTCAAAACTACTGAAAAATTCATTAAATATCTTAAAAAAAATTCTGCCAAAACTGAAAACAACTGCAGATCTGTGACAGACTGGGGGTGGTCAACCATGGATTTAATTATTAAACGAAGCTCAGATTTTTTTCTGTGTTACACACACTGTTAACTGTGTGGAACTCTAGCTATCTGAACATCCATTTCATTGTTTTGTGTGTTTTTTTCTTTTGAATACCAGTAGGTAACAGATCTACAGCTTTATTATAATTATAGATAAATCAGATTACTAACAGATTTTTTATAACTCAAAGTTTACCTCTCTTGTTTACTTCTCCTCTCTGCCTCCCCAAAGTCCACCCCAACCAAACTTTTCTTGGCCATGCGAGCTGCCTCCCCAAAATCAATCTCTTCAAGTGGCCTCCTTCCTGCTTTTCTCTTGCGTCTTCCAAACTCGTCAACAGAAGACTCGGATGACCTAGATACTGACCTTGACCTAGTTTTACTTCTGGATCTGGAGTAGGATGATCTACTACTGTGTCTGGATGGTGAAGGTGACCTTGACAGAGATAAGGATGAGGATGAGATAGGACTTGCTCCATCCCTGGTTCTAGAATATGACCTGGATCTGGATTTGGATGGAGATCTTGATCTGGATTCAGAATATGACCTTGAACCTGACCTTGATCTTCCTTTTCTTCTTTTCTTTCGATGAGATCTAGATCGAGAATGTGAATGAGATCGTGACCTTGAGTGAGTTCTCGAACGTGAACTTGACCTCGATCTTGACCCTGAACTGACTGGTGAGGGTGACCTAGATTCAATTTCTATAACTTCTGGTGGTTCCTCATTAACAGCTGGTTTGTCCTCTTTCGTGGTTTTGCTATCACCAGCCGAGGATGTTTTATTCACAGTGTCGTCTGCTTTTTGTTGAGACGGAGAGGAACCTCGTCTTCTGCTCCGAGCAATGTTAGGACGTGGTTTGTATAAATCGGAGGGATTGTAACGCTTAGTACTCTGACCTTTGTCATCTTCCACTCTGAAATCATAGAAGGGAATTGTGAGATTTGTGATGAATAAAAGAAAGTCTATACAGTGTATAAATTATTAAATTAATATTCATGACCTACATGTATTTGGCAATTATACAATGTAAATTGCAATCCATTTTAAATCATACAATTTTTCAACAATAAAGGCTCTAGTTTATTCCAATATATATATTCAAGATTACCTTAAACATTAATTTTAAAGTAATTCAAAATGAAATAAGGTTTTCCAACACAGGACTAATACTACTCAAAGATAACAAGTTCAAGACCATGCTAGTCCAAAATCACAATACCGGGATATTCCACTATTGTTATTTTTTATATTCATCGCAATTTATACCTAAACACGTTTTTTTTTAGGTTCAACAGATTAATGTCAGTGAATAGAGGTGTCAATGTTGATCAAGTTTTGTTGAACAGAAGCTAAGGTTATCATGTTTCGATTTTCTTGTATTTTATTTACAATGTACAAGACATCATTAATGGACCATATAAATGGACAGCTGGTTTATCTATGGATAATACTTGACTAAATATACCATTTAAAACCAGAATTCATCTGATTCAGTTACCTGATAAGCTTTGAATATCATGTATCTCTGCTAAACATATTGAAAAATGTAAACTATACATGAATAATAAGATAATTTTTCTCCAAAGATCCAAATGTCTTTGCAACTTAGGACAACCGAGTAATTTAAAACTTTTTTTTTTTTAAATTG
Organism: Saccostrea echinata; assembly: GCF_033153115.1. NCBI lineage: Eukaryota > Metazoa > Mollusca > Bivalvia > Ostreida > Ostreidae > Saccostrea > Saccostrea echinata. Next base: position 5,109,607 of record NW_026889763.1, on the reverse strand, counting down.
TGTGATACACCTACACTGGTACTTACTGAAAAGATCTTTTAGATAGGAAATCAAAAATTTCAAGATATTGCCTTAAAATTATGAGAAACTGTACATAAATCCTGAAAAAAAGATTTCATAAGATAGACAAGATCAGCAGACAGACGAACAAGGTCATTCCAATGTCAGCAAACTAAAAATAGAACAAAACTAGGCCAATCTGTATCTGCAGTTGGCACAATGACAAAATCGTGAATACAATATACACATGTACTTAAAACCCTTACTTAGGGTAAATAAAACAAATAAATGCTGCAGAGTTAGACACATAATAACATGTTAACATTAAAATAACTTCTTGAAGAAGTCATTTGGCTGTTCTTTTTTACATGTATCATTGATTATTATTAAATTGTGATAAAGATAAAGTTGAAAGATTCAACAAAGAAAACACATGTTAATGTTTTTCTAAATTGTTGCAAACAAGTACGCATTTACTTTGAAGTTCTTAATACATTACATTTTTTGTTCGTAATGATTAAGTAATTAAAGCATTGCTTATTACTCAATTCTGGTACCTAAAAAATTATTTAAAAATATCATACATTTTGTTTTTACATACATGTAGTTGAATGAAATTTTCCAACAAGAAAAAAAAAATAAAAGAGAAAAAAGAACAACCAAATATGGTAACTTAAACAAAAAAAGAAGCTGTTATAATCCACATATACTTACAACCATTGAGGAGATGGGAATTATATTTGTGCATGATCACGCCACAAAAATATTAACAAATCAACAACATTGAATCTAAATATGTGCATAATGATTTATCAACAAATTCTAAACAATGGGGAATAAAGAGCATGTAATTTTCTACATGATAAGTGCAAAATGATTTATCAACAAATTCTAAACAATGGGGAATAAAGAGCATGTAATTATCTACATGATAAGTATGTCTTACTATCAGAAATCACAACTATATATACATACACAGGTATTTGCATGACCTATGAGTTTCATTCCTGAATCTGTTAATGTGTTTAGGAATACAGTGCATCCCCTTGTACGTACCTTGGTCGTCTGAACACGGAATCTGTGTGTTTATTGGATGCTCTAGTGTCCCTAGTTGGCCTAGTAAACATTTATACAAACAGAGTTTACTAGTCCTATCATGCATTTCTTCCAAAAGTGTTTAAATGACATATGGGACCGCACAATTAAATAGTATTAGTAATACAGGAAGTACAGGCAAATATCATTTTCGAAATAAAGAGTTTATATTTCTTGATCTACTGATAACTGACATTAAATCTCTAACTTGCCTTCACTGGATACAAATATAATTACATTTTTGCTCCTTAATATTTTCTCGGTTTCTTAGCTTCCAAGAAATCTTGTATTTACTTAATGAGCATTGGGATAATTTAAAACATGTAAATGTCATATCTTATACATGTACAATTGGAAACTTTGGAGGAAGAGAAAATGAAAGCTTGAAGAGAACTAAAAGAAGAAGATTACATAGAATAATGGAGGAAACCCTTCACACCTTACCCACTACTACAAAACAGATTATTACCAAAAAAAAATAAATGAATATTCAAATAAACAAAAATAATCTTACTTTGTTTCACTATCTTGTCGTTTCCTCTTGTTATCTTGTCTGTTTTCGTCTGTTTTACCGTCTCTCTGAGTGTCCTTGACCTGTGACCTTTTCTTTGACTCTGAGTGACCTGTCTCTGGTGTGACCTCTGTAGTGTCTGATGAATTCTGTGGAGGAAGTGTGGGAGGGGGGAACTCCTCCTCTGGCAGTGGTGGCATATCCTCTTCAACTGATAATAAATTGAAAATACCCTTATTCCTTATATAATTAATAATTTACTTTAATTTAGATTAAATCTTTGATTGTTATCACTAATACATGCATCTCTTACAGTACATGCATGTATACAATAAGCCATTTTAAATGTCTCCAAACAAAAGAAAAACTTCATGATAGGCAGTACTTGTTAAAAGGATAATAATACTTGGAGCATTTTATCTTGTCAAATATTTTCATATTCTCTTTGAAACAAGAGGCCCATGGGCCACATCGCTCACCTGAGTAACTTTGGCCATGCTGTTCTTTACCAAATTTCCCCTTGAAATACCTATTGTGGCCCCGCCCTACCCCAGGGGGTCCTGATTTGAACAATTAGAATCTACACTAACCAAGGATGTTTCCACATAAGGTTCAGCTTTTCTGGCCCAGTGGTTCTTGAGAAGAAGATTTTTAAAGATTTTTCCTATATATTTCAATGTTAAACTTGGATTCTCTATTGTGGCCCCGCCCTACCCCCGGGGGTCATGATTTTAACATTTTGAATCTACACTACCCCAAGATGCTTCCACATAAGTTTCAGCTTTCCTGGCCCAGTGGTTCTTGAGAAGAAGATTTTTAAAGAATTTTCCTATATATTACAATGTAAAACTTGGATTCCCTATTGTGGCCCCGCCCTATCCCCGGGGGTCATGATTTTAACAATTTAGAATCTACACTACCCGAGGATGCTTCCACATAAGTTTCAGCTTTTCTGGCTCAGTGGTTCTCGAGAAGAAGATTTTTAAAGATTTTTCCTATATATATCAATGTAAAACTTGGATTCCCTATTGTGGCCCCGCCCCACCCCCGGGGGTCATGCTTTTAACAATTTAGAATCTACATTACCCCAGGATGCTTCCACATAATTTTCAGCTTTTCTGGCTCAGTGGTTCTTGAGAAGAAGATTTTTCCTATATATTACAATGTAAACTTTGGATTCCCTATTGTGGCCCCGCCCTACCCCCGGGGGTCATGATTTTAACAATTTAGAATCTACACTACCCGAGGATGCTTCCACATAATTTTCAGCTTTTCTGGCTCAGTGGTTCTTGAGAAGAAGATTTTTAAAGATTTTTCCTATATATATCAATGTAAAACTTGGATTCTCTATTGTGGCCCCGCCCCACCCCCTGGGGTCATGATTTTAACAATTTAGAATCTACACTACCCCAGGATGCTTCCACATAATTTTCAGCTTTTCTGGCCCAGTGGTTCTTGAGAAGATTTTTAAAGATTTTTCTTATATATTACAATGTAAACTTTGGATTCCATATTGTGGCCCCGCCCTACCCCCGGGGGTCATGATTTTAACAATTTAGAATCTACACTACCCCAGGATGCTTCCATATAAGTTTCAGTTTTTCTGGCCCAGTGGTTCTTGAGAAGAAGATTTTTAAAGATTTTTCCTATATATTACAATGTAAAACTTGGATTCCCTATTGTGGCCCCGCCCCACCCCCGGGGGTCATGATTTTGACAATTTAGAATCTACACTACCCCAGGATGCTTCCACATAAAGTTCAGCTTTTCTGGCCCAGTGGTTCTTGAGAAGAAGATTTTTAAAGATTTTTCCTATATATTTCAATGTAAAACTTGGATTCCCAATTGTGGCTCCGCCCTACCCCCGGGGGTCATGATTTTAAGAATTTAGAATCTACGCTACCCCAGGATGCTTCCACGTAAGTTTCAGCTTTTCTGGCTCAGTGGTTCTTAAGAAGAAGATTTTTAAAGATTTTTCCTATATATTTCAATGTAAAACTTGGATTCCCTATTGTGGCCCCGCCCCACCCCCGGGGGTCATGATTTTAACAATTTAGAATCTACATTACCCCAGCATGCTTCCACATAATTTTCAGCTTTTCTGGCCCAGTGGTTCTTGAGAAGAAGATTTTTCATATATATTACAATGTAAACTTTGGATTCCCTATTGTGCCCCCGCCCTAACCCCAGGGGTCATAATTTTAACAATTTAGAATCTACGCTACCCCAGGATGCTTGCACATAAGTTTCAGCTTTTCTGGCCCAGTGGTTCTTGAGAAGAAGATTTTTAAAGATTTTTCCTATATATTTCAATGTAAAACTTGGATTCCCTATTGTGGCCCCGCCCTACCCCCGGGGGTCATGATTTTAACAATTTAGAATCTACACTATCCCAAGATGCTTCCACATAAGTTTCAGCTTTTTTGGACCAGTGGTTCTTGAGAAGAAGATTTTTTAATGACCCCACCCTATTTTTGTCTTCTCTTGATTATCTCCCCTTGTGAGGGGACTTGGCCCTTCATTTTAACAATTTAAATTCCCCTTTACCAAAGGATGCTTTGTACCAAGTTTGGTCAAAATTGGCCCAGTGGTTCTTGAGAAGAAGTCAAAAATGTGAAAAGTTTACAGACGGACGGACAGACAGACAGACAGACGGACAGACGGACAGACGGACGGACGGACGATGGACAAAATGTGATCAGAAAAGCTCACTTGAGCCTTCGGCTCAGGTGAGCTAATAAAAAGCTGCAGCAAAAACCCAAAAGAATTTTGAGATCTATTTTTCTATATACATGTACATGTATATTACCTTTTGGAGCCAAAATGAACCAATACAAATAATTATCTTTGAGGTGAGCGTGTTATATCTACCTGTGCTGGAGACGTCCATGATGATTTCTTCCTCCACTGTCACCACTTCCTCAACGACCTGCTCCTCCATAACCACCTCAGAATAGCTAGCACTGGTGTAGGGCTGACTCTTTTCATTAAAGATGGAGGTAAAATCCTCAGAGGCATACCTGTACAATGTTAGAATGTACGAGTTATCCCAATGTTAGTCACAACAATATTGAAGCAGTATAAAATTTTCATCATCTTTAAGTATGTGTATTTGAATAGCAAACCACTGTTTGAACAGCTTTTATTTTTCAGATGTAAATGAATTTCATACCAACAACACATGCACCTCCACATATTGACTGATAAATAAATATCTTGCCTAATTATTAGAACTTAAAGTTGGGGTTTATATCAAACAATGTTTCTGTATTGAAGTCAATTTAGTGGATGTACTACATGCACTGTACATGTAAGTTTCTATTTCAAGTTAAAAAGATTTTATTGAAGTTATAATCACAAATGATTGCAGGAAATACAAGTATCAAAACTGAACAGAAAATATAATCTTCATTACTGGCTAACACAATCTTGTTAATCATAATTCTGTTGCTAAAATTAGCCACATCAGCCCTTCACTATACATGTATATGATATTATAAAATATTTTCAGCCATCACTAACATACCTCCTGTTTCTGGTTCTTTGTCGTCTTAGGGCGGCCTTCTTCTCCATCACTTTTTGTTTAGTGAGTTCCTCTTTCAGCTCTGCCTTTGTCTTCCTTTTCTTTTTCTCCGGAGAGTCAGGTACTTTTTTTGTTGGAGATTGTGCTTTACCCTGGCTTGGTGTTTCATCCTGCTTTTTTTCTGTATCCTCCGACTCTCCTAATCAGTGAATTATACAATACAAGGATGTTTTAATTACTACTACTGGTAATTAGTAAACATTTCTTTGTAATACATGAATCTATACACGTAGGTCTTTCATGAAACCTATCATCTGTGGAGGGGGAACAGAAACTTTGAAATCAACTTGGAAAATAATGAAACAATAGAAGATATCTGATATCCCTGTATAAACAGGGAAGAAGAGTCGTTACATGTACATGGTAATTATGCCTTTGAGGATGCTCTCAATGATGGAGTCTTCAAACCTTACCCTCTTTCTTGACTGGTGAGGACTTTTCTTTTTCCTTCTGTTTCTTCCTTTCTTCTCGCAGTCTTGCTTTCTCCTCTTCTCTCTCTTTCCTCTTGGCCTCTAGCTCTGCTCTTCTCTGCAGTCTTTTTGTGTATCTTTCTTCTTTTTCCTTTGCCTATTTTGATCAAAATAAAGATTTATAAGTGTCTTCTCATACTACCAGTAGAAATAGTATCAATTGTCTAAATTTGTAGTATTTATTATCCCCTCACAAGAAAGTTGGAGGGGATACAGAAATGCACTTTTGAGAGTATGAATGAGTGAACATGTGCGTAATGGAAGTAATGATTTTCATTTGGATCAGTGGGCTTTTTTTGCAAAGGGACGTTTTACTTTGCTGTGCCCTTGATTGGAGCGTTCTACATTTCCATGCATATGCGTTCTACTTGATATTGCATACTGGTACATCCAATGCATATGTCAGTACTTATATTTAGTCCCTGGATATTTCAAGGTTTGTAATACAATTTTTTATTTCAATATCTTGACCTACCCACCTCAGTATTTAGCAATATTCCACTACTCTGTATAAAGCATAAATATTGAAATCAACTCTTTATAAAATAAAACCTACAATTCTAGCCTTCCTCTCCTCTCTACTTTCTTCTTCCTCACTGTCACTCAAGTTGTACTGGAGAGAGATCAGCTTCCTCTTTGGTGGAGAGCTCAGTTCCCCCTCAGGAGCCTCACTTGTCTTTAGTACCTCAAGAGTTTTCACCTCTGCCTGGGTGATCTCCATTGGAACATCAGCTTGTGTAGGTGAATCCTCCCTCTTTTCCTCTGGTGTTGCCTCAACTTCAGATTTTAAAGAAAAATAATTACTTAGAAATTCTGATAAAATTAACAATCATAATCTTAACTTACAATTAGGCTTTACTGTATTAAATACTGGTAAAAAATTATAACAGAGAGGCAGGAAAAAAAAGATTGAAAATTTCTTTTTTTAAATGATTGATCAGCTGGAAGACTTTTTTAGAAACTGGAAATAATCAATACGTACTGGTTTCTTCCACTTTGACTTGCTCCTTTTCTTCATCCACTTCCTTTGCTCCACTCTCCTCTCCTTCTTTCTTCTCCACCTCCTCAGTGCCCCCCGTCTCTGGTTTCTTCTCCTCCGTTTTACCAGGACTGAGGACCTTCTCCTCTGTCTCCTCCTCTCCATGGTCCGTCAGATCACTGTACTCAAGCTCACTCTCTGACATGAAATCCTCGGAAATGGACAGGTCACTGGTGTGAACAGAGCTGATTGTCACATCAGACTTGGCGTCTTCTTGATCCTCATGCCAGGCAAATTTGTATTTTTTCATTACTGAAACACAGATTTTACAAGAATTTGCAGAACATGTACTATGGTGTAGACTCAGGGATTTTTTTACCCTTTGATTCCAGGGGCCGGGGCTGTCAAGATTGGGAAAAATAGCGATATTTGGTTGAAATTGGGAAAAATATCTTCATACAAATAAATAGGAAAAAACAAGCCAAAGTCAAATATTTAATCATTTTTCTTCTTTTTTTTTTAAAGTATGAAGCTGGCTTAAACCAGCTTTAGTGATATGAAATAATAGCGGCTGTTGAAGTTCAAAAACTTAAAAATGGCAAAGCTGCAGGGTATGATAACATTGTAAATGAACATATATATACGTTGTCATCTTTTTTACCTTTATGTAAGAAGTTCTTTAAAATAACATTTGATAGTGGGTTTGTTCCAGATGAGTGGTTAATCGGTATTGTTTGACCAATTTATAAGAATTAGAGCGATTGAACCCAGCCTGAAAATTACCGTCCTAGGCAAACTGGAGAGACTGACATGATGCACGTTTATTCTTTCGATAACGATCCCGACTTTAATTTTTAAACATCGATCCCGCTTTAAAAAGTATGCATGTAAACATTCATAGTATTCCGAATAACTTCTCGGAAGTCCTCGGATGGCTCGTACATCGCACATAGAGAACATAAACACCTTTTTGTCATTATTTTATTTTAATAATTTATAACTTAATACTTTTTTTCATATTGGGAATTTTTAGGTATGATTTTGGGAAAAACATGCACTTTTCAGCATTGGGAATGGGGCCGAATTTCGGCCCCAGAGAGACCCTAAAAAAATCCCTGAGACTTAATTCTTCCCAGTTTTTAGAATAGATCTCATTAAAATTCATGTTATTTCATACATCAAACATCCTACAAGTGAACATTGTTGTTTTTTTTTAAACATCCCGCTAAAGCGTTTTTGAGGGGTTTTTTTTCCCTTTAGGGCCTGAGAAACTTTGAAATGCATATCAGAGAGTCAGTGGCCTTTAATCAAATAGTTTACCTTGTTCTTGAGAGGAATCATCCATATCAGCTGATACTGGTGGTAATGGGATTTCATCCAAACTTGGAATCTCAGTCATCTCTTCAACAGTAATTTCTTCCTCAGCCTCTTCTGTCTCTTTGGTTGATGGTGGAAGGGGAATTTCCTCCAGAATCTTGGTTTCATCTGGCTTGCTCTTGAGAGAAAATACCTCCACTTCCTCCCCTTCAGTTCCTGGAGGGGGAGGAGTTTTAGGTGATGGTGGTAAGGGAGGTAAATCTGGTTTAGGAGGACTCTCAGTAGTCGTTACATTGGGAGTTGTGATCTGCGCCGGTGATGATGTCTCACTTTGCATAGAGGTGGGTGGAGCAAAATTTTGGCCAGGGGTCATTTGGTTGAACATGTAGTTGTTCCATGAATTCTGCATGTAAGGGAACATTTGAGGTGGCATGCTGAATCCAAACTGCTGTGAAAATGGTGTTGCCATAGGAAAATTCATTCCTCCAGGGGAGAAATTTGACCCTGTTTGGCCCAAAACAGGTGTTTGTTGGGACCATCCATCTCCTTGGAAACCTGATGGGAATTCTGCATTAGGAGTGCCTGATGCTGTTCCATTTGGATTACTTTTATCTGGAATTTTTAATCACATTTATTGTGTTATTTACTAGAATAGTATATAAAATTTGCATTCTGACTATACATGAATTGCCATGAGAGTATGATGGTCCAATACATGTTTCAAAGAGTTTTCCTTTTTTGTACATATATATGTAATAATTACACTGAAATTGTCATCTTTTACATAAGACAGTGTCTGCGGTTAGGAAATAGGTAACATGTAAGGACTGTATCTTTTGTTTTTAACCATGAGCATTTATGGTATTTATTTTAGCAAAATTTCTAAGTATGCCCCTAACTTTTGTCAAATCAGAAGTTCCACAATCCTGGTGGTGTGGTGTTCACTGACATTAACACAAACCTGGTGGTGTGGTGTTTACAGACATTAAACTCTGCATCGTCTGCATCTTTTCCTTGTGTTGCTGTTTGCTCTGTTCTACATGTTCTTTCCTCTTCTCTGGGTCAATTCCCAAATGTTTACAAATGACCTCATCAATTTTGGGTTTGATAATGTGCAGAATCTTTGGATTCACTAGTTGTTCTACCACTCTTTCTACTCCATTGGTCAACATACCAGATCTGAAATAAACAAATCACGATTTTTTTTCTTTCATGCCTTCCCAAATGATTGCCAAGTTCAAATCTGCAATGCGCAGTAGAAACCTACTGATTTATTTGTCTTCTAAGATTGTCTCGGAGTTGATTCTTGTTTAAGTCTGGGCTCCATGTCTGTCGTGATAAAAACCTGTTGACATAACCTTCCACTCTCTGTTTGAGATTCTGGTAAGCAGGCTGTAAAACACAAATTAATTAATTGACACAAAATCTTGAGTTTCAATGATAAAATTAAATTATAGTCTAATGCAATTATAATATTGTCTTTTGTTAGTTTTGTAAAATATTTTGATAAGTCAATGTACAAATGTTTAAACGAACCAGCCATCAAAACAAAACAATTTTCTATACTACAGCTACCTGCATGTCATGTGTCAGTGAAATGAAATGTTGCATCATTCATATAGCATGATAATTATGATATTAGCATGCTATAAATTGATTTACTGTGCTAACATGACCTATTGGATTTTATGCACATCTCATGTAATTCATATCGCAATAAAATGCCAAAAAAAAAAACATTTAAAGATTAATAGAACATCTTCTCAATCTCTTAAAATTACAGCATACTTCTCTTGTTTATATCATAGGAGTCGGCAGTTTTATCCATAAAACAAGGTAAACAACAACCAGTGAGTTTCGCGAGCATAGCGAGCTTGAGTTGTATAGCTTGATTTAGCTTTTCAAAATAGCTTGATTTAGCTATTTTAGCATACTTTTCCCTTAAATGTGCATCTTTTCAGTATGTATAAAAAATTGCACTTTGATTCAGTGACAGTTTTTTTTTTAATTAATTAAAAAAGGCCATTCAAGCCATATAGCTAAATCAAGAGACTGTGCCTGTAGGCAGATCTGTTCATTGCAGAAAAAAGTGATGGGAAACCTAATCTTAAGTCAGTTTTGCCAATACCAGCGACATCATGATTATATAAAGACAATATAAAGATAAAGTTGTACAACATTTTAAAAGAAATGTATAAAAATTAACCTTTGTATCTACATCAGCCACAAACTCCTTTCTGAACTGGTCAAAGAGGCCTTTTGATTTCAAGCTGTCGATAATTTCTCTGACTCCCTGGTCAACCTCCTTGTCCTGATCTTGAGTATTGCCACCCATTTCGATCTGTTTTCAATTTCCTAATCTAAATTTTTTACTCATTTCTGTATCTTGTAACTTGTAACTGTAAGTCTTCTGTCTTGTTTCGCCAAAATCGCCTGCAATTTCAATTAGACAGACCAAACGTCAACTGATTCGAGTAAAAAAAATATTTGTAAGTCGTACAAGGAAATTTCGGAATTATGTGTTTTACTAATATTAAAATAAAACAAAAATACCTTGAAAATCCTGTTTTGTGTGTTCGTGTGTGGGGAGGGGTGGACTCAGTCTGATTAAAACCAGCCCCCTTCTCCTTTCACTCGACGAGTGAAAGGAGAAGGGGGGCTGGTTTTAATCAGACTGGGGTGGACTTTCTCTAACTGTTTGTAGATTTTTTTTTCAAGTGCTGGAATTCGTCAGCGCTCGACCTTACAGCAACAGAAAGTAAGAGGGGATAGTATCTAAATAGACTATACTACAGGAAAAGTCTATGCTCAGAAAAATCCCCCCCCCACTTTCGTTAGATGGACCTACAAATGCGATGTGAAAAAAGTTCTCCATGTTTAATATAGATTAAACAAAGCTTAAAATGTGGTGTAAGTGATGCTTCAAGTGCCAAGTGTTAAGTTAAAAAAAGTTATGTTTGAAAATAATTCATCACTTGTTATTTGTTAATTTAAATGTCTTTAAAAAAAATTGTACAGTTATGTTTCTTTTTCAAATTTAAAATGTATTTTAAATAAAAATAATTATTACATGTACATAATTCTAGCAGGTATTTAATCAATAAATATGTGTTTTAGAACACAGTTTTAACAGTAAATATCAAATTATTTAATTTTGACTATTTTGTTAAATCAAGGTAACACAGGTAAATTCTACCTGAACCCCTTTGAGGGCCTCTTAATTGATTAAATTAATTAATTAAATAGTTGTTTTAGCGAGTAGACGTTCGGGGAATAAACCATATTAACATTGCAACAATAATATTATAACAATATGGCACTAATTGTCATTAGGTAAAGGAGTGTACCGAGTTTTCCAAATGAGGTTCAAGTGTGCTTATCAAGGCTGTCGCCAGGTTTCTGAAAAAAGTGGGAGCCGGGGAATGTCTGGGAGGGGTATCCACTCTTTAGACTCAGATTTTTTCTGATGGGTTCCATTTTGGTGGATTCTGATGCATTTTTGAAGTCATTTCTTCACATATTATCAAATTAACAAAATAAAGCAGCATACTTTAAACAGATAAATAATAATTTATTTTTTATTTCAAACATTAGATTTCATTTTTTTAAGGGGGGGGGGGGTACAATCGCACTCAAAGCCCCCCCCCCCTTTCCGACGACCTTGTCTTTTTCAAAAAATTATTATTATTATAACTGAGAAACACGAAGGGGACTGAAAGCATTTGAACAAAACACAGACACTTGTTTCGGTAATAATTTTTTTAACCCAGAGTATAATTATATCAGGCGCAGATCCAGAATTTGAAGTTAGGGGCGCAAAAAGTAGGCAGGGGTCTGGGGCCGCCCTGAGGCCCCCAGTGGGTTCAGGGCGAAGCCCTGATGGGGGCCCATGGGGCGAAGCTCCCGGAAGCTCCTCAGTAGATTCTAGAGATTTTGTACTGTAAAAATGAGGTCTACCAAGTAGACATTTTTACATGTTCTCGACGAAAGTATGATTTACGCTTTGACAATTTTAGGGAGGGGGCGCACCCGATTATACTATGGGTTAAAAAAAATATTATCGAAACAAGTGCCTGGGGGGGGGGGGAACTTTATTTAGAAAGCATCTTGCGTACTATTCTTGTTATGTAAAATGGTAAATGACAAATTTAATAGCGTATATAGTTTGTCCTTGAAATGTTATTAGTGTCATGGTACTTTGACAAGGACGACTTAATTATCAACTTGAGGGGAAGTGTAAAACTCGTGACTGATCCATAATTTTGCAACAGAAAAACACTTGGTGTAATAAATACTCAGAGTGTTGAGGTCATGAACCATGGTCATCAACTGATCAATTAGTTATGCAAAATTTATTTCCATTCAATAAACTCCTTCGTGCATGTGTCCTGACCAAAGATTGAGATCCAATATGGAAAAAAGATTTTTTTTCGCGATGATCAATATCAGCGATATGGATAAATGATATTGGATCAGATCGAAATTCTAACTTTTAGACTGGAATTACAAAATTCTGAATGAAAAAAGACAGAAGCACATCTAGTATGCATTAAGATTCCGTTTCTGCATAGACTTGGATATCGATGGGTGAGCCCCCCCCCCCTCCCGCCTCCGAGAGAGAGAGGGGGAGGAGAAGAGATGTTTCCACTTAATTAATACATTCTCAGTAGCTTACGAGGAGCTTTGCCCCAAGCACCCGCTCCCAACTGAAACCAGTCCTATTGATCTGAAGGTGAATCAGCGGTTCCACTACCCCCATCCCTTTCCAATCCAACTTGACGTAAAATTCTGGATATGCGCTTGCTGCAACCGCGATTTGACTTTCCTATAACTTAATTAAAACAATCACTATTATTTTAGGCCCCTGTTAGACTGATTTTGAGCTGCTTAACGTGCTTAAAGATTTAGCAGTTTGGTCATATGCAGAAGAAATGAAATAATGGTAGCTCTCGATATGCTTGTTTCGCTTCTCCCTACACCCATCCATAATATTTGAGAGAAATTTTATACATATTCATTTGAAGTTTTTAAAAACATTTCTTTGGTGTTTGTATGCAGACATGTGGTGTCATTTACAAGAAGCTGTTGTACTGTGACGTGTGATGAATGACAAATAATAAATCATTTCTCTTTTTAATTAATTTAATTAATTAAAGTCATATATGGCGTATTTTTTGTAAGTTCAGACTAAAATTAAAAAGATCTTTCTATTTTTTTATTACTAATATATAAAGATAGGACTTTCCTGTAAATTACACAATTTAAATCAATCATGTTTCAATATTGGAAATTTAAATCAATAACCGGTTTATTTACCGACTCCGCGTTTAAATAACAGACACAGTTTAAAGTCAATTTACATGATTTACATGTAAGTAAGGAAACATGAGGTTATTCAAGTTCAAAATCGGTGAAAATTTTAATTTGAACGTAAATAACATATACATGTATCATGTTTATCTACACTCAATATCATATTTTCATTTTTTTTTTTTTTAATCTCAGATACGCCATATATAACTTTAATTAATTAATTAACTGATTTATTTATTTATTTATTGGAGGTGGGGTGGGGGTTTATGCGAAAACAACGAAAATCGATATGCAAAGATAAAAGTTAGATCCACTCTTTGAAACCATATCAAATCTCTCAAAGAGACCACGTGACGTGGCTACACACATGCAATACAGAAAATGGCGGCCTGAGTTTAACTTAAATCCAAAGATTTTTGTTTTTAAACATACTATATTGTCCAGCGATTCATAAAACTGATAATGGGATTTTCAAGATCTGATGCTTATGATATTTTAGAATTACCAATCGGTATGTAAGAATGGATGAATGATAAACAAATGAATTACAACCTTTTATTGCCAATTATAACAGGAACGTTTTCGTGACAGATATAGTCGGTGTCTAACTGTCTGTCGTCCTATACTGAGAACATTTTAGATAATTCGTACATATTAAGACTTAATGCATATTGATTTATCATATACATACTTTTGATAGTTTTTAATTGGTTGTAAGTTTTTTTCGTGTTCAAAAACAGATCCTGTATCAATATATGCTCTCATAGACAAAATGCATCACATATCATGCTAACAAAAATACAAAACAAAGTCTATAAATTTCTAGGGTAGAGGAAAATAAAAGTGCGTCATACAGCCTAACACAAAATTATCCTAGAAGCTGGTATTTCAAATATGTGTAAGAAAAGGGAACACATATGTTAATTATATTTTTTTTTATACTAACAGGGGCAGATCAAGATTCAGTCAGAACAAGCTATAAACGGCTTGCTCTAAAGTGGCACCCAGAAAAACACAGTAACTCACCAGAATCTATAAAAGTAAGTCGGATATCAATTTATAATTCAACAAACAATTTAGGGCTGGGACGATATAACGAGATATCGATATTATCGATGATGATACGCATATTGATACGTATAAGGCAGTATTGTCAAAAAAATTCTGACTCGTGTTTTTCTTTGTTTACTTAACATTTTGGGTTAAATATTTAAAATAAATATGCTACATATAAGTATTAAAATGAAATACATAATAATTAATACCACTTGTGTAAAATGATTTTGATTTACAACAGATATACAACTTCTTTGAATAAATTATTCTTATTTGTGAAGAAATGTTTCGTTCATTTCAATACAAAAAAAAAGAAATTATTAACAATTCAACGTATCGTGATAAATATTGTACCGTGGCTCAAATATCGTGATACGTATCGATATAGAAAAAGTTGCATCGTCCCAGCCCTAAAACAATTTCAAACTTGGGACCCTTGCATTACTAGTCAGTAGTTAGATAATGTAGCTGTGTCACGGGACAAGTCCTCACCACAGTAAGATTACGTCCCATATAGCTGCATTGTAGTAAATCGAAGCAGATTCACTACAGTACGATTTTAAAGAGTACAAAAGGAGTTACTTAACACTGAAAATAACTCCCTTATTAACCATGTTAAACATAACAAACCTTTTTTGAGCTTGTGTATATATCCCTTCTACCCTAAAAAAATAATTCATATAAAGACAAAAATTCAACTCATTTTCTCAACATTTTTTCTTGCTTTGAATTAATAAGCCATGTTGACATTCAGAATTCTCTAGATTATTTGTAGTAAATGAGTAGGTTAGAGTTATCTACTCCTGTTTATTTTGCTGTTTGCTATGTTGACAACACATGGAACAAATTTTATCATTAAACCGGGTTCATAGGACAATTTCATTTTAACGACAGGGCTCGACATTAACACTTGTCGGGTACCAGTGAAAATTTTTCACGGACAAGTGATTATTGCAAGGCACTTGTCCGATTGGACATATCATTTTTCTGTGAAGAATTTTTTAAAGCTTAAAAATGAAAACCGAAAACCTGTTATCAACTTTATATTGGAAGTTCAGATCAAAAGCATACAGTGTGTGAATAGTTCAAGACAAGACCTTTCCTTTGTTTACCAACAATTTTGTCCTCTTTACCTTTACCTTGGAATTTTACCTACTTCTGTAAAAATTAACCTTAGCAGTAACTTTTGTATGGTTGGTGCTAGGGCTTTCATTTTTCACAAGTTTTTTTACTTGTGACAAGAACTTTCTTTGGGTACTAACAATTTTGACCTTTTGACCTTGATCTTAGAGTTTCACTTACTTTATAAAACTTGAACCTTGACCATAGTTTCTGAATGGTTGCTGCAATGGCTCTCGTATTTCACTTGTGTATTCTTTGTGACCTTTCTTTGGGTATCATTTTTTTTTAAATCTTGACCTTTCAAATTTATACGTCAAGTTATCCAGGAATGAAAAGGTTCATTGCGGTATCAATTCATTGCGACATATTTTAATCGGATTGATGCACCCTGCAAAATCTCTGTTTTAGGTTCGGTTCACTATTTGATGGGGATTATTAATCAAGTTTGGCATTCATTAAACATGCTAAACAGCACGTTTAGATTTAAAAAAAAAAAAAAAACCCACCTGATTCTTGAAGACTTATAGTTTGTTCATTAACAGTCAATTTCTTCTTGTCAATTTTCACGTCAATTAAGTTAATTTTTTTAAGTGATTCAGAAATGAGACAAAACAACTTTAAAATTTTTTTTCAAAATATAGCGTAAATAACCTTTGTCCAGTGTGTATTGTACCATGAAGGAGGCATATAGTTTCACCCCTAAAGTTATTAGTCATGACCCTAAAGGCCTAGTTGTGGCTACAATATTAAGGTAATAAGAAGTTCATTGTTTTAGGACAATTTCTTATTTTAATCTCAATTAAAAAGAATAAAATCAAATGTTCCAGATCTGCATGTAAACTTAGCTAAAAAGAAAAAAAAAATTCAAATGGAATGAGAAAAATCAGGAATATTTAAAGTTAAAATAATATTAAATTAAATTATTTAATTACAAACATGTAGAAATGACTTGTCTGGGAATGAGATCCTACACATTCATTTCCTCTGATATTAGCTGTATACAAGCAAATCACCCAAAAAACTTAAAAAAAAGATCAGGAAATATACATGGTTTAAGCACTTATCTATGTATGAGCTAAATTTACCTTATTTCTACCATTTCCTGCCCAAAAATAAAATTCAGGAAGTACATATATGTGTTTCAAAAATGATCATTGTAGAAATTCAAGGAAGTATCAAAAGCCTACAGAAAATTAATGGAGGACGAGGGTGAGGAGAATCTTCGCAATATGACACTGGTAATTACCAATTAATTAAGACTTTTACATGTTTCATGTCACATTAAAAATGGTTTGCAATCATTTTTAAAGCTGGATGATTTTGACAACGTTTCAAAGTAAAGGAAGATGGTGATTAGCTGTTAATGAGAGACAGGATGCTTCCCTATACAACAGGGTTCAAATTCTCTTTCTTATTCTTATCGGTACATTGATACTTTAGTATGTTAATTTTCCCAATTTTATCCTTGTAGAATTTTAATTGTTGTAAAAGTAAGTTGCTGTTTTTTTTGTTGATAGAGCTGTTCTATTTTTAGGACCAGATGATGCAGTTATTCAAAGATGTTTTCTTCTCACAGTCATTACGTAAGTGCCATCATTAGGGTCAGCTGTTTAAAGCAGTTAATTTACAAGTCATGTCATAAAAGTGTCCATTTCTGAAAGTGTTTTAATTAACATATAATAAGCAGATTTTACCAGTATACATTGAATAGCATTTCTTCTAAACATTGCTTCATACACTTTATATTACATTAAACTGATGGGGGTGTCTGTCCTTCCATACATCCGTAACACTTGGGGATACCCATCTCTCATCCACAGCTCCTCCTGTGTCACAGAATAAAATTTATTCATATTTCCAAAGAATCTCTATTACATAGTGCCATTGTGCACCCAGGGCTCTCACACCAGTTTTTGGGACTGGGGCCGGGGCTGTGAAAATTGGGAAAATTAGCGACCTTTTGAGGAAATTTGGGAAAATCATAACCAGACAATGTCCATTGAATTCATTATATATTGAGTTTCTGGTGGTTGCTATCAACTAAATTTCTGTTTTGTAATATAGAGAAATATGAATAACAAGTTTAGGAACTACATATTTTACTAAATGTTCTTTGATATTTGGGGAAGTGACCAATTGGGAAAATTAAAACATTAAATTGGGAAAAAAGGTACCTTTTTTGAATTGGGAATGGGGCCTTTAAACGGCCCCAATTATAGAGAATCGAGAGCCCTGGCACCTATTTTAATTTTTGATTGGACAGATATGTAGGGTACCCATAGGAAAATATGGACACTGACAAGTGTTTTGTACATATTGTATGTATCATTACCTTATGGTGTGTCTTTCAGATTCTTATAATGGTTCTGGAGATGATTCATCTGATGAAGATTTTGATGAAGAGGATGATATTGAATCAGATGAGGACCAATTTTCAAATTTTTATTCCGATAGATTAAGAATCAAAGATACCAGAAAATCTAAAACAGGTGAATTTTTTTTTCTGATAATAACATCAAATTTCATTAATTGATTGAAAAATGTATTTTAACCAAAACAGTATTGTAGAGTCTGTAGACTGTATGTAAAATAACATTTCATACATTCATTTGTTTTAGGTGTTGAATCTCATTTTAAAAGATTAACAGTAGATGTAAGTAGGAATGTTTTGGAATTTTATATTAGTCTTAATAGCTGTGAAATTAAAATTTAAGGGTTTTCATTAAAGACCCATTTTTTTTACCGTACGGTTACCTGAGGAGAGGGAGTGGTCTAAGTAACAGTGGTGTTATTTACCTGGAGACCCCCAATACCCAAGATGTCAATAACCTATGTACACGTTGCATTACACAGGAAGTCTGTGTTTGGTTATCAGGGTCAACATTACGTATTTCGTTTCTAATTTTGAGTGAAACTACTTAAAATAATTTAATTATTTCCATATAAAATTTAATTGTAAACTAATGCTTTCATCGTAATCTTTTGAAGGATTAAATTATAAAGATATATAGCTTTTTTGTAAAATTTTAGGAAAATCACGAGTAAAAAAAACAAAGCAACTAAATCTAAACATTTTTTTTTTATCTTCAATAAAATAATTCACAATGGTTTTGAAAAGTGTGTATATATTGAAAAAAAATCCATTCATCCGTCGTGTGAACATTTACCGCGATCGGAAGATTTTTTTTATTTTCTGGTCAACAATGTTGTCCATAATATTCAATATGTCTGCGTGTTTGTGTGTTAACAAAATTTTATTGTTTGAAAAATTTCTTCTTAGGATCGATCATTGTTCGTTATCTTTATATACATAATTATACTACAGACGATAGAGGAAATTCGAGCAATAATTCTCACATTTCTTTACAACCACGTCTCTGTTAACAACATCGTATAGATTGAATCCATTATACAAAGATAAGACATTTTTAGTAAACCATGTCGTTAGTGCTGAATATCTTCACTTATTTGTTATATTCAATTTTTTTTTCATAATTTTAATCGGTGGACTTCCAATACTGCAGCGAATAATAAGTTTCTGTGGACGACCTAAATTCCTCAGATACATGTATCTCGGACGACATATTGCTTATAACTACCAAACAGTCGCGAGGAAAACAAATATTTTATGAAATCAGTGTTTTGATTATCTACTCTTAATTATTTTTGAAATAAAATAAGCAACATTAGACCTTACGAGTACTGGACACACAGTGGTTTTTATAACCCGCGAGTATCAACTGTGTATACAAGGCGGGTACATGAAAGTGTTTGATGCGTGACCAGGCAATCGTCTTCAAAACATGCAAACTCAGATTATCAGGTAGCGCAGGTAGCTGGCCTGTCAATCAAATTAGAAGCTATTGTTTTTTTTTTATGATTGACAGGCGGTAATTTATTGATCTTGATTCAGGTAGATTTGGGGGGCGTTAACATAAAATTGGGTGTTTAAGCACTTGTTAAATTTGTCAACTCTACTGATTAGAGAGGAAAAGACTTCATCATTGATGAAGTTTAGACCAGTGTTTGTAACTCGCTGTAAAATTAGCTTGACATGCAGAACTGACTGTTAGTAAAAGTTAGCCCTGGCAAAGACCTATTAGCCCTGAGAAAATAATTGCAGTTTTGTATTAGATATTTTTATAATACATGTAAAACCATGTAAGTCTAATAAGAAAAAATTTTGCATGTTTCTTTCAATCCAGACTTTCTGTAAGTAGAGTTGAAAAATCCTTTCAGGAAATAAATAGAAATGCAGAAGAATTAATATCTGAGGAGGAGAAAGAAAAAAGACGATTAGAGAAAAGAAAAGCAAAGAAAAAGGTGAACTTAAGTAGAATGTTTTAAAACTGTAAAGACATGATTGGGTAACCTATACAAGATGATTCAAATTTTAATTGTGTGGCATTCATGTGTCAAACTTTTTTTTCTTGACAACTGGGATTTTATGAACAGAATGGAGATAAAACTTGTAGTACTTGTACCTTTGTTTTTATTTTAATATAAAGAATAGATTGCTTTCTGTACCTTTAATCCAAGTCTGTATTTCCAAATTCTAGAGGAGGAGGGAGAAGAAGAAATTAGAAAAACAGAAAGAACAGACAAAGGTAAATTCTAATGCAACTGTTTCATGTCAACTGGTAAAACTTAGTTTGGTACCATTGAATCAAATGGTCGCAAATAGCAAAGGAGAAAACAGTTATTCCCTAAACAGTACAAGTTACCATGGTTAATGATTTATATTGACAGAAATTCTACGGAAATGAAAACTTTATTTACATGTAATTCTGCAATGGGATGTTTCTTTACTTAACATTTTTGTCAGTGATTACTCTAACTACAAGCATATATTATACAGAGAATATGCAAAAATATCTAGTAAATGAAGAAAATGCCATTGACTGGCAAAAATGAATGCATGAAATACATTTACTTGATTTATAGAACATACACATTGTCTACAAAAACAAATTCACAATCACTGTCATTCAAAGGGAGTTGAAAAATGAGGCTAAATTATAGACAAGAAGCTGGAAATCAGACTTATCAAACGTTTTATTATTGGAGGGTAAGAAAGTAGCATTGGTTAAAGAAAACCATGTTGCTGATACACCCCTCCCACATAATCTGGCGGGTCAGAACAATCCCAAGACAGGGAGATAACTCTTGAGACTACGTGACCTGCTACATTTTCCATTCTCTCTTTTACTATCAGTGTGTATCTTGTCTTCTCTAATCTCATTGGTAAATATATATAGTGATGGGGTCTTGTTACTTTATTAAGTAAATCAACCTTAAGTTGACCAGCCTTTATCTCCCTTGATTGAATTCTGTGAGCAACTTGAAGTGCGATCAACTCCACAGGCCCCAGTTTATTGCATTTTTCTATCAAAAGAGGTTAGTAGGTCTGGTGTGGCTTTTCAGCCCTTTATCAGATTGTTATTGCGTAACCTGTTATATTGGAAAAATCTTCTTCCTTCACAACTCTTGTAGTAAATGATAATTTTCTTTACTTTTTTCATTTCTGGATGTGCACTACAAATAAGCCCCCCCCCCCCCCCAAATAGGAGAAATGCTATTTACACAAGTGTGCACTAAATAATTTGAATATTGTATTTTTGTTTTTGTGGGGGGGGAGGGGTCCTTTTTGTTTGTTGTCAGAAGTAAACTGTGTTTTAGTCTCTCTCTCTCTCTCTCAAAAAAAAAAAAAAAAAGATCATGTACATGTAGATTAGGCTAGAATTTCCTGTCATTTAAGTTTTCAAAATGAAGAATTCTTTTTGATTTGCAATCTTTTGAAAAAAATGTTCCTTTCTTTTAGGTTGAAGTAAATGGACAGACAAAAACTAAAGATACAATTAATACAGATATACAAAGTGGCAATAAATTGAAAAAGGATAAAAAGTAAGCTAAAATTTATCTTAATTGTTATTTTTATTTTGGGGGAATTAAAAGTTTAGAAATACAGTTATAAATCTGTTATTTTTTACTGTTTCTTTTTGTAAAGTTTAGGATGTTTTATTTTTGCAGTATATTAGAATGCTTAGTAATCTATTACCCTAAAATTTCTTTTATTTTTAGACCTGCCAATTCATCGTCATCAGATGATGCAGTTAGCGTATGTGTAGACACAACAAAGTTTCCATGAATTTTAACAACAATGCATTATACTTTATTTACATAATAAATTACAAAGTTTTGATAAAAATTTAGATATTACAGTTTATTTTAGTAACATAATATAAATTGAACAAAGAATAACTAATAAGATTTTCACTGAAAAGAGCATTTTAACATGATTAGAAAAGTGTATATATTAAATCGGATACTAAATTGCTTTATAGAATGATAAATTGAGCCAAACTTTTAATTACTTTTTAGGGTTTTGATCCTAATTCAGCATTTTTTACCAAAGTCATTAATAAGAAAAAGAAAGCTACCTCAGGGAGTGAGTCAGGTGGAAAAAGAGAGAGGTCTAGACACGGCAGTGATGATGAAACGGAAGATTTAGACCCTGTGGTTTTACGTAGTAGACAACTAGCAAGTAAGACCTCATTTCTAGACAAAAATACATGAAAGTTTCATCATTCAAAGATTTCTGGGACATTTTGACTTTCTGGGACATGTTGATGTAATTAGTAGATACATGTACTCGTATAACTAGTAATTTGAAAGGATTTGAAAAAAAAGAAACTATAACAATATTCTTTGATACTCTAAGTGTAAATAAAATGTACATAAATTAAAAGTAGACAATGTAGTAATTTTTTGCTGCATTTTTATTCAGGAACACCATGTATATTTACATTTTAAGATCTTGACAGCACTAATGATACTGGTTATGCTGAAGTACAGTAACTGTACAAACAATATTTCATTTCTGTGTTGATTATAACTCAATTCTTTCTTTACAGTTAAAGGAAATGAAATGGCTCAATTAGGTCATTATAAATCTGCTATAGAACTGTTTAGTGAAGCCATTAAATTAGACCCCAATGATTTTAGGTAAGAACCATTCCTGATTTACACAGAATCATACTTAAGCATAAAGTTGTCTTTTTATGATTTTCTTACTTTTACATTATATTTGAATTTTCTTTCAGTCTCAAATCTTGCTGATTTATTATTAAAATACATTTCTTATGTTTTGCAGATTTTTTGGAAATAGATCATACTGTTATGATCGAACTAGCCAATATGATAGGTAGGGGACTCATCATGAGTTGTTAAACTTTCAACCTGCTGCCTCAAGAATATAATATTTAGTGACAGAAATGTTTAAAGAAATGTTCAGGATGTAACACTGAGTACAAAATGTAACATTGATACGACAGATTATTTCTTTAATTTGTACTAATTTTGCAGGGCCTTAAAAGATGCTGAAAAAGCTGTTTCACTACAAAAAGATTGGCCTAAAGGATATTTTAGAAAAGGGAGAGCACTAGCTGGCTTAAGAGTAAGTTGTTAGCATTGGGAATTGTCAAACATTTAATTTTGATTGCCAGAATGTGATCGATGGTGTAAAACTGATTTTATTTGTTTGTAGATGTTCTCTGAGGCAGAAGATGCCTTTACACAAGTTTTGAAATTAGACAAGAATTGTGATGATGCTGTACAAGAACTTTTACGTTCTCGGATATACCAAATAACAGTAAGTATAAAAATATACCAAATAACAATAAGTAATAGGATATACCAAATAACAATAAGTTATAGGATATACCAAATAACAATAAGTTATAGGATATACCAAATAACAGTAAGTTATAGGATATACCAAATAACAGTGAGTTATAGGATATGCCAAATAACAGTGAGTTATAGGATATGCCAAATAACAGTAGGTGATAGGATATACCAAATAACAGTGAGTTATAGATATGCCAAATAACAGTAGGTGATAGGATATACCAAATAACAGTGAGTTATAGGATATGCCAAATAACAGTAGGTGATAGGATATACCAAATAACAGTGAGTTATAGATATACCAAATAACAGTGAGTTATAGGATATACCAAATAACAGTGAGTTATAGATATGCCAAATAACAGTAGGTGATAGGATATACCAAATAACAGTAAGTAATAGAATATACCAAATAACAGTCAGTAATAGGATATATCAAATAACAGTAAGTTATAGGATATACCAAATAACAATAAGTTATAGGATATACCAAATAACAGTAAGTGATAGGATATACCAAATAACAGTCAGTAATGGGATATACTAAATAACAATAAGTTATAGGATATACCAAATAACAGTTAGTTATAGGATATACCAAATAACAGTAAGTGATAGGATATACCAAATAACAGTCAGTAATGGGATATACCAAATAACAGTAAGTTATAGGATATACCAAATAACAGTTAGTTATAGGATATACCAAATAACAGTAAGTGATAGGATATACCAAATAACAGTAAGTATAAAGATATACCAAACAGCAGTAAGGACAGGTGTAGTAGTATATATATGTGCCAAAGAAACAGTACTGAAATATTCCAACTATATATGAAACATAAAAGTGTTCCAGTACATGTATAGTCATTGTCAACTTGTAGTAGATTTGAGATGATGGGACAGTGTTTTAAGTGTATTCAACATAGTTGTATTCAGTGTTTTAAAAATATTTTTCAGGAAATGGGTTTCTCTCGATCTCAGGCTGAAGAAGCGATAAAAAAGCATTCCACTGTACAGGCTGCTCTGGATTCACTTCTGGCAGGTGTCGGTATGTACAGTTAATCAAAAATTAGCCAAAAAAGTCCATGTTAGATTTCCTTAATGCAATCTTCGTATGAGAGGAAAAAAAGTGTTTTGTGAAATTATATTTCATGAGGAAAAATAACATGCATTTGTTCTTTCATGATTTTAAGTAACTTCAAATCTTGGAAAATCTCAGTCTTGAAGGAAAGATTGCTTCAGGTTGTACATGACACAATTCTTTGTACTCTTTTTTAGCGGAGAATGCTTTGGGGGGTGAAGTTTACGTTTCTGATGATGATTCTGGTTTTACAACTCCGTCCCTTCCTAAACCCCAAGCTCCTAAAGATGTCACAAAGATGGAGTAAGCTTGTTAAATCTAGTATATTTTCCATCATTTAAACCAAATGTATAGCACTCATTTCATTTATCCATCTATACCTGTTGTTTATTAATATTTTAGTCCACGTAATCCTGAGGGACTAACAGCTTTGTGGGTCGGAAATGTTTTACCAGATAAAGTAGACGATAAAAAACTTTTGAAAATCTTTTCTAGGTAAGAGATTAGAAATACTATGTACAGATATAAACTTATGTAATGAATTCACAGAAGCAACACCTGTGCTGTTTCTCTGTTAGATGTTATCCTGAAGAGTTTTGGAAGATATTTAGGATAGATATACAGTCTAGACTGAGCAACTGTCTGTATTAAATGACTCAGTCATACATCTATGTGACCATATTGAGTATTACCCAACATAATATCCTATGTAAAGACACTTTTGAAAGATTTTTTTTATCATGTTTCAAATCTTACAAATGACACACAATTATACTGTATGTGTACTTAAAAAAGCGGGCTTCATATTTTAGCGGCTTTGACGCAGACAGCGATGCGCTAATTCATGATTACCGTTAATAAATGAATACGATATGATGGTTTTCATTACTTGCTTCGATCTGCCATTTTATCAGGCCTCGAACATCGAACCCGATTTAGTCGTCATCTATTTCACCAGGCAATAGGCATATTTAAATGTATGTAAATATTAATCTATGTATAATGGGATTTTCGAAATTCATTTTTAATTAAATTTAATTGTAATATAAAATGAATTTTTGGCATTTGTCACTTGGACCATTAAGTTGAACTGTGTCGACCCACGTACTCTATATGTGAACCTCGACAATGTATATGTACGTCATGTATGTACAGTATTAGTTACACAATGCTATTCTAACATACATAATTACACATTATTGATCCTCCTGGATTAGAAAATCTGAAGTTAATTGTTTTTAATTAATAGTAAACGGTAATTAAATGCTCAATAATAAAACTACGACCGCACAATAAATACCTTTAGGCTCACTTTCAGCCAAGTGGACACGATGATTAAACGGCAATAATCTAATATGATGTTTAAAAATTATTTAGAGTAAGATATTAAAATTTACTTTAACTCATAGACAATAAGTACAACTTTTTTATTTTAATTTGTTAGCGCTACATGTGTAGCGCTTATTCATGACTAAGCCAACCACTCCATACCCGGTGATTACGCTAAATTTTGAAAACGTTAATTTACATGTATGTACACATACAGTATTCTTGAATCATATTATTATCATTTTGCCATTAAATTAGCTTGGAAACATTTGTAATTAAATGATAAAGTGCCTTTAATAGGGTCCTCAAGTAAAAATCTTCACTAATTAGATAGCGGTCTGCATGGTACTGAAACATCTTAGATATCAATGGTCAATTAAAACTTGATTAGCTGATCGCAAGAATAAATATATCTAATAGATTTGGACATTAAATAAATCGACTACACCATACGGTTCCTGAAATTTTTACATCGATGATATTCCTTTGGTAATTTATGTTCAAGCTCTTGTATGAAAGTCTAGTAGAGAAAGATAAAAAATAAAATTTACTAACAAGTAGAGAAGAAAGCAAAGACAAAATTGATGACAACTTGGAACCTCAGCTGAACAGAAAGATTTGCTACATTGGAACTTTTTAATTATTTAAGGTTATGAGAATTGTTAGTTCTCCTTCATTCAGTAATTAAATAAATAATATATAAATAAATCCTTTATATTTATTATCTGTTTACTCTCATATGACAAGTGATGTTAGTAGTGGAAAAAAATGGTGTCACAAGCTGACATAAAAACTTAGCGCTGTCCTTATTTGGATTATAAAAAAAACCAGAAGAATACTGTACCATAACAAAACAGAATTCATACATGTATCTGCAGCTGTTAAATGTTGCATTTGATTTTTTTAATTCAGATATGGTTCTGTGACAAGTGTGCGGACTTTACCTGAAAAATTCTGTGCTTTTGTAAATTTCAAAACAAAGGAGGCTGCAGGGAAAGCCATGCAAAGTTTACAGGTGAATTTTCCGCATTTCTCTGGTGTTAGTAATCAGATTACAGGTGAATATTCCACACTTCTCTGGTGTTAGTGATCAGTTTACAGGTGAATTTTCTACATTTCTCTGGTGTTCGTGATCAGTTTACAGGTAAATTTTCTACATTTCTCTGGTGTTAGTGATCAGTTTACAGGTGAATATTCCACATTTCTCTGGTGTTAGTGATCAGTTTACAGGTGAATTTTCCACATTTCTCTGGTGTTAGTGATCAGTTTACAGGTGAATATTCCACACTTCTCTGGTGTAAGCGATCAGTTTCCAGGTGAATGTTCCACATTTCTCTGGTGTTAGTGATCAGTTTCCAGGTGAATATTCCACATTTCTCTGGTGTTAGTGATCAGTTTCCAGGTGAATGTTCCACATTTCTCTGGTGTTAGTGATCAGTTTACAGGTGAATATTCCACATTTCTCTGGTGTTAGTGATCAGTTTCCAGGTGAATATTCCACATTTCTCTGGTGTTAGTGATCAGTTTCCAGGTGAATATTCCACACTTCTCTGGTGTTAGTGATCAGTTTCCAGGTGAATATTCCACACTTCTCTGGTGTTAGTGATCAGTTTCCAGGTGAATGTTCCACATTTCTCTGGTGTTAGTGATCAGTTTCCAGGTGAATATTCCACATTTCTCTGGTGTTAGTGATCAGTTTCCAGGTGAATATTCCACACTTCTCTGGTGTTAGTGATCAGTTTCCAGGTGAATGTTCCACATTTCTCTGGTGTTAGTGATCAGTTTACAGGTGAATTTCTCACATTTCTCTGGTAAAGGTGATCAGTTTTAGGTTAATTTTACCCTTTTTCTCTGGTATAAAAGATCAGTTTACAGGTGAATATTCACGTTTCTCTGGTAAAGTAGATCAATTTTCCTCTGAATATGTTAAATTTTGAGAAAATTGATTAAAATTAGAATGTTTATTTTTACGTATATAACTTTTAACTTTTTCATGAAAACCCTTACATTTTATACAAAGATTACTTGAAGTGAGAAACAAATAATTCATATCTGAAAGATGTAAACAGCTCAAAAAAATGCCCTACATTTCTATGTCAGTGTTTAAAGAGAGTCTCTTCCCTAAATTAAGTGAGCTTAAGAAAATGAATGTTAATTATTAATTTTAATTTAGGGAGCTGAATGTGGAGGCCAGAAGTTACTGATAAAGTTCCCTGACAACCCCATAGTAAATAGTGGTACACTTACGATACGGAAAACCCCCAATACCAGTAGTAGCCCCCAGCAGAGACAAACATATGTAGGGTGAGTATTTAAAGAGGGGGGATAGACTCATCCAGAAAATAGGGTAATATGTGTATATTATATTTTATTCTAGAGAGATAGAGGTTAGATTTTGATTGGAAACCAAATTCAAAACTATTTTTTAAATATCTACTTGAATCAAAACAGCTCAGACTTTTGGACTATACTGTAGACCTGTATATTGGATAATAAACATTTATGTTCAAATTGCTAGAACTTTTATTTTTACTGTAGCTCCACAAATTGTACATTTGCTTCTCACCAAGTTGCTGAAGTATTGAATGCTTAAAAAAAATTCCACTTTTTTCTCAGCTACTTGTGCATGCATACACTTTCAGAAAACAGTTGAATGTTAGTATATTGAACATCGATATCTTGAGTACCAAGGACATGTTGGAAGTGATATTTCCAACTCACTTTGACATGTCCTTGATATTCGTGATATGGATGTTTGAGATACTGAAGTTGAACTGTATATCAAGTACAAGGATTATTGATCTAGTCATAAGTAATGTGGATGTACTGTAGATTCCAAATGTGTCCATATCAATTTGTTGTCACAATACATGGTCAGTTTATATATCTCTCTCATCACTGACCCCCCACTACTACCTTGTATTCACTTGTGTGGAATTGCATGATTTTATCTTGTAGCAAGATCATCATACATCATTTAGTTGTAGTGGAAGTTTAATTTTTGCAAAGGATCAACTGTTAGAGACATTACTAATAGTCATATTCATAAAAATGACTTAAAACCATGTTGAAAAAGTTGTGTCCTTTATTATACTTCCATTCAAAATCTTTAGTCATTATATTTGCTTTCTGATCACAATAATTTAATAGTATGTACTTCTGATGCAAGGGTGGGATTTTAAAAAAAATTCACATGCTAGAGTTCAGGAATTGAATTGACAATTTTGGAGAGTACAAAAGAGGAATTTCTTAGTCTAAGCTGAATGTTACAGGGATAGACATCAACTTACAGATTCACTTGCCCTTTGGGCAAGTGAACTCAAACTTTGACTTGTCCGAATACAAAACTTGGTTGCCCAAAATTTAGAAAGAAGGGAAACCGATAACTTAATTTATTATTGTAAATAAAGTGAGATATTTTTTTTTTTATATTTGGCAAGTTAAGTGCCAGAAAAATATCTTGATGTGCAGGTGATGCTACATTTTAAATACTTGTAAACTCACACTGCCATGCAGCAATATCTCCTTTTAAATAAAATTCATATTTTTGAAAATTATTTTCTTAATGATCTTTTTGTGAATTTAGATTTTTCCCCCCTGAAAAACTGAAGCCACGCTAAAGAAAAACATTGGCCATGTTTTGAAACATAAATATCCTAATCAGAATACATCGTGTGCCGAGAATAACTGGTTTTCTCTATGTTCTGTGAGTAAATAAATGAACTATTTTTAAATATCATATTTCATAATAAGAATGTTAAGAAGTCAGTTTTGTCAACTACCCAGAAAGAAAAATGGAATAACGAACCCGATTTTTGAATAAACGGCGCTACCGAGGAATTTCCGACTACAAAAAGAATGTCATATATTCCTGGTAGAAATCAAATGTTCAAATTATTGTTTTGTTTATAAACTAATGTAAGATTTAAAAAATCTATCAAATATTCACTTGCCCGATCGGACAAGTACATCAGCAGTTTCACTTGCCCGTACTGAGAATTTACTTGCCCCGGGCAATCGGACAACCGTTAATGTCAATCCCTGTGTTATTAGTTTTTACTGCTCTACTTCAAAGAACTGTTTGATTGATTGCATCATAAACATTAAAATTTGACAGATTACAAAGTCAGTAATCCTCATTATCAATTATAGACAAGACAGGTTAACTTGTTCATCTCCCCAGTGACTTAAAAATACAGGAATCATGTTGCTTTATGTGTTTCTCTAATTCTTCATTTTACTTGTATTTGGGCTTGGAGATTCCAGAGAATGTGAAGACTTTATTATAGAAATCATTAAGTTGTCATCATCAATCTTAGGAAACATCTATATTTGAAAGTACAGGATATATAGAAATCTTAATCCTATTGCTTTATCACAGATTTATTGAGACAATTGTGTGCAATAAAAAAGACATTATTTAGAATGCAAAAAGAAACAAAAATAAATTGATGTTGAATTGTGAAACTAATGACTCTATACATGTATTTACCTAAAACCACAAAAACAAGTACATGGTGTTTTTGATTACCAATAGCTAGTCTTCAGGCATGCATAGGGCTATATGAATATGTGTAAACAATGAAAGAAAGGTCCAAACTTGCAAATTTTTAGGTTTTTTTTGTGAAATCAATTCATAGCTCACACCTGATTCATAAGCTAAAGTGAGCTTATCTTGCATTCTTGCATATTTGTGAAGTTTGTATATCTGACATAAACTTTTCACAATCTCATTTTGTTCTTTACAACTGTATCATGGTAATTCACAAAAAAGTAAAGATGGTGGTTTTTAGAAGTATCACAAACAATTTGATCCTAAGATGAATAAATTTTTATTCAACCTTCATTTATGTTTTCATTTAGAACATCTCGGAAATTTCACATAAAATGGTAAGAAAGTCTTTTTTTTGATCACTTCAGTCTTCATTTTTTTTTTTTCTAATCAATGTTCTTTTTTCTTATCGGTGTCAATGGAAGTGGCTTATTGTCATACAATGAAGAAGTTCATCCCAAGATAGCTTTCATCCTACAAACTTAAAATCACGGTCTATTTACAGTGTCAATGTATTAAAAATGAGGATAAGGAAATTTTTGAAAGGTTGCAGCACATGAATTAGTAGTAGATCTAAGATACAACTAATGCTTTTTGTCTTGCAATCTATGGCTTTGTATGCATGTTGGCTTATTTGCTTTGACCAAGGAGCTCTGTACCGCCTGTTAATGGATCTTGTCATGGCTCTTGGCACCATGTGGCTCTTGTCTTGCTTGGCTAATTAATGTATAATTATTTCCTTTCTTACATTATTGGTAACGAGTATTTGAAAATCTTTTTTTTAACTTCTAAAAAAAAATCAACATATTAAGTTTATATGCCAAGCCTATTGTTAGAGACAATCCACTTCCATTTTTGTCATAAATCACAGGTAATTATATAGGTTGGTGCATCTGCTTTCATTAATTTGCTATCTATAGGGGGTAACAAAAAAGTACTGCCAATGTGCTTGTTGAATAGATGAGCACTTTTTGATAATTTTTTTTTTTATGTAATATATGTTTCATAGTTTTGAGTTTTAGTCTACAAGGGGATGTCACAGGTATATGGTCTGTGGATATGAGAATGTGTCCAACAGTATCAATTATTTTATCTGCATCATATGTCTGTTAAATCTATTTCAATGCACACTTCGTCATGATGTACAAGTACAAAGTAATTAAGTACATATACAAAGTATTTAAGTTGAGTATCTGATTACAGTTGATGAATAGTTTATTCATTTAATTACGGTACATGTGTACTCTGATTATTGGTGTTAAGATTTTCGTCACAATGTTTGTCTGTGTACAGTTGATAGTCGGAGGACTTCTTCTACAAACAAACAAGCATGATTCTTGCGTAAATTTAATACAGATTTTAATATCATACAATATAAAACATGTTTTAAAGAAAATTTTAAAGTTTCCTATTACAAATAATTTTAAAAAATGAAAATAATATTTTTTTGCATTGCATATATTTTATATTACATATCGTTTTATTACATAATTTCTTACAGTATTCAAAATACATTTATTTATTCACTGTGCATGTTTATTGTCTTATATGAACTACAAAAAAAGTTTCTTTGTGATAAGTGTCCAGAAATGTTGTCTTTATAATTGTTTGTAACATTTAAGATTTGTTTTCATCATTTTGATCTTTTATCAGCCACAACCTCGATCAGTATACCTGAAATGAGTTTTTCAAAATTTAAATCCAAAGAAAGATAATTCTCCATGGAATATATGACTGAAGAGGTACAAATGGGGGAAATGAATGCACTTCATATTGATTCATTTCTTAGTACAGAATAGATCATGTGACATAGTACATGTATGAAATCAAGCATGTAAGAAAGGTCTACCATTATTAAATTAATCATCATTGTTGCATTATTTCATCACAAAATCTTAATACAGTTTTCAAATGGAATTCTTTGCTTAACACATGCCCAAAAAATTTATACTAACTTATGTTTGAGTCAAGGGCAAACTCTAGGGGTATGGCGGATGACTTGCTCAGATCGTCATAATCATGTTCAGGTGTTCAGTTGATTCATATGTTTCAAAATATATTCGTAAATAAATATTTCATTTTTTTGTAAGCATAATATTATGTTTTCTGGTGACATAATGTTTATAAAATGAGCAACTGGACAAAAAGATACCTCAACCAGGTTTAGAGGATAAATCTCTGTAAGTTTGTGAATAAAATCAATTCGTACTTGAAGATATTGATGAAATATTTTGTTTTAAAAAAGGTGCATCAACCATCTTCCCATTGATGGCTTTGAGAGAATAAACCCATTCACAACAGCTAGAGTTCATGTATACAGTGTAATTAAACCCCCGCTCCGAAGGAGAGTATACTGTTTTACCCTTGTGTGTCTGTCTGTCTGTCTGTCTGTGTGTCTGTCTGTCCGTAACAAATTTTGGGTCGCAGTTTTCTCAGGAACTACTCATTGCAGATGCTTGAAATTTTAGCACAATCTTTGTTTAGGCATGCCATATGGTGGGATTCATTTTTGTACAAATCCGATGTCAACTTCCTGTTTATCCATGCGTCTGTCCGTACAACACATAACAAACTTTGGTGGCAGTTTTCTCAGCCACTACTCAGCACAGGTGCTTGAAATTTTAACACACTCTTTGTTTAGGCATGCCATATGGTGAGATGCATTTTTGTACAAATCCGATGTCAACTTCCTGTTTATCTGTGCATCTGTCCATATCATACATAACAAATTTTGGTTGTGGTTTTCTCAGCAACTACTCATCGCAGATGCTTGAAATTTTAGCACAAACTTTGTTTAGGTATGCCATATGGTGGGATACATTTTTGTACTAATCCGATGTCAACTTCCTGTTTATCCGTGCGTCTGTCCGTACCATACATAACAAATTTTGGTCGTAGTTTTCTCAGCAACTACTCATTGCAGATGCTTGAAATTTTAACACACTCTTTGTTTAGGCATGCCATATAATGGGATTCATTTTTGTACAAATCCGATGTCAACTTCCTGTTTATCCGTGCATCTGTCCATACCATACATAACAAATTTTGGTCGTAGTTTTCTCAGCAACTACTCATTGCAGATGCTTGAAATTTTAGCACAATCTTTGTTTAGGCATGCCATATAATGGGATTCATTTTTGGAACAAATCCAATGTCAACTTCCTGTTTATCCGTGCATCTGTCCGTACCATACATAACAAATTTTGGTCGTAGTTTTCTCAGCAACTACTCATCGCAGATGCTTGAAATTTTAGCACAATCTTTGTTTAGGCATGCCATATGTTGGGATTCAGTTTTTACAAATCCGATGTCAATTTCCTGATTATCACTTTGTTTGTCCATAACCGAACTTGTGTATTCACATCAGAGCGGGGGTATTATTAGTGAGCATTGGCTCACAGACTTCTTGTTTGTTTAAGACAGAATCTGATCATTTCAAACCTAAATCACATTTTAAATGGAAGTCATTCATATAGTGACAATGTAGAGATCCTCCTTAATGCTTATTTGGTCAAATATCTATGAAATTTGTACTCATTTATTACTCTACCCTCAACAACGAGGCACATTTACATCTATTTCTTCAAATATAGGAATTACATGATTAGGATTCAAGTAAAATGTTCATGCTATGAAATCTGATGATTTAAAAATTGACAATTTTGTGGTCAAGAAAAGAAATTTAAGGATTACTGGGAAAGGTTTATGCATCAAAGGTTGCTGGGTTGTTCTCCATCATGGGTTTCACTAAAGGCATTTTTTTTTTCACAGTAAGAATGTTAAAAATCCTAGAACTTTGATTTCATTTAAGTTTAACCTGGTTTCGAGGCTAAGGTTTGAAGTTTTGAGTATTTTTAATATCTGATGCAAGAAGCAAGGTAATACCGTAAATGATGATTGACATTTATACCATTGTATCGGTGCAGAATAATACAATAATATGTCTTTGTCTGTTTATAAGGATGAGTGGTGAAACATGCCTGTCTGTTTATAAGGATGAGTTGTGAAACATGCCTGGAAAGTATTTTTTTATATTTCCAGAAAAGCAATAGCTGCCCAATATCAGAACTCTACAGCAGTTAACAGTACAAGTTCAGCAATGGACCCAAAGAACACCACGGGTCCTGTGAACGGGGATGAATGCTATTTCTGGAGGACCACTGGGTGTTCCTTTGGGGACAAATGCCGCAATAAACACATATCCTCGAGCAAAGGAGTGGACAAAAAACCATGGCAGAAAACGTAGCAAAATCGTCATAAAGTTCAAAATCCGATTTACGATACCAGGTTGTCTTTCTTTAGGTGCTGTCTAGGTTAGGATAAATCTTTTGGTTTTGTGGAGATTGTTCTTTAGATCTTTTATTTTCAGAAAGTAATGATTAAAAAAAAATTAATGTTATACATGTACCAATATGTGTTTTAAAATGTTTTAAAGAAACTTCATACATAATGGAAGGCATGGAAATATGTTCAGGGACTTTTTAGAATAATTTTATTTCAAACTCTGTAGCATAAACAAACAAACAAAAAAATCTTGATATTCAAGAGTTCAAAATTGAAACCAATTCATATTGTAGTTGAGACAGTAGATCTGTACCATATTGGTACACTGCACAGAAGTTTACTTTTGCACAAGAAAGAAATCTTATCATATTTTGCATTTTATCAAATATGAAAAATTGTTTTCCGAGATCTGAAAAACTTTTTATTTTGGGTTTCCTGGAATTGTGGTTGTTATTATTATAATTAGATTCTGAAACACATGAAAACATTGGTATACAAAAATATTTTATTGAAGGAGAATGTACATGTATTAACAGGACAAAGACTCTCTCATTAACTAGTCACATGTTTATATCAATATTTAGTATTATTTGTAAACTAGAGTGATCCTAGAGTTGTCTTCTCCTGGCTGAGGTCAGCATTAATGAACTGGTCAGATCTTATTTTCTATGATATTGTTGACTAATTTTTGTAAAGGGCATTATGCAGCCAAAAACATGACGTTTTTAATGTACTGAACACCCAGTATTGCTTCAATCTGCATTGTAAAGACAGTTTTTATATGAATTAGTTTACAATAGTACATGTAGTAGTTTTTGTTTTAATCATGTAAGGAATTGAACTAAGATATTGCACCTCATTTTTCTGCTGTATTTTTTTTTAAAAGTAAAAGTAGGTTCTTGAAGAGCTGGTCATTAGCCTTGAATTTTTTTTTCTTTTCTTTTTTTTTTTTTTTAATAGAAAATTGATATATCAAAACATTAATGGGAAACTAAACCTCATTTAGATTATGCCTGATGATTATTTTGTAAATGTATCTGTTGACACTATTTGTTAATATTTTTAGCTCACCTGAGACAATTGTTCAAGTGGGCCTTTCTGATCAAAGTTTATCCATCTATCTGCTTGTCTGTCTGTCTTTCTGTACATAACTTTTCACATTTTTTATCTCTTTTCCAAAACCACTAGACCAGTTTCAAACAAACATAGCATAATCCATCCTTGACTGAAGGGTATTTAAGTTTATTCAAAGAAAGGTCCAAACCCCTTTTCAAGGAGAGATAATAAAAGAGTAAAAAGTAGGTTGGGTCATTTAATATCCTCACAAGTACTGAACCAGAAAAGTGAAAGCATATTTGAGAGCCTCTTTTTAATGTAGATTCACATTTGTTCAAATCATGGTGCTAAGGTTGAGCCACAATAGGATGTCACAGTGACATGACACAGGTGAGCATTGTAGCTATTCGGCCTCTTGTTCATTTAAGTGAAGAATGGTCATTGTGTAATACAGTTTTTGTTTTAGGTTGCAGTCTCAGATCTCTGTTTTTCTGAACTGTAGAATAGTATTGCTCATATGATGTCTGTTTAAATGCTGGTGATGTTTACATTCAAAGGTTTAAGTATACAGATAGGCTTCCTACTTGCAAAAGTTTAAATGTGATAAAGTCTGTATCATGTTTTAATTTTTCCCATGAAAGAACTCCACGTGTTCGATATATTCTGTTAATCCAGGGAGGAGGATTATCTCTGAATTATTTTAATATGTATTATGAATTTTACAGAACTATTCAACATACTTTATGAATGTACCTCTTTGTTTTCAAGGAAATGCATTTATTTACGGAGTTCATTTATAAATTAAAATGTGGAAAAATATTGATTCTTGCAAAAACAAACTTATATTGAGACAGAGCTTGCTAAGCTTCAGAAACTGCAGATCTGTTTAAAGTTGTAGATTTAGTTACTGTTTTAACTTTGATTTAAATTATGAGGACATAATCTCTTAGTGATACAAAGTATTTTCAGACTGTCACAAATTGTATTTTTATTATATATATACTTGCACAAAGGTGATAAGATGGTAAACTGTTTTTATTTGTTGTTGATTTTGAACATGATGAAACTTTGATGTATTGAAACTTATATATTCTTTGAAAAATCAAGATTTTCAAAACTTAAGTGATGTAAACTATAATACATATCTTTTTATTAACAGAGCCTCAAAACATATTATTGACAGACCTCAAAAATTATTATTATTGCACATCACAGGCTTCAAGACTGTCCTCAAAAGATTTTTTTTTAAATTATGCCAATTAAATTGACTGAAGAAAATCTTATGACAAAAAATATGTGGTGGATGTAAAAAATATATATTATTTGCAGAATTCTCTTTTAAAATTACTTTAGATGTTGAAGTCGGATAATTGTATAAATCATCAAGCAGTACCAGTTTATCTGCTTTTCTTTTTGCTCTGAATGTTGCATTACGCTGGAATTTTCATTGGATATATCCGTGATGTAGGCAAGGACCAGAAGTTTGGTTAACTCTCTCAGATATTACAGCCAAGTCACTATGACACTAATTCCACTTTTCTAGCTGCATAACTGTAGCTCTCCGGGAAAGAAAATTCAGACAGACATACCATATTTCTGATATGTCTGTCCAAATTGTATTTCCTAGAGAGCTACAATTCTGCAACTACCACATTTCAGTTTCATTGAGAGTGAAGACATTGAAATTGTCACAGAATTAAAGGGAAAATTGTTTCATGTATTTTAACATTAAAGGATTTTAGCATTACAAGAAGTACCAAAGATTGGATATCTATTTCAGAGACATTATGCTTTTCCAACTTTACAAAATAATCTTTGGACTTGGCCAAAATTTGTGAGATGTAAGAAAATGTTTGAACTTTGTTAATATTTTCTGTTATTAGTTTGTACATAGGTGCAGGTGATTTTATGAAAGATGTACATGTAAAATATTTATTTCCCAAGGTGGTCATCTTCCATGAAATAATGCTTAGTTCAAACTGGTAATGGAAACCATTTTTATTTTTAAAAATGTGTATCAAACTCTTATGAAGTAAAAATGTTGATGAAAATATATGATATGTATTTTTTTTTCTTGCTTAATTGATTTAATGTTATCCATTTGGACAATCACAAGAGTGCAGGTGCTCTGTGCATTCTTAGCTCACCTTGACAAAGTCGAAATGAGCCTATGCTATACCCCAGTGTTGGCGTCCAGGTTAAAGTCTTAGGAGCAGGTCCATTCCCAAGTAACTTTAAGCCCTACTTGGACCAAACCTGCATTGATGATGCATCTAGAAATGGGCACTACCCATCCTGCTTCAGATGCTGGGTCTGACTTTTAACTTCCAGATGAGTGAATATTAGCTGAATTTGACCCAAACTTGCCTGGATGATGCATCTAGGAATGGACACTGCTAAGACTTGCTTCAGATGCTGGATCTGACCTACTTTTTCCAGATGACTGACCAGGGTAATGTTTTTGGAGTAGCTCTATAACTACATGTATATGGTCTTATGATTAAACTTGAATGGATGATGTAACTAGGGATGAACACTACTAGACTTGCTTTAGATGTTGGAACTGACCTGAACTCAATAGGACTGAGAAAAAAGTTTAAGATATCTAAGGATTGGAGGTATAAAGGGTAAAATACCTAAAGAATGAGTGTTTGGGACTTCTAAATCACTTCAATATATTCATGGTATTTGAGATATCAGTGTTCGAGAAACCGTTGAATGTTCAACTTAATATGCAGTATATGTGTAATTTTTTAATTTTTTAAAATGTGTAATTATAGGTACATGTTTTATAGGATACAAAAAAAGTGTATAAAATCTTAGTTTTTGGATTCATATTTCTCTAATGCATGTCATCAGTATTAACAGTTACAACTATGAGAACAGTTTCTTCCACCAACTGAAATTTTACATTTGTTCAATATTAATCTGGATATTCCATTTTCGTAGAAGATTGCCAAACGGACGAATTGCTGTGTGAATGAAGTTGTTAAACATTGACTGCATTCTGTCCACTAAGCCACGGTCTCGTGATGTCAGTTCATACGCAAAGGATGCCATGTATGTACGCATTCTTGTGGGCCCCTCAAATACTACTGAGGTTTCTGTACCAGTGGGATTGAAGCATGATCTGCCATCTGTAATGCACTTAAAAAAATGAAATAACTGGCTTATTTTGTGTGCATGGCATATAATATGTCTACAAGAAAAGTACATGCACATGTATAATGAGGCCATAGGAATCGTCTATTTGTGTCTTGTTCATCACTTGACAGTATCTGGGCAATAACCTGGTTATGCAAATGTACATTATTTTTTATGTGGGGAAAGTTAGAGTCGCTGGCGGTAAAGACCAGACCATACTCTGTAACAGAGAGACTGAACGCTGTGCTTGGTACAGAGCTAAATTACCAAACTGTGAGGATGTGTAAATATATGGATGTATGAGCAAAGTTACTGGCAGAAAAAGAGTGATAATTTTGTCCTTTTATATGTCTTAATTTTGTTTAGTTAGAATAATCAATTTGTATGACAGAAACAGAAAGCTCATACTACAAATATAAATGTGGATACATCATTACTCCATTACAAAGGTTATGATAGAGAAAAAATTCCAAGGTCACTTGAATCAAAAGTTACAGTAAAGAGGTAAATGTTTCATGACTTTGACCAAATACGTTCTATTTCCACTATTGAAGAGTTATAGTTCTTAGTGCGCTCTTTTGTGAAAAAGTCGGAGAATGTACAAATCTCGCGGGATTTCTGGGACAAACGTAACATAAACATGTAATTGTAAACAACACGTTGAATGTCGATGAACAAATCCTAACAAAATGAATATGAAATATTTTATTGTTGTGAACTTTATTTAAATCAAGAGTAGAGATGACAAGGATATTAATTTACATCTATTGGTGATCGTATGTATCTATTTATCGTAATGGTACATTTAAAGTCAATACACATACCTCGGAAATGTCGTATTTTTATTTATGGACGATAAAGTTAGGGTTTTCGCTCATTTTCATATGTCTTTTAGTTCTTCTATTCTTTAGTTAGATTTACAAATGCACTTAACATTTAAAATTGGTTAGATACTGGCATGTTTTGTATTATCTGCAATGCCATGCTGTCCCAGTCAGACGACCAAACGCTCCTCTAATTCTGAAGAGTTCACTAATGGAAATACAACGTATTGTGGCGGGAGGGGTAGGGGGGGGTGTTTAGTGGTGAAAGCCTTTGACACTCACAGGTTAAAAAAGGCCATTACATACAAATTTCCTACATTTTTTATGTATGCACTTTTCTGACCCAAAATGCATTTGTACCCCCGACTTTTCAATGTTGGACACAATCCCCTCCCCCGGCTTATTCCTATTAGTTTAGAAAAGAAGTGG
Source organism: Saccostrea echinata (assembly GCF_033153115.1). NCBI lineage: Eukaryota > Metazoa > Mollusca > Bivalvia > Ostreida > Ostreidae > Saccostrea > Saccostrea echinata. The sequence goes on along the minus strand of NW_026889763.1, from coordinate 5,069,770 downwards.
GGTGTACTAACCGGCGTTGAACTGAAGGTCGTGGGCTTGTTCTCCGTCTTCGTAGTAAACATTTGTAATGATGTCATCGTCGGCAGCTATACCACGTGTGATGCAGAGTTGATCTGGGACGTTCGGGAAATGTACTCGAATACGTCCCTCCGGATATTGCCATATTATACTACCTGATGAACAAGTCGTATTCTGTGTTTGTACATCCTGAGTCAGAGGATTGTTAATGCGCCTGGAAAAATTAATGTAACATGGACATAAAGTTTTATATTATTTTACGTAGTACATAAGGAATTCAATCTAAATGCAGAATAAATTGTTTGCGTGATTTTTTTTTCTCTCGAAAGATCTTTGTTTTTTTTCCCAATATGAAGCACTTGTTACATATGAGGATTGATAAAAAATTTATTTTGTCAAAAACTTTACAGTATATGTAAAAACAATTAAAGAACATGAGATCCTGTTTGATTTGAAGAATGCTCTCTTTTGTAGAGTCCTGAATTTATTAAATTTAAAAAGCAACAGATTCATTATAAACATGTTGTCGACAACCTAAACGTACTCACCAAAACTGCAATGTACATAAATCTCGATTCCCTAATTGAAATGCTGAAGAAAATCCTACTGAAAATAGCAGGGAGAAGATCGTATACAACATACATGTAGTTCACACTAAGTCTACAATTACACTTGTGATATGAAAGTAAAAACAACAATGGCGATGGTCTGAGTTTTATCAATTTATCATCAGATTTTGAGGTTAAAATATTATTTGAATTAATATTTGTTTACTGTTTGTGTATTTTAATTTAGCTGCATACTACCGACATGTTTAATCTTTCCCTCCAAAGTCCTTTAACAATCCTCAAAAACTTGGATTTACACGAAACACATGCGTATTTCTATAATCGGTATTTTTTGAAGAAAAAAATTAATTAACCGAGCTCGAGATAGGGAACATCGAGTCGTGCTGGGTACATTGCAATATTCCATACGAAAGTGGAAAATAAAGCATGGGAGTGCCCTGAAAAAAAAGTCTGAAAAAAAAAATTAAGAAGAGAGGGGAAAAAACAATATTCTTCATTTTTTCTTGATATACCAGGGCTCAACCGGGATGAAATAATAAAAAAAATTAATAATAAATAATAAAAAGGAGCTGCTCATATCAAGTATGATGATCTTTGGATGTCTCATGGACTCTTTGTAAAGGTGTCACTCAATATTAAATATATAATCACTAATTTACTACCGCTGATCAATATAGCTCAGATGGACAAATTTTCTTAATATTCTTATAATTTTTTCTTCTTACATTTTTCATGCATATTGTATATTTGTAATATTACTTATAATAATCCGAAGAAGTTCCGTAGAACAAAGGGGGGGGGGGGGCAGGGGGCGGTCCCCAATTTTTGATGAGTATAGTGTTTTGCTATTGTAAATTTTCATTTAGATACTGGTTGCCCCCCTCCCCCTCTCTTTTTGTTGCTGTAAGTTTGAACACTGGCGAATTATTTTAAAAATGCAAAGTTGATCTCGGAGCATTTGTCCGTGTTCCTTCAATCGTGTATTAGTGGCCCTAGTCTGAACGTGGATTTGGTCTCAGACAAAAATCTGTCAACCCCCCCCCCCCCCCCCCAAAAAAAAAGTTGATATCAAAGGGGGGATAACTCGACTATTAACTGGAAATGGAATTGGAGGGGAAAATTATTACATTCTTTCATGAGCCAAATGTAGATCTTTTCTGTGTAGTGCTAGTTGTATAAATAACATAAACCCTGATCAAATGGCAATCAAAGGCAATCATTATTATTTTTCGGGAGTCTATAATTATTGCCATCGGACCACTGAAATCTTTCTTAAGATCATCGTAACTCAGTAAGGTTGGGGAAAAATCTTGTTTCATTTTTAATGAGAATATTTTTGACAAATAAAGAGTGTCGTTATTAGAGAAAAAGAATTACAGTGATTAAGGCATGCCCCCCCCCCCCCCCCACACACACAAACCAACATTCTCAAGCTGGCCACGGTAATCAGAGTCAACAATGAAACAACTGATGTCACTTGATCGTGTTTGTACTACAATAATACACCTACTGTTTGTTTCTCACACTTCTACTCGCGGGTCAAAAAAGTAGCATACGAGGTTTTACTCAAGTTTATTGACTAATGTGATTTAATATTTTCACAACTAAGTCAATAAACAGGATCCTATCAGGTTTAGACGAATTGTCTCCCCTTTGTTAAAGATTATCCCCCTTTATCTGGCATTCTATGTGTTGAATTGTTGCGCGACATCTTATTTATTTTCAAGTTTACGTGCTGTTGGTTTTAGGTTTTTTTTAAAAGCTGTTCTATCACTTTATTAAGGTGAAAGGTGAGACATTTTTGTGGAATAATTGACATATGATTAGCAACTAATTGACACGATTGTTATGTCCGTGTAAAGACATTAACACAATTGGCTTAGCCTCTTTGATGTTCAATAATCTTGTTGGGTGTTAAATCAGGTGTAATTTTAAACTCATTAAAGAATTTATCATCCGATAAACAAGGTATCAAGACATTTGGGGAAATAGTTAAATGAATTTTAATTAGTGTTTCTTTAAAGCATAATTATAATTCAGAGATTTATTGAAATATACCTCCATACTAACTTTAAAAAATCAATTACAATGAAAAACAAACTTAACAAATAAAAATTAATTGATTAATTTAATTTAAAAAAAAAACAACCAAAAAATCAATATAGATAGATATGCATGAAAGGTTTATTTTTTCTGAATATATAGCATGATCATGCAAACGATCATTGTTATAATTTTGTGTGAGAGTGTGTGTCTTCCTTTCGATTGACATATAGAAATATAACATAAAAAATATTTAGTGAGCTTTGCATATATATAAAAATGTGTCATTTAATTGGTTTAGACTACAAACTTAATTGTATACCTCATAATTTTAGAGTACATATGTTGAGGAACTGTTAATTAAAGAAAAGGGTTTTTTTTAATGAATAAAATATAAAAAGAATGTTAAAATAGATTAAAAAAGACTAATACGAAAAATAATCATAATTAAATAAAAAAACAGAAAAGAAGGAATTCTTTGGTAACAAATTATATTTTGATAATAATCTCCTTCATGTATATGATGCTCATTTGAAGAAAAAAAAATGAAAAAAAAATTAGATAAAAATAAATAAATAAATAAAATAAACATAATTATTTTTATTAAATTTGAAAAGAGTATGCTAGGATTGCGTTTGGTAACATTATATTCTCCCCATCATATGAAATATAATTATGAACTTATCATGTTTAATAAACGTTACACTGTATACGTAACTTCAAATAGTAAAAAATCAAACAAAATTAAATATCATTTATTTGAAAATAAGAAGGCAAGAAGCGCCCGCTGGATGACTCTTTCTTTAAAAAAGAAAATTTGTTTACTTAAAATTAATTGAATTTCTGTTAACATCTAAAATTATTATAAAATTGAATTAGACTGGGTTCTTCATTTCCATGTCTCGCAGATACGAAATTGATTGTATATACATCGATGAATGTAGTTTTTACAAGATTTGACAAATTTGTTATGGATTTAAGAATATATGTGATAATTTTGTTCTAATGGTGCAAAACCTGTAAATTATATCTATTGTATAGAGCAGTTATAATTAAAATCTTGTGGCTTGCTTTACAATCCGTGATCAGCTACTTCAAACGGACTCGAAGACGAGATGTGTGAACCCATTGTATCACCGATTAGTAAGTTGTTTACACAACAACAGTGTTGCAAAATTAGCTTAATCACCGTCAATTGCAGAAAAAAGGCCAAAATCAACGGGCCGTGGTAATTATCCATTATAGGACAAACACGGCTTGTGTTTGTTTAAGCAGCTTTTAGCCAAGCCAAATTAAACAAAGGGTGATACTTTCCACTCATTAAGACAGTATTGAAGATTAACAATGGGATTAAGTGTCAATTGGGGGATGAACGAAGTTACGGAAGTAATTAAACAAATTAAAATCCCTCGTATTTAATAACCTCTCAGACCTTGTCCTGAACATTCGTTCCTTGACATTCCCTGAGTTAACATTGAATAGCACACTTGGATCTAATATATTTGGGAAATACAAGAAATTTAAATCGAACAATGCTCTCTGATTCCAAACCAAAGAAGGCTTCGTTTTCGATTGAGTTTCTGGCTAGGAGCAGTCATGATGAGGAAAAGGACGAGGGAAAAGCTCAACATACTGTGTCACCAAAGTTGGCTGCAGATGTTGTTACACATCCTGTAAACAGACTCGACTTAAGTGGTTCACCCTTTCTAACTCCAGAGAGGTTTACAAATACTAAAACTGTGTCACCACATTCTACCCTAGGAAATGGATATCCTCTCAAACTACCTTTGATCTCGCCGACAAATTCATCTGTGAAGAGAAAAAGAGAGGATTCGTGTGACTCTGGAGTTGAGAGCCCCTCCCCAGATCGATTTCGCCATGTCAGCGAGGCCAGCAACTCTTCCAGCAACTGTTCGTTTATTTCAGGTAAATAAAATTGGAGATTTACATTGGACTGAAATAATACTGTGTATATTGGGGGTTATCCAATATGAAATAATTTTTTTTTAATTAATTTCAACATTGATAATATTTTTCTTAAATAAATATGTACATTATTAAATATTTAAATGTATTTTATTCAGATCTTGATGATAGTGACGATCTGCACAAGAGGAAAAAAGCCCGCACAGCATTTTCAACAGAACAGATAAACGACCTGGAAAAGAGATACCAATCTCAGAAGTACCTGCCGGCTAACGAACGCCAAGCCTTAGCAGAGAAACTTGGCCTCTCCGACCAACAGGTAATGTATTCTATTGTAATGAAAGAATTCGATTATTTTGATTAACTTTTAACTTATTGAATTCAAAAATTTAAAATTTTCCTTTCCAAAAAATAAAAATAAAATTAAAAAAATTAGAAAAAATGAAATAAATATATAAATAAAAATAATAAAAAAGAAAAAAATACAAAATTGAAATTTATATTCTTGATTTATTTTTTCTACATCTAATGAGGTTTTTACAATAAGTACTATGATTTCAGTATTAATATTTTTGATTATGTTTTCCAGGTGAAGACTTGGTTCCAGAACAGACGCATGAAAGAAAAGAGACAGAAGCGGGACGACGAGCATGCACGAACCTTTAGTCTACCGACAGGTGGCGTGGATGTCTCCCAATTGACCGCTCTTGGGCTGCCCTGCCCACCACCCTACAACATGAGTGCCACCAACTTCGGACAACTTCCGGGATTTACACATCATTCTCCTCAGTATCCTATGACGTCATCTCCTGGACATTTTCCACCAGTGCTTCCTCACCATGCGTCATTTCCTATCAGCCCCGCCTACTTACAGAGACAGTCCTATCCACATCCGGTTCCATACATGAGCTTCTCGCCGAACCTTCCGTCACCAAAACTAGGACAGATCGCACCAGGGCAGGAGAAGAGTGGTGTTTGAACATTCAAAATTGTCATTATTTATTTCTGAACATTCCTGTTGAGAGAACTTGTGTGTGATGTTTGCTTAACACAAACGTGTTTTATGTGCCAAATGTGAATAAATATTTTATGAAAATCTTGAATGAATTGTTGAATGGCCATATTCTATTTCTCTTTCTTTCATTTATTTTATACAAGTACAATTATCCGCATATATCCGAAGAGAAAAATGTGTTATTGAAAGAAGTCTTGGCATTTATTAAAATACAGTAATTATATGAATAAGCATAAGGAACATGTAGAAAGGAAATGAATTATATTATCTGTATAATATTCAAATTTGTTACTAAAAAAGGAAATTATAGGTGTTAAAATACAGGGGGGGGGGGGGGGAGCTTTCTTGAAACGAATTCCACGTGTTGAAGCATGCATTATTTCTGTTTGAGTTGTCGAACATTCTCCAAGAACTCCTTCGTGTTTGGATATGAAATTGACAATATAGGTAACATGTATTATAGATATTGTGCATAAATGTTGTTTTTAATAATTGAAACTATAGTTGAGGAGGTTTATATATATTTCAAAATCTAAAGATACCAGAGTGTTATAAACAGTGTTTATTCAGTAAACTGAATAGATTGGACATCAGGCTTAAAATGCTTAAAATATCCTAGTCATTGATGAATTGATAAACAAATGTCATATTTGACCAAAAAGAACAAAAAAAAAAAATTCTGAATGGTACATTTATAGCATTTAAAATATCATCACAAATGCCTCACATTTTATTTAATTATAGCTCTAGAAAAAAAAACGACTTAGAAAATATGATTGAAAGATTGGGAAGTATGTAAAAAAAAAAAAATTTGCAAAAAGCAAACTTTTGCTTTAATTGGACATTAGTATAAAATCATTTAAAACTTCTTTTAATTAATGTAGTTGAATTCTACATATGAACATATATGTATGTATTTCTACATATGTACATATACAGAATACAGTGCGTGGCATTTGGAAAGTGTCTTATTACAGTCTTCTTACGATTTTTCCCCTTTGTGTATATTTAGTCAATGACATTTTGCTAATGGTAATTGACACCTAGAGCATTAATAAGAACATAAGATAGACGGAGTGATTAACTGATGTCTCCTAATTAAAATGGCACGTCTGAGATGAAAATTGAGTGAACTTCTTTCATACACAAAAATTAAAGAATTTCCGAAACGTCTCTTTATTTCAAACAGCACACATCGTCATCATGAAAATAACAAACCACACAGAAGTATTTTTACTCTATTTATTGATTATTTTAGAAATATAATAATTGAAAATTCTTCACAGATTCGACAACGCCATATACATGTACTTGTACATCTTACAGACGCATCAATATTTCATAATATATTGAATTAAAAATCCAGTTTGAAATTAATTTACATGGATTTTTCTATTTCAAAAAGTTTAATTTTTAAATAACAATAATCATAAAACCGAGAATAGAAAAAAAATGAGAAAATTAGAAACCAAACAGAGAAAAGAAAACTGAGATTAAGATACATAATGTTTCATTTAAAGAAAATATACTTTTGTATCAAATGTATTCAAATTGTTTGTCTTACAATGTACGGTATGTACAGGCTATTAAAAAAACTTCATAAATTGCGTGTAGTTCAGTGAATATAATTTACAAATTTAAACAATGATTTTAAAACTTAACCTCTTCCCCATTTATACATGTTACATTAAAGTTTTAGAATTCATAAAATTTAAAACTAACTTTAACAATCTACCTATTTTATTTTCAGTAAAATTTCCAGCTAAAGAATCAAGATTTAAACTCAATGGTCACTTATGAAGAATGGTGAGCAAGCGTTAACACCTCGTCTGAAGATTTTTACGATTTTGAGGATAAATAAAATTGAAATTGACGTCCATCTGGAAGGACAAAACGCCTACAACACTGATAAGCTCTTAAGATATCAAAGGATACTCTATTTAAGACTATAGTCAATATTTTACCCTGATATTGAATGAGGATTATATAGTATGTCACGATACCAGTAATATTTTTGAGGTATAATTATTTGTAGGTATCTTTGCTTCTTCTCTCAATCTTCACTGGATATTAACAATATATTCTTTTTCGTGTTTCCTGTCATGATCCCGATGGTTTTGAAGCCTGGAAAAATAATAAAAACGAAGAATGGTCATTCTCAAGTATAATACACAGCGTTCACTAATCGATACACACATAGCAGGACTTAGGAAAATCAGACTGATTCTAATTGAATAATTCATGCTGTTAAAAAAAAACATGTTAGATGTCAATATATTACTATACAGTATGGTGCATGGGTGTGTGTATATTATTCTGTTTGTGGTGTGTGTGGGTGTGGGTGTGTGTGTGTGTGGGGGGGGGGGGGGGGGGGGTAAGGGTTTGGTTGCTATGAATCTTTGCCTTAATATTTATCACGATTTTTGAATGTGGATTTAAACATTTTTTCTCAGTTTTGCACGAAAGGTATTCTTGTCTCTCTTTAAAAAGTGCATGACACACTCTCAATCTTTTACTCTATATCTTTACACTTTATTTTTCATATAATATCGAACACTACAAGCTACAACACAGCAATTAAGACACAAACAAACAAACAAACAAATAATAAAACAAACAGAACACATGAACAGCAAACAATTACTAAAATATTTCATTAGAAATGAGAGATTCAACTCGCAACGGTATCTGACTATTCAAATGTATCATATCACACATGTTGCCAATTTTTCGTCAACTTCTTCCGTTAATATGCCAAGATTCAAACAAACCGGCAAATCAACTAAAAAGTCAGTAACATTCTCCGTTGGACTAATAGAAAAGAGAACTGAATTAATATATATATATCCATTGCTGTCCATTTATTTGCAAACGAGTTTATTTTATTTTCATGGGGGGATACATATTTGTACACTAAATTTTTAATCCTTTATATGCACCATATTCCTTGCGTTATGATTAATGCATTGGGGGATTATTTTTAAAGGGGGGGGGGGCACCTGTCTTAAAATATCTCCAAAGTTTTATGTGCACCAGATTGTGTGTAATCCGTAATATATACAGATATAAAAAGTTATGAACTTTGATCCAGTATTTAATTCACATCCATCAAAATAAGCGATAATAAAATGTATACCTTTTTATCCTTTTAATTGTTTATTTGGGGTTTTGTTTATATGTATTTCTTCTATTTTTTGCTAATCAAAAAACAAAACAAAACAAAACTCTGCACTCTTCCCCCATGGAAATCCTTGATCCGCTCCACGGTTTTTAAACTGGTTGTTGAATTAAATATAAGAAACAGACAATGTAACAGATCAACATCTTTTCTACTAAATTGAAACTGTCAGTTAACAAAGGAGGAGTTAGTGTGACCAAAGTAATAAATTGGATCCTAATTCTCTCCCCAACATAAGTATCCCCAAGTGTCGGATTAGGCTAAATATGAAAAGTCCTGGCACACACTCTCCAATCAATTACAATATAATAATAACTATAAGAAAATTTGACACAAGTTACGATTACCAGTATAGTCATGAGTCAGATTTACAGAAATAATTGTCGATCACCAAAAAATGTCAAGTCTCCGAAAATACGACTTTCTTCCAGACGATGTCATTCTTTATATTTAATTGTTTGGCTTACAATAAACAGGAACAAATTACTATCATATCAATATATCCATCACTGTCATAATACCACAATCTCAAGCAGACTTCAGACATAACAAGGATGGCGTAACAAAAAAAAAATGTCCCGAGTTATTATGTCAAATACAAGTTCATCAATTTCCGGTTCCTTTGGAATTATGAAAGAAATCGGATTATACTTAGACTGAACACGTCAATACAAATTACATCTAATTTTGTTTGTCACAAAACATTACTCCAGAAATATGCTTTGTTATGTTTTATGGTTGAATCTAGGTTACGACTCTTTGATTAAAGACCAATTACAGTCTTCCAGCTTGCTCTTGGTGTAACTCAATGCAGCATAAAATGTCAGCTCTGTGATGCTATCAGCCTAGTGGTTAAACAGTCTCTCATTTTGCGGTTCTCATCCATCGGCAAGTTTTCTAATCGCACTGAAAACCTAGTATGCTTTGATGCAGAAGTAGTATTCTCAATATCCCGGAAAAAAAATTGCTAACTAACCGTCGGAATCTGCGATCACAAGAACAAATTCTTTAATTAGGATTTCGAGGGATTTTTATTAAACGAAAGTCGAATTATATACAGTAACCATTGCATTTTACCCAACCTCTGTATGATCATTTCGATATCTATATTTTTACAGACCGATACATTTTGATACTGTTTGTACTCTTTGTAACAAATGTGGTTTATCCTCTGCAACATACCCCCTTTTTTCCACTAAAATATGATTATTACTTTATAGGTAAAGCACGAAATATATAGTAATTATTGGAACTGGTTATTTTACTTTTGTTCTGTTTTTGTTATTGAAAAGAATCTATGTTCAGCGGGACATAAGACTTTATAACACGCTTAATCATGAGCCATTTTATTTTAAGATTTGGATATACCATATCAAAATGTTTAGCAAAATGACAATTCTCCCGATAGTTTGGACCTTTAGTAGGCGGAGACATTCTTTTTTACCCACGTCACATTAAACAGACAGACAGTGACTTGGGCTGTAAAGTGCTAGCATAGAAAAAGTATGGTACACTTCCCCGAGTTCAATCGGTGCATAGTTTCCAACGATCAAGAGGTTTCTGACCTCATTTCATCTTTTATCAGAAATACCCAAAAGTCCAACTTTGTTCATTCCACAGGTGCCTGAGGACAGGACCCCCCCCCCCCCCCCCCGATATATATTATACGATGTAGTGGGTAGAAATTTTTATAAAATGTTTGTTTTAGGTAATTTTTTTTTCGAATTGATGGTATGGATAATATCACAAATATGTTACTGAAAGATAATTTTTGAGAAAAAATGTCAAAAAAGCCCTGGGGTATATCTGGGGGGTGTTACTATCTTCAAGAACCTCTGGTTCATTCTACTATAAGGTTATCAGCATTGCCCCTCTGATTTATTACTCCAAAAATATTAAAATCTGGGAGGACATACTAGTTTGTTGTTCTATACATATTTTCAATTCATAACTTGTTTTATATTGAAAACTATTACTTCCATGCATAATGCAGCATGATAACCACTCCAAACTAGGCTACACATGCGCAAATCTCCAAATCTTCATAATCAACCGTATCAAAAACGCAAAAAATCTGAAATAAAAGTAATTATTATTTTCATTATATATACATATAAAGTGGAAAGGAAATTATACTGTTAATTTCTTTATAAATTTACATTTTGTAAACAAAAGTCACACAACATAAAGTTTCATATTTGTTTTTCAATCATTCGAAATAAAATAAAATCTACATTATTCATGTCATCATTTATTTACATATTAAATATGCAAAACCTATTGTAATATTCATCTATAAACAAAAAAAAATCAATAAACAAAATGAGGATATTTTTCACATGCTCGCGCATTACTTCACTACAGTACTATTTAAATCACACAGCTATGGAGTCTCACAACAACACACACACCACCATGCAGAAAAAATGTCATACTTGGCTGCACAAAGCAGGCTGTCGCACGGGGTCAGAATCATTGGAAGACGTATCCTGTGATGACGTCATTGAGTAGTTAGCTGAATCGCGTCTCGACACTCCCTTCGTGTTCGATATGAAATTCTGAGGTTTCGGGTAAATTCTGTGAGGTGACCCAGAATGCTGATTTGGCACTATATCGGGTTGCTTAGCACCTTTAAAATTTTCATATTCGTCTTCCGACAACACTGTTGTTATATCCGTTACATTAGACTGCGCAATCCCGCTCTCCGTTAGTGATAGCGACGTGTCCATTGACGTTTCATTACTCTGTGATAATCTTTTAGGCGAAGTGAGTTCTTCCGCTGTTACTATATTTGACGGTTTGTAAGGAGACATGTCACTAGATGGCCCTTTATTACCAATCGGACTAGCGCACCTACGACTTTCGGAAGATCTCATTGGCTGACTTAAAAGAGGTTCTGATAGATTACTTCTCACATCATCTGAACTAGTAGACAAGTCATTAATATTTGTCAAATAGTCCGCACTAGTTTTACTTTCAGAATTTAACGTGTTGTTTCTCATGGCAGCTAACATTATGTTATTATGGCGTCTTTTGGAGACTTGTTTCATTTCCGGATCCGAGCTTCGTCTCTGATACTGAGACCGAGGCCCGAGTCTGTGAACATCAGCTACCACATTAACTTTGTTATCGCCCTGAACTGGTGAACGACTCCGCTCAGGGTCTTTTTCACACAGACTTCCAAGGGAATGACGCACTGGGTCGTGGAATGTGACACATCGCGGTCCACTTCGTCTGTGTCGATTTCTCCGCACTATGACGTCATTAGGGAAGACATTTTCAATACTGTCTTCATGCACTGGAGACAATGCTGTTCCATAGCGATCATCCTCCGACGATAGTCCCATTTCACATTCATCAAATCCACTTTCACTTGGCGTTATATCAATACTCGGTACGGACCCGGGTCCTCGTCTTCTGTCTAGACTCATGTCTTTCAGTTCGACAGAGCCTATCGAGATTGAGTTCGTTTTTGAAAGTCGATCGCTTTTAATCACAAATATTGGCTGACCAACATTGGCGTAATCAAGAATTCGGAACATCCATTCCTGCTTGATAGTTAACAAAGTCCACAAGAAAATCCACGTAACTAAGTAACAGACACCCACCACTAGGCACGCCAAAAGGCACCCGTCTGACGTCAGACGGTAAACTGCTATAACGTCGTAATAAATAGGACCGCGGAAGACCGCCAGTAAAATAAAAATCACAACAGCACTCGAATGTGAAAAATATCCATTACAAGTTCCTTTTGAAATGACAGATTCATTTTTGTAATTATCTGGATTATGTTTTCTATCCACTTTTCTGAACTTTTCCATGAAATGATAAGCACTGTATTCAAACACAACATACGAAGAGAAAAACACAACGAAACCACTCACAATGTACAATCCCAGAATGCCATTTGAATTCAAAATAAGGTCAAGAGGGTGTTCGTATCGGTTTAATGATGAACTTAATTTGTACAAAATAGAAAATCCCGAATACATAAAAATTGAGTCAAAGGTCATGAAAAGAAGTTCAGTGGCGAAAATAAAGGAGAGAGTTTTATTTGTATACCAGAAAACTGCAGAATAGCGAATTGCGAACGCCACAAACGCGAACACAAAATTGAGGAAATTCGGAGTGATGTAAGCAATTACTGGAGAATAACCCGTGAAGTTGGTCAATCCCACAGCGCTAATATTTTTTGCTAGGAAATCACTGTTTAATGATCTGACGTCTGAATACAGGAAGTCAATATCTGTCCTCCATATTGTCTCTGAAAATAAGATTAACGATATATGTTAATAATGTTACAAAGAAGAGATTCTTAAAGATATGGAGTAGTTATTTAAGTATATTTACCTACAGATGTAAAGAGAGTGTATGTTGAGAGAATGAATTACTGAATATTTATGAGGTGACATCAGCTTTATCTTGGCCAATGAATTATAAATCACTTTGTAACAATTTCGATTATATGGCGGCCCCCATAATGAAATAGTGATCGCTGTGCATGGCAGAAATTATCGATAAAAATACTGCAGATCCTGAAGAACAGAGGCGAGTTAAATATTTTAAAATACTTGTAAAACTTAACATTAAAAGACAGGGTTTTTCCATACAGATCTTGTTCCATAAATTAAATACATGTAGGTCACTCATTTGAAAGGGGGAAATCGAATAAAAACTGATGCTTTAAAATTGGAACACTCTTAGTTAACGTTATATCTAAGTAAAGGATAGAACAAAAAATTTCATTGGTCAGAGGTTTCTGGTTAAAAGCGTCAGTTCATTATTTCATTGGTTGAATATGTTTCATTAATATTTACTAGAATGAACGAATCTTGTATGAGACGATGGGCAAAATACAGAATCTGGAACATATACATGTATAATGCAAATAGCCTTCAACTCAATATTTCATAAAGGTCAAGATTGACAATTTTACAATAAAGGAGCGAGATCTAGAATACTACGGTACTATTATACCAGACGGATGAACACTGATGAAACTCGATTTCTAAATCTCCCGGTCGTCATTCATTGAAAAGGTTGAATGGATATTGTGAAAGAACCAACTCTAAATTGATTTTGATGAATTCCGCGGAATGAATCTTATTAATTCCACCAATTTAAGCAATTTTTAACACTTTCTAGCTAGACCTGGTAAAAAGGTCGATTCTAAAAGTTGATGATTCAAAGATTCATGAAATAAACTATGGTGGTTATTCTGATTATGAAATTAGCTAGTTACTATGGGATTATTTTAGTACGAGTACCACAAAAATACAAAAATTCTAAACACAACCCCTTGGTATGCGAGACAGAAATTAATTCTATAAGGAATAAAATTGTTAAAAATGTTACTTAGTAACTTAAGAAGACTTTGCCTCTAAACAACATATCACCTGTTACATTAATTTGTTTAAAGAACACTTGGCCAAAATAAACCGAATTCCAACACGGTGATTTTCCTTCCAACGAAAGAAACCAGGAACACATGCACCACAAATAAATTAAGTATTTTCCTCGCCAAAGAAATGGCAAACACTAAATAGGAAGAAAGGTTGCAAATTTCATTTTTTAATTCTGATGGGCGTATGTTCTAAATACTAATTAGAGAGTAAATTGAACAATTTTTTTGGTAAAAATATGAATGTACGAAAGCTGCCAATGCGAACCAAAGACAACGGAAAGTATGATTACAGTAACGTTTAAGCCACTTGAAATTATGGGGGGAAATTACTCTGCTTGTCCATCAGCAAAGCTCGTGATCGGTTCCGATACGGTAGGTTACAAATTCATTAAGACCAGTGCTTCTGTATTGTATTTTGTCGATATCCACACAAACAACCAGAGCGTACTGCAATCTGGAGATTTGTTTTGACGACGAACATTTTCGTTAATAAGGAATGGGAGTCTGCCAAAAGATACATGAAGACAAAGGGTGAAGACCCAGATAAAACCTCTAGTCACGCCGAACAGTCAAACGACGGATCATCAAGATTTAAACGAACCGTGAAACAAAAGTGAGAAAAATCAAATAAAAACAATGGAACACATGGTCCTTCGGGGTGGGTGTTCCAAATTTGTGCCAAAGTTTCCCCTTTCTAACTTTGTTTATATGTTTGGAGAGGAGTATAGCAAAATTTCTTCGTGATTAAAGAGAGAATAAGAAATTACGAGCAAATGGACAACTCAGCATAATTTACTTTTTTGTAGTTTCAGTCGTGTCATCTTTGGCAAGTAATTTAGATGTTCTGAAAAGTTCTAAATAAATTTGAATTAAAAAAATAACTTGTTTAATTGAAGGTTAACACGAGTTTTAAACAAATATACCAAACAAGATAAACCATGTAGCTACTTATTCAGCAAAATAGAAATGGATAAAGCTTTATAGTGGTCGGGTTATTTATGTTGGCATTACATAACAGTGTTTTAAGATCAAAAGGATTCTTTACGGTGATCAGATAAACTTTGCGTATTCTAAACAGTTTTCTCTCGGTTTCACAGATCAACAGGTTTGTAAAAGCGAACATCCTTACAAACATGCACACATCATCGAAATAAAGTCATTGAAAACACCTGTCTGAAATAAGCCACTCGGAAAGAACAGGTGTCTCAAAGACTTTTTTCCCTTCAAAATAGCTTTATATTTCAAGACCACTTTAGTGCATGCGTGAACAAGGGGATTCGGCACTCAGTATCTAAGTGTACATTCATTTTGCGGCACAATTGATATATAACAATACTTATCCAGAAGCTGCCATAGGAAAGAAATATCCGCCTATCATGTTGTAAATTTTGAATTTACTAGGGGGAGGTAAATGCAAAATTTACAACATGATAACTAATTTTGCATTTACCTCCCCCTAGTAAATTCAAAATTTACAACATGATACGCCCGTCTTTGCCTCTAGATGTACTCTAAACTAAACTAACAAACAAGCCACATTAGTAATTCTATAATTTACATAAATATATATAAATATCTATATGTATCATATTGAGCATAAAATGCTGAGGTGAGCATGTGACCCTCGGGCCTCTTATGTTAATATTCAATACCAGTCTGAAATGAAGCCCGGGTACCAGTTGGCCTCATGTATAAAAATTTAAATGCCAAAACCTTATTGCACATCTACAGGACATCATCAATCATTTTCCAAAAGGTAATTTGACTACTGTGTAAAATGTAAGAGGAGTTCTGGCAACCAGATTTTTTGTACAACAAGCTAATTCAGAGAATTTGTGTCCCCCGCTTAGGGGAAAAAGAAGAGCATGTGCAGTTCGGGGGGTGGGGGGTCACACTGCCCCCCTGTATTTGTAGAATTATTAAATGTATACATGTATACTGAAGCAAATTTAAAAAAAGCCAATATGGATATAAAGATTTGATTGCTTATTCTTTAATATGTGTACATCGTGTACATAGAAGATTCTTTTTTACTATATACAGAATATTTATCACACTGTAATAATGATTTTATGAGTTTGTACACGCCAGACATCATAACTTTTTCATTTCACATGTTGAATAGTATCATTTAGTAAATCCAAAAAAAGGAAGAAAAAAAAGAAAGAAAACATTTAAAAAAAAAGAGAGAATCGTCCGGAGATTGAACCCGGGCCTCTCGCTTGCTAAGCGAGCATCAGACCACTAGACCACAGAGGCACTTGAATATACTCCACATTAAATGCAAACATTAAGTCACATATAATGTTTATTTTCACGTTCGATATTGTCAAAATTTTAATCAATACATGGTGTCTAATTTAGCCTTTACTAAACAGTTCTAATATATGTAATTAGAATATAAAGTCCGCCGACAACCTGTATTATACGTAATAACACTCCACATGCCCCTGTGCTAAAAATAGTGCCAAGCGACTTTTAATACAATAAATAAATAAAATAAAAAACGGGGTGCATAGTTAGAATAATCTAACTGTGTCTCGGGATGACCCTCACCACAGTTAGATTGCCCCCCATATACCCGTAATGTAGCAGAAAATTGCAGAATCGCTCCGAAACGATTTTGGAGAAAATTAATAAAGTTGCATTGAAAATAACAGTCAAATTAATCATAACAAACCTTTTTGAGACTGTAAATACCTTTCATCTAAAAAATTTAATCCATATTATGGAAGAATTCAACACTTTTTCACCAACGTTTTTTACTCGTTTCAAATTTGACAATACACGAAACGCATTCTATCGTTAAACCGGGTCCGTAGGACATTTATCATTTTCTGTCTAGGGGTGGGACACTTCGAGAGGTGCGAGAGAGGCTATAGGGAGTTATGGTATAAAATTTCATTTCAAAAGCTCAAAAGCTTCTTGAGATATGGCCCGGAAACAAAAGTGTTACACACAGACGGAATTTATGAATTTATGACCTTGAACTTTGACCTTTTGACCTCAAAATCTATAGAGGTCTTCCTTAGGCCACAGGGAGTTGTCATGTAAAATTTCATTACAAAAGCTCAAAGAATTCGCGAGATACCGCGCGGAAACCAAAGTGTTAAAACAGAAAGAATTTATGAAGTTATGACCTTGACGTTCGACCTTTTGACCTCAAAATCAAAACAGTTCTTCTTTAGGCGATAGGGAGTTGCTATGCAAAATTTCATTGCGAAAGCTCAAAGGGTTCTTGAGATATCGCGCGGAAACGAAAGTGTTACAGGCAGACAGAAATACGGACGGACAGACGGACGGACGGACAGACAGACCCAAATTAATATCCCCCACTTTCAGTGAAAGCGGGGGACAAAACGTTTGTTTTCAAAGCCTAATTGACCACCTAGGATGAAAATGAAAACCCAAAAACCTTATTATACATGTACAGGACACCACCAACCATATTACAAAAGATTTTATATATATACTGCTTAAACTGTACGAAGAGTGTAAGAAGTTAGTGTTATAGACGGAAGGACCGGGATAAAACACTACATCAAAACTTTCTTAGAAAACTGCGTGTATAACGGTTCCATCATATATGCAAATATACAGATATATATTTAAACAATTAAATGATATCTAACTTTAATTATGTAAGTTGAAGAAACGTTTAAGTGAAAAAATCTTTATACCTTTAAACTTACTTCTAACGATTTTGAAATTAAATTATTATGTCATCACCGAATAGACTAAATTAGTGTGTCATAAAGATTACATCAGATATACACGTATAATGAAGTTAAAGTTTCTATTCTTGAATTCTTTGAACGAGATCTGGGTTGTTTCTCGAAGATCAGTTGTGAATGCCCCATTTATCATGATTATTTGTATAACTTTACTTGAGATAGGTATTACGTGAACTACGACTAATTGGAACCACTAAATTTGTTAAATTTTGATTTACGCACCACAATATCTTAAAGCGATGAAAAAATTCACATAAGAAATTGAAAAGCACTTGAGCAACATCAAATCGTCGGAACATTTTATATCCCTTGCAGATTTTAATGTCTGTAAAATTTAAATACTTTGAACTATCTTGCTTGAACTTGAGAATTGTATATCAAACTTCGGGAAAAACTCTAAATTCAATAACCAAAATATATGAGCGACCCGTTGAGTTCTTTCAGATAACAAAGAGCAACAGGAAGGGCTTTGTAGGCACATAACGTATATTTGAATCTTTTTAAGATTTTCGAGACTTCGCAGCCTTTTACAATCATGAAATACATGGAAAGCTCATCATATCGTTATCCGCTGAGAGTGGTTAAAGTTCACTTTCAAATTCACTCGAAATATATGACGTTATATAATTAATTTCTTAAAGCTTGGCAACCCCTTCAAACCATATCTTAAGTTAATTTTCGAAACATTTATGTACATTCATTTTTCAAAATATTTTTTTAATCAAGAAATAAATTAATGATAAGATTGTCTGCTTTAATCTTTCTGAAGCATATATTGTTAAATGAAGTTGCATAAGGATGGATTCATTTGTTAATTATGACATATGGGAAGAACTTCTTGCTCTCATGGCCAGTTATTTTATTTCTAGATAATTCTCAAAATCTCCCTTACTCTTAAATCGAATCACAAGAAAAACAAAACAAAGCAAAACAAAATCACTGAAAATTATTACAGATGATACTTAAAAAGCAATGCAAAAGATAAATTTCAAATGCTAAATTGGTCATTTTTAGATTCTTTATTCTCTTTTGAGTCGTGGACAGACATTGCTTATTATGTCTGTCCACTTTTCTATGCGAAAGAGAATATTCAATTTGACTATAGTCATATATCAATACATGCACGCCTGCAGCCAAACATAGCTGTACATAAAAAAAACACCAATACATGTATATCTTATTGTTTGCTGTGCCAAAAAGTACAAAGATGTAATTCTAAGATGTAATTTGGTTCAGATCACTGTGAATAGCGCTTCGCTGCTAGGTAGTAGGTAGTAACTGGTAGATAACATACGGATGTTATTTGCTTTGATAAAATATCATATTAAAAAAAATTATCAAATAAGATGATTTATTATCCCTTTACGAATATCAAATTACTGTATATACTTTTATAGGCATACGTACCGTTCTTTATTTCTAAAACTAAGCATGTACCGTTCTTTATTTCTGAAACTATAATATTTTTGTACATCGTAGATAGATTTATAGCTTGATTTCTTGCAAGAACAGTTACATCGATGTACATATAATTTATTACCATATTATTAAAAAATAAACGTTGACTGCAGGAGCTGGAATTCTAGGAATGATAAATTATGACATAATTACGTAATACGGCAGCTGCGACGGTAACTAACATTTGTCACGTGTCATAGTAAAGTAAACATGATATGAGCACGTGTCTTTTGTACGTCACATCTAAGAGATGAAAGAACATTATGAAAGTCATTGCAGAAGAAAAAAAAACACTCTGAGAGTTAAGGACAAGGTTCTCCTTTTTTAAAGCCACATATCATAAAGCATCATAAACTATGTACAATTTCTGTACCTAAATTTTGAGTTAGATTTTCTTACATTTATTTTAGATATCATACACACGTGGATAACTCCGTGTTGTTCTAAATCATTTTTAGTCAAAAACACTCTTATACTGTCTTCTCGATTTAAGACTTGGGAATATAAAAAAGATTGGAAATGTTTTCATTTGAAAAATAATAGAAAGAAAAGAAAGGAGTAAATTTAAATAGATACTGAGAGGGGTGGTGATGGGATGTATGGACTGTGCAGACACATAAGAAATTGTAGTTTACCTTTCATGATGAATGTCCACATGTATATCACTATATGAATTGGGATTGTAAATACTACTATAATATGACAGGTATGGTTATACCAGGCTTTACATTTCTTTTAAAAAAAAGTCTGTCAGCAAAGACCCCAAAGCGATCTTAAAGGATTTCCTAGGAGAGTACTTTCAAGCTGGTCTTTTTTAAACTCAAAATGACAAACTACAGAAAAAAAATTATACGCAGAAGAAAGGAAGAAGTCGATGATCGATATTTAATTGTCAAAAGAACAATTAACAAACATCACACTGCTCAAAACATATGTCATTCTTGCGGTGAGATGCATCTTTTAAGCCCTCAAGCGTTGAAAGTAAAGCAGAAGTATCAAATTTACAATAGAATATTACAGAGCCACATGGAATTCTGGAGAGCGATAGGCATCTCTGTATGCAATCCACTGCAATATTTATTGCAAGGAATGCTGTGGAAAGGCGCCTTGCTACGAAATCCCCTTTCTGCGCCCGATTCTTCATAAATGTGTTGTTTGCAAGGATGAACGAGTCCTTTTCAAACAACGAAGATATCGTTTGACAAGTTTTCAAAACACCCTTTAGTAATCGATATCTACCACTATATGTTTGTATTTACCCAACAAATATAAGCAGAGCATCACATAACAAAGCAAACGGATGATGTTTAAAAGCTTTCATTTCTTGTTTTGGTACATTTGGTGTGTTCCAATATTTCATTCTCTTTGCTGATAAATATATAAAGCATTTATCTATTTCCAAAGTCGTGTGTGATCTATCTTTTATTTTGCAGCGAAACGAATATACTTTTATAGAATAACCGATTTGTTGAAAATAAACGACCTATTCCTTTACAGGTAACCTCCTTATTAGAATACACTGTAACTGATTTGTTGAAAATAACCGACCTATTCCTTTACAGGTAATCTATTTATTAGAATAACCGATTTGTTGAAAATAACCGACCTATTCCTTTACAGGTAACGTCAACCTCCATTCGAGGAATAACTGACCACGACAGACCCCCCCCCCCCTCCCCCTCTGTTTATGTATATTTGAGAATTATCTTCGTCAACTATCCTCACACTACTTATATTTCCGAGGAAAATCATATGTTACAAGTATACTCAACAAGAAATGGATATCTGCCAACCGATACACTCTTGTTAAATACAAGATGCATGATTGCGCTTCTTTATAATTCATACATTAGTGATTTTTCCTTGTTTTAACATTCTTGCCATGCCGTTTTAATGTGATCTGGCGAGACCCATTGGTGTGTCAGTCTGAGCATCTCATTGAAGAAAAAGCATATTCTTAAAATTTTCTGAACAGCCAACAGTTTGCTAACATTACAACACTGGCATGGCACTTTTAAAAAATGTAGTTTAGACTGATGCGTTAAGACATGTCAAAAATACCTTCAATGATCTGTTTTACTTATCTATAAATACCTGCAAGAACGCAAGATTTGTGACTAAACAATTAATATGTCTTAGCAGTTCATCAGGCCACGTTTAGGAATCTGGCTGATTAACAAATAGTTGATCGTTGTAGACTTGAATGGCACGAAAGGAGCATGTTATCAATTTCCTTCAAGATATACATAACCTATCTCCCATTTCGCAAGATTTTAGCGGATAAATAAACACCTTACGTAAGACCATTATCTGTGTTTTGAAGTGCATTAAAGTTTTCACTGTTTTGCAATGATTTCAGGCAATTTCACTTACATCTTTACCTATCATCTTGTAAATTTTGAATATACACATGCTATTTACCGAGATAAATACGAAATTTACAAATTATAGTAAATTTTTATATCGTAAATTTTGTTTTTTTTTTCACCAAGTAAATAAAAAAAATTACATATGATATACGGGAAATATTGCTGCTGATTTTTTCATCGGCTAATAATTTTTCGAAGCATTTGATGCTTTGGTATGCTGAGAAGTTTCATAAGATGTACATTTAAGTGGACTTGCTGTAGTCTTGATAGCAAATTTTATTTTCTGTATTAATATGCGCCCCCCCTTTTTTTTTTTATCAAGTTGATATTACACTTTTTAAAATAACTGATGACAAAGAACGAAGACACATATGTTTTGAAAGTCTAGCAACTAGCAAGGAGGCTATGGTACCATGCAATTACTTTTTAAAATAAACAAAAAACAAAACAAAAGAACAAATTAAAAAAAAAACAAACTCTAGCTTAGAATTTATATTTAGTTATTTACATTGTATCTCGTTCAGTCGCAAATGACAGGTGACTGGAAGTCACAACTTTTATCGATGTTCAGGACTTTAATTGGAACTGTATGAACATATAGAGAGTTGAAAGACAGTATTGCAAGAGAAACATCGAAACCAAACCTTATCAAGAGGAGTCAACTAAGGAAAAGAATCGCTGTATTTCAGTTTTCAAAACAATTTGCATGGATACTAAAATGATGCAATAAAATTATTTCTACTCAGTCTTCCAGCTTCAAGTTCCACGACGTTCCATAGCGGTGATTTAGTTATTTATCGCAGCAAAATAAATGCCAGAACAGTTTAAGGTCACCGAAGTGTATCAAGAATAGGCCATAGATCAGCCAAATTATCTGGAAATGGAGGTTCTAGAGAAATAAACGGGAGAAAAGGCATGCTGATAAATTCCAAAAGTCAATTTTAAGTCAAGAAAAGAAGTTACAGTGTCTTACATTATGTATTCTAAACAAGAACAACATTTTATTTACAGTTAAGTTGAAAAAAATCCTTCTATTCCGACGTATTATTATACATGAATAAACATTTATTTCACAAACTTATTCCTGATTCCTGAAGTAATAAGATTTTCTGAGATTAAAACGAAAATAAAGCTACAAAGAGATGAATGAACTCATAAAACCCCAATCTTATGAGGGTCTGCTACCTTTTAATAACTTCACGAAATTAAAAACTGTTGATGCAAATCAGAAATTGTAAAATTAGCAGCATGGGAAGGGGAAAAAACATGTGTCATGTAATCTTAAAAGATACAGAAAATGATAAAAATCCCACTATGTAGACCTTGGCTTGTTCTACTGGGCCAAGTTTTGTAAGCATGTTCGTGATCTTTCGGGTCAGGCTCCCATAAACGTTTACATTACCCCTGGGTTTGCTTTCAGAAGAAAAAGCAGTTTGTGTTTTCTCACCAAGACAGGTGATGGGCCGCGAAAATACACCTTGTTCTATTGTATACATATCTATATCTTTTGTGATTACAGAAATAAGAGAACGATCCGACACTCTGGAATTCTCAGAGCTAACCTCGGAAAAAACAGAGAAAGATCACATGTTCTTAATGCTGATTACAACTGCTCTATTCAAAACTATTTTCGTTATCTGAGTTTTATTTATGAGGCAGAAAATATTTGCTGACAGGGATATATTCATCGTGAAATATTATATTTACTCTGTTATGGCCGTGTTTCTACCAAAGTTTACATTATCCTGTGCATTTAAAAAAGCAAATATAGAACAGAAATCTACTTTTCATTCAGAAGTGAATACACTGTAAATATAGTGTATCTGATAATTAAAAAAACATACACAGAAAGAAAAAGGTGAACGAGACAGGTAAATATCATAGGCGTAATTAAATTATTGATTAATTCTCCGCAACCGAATCTTTGAAGAAAAGGGAATAAGGTTAAGAAAACCAAACACAAACGAATCAAAGAATTTATTTTTTTTTCTGTGTGTTTTAGGTTTGATCTGAATTTGAACATCAATAGATAAAGCTAAGATGCTCTACCCATGGTATTCATTTCGGTTGATTCAATACAAATAAGAAATACTCCCAATTAAGAAACCTTTATAGTATATACAATACGAAAGAAACGAAAAGAAAATTATATAAAAAAGAACCCAATGTCAGAATTCAAAATGAAACGTTTGGATTTTAAAATTAAATTTTAGACAGGTTTAACAAGTTAATGACGCACACATAGCATACCTTTAATTCAAAGTTTAACTAGGTAAACTAAAAATGTCATATTTTAAAAGGATTTTCCCGATGTATTAGATAAAGTAAAAATTGTTTAATTGCTCCTAATAACTCTTGATAAGAGTTTATGTCGCTAACTTCAAAGCAGCTTTAAAATGTTAAAAGTCTATTGAAGATTTTTCTGTAATTATTTTATCGAATGAAATCTTTTTAAATAAGTAACTTGTAAGAGACTTTCATTATGTTTTTGTAACATATGCATAATGCGGTAGATGGTCTTAGATTTTAAATTGTGCTCTCTGGTCATACCTTGGTGAAAAAGCTTAAAACTTGCAGAATGTGAGTATAGTTTTTAAAAATCTCAAATGCATTTGGGACGCTAAAACTGGGAGAAGGAGGTACCTTAAGGACATACGCAACGTATCTTACCTACGGATAATTTTTCAAGATATTCTTAATTTAATTTTAGTGCCATCAGATGTTCATAGACAGAAACTCAGCATGCATTACCAGGGGTTTTAAAAAGATGTCAATTGATGAAAATTCTTGCATAATTCAAAGAAAAATATACAAAAATTACTAAACATATATTCTTCATGTTTTGTTTATCCAAAATTGCTTTAGAAGAAGTGTACAACAGCATATATAGACATTAAAATGTAGCACACAGTTCCTTTAAGTATTGGAACTCTTCAACTCCAGGGAAAAAGACAATAAAGTTCAAACTACATTGCGTATGTCCTTAATTTATAGTGGAATAAAAATACGTACATGATTGACATAATTATCTATTGCTATACTTAGTTCTCAAAATAGGAAAAAAGGAAATTCGCAGCATGAAAATTATGATGCAAACACAAAATATCAAATCTTAAATTGTTTGGAATATACGTCTTCAAGGAGATGCCATCAAAGAAAACCACTTGTTTATTTTCTGAGGAGGGAGTCTGGTCAGCTTGACCACTAAGTGGTCACTGACTGAAGACAAGCAGGTGCGAGAAAATCTTGACCTCCTATCTTGTTAAGTACGCCCTAGTTCTAAGACCAGTCTGATAGATATCATAGGGTATTGATCCCTGGTCGTGACTACTGGAGGAAAAAAAACTTTTAAAAATGGACTCGTGTGGAGATTTCATGCCAGCATCTCAACAAGCGTGATTCTTATATTGACATTATTTAACACAGCAAGTAAAATAGAGTGATTTGCATTCAGGATGAAATCAAAATGAATTTTATGATGATACTTCAGACACAAGGATTCTACTATCCGAGGGATCCCGAATCCCTATCGTCATCATCCCGAATCCCTATCGACAGGATCCTGAATCCCTAGCAAAATGATCCTGAATCCCTAACAACATGATCCTGAATCCCTATCAACACGATCCTGAATCCCTACCCATGGGATCCTGACCCTATCCATGGTGATCTGAACTAAGGAAATACATGGGATAAAACATTTCGTCACTGAACAGAAAGTCATCTTGATCATCCGTGATTATTTAATATTTTATCAAGTTCTTTGATACTTTCAATGTATAGGTGCCTATTTAACATGTTTAAACGATAAAAATCACAACAGAATTGCACGATCTAGTTTATAGTCAAATTTTGTTTACGTTGTTTATTATCAAACTATCTGACGTCGCTTTTAAGAGGTTGACTGCTTTATACAGATACTCTCTTAGTTGATTTAAGAGAGAGAGAGAGAATGTTGAGAAATAGACAATATACATACCTGTTGATTGAATATAGAGCTGGATTTCCTTTGCTGATATCAAAACGTCAGGGAACAGAAGACAAAATGCTGATAAAACGTGTAGGGTGGGGGAGAAGGGTGGGGCATATTTCCAAAGACGACGCCCAATATCGGACCCTATATGTTCCAAAATACCCACCGAAGCAGGGCAGATGGCATGATCCCGCCCGAGTTTAAACCCATCATTTCCAAAGTTACCTGCCCTAAACACGGAGGATAAAATGAAAAATGGAAGAACAATGAAGGAGACAATAGTGAGTCCCAGTTTTACCCCGACCCCTGACGGAGTGTCACGATTCCACTGGTTTCTGAGAGATTCCTGGTAATCGGAAATGTTTCTGTAGGAAATAAAACATTGAACTCCCACAGCTATTACACAGTATACGATAGACCACAAGGAATTGAAGCTGCTACTCTTGGGTTTTAACACCACCATGTTGACAACTTATTTCCACGCTAGTCAAAGACGCAGTTTGAGTTGACTTCTAAAGTGCCATTGCTCCGCCATTCTCTTTGCTGCAGTTTCGGTATCGCGTATTCAGATGGTTTGCGTTATACTGCACGTGGGGATATGCAGTTAACTTCCTCCGCTTTATAAATCAAATTTGTCTAGCTCGCACTCGCCCCGTCAGCTTTCACGATATTCCTTCCCTTTGTAGCGCTAAACTTCTACGGACAAGGCCTTCTGTTTGACAGTTAGTCTTTTACCATTCTTTGTTCTTCGAGCTGATTATCCACAAAGTGTCTAATGTTAACCGACAGGAAATTGAGTTATTTTTCGCTGAACCATGGCGTACCTTTAGACGCCGTTGGAATGGCTTCCTGTTAAATAAAAGCAGTTACTTTACTATATATACGCTTGTTTCGCCAACCCAAAAGCATATCAGAAGGATTTAAGATTAGAGAAATTTTGACATCAATGATGTATTGAAAAATTGACAAACTGGATACAACCAAACTACATGCCAGCTTTAGAATTCTCTGTATGAAATATTTACCACCGGAGAAAACTTTTCAGAAAGTTAATGTATCCAAACACATCGATCATTTCCGTTTAATACAGTCTTTAATGAAGTAGATACTCATATCAAAAAGGGGTGTTTAATGGAAAATACTGTTATATAACGGAAGAAAAGCCAAAAGTGTTTCATGTCTTTATCAATACATTTTCAATCCCTAAATTGGTATGGTCAATACAATTAAAATCTCATGTATTATTCATATGGAGGGAACCTCACAGTAAAACTGGAATCAATTTTTGTCAATATATGGTACATGGATATTAAATATTTGTGTAAAATTTAATATGCTGTTTAAGAATTTAGATTAAAGTAGTTAAAATTTTCTGCTTCCCTGAGCTGGAAACAAATTGATACACAGAACCATGATCAAAAGGAGAAGGGATGTTCATCACATTATACACTTTATTTTTCTCGAAATTTTACATATAATGATCTTCCTTATGGGTCAGAAACAGTGGAAAATTTACCCAGAAAACGAAACAAAACAAAAGGAAACAAAAAGGTGAAACGTCAGTACTTACAAAATCCTTGTTTTGTATAGGAAAATTCGGGTAACATGTCTTCGGAAGCCATTTAAGTAATTTCCAATGGGTTTGATATCGCTTCTCAGTCCAAAATGCAGTCACTCCATACAAAGAATGCAGTTAACTCTTTTTGTCAATCCTTTTATTGAGAATGTTGCGCGGCGGTTCCAAATTTCATTTCAGAAATCCTCCCTGATTAAGATCACCGAATTGGCGTTTTTATTCCGTTCTTATTGACATTTGACGACAAAAAGCATTAACACATCGTGTGTGTGAGGGGAAGTGTTCACGGATGAAGAAACAAATTTCTCTCCAGTTTGAATGTGGAAAAAGTTCAATAGAGGCTCAAAAGGGATGAATGACGAAAATTTTAATTGTAAACAGTTGCATTCAGACATGCCGATCACCCGGTGTTTTCTCAATAGAAATGTGGAATGTACAACGCTCGACGTTCAAGAACACTTGATCATTAAAAAATGGAGAGCTTTTTAAAACGATTAAGCGTGTTTAATTTTCGAGAATTGTCACTTGTATGCTCTGCTTGGCCTCTGTATTTTACGTGTCAAAGTCAAGGTTTATGATGTTATCGGTAAACCCTAAAATATTGATAGGTAAAAGAATTTAAGAATTAAATCGGGGAGATTTTTTTGAGTTAAGGAACACGCAGGTGTAAAAAATATATATATATTGACACCCGTATAACGTGTTGCACCTTACTCAGCAGAAAAATCCTATTAAAATTAATAAAGAGTTGGCTTTAGTGGACATTGATCTTTCTATATCTTTACATGAAATACTTACTTTTTCCCCTTTTCTCAATAAGTAAAATATGAATGTAATTCATATCTCAAAGGTGAAAAGTAGTTATCTTGATTTATATTATTTTCTGATATATATTAATTTTCGATTAAGAATAACAAATTGCAAATGTCTTATTTTGAAATTCATAATCACTTTCTATGGATTTCAAAATAAACAATTTTTTCTTTAATAATACTTTAAATTCCAGGGCAGTAATTTAAATTTAAACTCATTTCTAAACCAAAAAAAAAAAAAAAAAACAAAAAAACAAAAAAAAAAAAAACAAAAAAAAAAAAAAAAAAACCAAAACAAAAAAACAAAAACAAAAACAAAAACAACAACAACAAAAAAAACATTTCGCAATTATTAAGGGGCGGAGATGCGATGAGATCTGGACGAACATTGCTAGTGACTGCATGAAAACCAGTTTGTACTATCGGAACCATGTGGTGTTTTGTAGAAAGAAAACGATAAATATATGTTCAACTTTACTCCAAGTTCATTGATAATGAGTAGATATGGGAAAAAGCTTCTTAAAGCAACAATGATTGTAACCGTAGTCATAATTATCTTTGACTGATCTCCAGCAGATCCTTTCAGTCTACATGTACATGTATGTAAGAGGATCTAAAATAGCATCTGTCCACAAGTAAAGAAGCATAACTCTAACTCTATTTTCACTTTGTACGAGGGCTGTTCGGAAATTATTGAGACATTGTGGATATTCTTCTTTCTAATGAACGTTTTTCGGTAAAAATTTGCATATATGTTTGACAGACACTTAGAATTAATAAAAGCAAGAAATATATTACAAATATTTTATTTCTTCTTTTTAATGGTATATTAATGTGTCACTGGTAGGGGTACCCGGCGCAGTCACGAAATCATGCAGTTAATGAAAATATGTAACACCAACGTTAAAACTCCCGGTGGACCCATAGTAAGAGCGAAAATAATTCAAATTATGTATATAATTTTTCAATTTAATTTTGTCTTCATTTTGTGCAAATTTGTTAGAATTTCGATTAGAAATACGGAGACCATTAAAAAATTTCAGCACGGTATAGAAATCTGACAACGACGACAAACTGGATTTTGACGTCAAGGCGGCGCAGCAAGCTACCTAAAATTTTGTGTCGAGCTATGGAGAACACTTGTCCAGACTAAACGACCTGCTAAAACAATAACAATGCCATAAAACATGTCTAAAGGTTTGTTTTTTCATTGGTATATATTTTTTTCTTACAAATAATTCAACCAGAGTAAAAACAAAAGCTCCGTACGACCAGCAATTATTACGGACTAAATAACGTTGACCCGCGTTGCATAAATCGGTACTGCGTGAGGCTAAGTCAACCTGTATATGACACTTCATTTATATTTTACACTGGGATATCAACAGCACACGTTTTATTTTATGTTTATAAAGAATCGTTTAAGAAAGAGACAGTTTGATTTTTGGAATGTTATATGTGATAAAATAGAAGGAAAGGATAAACGCTTCCCGGTCGTTTCACATGAGAAAACATCTCCGGCTGACGTGACGTTAAAATGACGTAGCGATGCTGCTCCAGGTCAATAGACATATGCATGTTTATAACTTCACCAAACCTTATTTAATTATCCTATAAATTAGAAATTTTGCACATTTGTTTCATTTGTTCTTTATAAAATGTTGACGAATTTTCATGAATTTTTCTCTGTCCTCTGTGGAGTAAAAGTAAATGTCTCAATAATTTCCGAACAGCCCTCGTATATAGATGGCCGAAGCTCACATTATCCTTTGCTTTAGCAATATATCCCCTGGTGGGATTGAGCCATAATTGTTTTTACAAGAATGTCGCAAAGCTGACCCCGATATATTTAAATGGTTGATTAATAAATACCGGAGTACTGAGTACGATTTCCGCATGGTAGAATTCTACTCCAGAGTAGGATTTCCCCTAGGGGAAAAATCCTACTGTATGGGAGTGGGGGGGGGGGGATCCTACTCTAGAGCAAACTCTCCACGGGATGGGGGGTGGTGGTGTGGAATCCTACTCTAGAGTCCCCCCCCCCTTTTTTTCAACCAGAGTAGGATCCCCTTATAATTTCATATAAGTTGTAGTAATAAATTTAACATATTTTTTATAGTACGTGGATACATGATGTATAATTTTTAGGAGAATTTTTCGCATTCTAGAATCTATAGGGGAACTGCCCCCCCTCCCCTTCCAATTTGATCAGGCACTGATCAGGCAAAATAAAATATTACAGCAATCAACTTAATTGATTTACGTTTGAATGAGCTGTAAGATGTGCATTATATATATATATATATAATTTAAATGTATATATGAGCCAGTGTATGAGAAAAGGGGTCTTATGACATAAAAATCACAAAATCAGATTTTTGCTGATTCTTGTAGAATAAAACGCAAGGAATCAGAATATATAAGTTTTAATAGTATATCTTAATGATAAGTGCTTCATTTTATGGTTACAAAAGAGTGCAAAAATGGCTAAAACGTCATAATCCTGTATTTTGACGTCAAAAACGTCATATATCAACCCCGGTGAAGTTACGGTTTTAATGAACAGAGTACTATTTAAAATTGTTTTTCTTTTGCATTAATTCTATTTTTTAAAAAATGTTTAACAATCAATATTTGTTGTTTGTGAAATAAACAAAATATGGCATTTGTCACATTTTTAATGGAAAATAAATAGCCTACGTAAGCTATTCTTCAGTCTGGGCTGGAGGGCATAATTCATCTTGACATCTTGGACGTACATACGGTCTGACCTTCTTATAAAGATACTGAGCTCTTTCTCTAGACATTCCGAGGGGTGCAAGTTCCCTAGGAAAATTTCCCGGAATCTGCTGAAGTCCATCTGGTTTTGATATTTTGATTTTTTTCTCGGCCGAATCACTATTTTCTTTTACAAATACAAATCCTGGAAAGTCCACATGAAATCGGAAAGAGTGGTATTTTGAAATACCAGGTAATGAGTTGAAAAAACGGCCCAAAAACTCTTTCCAACCGTAGTATTTCCATGTAGACTCTCTTCCGTTGTCGTAGAGAATACCTTTGTTTGTTGTTGAAGAATGATCAAAAACTCTCTGAAGTTCACTCATACTATCACAGTCTGTGCGACGGAACAGCTTTTTTGCCCTTGCAAAACCTGCGTCAATCAGACATCGTGTATGACCAACTACCTGCATCAGGTAAGTAATTTGATGATGCAAACCAGTAATCACTCGCCATGCAAAGTACGCAATCAAAAACTTGTTCTTGTTTTGACCTGAAAATACAGGAACAATAATTTACTAGAGAATGTTGTATTTATCTTTAAATGGCATTTTATCTTGATGTAAGTGAAACGTACAAATACTTTTTTTTATTCATGCACTCAAACATGATTCAAACCCAAATGAAAATTAACAAATACTGTCCGTATACTGCTTAAAATTCTCGCCATTTAGTTTTAAATATACAAGCCCCTAGGTTGCCTTCATACAGAGTCAATATGTCATAAATTATAATATCCCCCCCACCCCCACCCCCGGAAATTAACATTAGAGATTTAATATTCTAAAGGCGGAATATTTATTAAAAAAAAATTATAAATGGTACTGCAACAAAATAATATATTAGATTCTTTGTGTTTAAAAAACTTACAACGCATCAATGAGATGAGGTGCTGTTGTAAAACTGCTTTCTTTTGCTTAGTAATATTTCTACATTTAATATTGTACACTGGATTAAAAGATTATTACACATAATCGTGATACGGTTTACGGTTATAAACAGAGAGAGAGAGTGTGTGTGTGTACCTGCACAATTATCAGCATGTATCAAGCACTCTTTTTCTCCATAACCATAGTTGCCAAGGCCATGATGCACCAAGGAAATAACAGTATCTGGACCATGCGAATGCGTTCTATCCAGTCCAAGTGTTTCATTTTCCCCGATCAAGTAGTTATATTGCATAGGTTTGTCGTCAACTCGAAAACCAAATATGTGTACTTTCTTTAAAGTAAGAAAATATAGGGCTCCCATCTGACGTGCATGATGAGGCAAAGCAACACTTTGGCTAAAATCAAACGTATAGTGAACTTTAGTCATATCAGAGGATAACGGTTGGTTATGGTGTTCCTGGCGATCGATATCTTGCAATTCTTCCAGCGAATCTTTAACCAGTTTTTTGTAGAGATATCTTTCCTTC